>NW_027362767.1:183485924-184137237 GCF_046119375.1 Phyllobates terribilis | reverse complement strand
AGAGTCATTACACACAACGGGATCTATTATATAGAATCATTACACACAGAGGGATCTATTATATAGAGTCATTACACACAGAGGGATCTATTATATAGAGTCAATACACACAGAGGGATCTATTATATAGAGTCATTACACACAGAGGGATCTATTATATAGAGTCATTACACACAACGGGATCTATTATATAGAGTCATTACACACAGAGGGATCTATTACATAGAGTCATTACATACAGAGGGATCTATTATATAGAGTCATTACACACAGAGGGATCTATTATATAGAGTCACTACACACAGAGGGATCTATTATATAGAGTCATTACACACAGAGGGATCTATTATATAGAGTCGTTGCACACAGAGGAATCTATTATATAGAGTCATTACACACAGAGGGATCTATTATATAGTCATTACACACAGAGGGATCTATTATCTAGAGTCATTACACACAGAGGGATCTATTATCTAGAGTCATTACACACAGAGGGATCTATTACATAGTCATTACACACAGAGGGATCTATTATATAGAGTCATTACACACAACGGGATCTATTATATAGAGTCATTACACACAGAGGGATCTATTATATAGAGTCATTACACACAGAGTGATCTATTATATAGAGTCATTACACACAGAAGGATCTATTATATAGAGTCATTACACACAAAGGGATCTATTATATAGAGTCATTACACACAGAGGGATCTATTATATAGAATCATTACACACAGAGGGATCTATTATATAGAGTCATTACACAGATGGATCTATTATATAGAGTCATTACACACAGGGATTTATTATATAGAGTCATTACACACAGAGGGATCTATTATATAGAGTCATTACACACAGAGGGATCTATTGTATAGAGTCATTACACACAGAGGGATCTATTATATAGAGTCATTACACACAGAGGGATCTATTATATAGAGTCATTACACACAGAGGGATCTATTACATAGTCATTAAACACAGAGGGATCTATTATATAGAGTCATTACACACAGAGGGATCTATTATATAGAGTCATTACACACAACGGGATCTATTATATAGAGTCATTACAAACAGAGGGATCTATTATATAGAGTCATTACACACAGAGTGATCTATTATATAGAGTCATTACACACAGAAGGATCTATTATATAGAGTCATTACAAACAGAGGGATCTATTATATAGAGTCATTACACACAGAGGGATCTATTATATAGAGTCATTACTCACAGAGGGATCTATTATATAGAGTCTTTACACACAGAGGGATCTATTATATAGAGTCATTACACACAGAGGGATCTATTATATAGAGTCATTACACACAGAGGGATCTATTATATAGAGTCATTACGCACAGAGGAATCTATTATATAGAGTCATTACACACAGAGGGATCTATTATATAGAGTTATTACACACAGAGGGATCTATTATATAGAGTCATTACACACAGAGGGATCTATTATATAGAGTCATTACACACAGAGCCGTCTATTATATAGAGTCAATACACACAGAGGGATCTATTATATAGAGTCATTACACACAGAGGGATCTATTATATAGAGTCATTACACAGAGAGGGATCTATTATATAGAGTCATTACTCACAGAGGGATCTATTATATAGAGTCTTTACACACAGAGGGATCTATTATATAGAGTCATTACACACAGAGGGATCTATTATATAGAGTCGTTGCACACAGAGGGATCTATTATATAGAGTCATTACACACAGAGGGATCTATTATATAGTCATTACACACAGAGGGATCTATTATATAGAGTCATTACACACAGAGGGATCTATTATATAGAGTCATTACACACAGAAGGATCTATTATATAGAGTCAATACACAGAGAGGGATCTATTATATAGAGTCATTACACACAGAGGGATCTATTATATAGAATCATTACACACAGAGGGATCTCTTACATAGAGTCATTACACAGATGGATCTATTATATATAGTCATTACACACAGGGATTTATTATATAGAGTCATTACACACAGAGGGATCTATTATATAGAGTCATTACACACAGAGGGATCTATTATATAGAGTCATTACACACAGAGGGATCTATTATATAGAGTCATTACACACAGAGGGATCTATCATATAGAGTCATTACACACAGAGGGATCTATTATATAGAGTCATTACACACAGAGTGATCTATTGTATAGAGTCATTACACACAGAGGGATCTATTATATAGAGTCATTACACAGAGAGCGATCTATTATATAGAGTAATTACACACAGAGGGATCTATTATAGAGAATCATTACACACAGAGTGATCTATTATATAGAGCCATTACACACAGAGGGATCTATTATATAGTCATTACACACAGAGGGATCTACTAAATAACGTCATTACACACAGAGGGATCTACTATATAGCGTCATTACACACAGAGGGATCTATTATATAGAGCCATTACACACAGAGGGATCTATTATATACAGTCATTACACACAGAGGGATATATTATATAGAGTCATTACACACAGAGGGATCTATTATATAGAGTCATTTTACACAGAGGGATCTATTATATAGAGTCATTACTCACAGAGGGATCTATTATATAGAGTCTTTACACACAGAGGGATCTATCATATAGAGACATTACACACAGAGGGATCTATTATATAGAGTCATTACACACAGAGGGATCTATTATATAGAGTCATTACACACAGAGGGATCTATTATATAGAGTCATTACACACAACGGGATCTATTATATAGTCATTACACACAGAGGGATCTATTATATAGAGTCATTACACACAGAGGGATCTATTATATAGTCATTACACACAGAGGGATCTATTATATAGAGTCATTACACACAGAGGGATCTATTATATAGAGTCATTACACACAGAGTGATCTATTATATAGAGTCATTAAACACAGAAGGATCTATTATATAGAGTCATTACACACAAAGGGATCTATTATATAGAGTCATTACACACAGAGGGATCTATTATATAGAATCATTACACACAGAGGGATCTATTATATAGAGTCATTACACAGATGGATCTATTATATAGAGTCATTACACACAGAGGGATCTATTATATAGAGTCATTACACACAGAGGGATCTATTATATAGAGTCAATACACACAGAGGGATCTATTATATAGAGTCATTACACACAGAGGGATCTATTACATAGTCATTACACCCAGAGGGATCTATTATATAGAGTCATTACACACAGAGGGATCTATTATATAGAGTCATTACACACAACGGGATCTATTATATAGAGTCATTACACACAGAGGGATCTATTACATAGAGTCATTACATAAAGAGGGATCTATTATATAGAGTCATTACACACAGAGGGATCTATTATATAGAGTCACTACACACAGAGGGATCTATTATATAGAGTCATTACACACAGAGGGATCTATTATATAGAGTCGTTGCACACAGAGGGATCTATTATATAGAGTCATTACACACAGAGGGATCTATTATATAGTCATTACACACAGAGGGATCTATTATCTAGAGTCATTACACACAGAGGGATCTATTATCTAGAGTCATTACACACAGAGGGATCTATTACATAGTCATTACACACAGAGGGATCTATTATATAGAGTCATTACACACAACGGGATCTATTATATAGAGTCATTACACACAGAGGGATCTATTATATAGAGTCATTACACACAGAGGGATCTATTATATAGAGTCATTACACACAACGGGATCTATTATATAGAGTCATTACACACAGAGGGATCTATTACATAGAGTCATTACATACAGAGGGATCTATTATATAAAGTCATTACACACAGAGGGATCTATTATATAGAGTCACTACACACAGAGGGATCTATTATATAGAGTCATTACACACAGAGGGATCTATTATATAGAGTCGTTGCACACAGAGGGATCTATTATATAGAGTCATTACACACAGAGGGATCTATTATATAGTCATTACACACAGAGGGATCTATTATCTAGAGTCATTACACACAGAGGGATCTATTATCTAGAGTCATTACACACAGAGGGATCTATTACATAGTCATTACACACAGAGGGATCTATTATATAGAGTCATTACACACAACGGGATCTATTATATAGAGTCATTACACACAGAGGGATCTATTATATAGAGTCATTACACACAGAGTGATCTATTATATAGAGTCATTACACACAGAAGGATCTATTATATAGAGTCATTACACACAAAGGGATCTATTATATAGAGTCATTACACACAGAGGGATCTATTATATAGAATCATTACACACAGAGGGATCTATTATATAGAGTCATTACACAGATGGATCTATTACATAGAGTCATTACACACAGGGATTTATTATATAGAGTCATTACACACAGAGGGATCTATTATATAGAGTTATTACACACAGAGGGATCTATTATATAGAGTCATTACACACAGAGGGATCTATTATATAGAGTCATTACACACAGAGGGATCTATTATATAGAGTCATTACACACAGAGGGATCTATTACATAGTCATTAAACACAGAGGGATCTATTATATAGAGTCATTACACACAGAGGGATCTATTATATAGAGTCATTACACACAACGGGATCTATTATATAGAGTCATTACAAACAGAGGGATCTATTATATAGAGTCATTACACACAGAGTGATCTATTATATAGAGTCATTACACACAGAAGGATCTATTATATAGAGTCATTACACACAGAGGGATCTATTATATAGAGTCATTACACACAGAGGGATCTATTATATAGAGTCATTACTCACAGAAGGATCTATTATATAGAGTCTTTACACACAGAGGGATCTATTATATAGAGTCATTACACACAGAGGGATCTATTATATAGAGTCATTACACACAGAGGGATCTATTATATAGAGTCATTACGCACAGAGGAATCTATTATATAGAGTCATTACACACAGAGGGATCTATTATATAGAGTCATTACACACAGAGGGATCTATTATATAGAGTCATTACACACAGAGGGATCTATTATATAGAGTCATTACACACAGAGCCGTCTATTATATAGAGTCAATACACACAGAGGGATCTATTATATAGAGTCATTACACACAGAGGGATCTATTATATAGAGTCATTACACAGAGAGGGATCTATTATATAGAGTCATTACTCACAGAGGGATCTATTATATAGAGTCTTTACACACAGAGGGATCTATTATATAGAGTCATTACACACAGAGGGATCTATTATATAGAGTCGTTGCACACAGAGGGATCTATTATATAGAGTCATTACACACAGAGGGATCTATTATATAGTCATTACACACAGAGGGATCTATTATATAGAGTCATTACACACAGAGGGATCTATTATATAGAGTCATTACACACAGAAGGATCTATTATATAGAGTCAATACACAGAGAGGGATCTATTATATAGAGTCATTACACACAGAGGGATCTATTATATAGAATCATTACACACAGAGGGATCTATTACATAGTCATTACACACAGAGGGATCTATTATATAGAGTCATTACACACAGAGGGATCTATTATATAGAGTCATTAAACACAACGGGATCTATTATATAGAGTCATTACACACAGAGGGATCTATTATATAGAGTCATTACACACAGAGTGATCTATTATATAGAGTCATTACACACAGAAGGATCTATTATATAGAGTCATTACACACAGAGGGATCTATTATATAGAGTCATTACACACAGAGGGATCTATTATATAGAGTCATTACTCACAGAGGGATCTATTATATAGAGTCTTTACACACAGAGGGATCTATTATATAGAGTCATTACACACAGAGGGATCTATTATATAGAGTCATTACACACAGAGGGATCTATTATATAGAGTCATTACGCACAGAGGAATCTATTATATAGAGTCATTACACACAGAGGGATCTATTACATAGAGTCATTACATACAGAGGGATCTATTATATAGAGTCATTACACACAGAGGGATCTATTATATAGAGTCACTACACACAGAGGGATCTATTATATAGAGTCATTACACACAGAGGGATCTATTATATAGAGTTGTTGCACACAGAGGGATCTATTATATAGAGTCATTACACACAGAGGGATCTATTATATAGTCATTACACACAGAGGGATCTATTATCTAGAGTCATTACACACAGAGGGATCTATTATCTAGAGTCATTACACACAGAGGGATCTATTACATAGTCATTACACACAGAGGGATCTATTATATAGAGTCATTACACACAACGGGATCTATTATATAGAGTCATTACACACAGAGGGATCTATTATATAGAGTCATTACACACAGAGTGATCTATTATATAGAGTCATTAAACACAGAAGGATCTATTATATAGAGTCATTACACACAAAGGGATCTATTATATAGAGTCATTACACACAGAGGGATCTATTATATAGAATCATTACACACAGAGGGATCTATTATATAGAGTCATTACACAGATGGATCTATTATATAGAGTCATTACACACAGGGATTTATTATATAGAGTCATTACACACAGAGGGATCTATTATATAGAGTCATTACACACAGAGGGATCTATTATATAGAGTCATTACACACAGAGGGATCTATTATATAGAGTCAATACACACAGAGGGATCTATTATATAGAGTCATTACAAACAGAGGGATCTATTATATAGAGTCATTACACACAGAGGGATCTATTATATAGAGTCATTACACACAGAGCCGTCTATTATATAGAGTCAATACACACAGAGGGATCTATTATATAGAGTCATTACACACAGAGGGATCTATTATATAGAGTCATTACACAGAGAGGGATCTATTATATAGAGTCATTACTCACAGAGGGATCTATTATATAGAGTCTTTACACACAGAGGGATCTATTATATAGAGTCATTACACACAGAGGGATCTATTATATAGAGTCGTTGCACACAGAGGGATCTATTATATAGAGTCATTACACACAGAGGGATCTATTATATAGTCATTACACACAGAGGGATCTATTATATAGAGTCATTACACACAGAGGGATCTATTATATAGAGTCATTACACACAGAAGGATCTATTATATAGAGTCAATACACAGAGAGGGATCTATTATATAGAGTCATTACACACAGAGGGATCTATTATATAGAATCATTACACACAGAGGGATCTCTTACATAGAGTCATTACACAGATGGATCTATTATATATAGTCATTACACACAGGGATTTATTATATAGAGTCATTACACACAGAGGGATCTATTATATAGAGTCATTACACACAGAGGGATCTATTATATAGAGTCATTACACACAGAGGGATCTATTATATAGAGTCATTACACACAGAGGGATCTATCATATAGAGTCATTACACACAGAGGGATCTATTATATAGAGTCATTACACACAGAGTGATCTATTGTATAGAGTCATTACACACAGAGGGATCTATTATATAGAGTCATTACACAGAGAGCGATCTATTATATAGAGTAATTACACACAGAGGGATCTATTATAGAGAATCATTACACACAGAGTGATCTATTATATAGAGCCATTACACACAGAGGGATCTATTATATAGTCATTACACACAGAGGGATCTACTAAATAACGTCATTACACACAGAGGGATCTACTATATAGCGTCATTACACACAGAGGGATCTATTATATAGAGCCATTACACACAGAGGGATCTATTATATACAGTCATTACACACAGAGGGATCTATTATATAGAGTCATTACACACAGAGGGATCTATTATATAGAGTCATTTTACACAGAGGGATCTATTATATAGAGTCATTACTCACAGAGGGATCTATTATATAGAGTCTTTACACACAGAGGGATCTATCATATAGAGACATTACACACAGTGGGATCTATCATATAGAGTCATTACACACAGAGGGATCTATTATATAGAGTCATTACACACAGAGGGATCTATTATATAGAGTCATTACACACAGAGGGATCTATTATATAGAGTCATTACACACAACGGGATCTATTATATAGTCATTACACACAGAGGGATCTATTATATAGAGTCATTACACACAGAGGGATCTATTATATAAAGTCATTACACACAGAGGGATCTATTATATAGAGTCATTACACACAGAGGGATCTATTATATAGTCATTACACACAGAGGGATCTATTATATAGAGTCATTACACACAGAGGGATCTATTATATAGAGTCATTACACACAACGGGATCTATTATATAGAGTCATTACACACAGAGGGATCTATTATATAGAGTCATTACACACAGAAGGATCTATTATATAGAGTCATTACACACAGAGCCGTCTATTATATAGAGTCATTGCACACAGAGGGATCTATTATATAGAGTCATTACACACAGAGGGATCTATTATATAGAGTCATTACACACAGAGGGATCTATTATATAGAGTCATTACACACAGAGGGATCTACTATGTAGAGTCATTACACACAGAGGGATCTATTATATAGAGTCATTACTCACAGAGGGATCTATTATATAGAGTCTTTACACACAGAGGGATCTATTATATAGAGTCATTACACACAGAGGGATCTATTATATAGAGTCATCACACACAGAGGGATCTACTATATAGAGTCTTTACACACAGAGGGATCTATTATATAGAGTCATTACACACAGAGGGATCTATTATATAGAGTCATTACACACAGAGGGATCTATTATATAGAGTCATTACACACAGAGGGATCTATTTCATAGAGTCATTACACACAGAGGGATCTATTATATAGAGTCATTACACACAGAGGGATCTATTATATGGAGTCATTACACATAGAGGGATCTATTATATAGAGTCATTACTCACAGAGGGATCTATTATATAGAGTCGTTGCACACAGAGGGATCTATTATATAGAGTCATTACACACAGAGGGATCTATTATATAGTCATTACACACAAAGGGATCTATTATCTGGAGTGATTACACACAGAGGGATCTATTATCTAGAGTCATTACACACAGAGGGATCTATTATTTAGAGTCATTACACACAGAGTGATCTATTATATTGAGTCATTACACACAGAAGGATCTATTATATAGAGTCATCACACACAGAAGGATCTATTATATAGAGTCATTACACACAGAGGGATCTATTATATAGTCATTACACACAGAGGGATCTATTATATAGAATCATTACACACAGAGGGATCTATTATATAGAGTCATTACACAGATGGATCTATTATATAGAGTCATTACACACAGGGATTTATTATATAGAGTCATTACACACAGAGGGATCTATTATATAGAGTCATTACACTCAGAGGGATCTATTATATAGAGTCATTTCACACAGAGGGATCTATTATATAGAGTCATTACACACAGAGGGATCTATTATATAGTCATTATGTGACACCCCAGGGGTCTGGTTGCCACAGTGATAGAGATATTACGTCTGAGAGCAGGTGGGAGGTCTCTTGGTCAGGAATCCTATGCATACCACACCTCCTGCACAGTCCTGGGAGGGGAAGAACTTCCCCTATATAAAACTGGGGCTGAGGCAGGGTTAGTGAGTAGAGAAGAAGTAGAGACAGAGAAAAGAAGCAAATATAGGAACAGAACATCAGGAGCTCTGTGGGAGCAGTGTTACAAGGAGTCAGGGGCTGGCAGCTGCAGAGCTCGCCCTGACTGAGAAGATTTCTTACCGGACCCGGAGTCCGAGGCTGTGGGGACTAACTCCTACCCAGCAGCAGAATCCGTCAGGCAGGGGATTCCAGGTCCTCTGGCCAAGAAACCCGAAGGCACGGTCACACGCGTGGGACCAGCACCGCCGTCGTGGAGCGGAAGCTACTAGAAGGCCCCGAGTCACCGGCCATACGGGTGAGCACCACACGGTACACTCAGGGACGTGGGCTACTTATAACCGCCTCTAGCAAGGTAGCCAGAAGAGTACAGTTAGTTTGGGAGGCCTACAACTCCGCCTGGCCAGGGGAGATCCCATCTGCTCAAGGACTGACCAGGCCCCAATCGCTAGCCAGTACTCCGGGAGGGTCTATCTTTGTCACCAGTAAAGACCCTGAACTACACCGTACCGTCTCCGAGTGGTTCCTGCTACCCCCATCATCCACGTCGGCTGCCCTGAGGCCATACCCCTCCCGTTGGGGGTTATACTATCACGCTGCACAATCCTACCACCGGCCTCAGCGGTCTGCCCTGCAGCAGCAGCTCCTTAGCTGTACTCAACGGGTGGCGTAGTCGTCCAACATCTCCGCTGATACATCGCCGCTCAGTTTGACTCCCTGAGCACGGACCGGGTCACCACCACGAGACTACAACCCTCAACAGATCCGGCTCCGGGTAAGCTCCCGCGTGCGCAACGCAGCGCGACACAGGCCCAGGGGCGCGTCAACTTTTCGCGTAGTCGGCAGGATCTCGTGCCCGCAACCACCGGGTACTGCGTGCCTGAAAAAGACTGTTCAAACTTACCTGTGGTGAAGATTCCCGCCATCCGGCGCCATCTTCAGCCTTCTTCCCGCCATCGGTGAAGATTCCCGCCATCCGGCGCCATTTCCAGCCTTCTTCCCGCCTTCCGTGGAGTTTTCCCGCCGTTGGACGCCATCTTGAAGACGTCGCGCGGGAAGAAGAGGGGCGTGGACTCCGAAAGCGCGCGAGAACTGAAGCCCCGCCTCACGTCCGGACGTCGCGTAAGGTCCTGGAAGGAGCCCAGCAGATGCCGACGTCACAGGAGCGCGACGGAAGGTCCTCAACCCTGACGATCTACTGCGGAGCCGCGGCCTACGGAAGAGGATCATCGCAAGGTAGGCCACGGTCCACTAGGGGGGAGGAGGATGTCGGATACGGAGGAGAGCTTCACTGCCTCAACCCCCGCCAGCGCCACCGCTGCTGCAGTCATGCCTTTCACCATGCCCTATATCCCGGGAGCGGCCTGGCTACCCCAGTACTCAGGGGAGTCACATACCCTGCATGACTTTAGAGAAAAGCTGGATAGCCTCTTCCAGGTGTACCCCCTCACAGAAGAGCAAAAAGTGAGCATCCTGGTGTCCCAATTAACTGGGGCAGCCCGAAGGGAGGTAAAGTCCTGGCCACCTGGGGGGAGGACTGTCGCAGGGATACTAACCCGGCTGAGGGACACCTTTGATACCCGCACCTCAGCCGAGATCAAGCTTAGATTCTACGGGTGCAAACAGCGGGCACATGAGAGTATAAGGGACTATGCCCTGAACCTACAAGAGGCCCTGAGAGCCATTAAGCAGACCAACCCTGACGGCGTGGGAGACGAGGACAGGCTGTTGACTGAACAATTTATAGAGGGTTTATATTGCAATGCCCACCGAACCCAGTTGCGGGCAATGGCCTTACAGGACCCTCATCTGGGATTTGCACAGTTCAAGGACAGAGCCATCCGGGTGCTTCGAGAACCGGCACCAAGTGGCGTTGTGACCCCCAGACGCCCCACTACCACTTACCACCAGGAGGCGGCGCCCTTGTCGGCAGGGCCTGTGGGAGCTGATGCGCAGGCTTTGAGCAATGACCCGGCTCCAGACCTGCACCATCAGGTCCAAGAGCTAGCTAAAAGCGTTGCTGCGCTAACCCGAACTGTGCAGTCTTTACAGGTTTCTACTCCAGGGAAGATCCAGCTGGCATCCGGACCGGAGGACATCCCGTGGCGTCGACCCAGGAGGACGCCACCGGCCAGAGGAAGACCCAGCGACCGATACAACGAGGACGGACGACCCATCTGCCGCCGCTGTAATCAACCCGGACATATGGCAAGGTACTGTCCTTTAAACTGGCACAACCTAGGGTAGAGGGCCAACCCCTAGGAAAAAGATCATCAGGCCCATCGAACTGGCGCGACAAATATGTGGGAGGACGTCCAGTCTTGCCTGTGGTACTGGATGGCATTCCTATGAGTGCCCTACTGGACACCGGGTCACAGGTCACCACCATCCCGTACGTGCTCTTCAAGCAGTACTGGAATGACTTGGATATTACCCGCTACCCTGACGACGACTTGAGTATCATCGCCAGCAATGGTCAGCCCGTGCCACAGATCGGATTTAAAGAGGTGACCATTAAAATTGGTAGAGTTGAACTGGCAGCACAGGGACTGATCATTGTAGACATTGACAAACACGAGAGTCACCCAAAGATAACTCTAGGAACTAATGTAATTGAAAATTGTCTTGCAGAGGTGATTTTCCTTTTACAGCAGGTTGCCAAGAACGCCAGCTCCGGCGAGCAGCGAGTGCTCCAAAAAGAGATCCGGGCACTGATGCGACGGCAACAGGTGGAACTCTCCGGCGGTGAGATTGGTAGCGTGAGAATGTGTGACCCTTTCCCTATTGCCATGCCCCCAAAAAGTGAAATGATGATTTGGTGCCGGGCAGCTATTGGTCTGAGAGGTAGAGATTACCAGGCAATGGTAGAACCAGTTTACTCAGACAGTAGGCCCACCATCTTGACAGCACGGGGGGTGGTTAATGTACGCCATGGGAGGGTGCCCGTTCGCATAATCAATATCGGGAAGAGGGAAGTGTACCTGCCCCGGTATGCCACGCTAGCCAAATTATATACCATTAACCAAAATGCTATACAATCTGTGGAACCCTTGCCTCCATCTCACCCGGAGGAAGGTAACGGCTCTAAGAAAACAATGGAGGACTGGTGTCAGCAACTACATTTGGGTACTGACTCCACTCCCTCACACCAGAAACAGGGAGTCTATCGGGTGGTTCAAGAGTACGAGAGAGTGTTTAGTAAACACCCGTTAGACTTCGGGCGAGTCAAGGGGGTAGAACACCACATCCCCACGGGAGACCATCCTCCCATAAAAGAGAGGTATCGACCCGTACCCCCTGCACACTACCAGCACGCCAAGGGGATGCTTAGAGACATGAAGGAGGCTGGGGTGATCAGGGATAGCTGTAGCCCCTGGGCAGCTCCACTAGTCTTAGTCAAAAAGAAAGACAACACCATGAGGATGTGTGTAGATTACCGGAAAATCAACCGTATCACACACAAGGATGCGTACCCCTTACCAAGGATAGAGGAGTCTTTGGCTGCTTTAAGATCTGCTAACTTCTTCTCTACCTTGGATCTCACTAGTGGGTACTGGCAGGTTCCTGTAGCAGAGGCGGACCGGGAGAAGACCGCATTCACCACCCCGATGGGACTTAGCGAGTTTACCTGTATGCCGTTCGGACTCTGCAACGCACCAGGAACCTTCCAACGATTAATGGAGTGCTGTCTGGGCCACAGAAATTTCGAAACGGTCCTGTTGTACCTGGACGATGTCATCGTATATTCTAAGACTTATGAGGACCACCTGAAACACCTGGCGGAAGTGTTCGAAGCTCTGGCAAGCTACGGCCTAAAGGTGAAACCCTCCAAGTGTCACCTCCTGAAACCAAAGGTGCAGTACCTGGGACACGTGGTGAGCGCTGACGGAGTGGCTCCCGACCCTGATAAGATCACCGCAATTAAGGAATGGCCAAGTCCCTCCAGTGTAAAGGAAGTGCGGCAGTTCCTCGGGTTGGTAGGCTACTACCGCAGGTTCATCCCCGGTTTCACCAAAAAGGCAGCTCCTATGCAGGACCTCCTGATAGGCCAGTCCCGGAAGGCCAAGAACCAGAAGCCGCCCTTCAGATGGGAGAAGTTGGAAGAAGAGTCCTTCCGCCAGCTGAAGATGGCCCTCACGGGGGATGAAATCCTGGCGTACCCGGATTACAGCCAGCCCTTTATCCTCTACACCGACGCAAGTAACATCGGGCTAGGAGCCGCGCTGTCCCAGATCCAGCAGGGGAAAGAGCGAGTAATCGCTTACGCCAGCCGAAAACTGTGACCCACCGAAAGAAACCCTGAGAATTACAGCTCATTTAAGCTACAGTTCCTGGCAGTGGTGTGGGCAGTCACCGAACGCTTTAAGCACTACCTCGCTTCTTCCCGGTTCGTCGTGTACACGGATAACAACCCGTTGACACACCTGGACACGGCAAGACTCGGTGCCCTAGAGCAGAGATGGATGGCCCGCCTGTCCAACTACGAGTTCACCATCAAATACCGGGCAGGACGCTTCAATACCAACGCGGACGCCCTGTCCAGGATGCCAAACCTACCGGACGTAGGAGAAGATCCAGAGGGACTGGAAGAAGTCGAACTCCCCGCGTTTCACCGTCATGGGACTATCCAGTATTCCCATCGGGTAAGGAGTAAGCAAGGCGCTACGCTTAACCCCTTACCTCACTACAACTGGACGGAAACGCAAGACAGTGACCCTGCCGTCCAGCTGGTGAAGGAGATGCTGACTCGGCCAGAGGCTCGCCTTGACCCAGACACTCGGGAGGAAGCCAAGCAACTGTGGGCAGAAAAGAGTAGACTGTTCCTTTACAAGGGGAAGTTGTGCCGCAGGATGGTTAACTCCCGGACGCATGAACTAATCTGGCAAGTAGTGGTGCCACGACGAGACGCAGCCATGGTGATGGAGGCATACCACTATGGAGCTGGGCATTTCGGATGGAAGAAGCTGGAGTTCCTGCTGCGCGGGCGGTTCCATTGGGTAGGCATGAGGGGAACCATCGAGAGGTGGTGCAGAGACTGTGGCCCGTGCAACCTGAGGAGGAAGGACCATGCCAGCCAGAAGACTCCCCTGCAGTCCATCGTCACCCGGCAGCCGTTGGAACTGGTAGCCTTGGATCATGTAAAACTGACCCCAAGCAGAAGTGGCTACGTCTACGCGTTAACCATCGTGGATCATTACTCCCGGTTCTTGGTTGTCGTCCCCGTCAAGGACTTAACGGCTCAAACAGCAGCTAGAGCCTTCCAGCAGCACTTCTGCCGTCCACACGGGTACCCGGACCAAGTGCTGATGGACCAGGGACCTGCCTTTGAAGCGGAGGTCTTCCAGGAATTCTGCAATCTGTATGGCTGCCGGAAGATAAGGACGACACCCTATCATCCGCAAACTAATGGACTTTGTGAGAAAATGAACCAGGTGGTAATGGATCTTCTGAAAACGTTGCCCCTGGAAGAACGCACTCTGTGGCCTGAGAAGCTGCCCGATCTGGTGGACCTATACAACCACATCCCGGTAGGTTCCACCAACTGTACCCCGGCTTACCTAATGAGGGCGAGACCTGGTAAGTTACCTGTTGACCTGGAAATGGGAGTCCTGACACCCGAGGACACTTCACCAGAAGCAGACTGGGACACAGAGAGGCAGCAGCAGTACCGGAAAGTAGAGGAGAGCGTGGAGCGAAGTCTCTGTCAGGCTAGGGAGAGACAAGAGAAAACTTACAACCAGTATGCTCCCGCTGTTCCCCTGGTGCCCGGAGAGCAGGTCTTGAAGAGGAAAAGACGGCTCCACAAGTTGGACGACCAGTGGGAGAAGGACCCGTACACCGTACTGCCCTCAAGCCACGAGAACCCGAAGGTCTGTACCATCAGTAAAGACGGAGGGGAGACCACAGCCATTGTATCCCGGGATCACCTGAAGAAGTGTCCTGAACAGCTACGGAACCCTGAAGAGGAACAAGAAGAACATCGACCCGTAGAGGAAAGGGAAGATATGGTTAGTACTGTGCTCGGAGACTTCCCTCGGTCTTGGACTCAAGTCAATGGTGCAGTTGTGGTACCCGTACTCACCTTCCTCCAACCAGCATCCCAAGCACCTACGGAGAAACAGGTAGAGCTGGAAGAACAGCCGGTCCAGGAGGCAGAAGACCCCACACCAGCAGATCAGGAGGATCAACCCTCTGCTTGCAGTGAGCCTGCCATATCCCTAGTGAGCCAAAGGGCCCGTAGACAGCTGCCCAATTTACCCTTGACAGCTCCTACACCCTGTAGTTCAGGGCCAGACAGTCAGCTCCGTAGGTCCACTAGGGCCACTAGAGGCCAGTTACCCGCACGTTGGAGGATTTGAAGTGTATAAATTGTTTTATTTGTGGTTACCTGTTTTTCTTGTTGCTTGTGTATAATTATGTGTTTCTAGTTGTTTATAGGAGTCTTTGGTGGATTTACCGGGAATCCTGTGTACATAGTTGGAGCGTAACCCAGGACGGACTAAAGACTGTTAAGGACTCGGGGCAGGACAGACCCCTACCTGGTTACGTCTCCCTGTTTTGGTGAAATGGACACCTTGCTTTCTTCAAAGACTGCACCCGGTTACGGACATGCCGTGACCACCTTTATGTGTTTCTTTATTGTATTGTTATATCTTATGTTTTTCTAAAATATGTTTAGTCCCGGAGTACTAAATTTCACTAGGGGGGAATGTGACACCCCAGGGGTCTGGTTGCCACAGTGATAGAGATATTACGTCTGAGAGCAGGTGGGAGGTCTCTTGGTCAGGAATCCTATGCATACCACACCTCCTGCACAGTCCTGGGAGGGGAAGAACTTCCCCTATATAAAACTGGGGCTGAGGCAGGGTTAGTGAGTAGAGAAGAAGTAGAGACAGAGAAAAGAAGCAAATATAGGAACAGAACATCAGGAGCTCTGTGGGAGCAGTGTTACAAGGAGTCAGGGGCTGGCAGCTGCAGAGCTCGCCCTGACTGAGAAGATTTCTTACCGGACCCGGAGTCCGAGGCTGTGGGGACTAACTCCTACCCAGCAGCAGAATCCGTCAGGCAGGGGATTCCAGGTCCTCTGGCCAAGAAACCCGAAGGCACGGTCACACGCGTGGGACCAGCACCGCCGTCGTGGAGCGGAAGCTACTAGAAGGCCCCGAGTCACCGGCCATACGGGTGAGCACCACACGGTACACTCAGGGACGTGGGCTACTTATACCCGCCTCTAGCAAGGTAGCCAGAAGAGTACAGTTAGTTTGGGAGGCCTACAACTCAGCCTGGCCAGGGGAGATCCCATCTGCTCAAGGACTGTAAAGGCCCCAATCGCTAGCCAGTACTCCGGGAGGGTCTATCTTTGTCACCAGTAAAGACCCTGAACTACACCGTACCGTCTCCGAGTGGTTCCTGCTACCCCCATCATCCACGTCGGCTGCCCTGAGGCCATACCCCTCCCGTTGGGGGTTATACTATCACGCTGCACAATCCTACCACCGGCCTCAGCGGTCTGCCCTGCAGCAGCAGCTCCTTAGCTGTACTCAACGGGTGGCGTAGTCGTCCAACATCTCCGCTGATACATCGCCGCTCAGTTTGACTCCCTGGGCATGGACCGGGTCACCGCCACGAGACTACAACCCTCAACAGATCCGGCTCCGGGTAAGCTCCCGCGTGCGCAACGCAGCGCGACACAGGCCCAGGGGCGCGTCAATTACACACAGAGGGATCTATTATATAGAGTCATTACACACAGAGGGATCTATTATATAGAGTCATTACACACAAGGGGATCTATTATATAGAGTCATTACACACAGAGGGATCTATTATATAGAGTCATTACACACAGAGGGATCTATTATATAGAGTCATTACACACAGAGTGATCTATTATATAGAGTCATTACACACAGAAGGATCTATTATATAGAGTCATTACACACAGAGCCGTCTATTATATAGAGTCATTACACACAGAGTGATCTATTATATAGAGTCATTACACACAGAGTGATCTATTATATAGAGTCATTACACACAGAGGGATCTATTATATAGAGTCATTACGCACAGAGGGATCTATTATATAGAGTCATTACACACAGAGGGATCTATTATATAGAGTCATTGCACACAGAGGGATCTATTATATAGAGTCATTACGCACAGAGGGATCTATTATATAGAGTCATTACACACAGAGGGATCTATTATATAGAGTCATTACACACAGAGGGATCTATTATATAGAGTCATTACACACAGAGGGATGTATTATATAGAGTCATTAAACACAGAGGGATCTATTATATAGAGTAATTACACACAGAGGGATCTATTATATAGTCATTACACACAGAGGGATCTATTATATAGAGTGGTTACACACAGAGGGATCTATTATATAGAGTCATTACATACAGAGGGATCTATTATATAGAGTCATTACACACAGAGGGATCTATTATATAGAGTCATTACACACAGAAGGATCTATTATATAGAGTCATTACACACAGAGGGGTCTATTATATAGAGTCATTACACACAGAGGGATCTATTATATAGAGTCATTACACACAGAGGGATCTATTATATAGAGTCATTACTCACAGAGGGATCTATTATATAGAGTCTTTACACACAGAGGAATCTATTATATAGAGTCATTACACACAGAGGGATCTATTATATAGAGTCATTACACACAGAGGGATCTATTATATAGAGTCATTACACACAGAGGGATCTATTATATAGAGTCATTACACACAGAGGGATCTATTATATAGTCATTACACACAGAGGGATCTATTATATAGAGTCATTACACACAGAGGGATGTATTATATAGAGTCATTACACACAGAGGGATCTATTATATAGTCATTACACACAGAGGGATCTATTATATAGAGTCATTACACACAGAGCCGTCTATTATATAGAGTCATTACACACAAGGGGATCTATTATATAGAGTCATTACACACAGAGGGATCTATTATATAGAGTCATTACACACAGAGTGATCTATTATATAGAGTCATTACACACAGAAGGATCTATTATATAGAGTCATTACACAAAGAGCCGTCTATTATATAGAGTCATTACACACAGAGTGATCTATTATATAGAGTCATTACACACAGAGCGATCTATTATATAGAGTCATTACACACAGAGGGATCTATTATATAGAGTCATTACTCACAGAGGGATCTATTATATAGAGTCTTTACACACAGAGGGATCTATTATATAGAGTCATTGCACACAGAGGGATCTATTATATAGAGTCATTACACACAGAGGGATCTATTATATAGAGTCATTACTCACAGAGGGATCTATTATATAGAGTCTTTACACACAGAGGGATCTATTATATAGAGTCATTGCACACAGAGGGATCTATTATATAGAGTCATTACACACAGAGGGATCTATTATATAGAGTCATTACACACAGAGGGATCTATTATATAGAGTCATTACTAGTGTTGAGCCACCCCCGTAGTGTTCGAGTTCGGTTCGGTTCGTCGAACACCCGTGTGTTCGCCGAACTGTTCGTCGAACACCTTCGAACACCGTTAAAACCAATGGCAGGCAAACAAAAACACATAGAAACACATAGAAAACACCTTCAAAGGTGTCCAAAAGCTGACAAACTGCTCAGAAGACACAACTAACACATGGAAAAGTGACAAGTACATATAGTCATGCGAAAATAAAAGAGGTGGAGGAGTAAAAGGAGGGGGAGACACAGATATAGGCATGTCATGCCCTTCTAAAATCCAAAAAGTGAGAAGCCGACACGGCCAGTCCGCTCCTGCCCGTGCCACCTCCGTGTCGCCGGGTTTGTGCCAGAGCCGCGGTGAACCCTGATGGCCAGCCCCCCTCTCCCAATACTGGTGCCTGTCCGCTGGTGGGTCGAGCGAGCCCCCCTGTGGTGGAGGCAGCTCTAAGCTTTTTAATTTAAATTGTCTCTCTAATTTGAATGAATACACTTTAAATCCATTTACAAGGATCTATTGGAGGGCAAGTCTCATGCCAGCAGCCGCGTAATTCCAGCTCCAGTAGCGTCCACTAAAGCTGCTGCAGTTAAAAAGCTTTTATAAGGATCGAGCTCGGCTGTCCACCGCAAGGCATCCTACTGCCAGTCCCAGCCTCTATGCCTTGGGGTGCCTCCTGATGCTCTTCACTGAGTATCCCATGGTCCCGAAGCATTTCCTTTGAAAAAATTAAGTGTCTAAACTACAGGTGGTGTAGCTTGCTTAACAGCCGGGATAATCCGCTGACTAGCAGACACTGCTACTAGGCACAAAGTATTTCCTGGGCTAGATGCAGTTAAAAATTTGTAATTAGATACTCTCGTTGGATGCTGAGAAAGCATTCCATAGAGTCTCCTGGCACGCCATATATGATTCTCTTAAAAAGCTTGGGGTAGGGGTCTAGGGGACCCTTTTATAGCCAAAATCACGGCCCTGTATCGCAATACGTCACCTAGGCTGAAGATAAATGGAACTGTAGCACCCTGAGGGCTCGGTTGCTACAGACGTATTGCACCTCACCCAGAGGTGTGATATCTCACTCTCAGGTAAGGATGGAGTGTGGATCAGGACCCGACACCTGCATGCATTACACCACATTGCCGTGGGGCAGGGCGACCAATATGCCCCTGAGATGGGCACGACAGTCCCTGTCCCTGGCTGGAGTGGGGGGAGGGAACACTGAGGAAGGGGAACCCTGTAGTGCAGGAGCAGGGAGGAAGCAGTTCCTGGGTGCATTGAGAAGGGAGTATAAAAGGTGGGCACCATCTTAGTTCAGTGCAGAGAAGTCTGAGCAGAAGTGGCAGGGAGCAGGGGCTCTGCATGAGCTCTGCTCCGGAGGCGGGCCTAGTAACAGAGGCCCAGGCCTGGAAGAGGGAGAAGGAAGGAAGAGGAGCGGAGAAGGCTCCAGGAACGAGGAATGAAGGGATCCCAGGGGTGCGGACGGGCGAGTCGCCACCGCACGCCCGAATCCACCTGCGTGGAGGGGTCAGGCCAAAGGGGGAGACCGGTCCCCGAACTAGTGGAGGCAGGAAACGACCCTCAGCTAGAAACCGGAGGCTCTGACATTTTATGTGGCGCAGGCACTCGCTACACCCGCTAGGAAGGCACCACATAGGGTCAGGGAAACTGGCGCCAAGTTTACCAAGAGGAGGCCCGAGGCAGCCGGACAGAAGTGTTGGTAAGAAAGGCCAGACAAAGGACACACAAAGGGGGTCCTGTGAAGTGCTCCAAAGTTATCTGGGAGTTGTCTGAGCCCCTCACCTGGTGAGCACAGTACGACGTGGGCAGCCGTTACCTGCAGACGTGGTCTGGATAATAAGAACTGTGAGTAAAGGCCCTGGACTGCATCACTGACTCCGTGTCGTTACTGCTGCTGCCCTGCACCATCACCCCCATCCTCCTCATACACTGCCCTGAGGCTATACTCCTCCCGTGGGGAGTTATGCTACGCTCTGCTGCACCCACAACACCAGCCTCAGCGGTCTGCCCTGTAGCGGCGGTTCACTCTGACCGCAATCCACGGGTGGCGTAGTCGGACATTTAAACATCAAAACCACATAAATAGTTCTGCCACTGGTTTGACCGCCCTGAGCCACGGAACCGGGTCGCCGCCACGAAGACTACAACCACCAGCATCCACCAAAAAGGGTCCGGCTCCGGGTGTCCCAAGGCCCAGGGGGTGCGTCAGAACATTTTCATCACCTTTCACAATCACCAATGGGACAAGGCAGGGATGTCCTCTGTCCCCTCTCTTATACATCCTAGTGACGGAGCACCTGCTCTCATCAATTCGCCATAACCCCAATATTAGGTGGATTGAGGTGGGAGGCACCGAGTACAAGTGCTCTCTATTTGCTGATGATGTCCTAGTATATATCACTCAATCACATATATCCATCCATGCTGTTATGGCTGAAATAGATCACTTTGTTACATGGTCAAATTTTAAAATCAATGCAGCGAAGTCTGAGGCCCTCGATGTCTCCCTCCCCAAATCCATACAGGATTCCATCCAGTCCAACTTTCCCTTTGCCTGGCCCTCACAGGGTATCAAATACTTAGGAATTCCTATTCATAGAGACCTCTCCCATCTATGTTATCTTAATTTTGGGCCCTTTATTGAACAATTCCATACAGACCACGGTTGGCAAGTTAGAACTGTAAGATTCACTACGTGAACCGCTGGTGTTTTGTGGAAAAGCACATGTACACCGCGTTCCAAATTATTATGCAAAAAGTGTTTAGGAGTGATAAGGGAAGAATTTGTTTGTTTGTCAGTTAAACTCATTGATGGTGATGTGTGTCAGGGCTCTTTATATCACTGTAAGCAATTGCAGACACCAGTGCTAATTAGTTTGGCAGGTGTGTCCAATGAAAGGCAAGACTACTTAAGAAGGCTCTCTCACATTATTAAGCAGCCTACATTTTCTGCCAAAATGGGAAAGAAAAAGGATGTGTCGGCTGCTGAGAAGCAACAAATTGTGGAGTGTTTAGGTCAAGGCATGACTACAATCAACATTGTGCGATGATCAGGATGAAGTGTCTTGGCAATCAAGAAGTATGTAGCTGATTCACAGTACACACGTGTGCGTGCTGATAAGGGCAAATTGAGGACTCTTTCCTACAGGCAATTACGTCAGGTTGAAAGAGCAGCGGCAAAAAAGCCTCGTCATAGCAGCAGACAAGTTTTTGAAGCTGCTTGTGCCTCCAACGTCCCCCGAACAACAAGATGCAGGGTCCTTCAGAGGTTTGCAGCTGTGCATACGCCATCCTGTTGACCTCCTCTATCCACTTCACACAAGCAGAAACGGCTCCAGTGGGCCACATTACATGAAGACTGATTTCAAAACTGTTTTGTTCACGGATGAGTGCCGTGCAGCGCTCGATGGTCCAGATGGATGGAGTGGAGGATGGCTGGTTGATGGACACCCCACGCAAACACGGCTACAGCGCCAACAAGGAGGAGGTGGAGTAATGTTTTGGGCTGGAATCATGGGGAGAGAGATTGTCGGCCCCTTTAGGATCCCTGAAGGCGCTAAAGATGAACTCCATATTGTATGTGGATTTTCTCAAACAGCACTTCCTGCCATGGTTCAAGAAGAAGAACCGTGTATTTCACAGCAAGATCATTTTTCTGCATGATAATGCACCATCTCATGCTGCACATAAAACATCTGCATCTCTGGCTGATATGGGCATAAAAGGGGACAAACTTATGGTATGACCCCCATGCTCCCCTGACCTCTACCCCATTCCGAACCTTTGGAGCATCATTAAAAGGAGTGTCTATGATGGCGGGAGGCAGTTCACATCTAAGCAACAGCTCTGGGAGGGTATTCTGTCCTCATGCAAAACAATTGAAGCAGAAACCATCCAAAACCTGACAAATTCAATGGACGAGAGAGTTCAGAAGCTCCTTTCGAACAAGGGGTCCTATGTGAAAATGTAACATCACCTAGAATAAAGTTTTGAGTTGAAAACTGTTTGATTTCAGTTTCTAACAACCTGCTAATGCTTATAATTTCAAAAATGACCATTTTTTTGGTCTTTATTAAAATGAAAAGGTTGATCGAAAAGTTTGGGGGATCTAAGAGTGTGGCAACCCAGTAGTCATGATTACTTCGAATTCTGACAATATGAGGGTCATGCTGCAGGTAGTGCAGCAAGAAGGCACTTATGTGTCTTGCGCATCTCGGAGCCCCAAAATTATTTTCCGGGCTAGATGCAGCTAAAAATTATTTTTAATTTTAAATCTGGTGGAGCTTATTATAGATGGCCTAATAGGATCAGTGCTGCACACTGCTACAAAGCCCAAATTATTTTCCAGTCAAGATACAGATAAACATGATTAGTAATTTGAAAGCTTAAAACGGTTGGTAGGGTGATTTTAACCAATCATCAAGCTTTTATTCTCCCCAGGATGACACAGGGGTAGAAAAGTCGTTTCGGATCCATGATTTGTTCATCTTTATGAACGTGAGTCTGTCTACATTGTCAGTGGAGAGCCGCGTGCGCTTATCTGTCAGCACACCACCAGCAGCGCTGAACACACGTTCAGACAGAACGCTGGCTGCGGGGCATGACAAGATCTCCAAGGCGTAAGTGGCTAGCTCCGGCCATTTATCCAGATTGGAAGCCCAAAAAGAGCAAGGGTCCAGTGACACAGTCGTGGCTTCAATGTTTACTTGGAGATACTCCTGTACCATTGTCTCTAGGCGTTGACTATGTGTCAGACTTCTTGTCTCCTGTGGCCTTGCAAAGGATGGGCTAAAAAAGTGGTGAAATGATTCCGCAAAATTGATGTTATCAGCAGATACCGTGGTTCTGTTACGGTTTGAGTGCTGAACACTTGACGGTCCCACGGTTGGCAAGTTGGAACTGTGAGATTCACTACGTGCACCACTGGTATTTTGTGGAAAAGCACATGTAAGATTCTGCAACAGTCTCTGCTGATACTCCTGCATGCGTGCATCCCTTTCTATGGCAGGAATAATTTCTGCAAATTTACTTTTGTACCGGGGATCTAACAGTGTGGCAACCCAGTAGTCAGGATTATTTCTAATTCTCACAATTCGAGGGTCATGTTGCAGGTAGTGCAGCAAGAAGGCACTCATGTGTGTTGCGCATCCAGGAGCACCAAGTCCCTGTTGTGTTGGTGGCGAGGTAACAATCATGCTTCCTTCCTCTGTCCTCTCCCCCCAACCTCGCACAACAGAAATGTGATCAAGGTCTCCCTCATCTGATGAGTCTTCCATCAGTTCGTCCTCCACTTCTTCCTGGGCTCCTGCACCTTCCTCACTAGTTTGGCTGCTACCATGCGCCCTGGTAAAACCATCTCCCCCACCCTCACATGCCTGCCGCCTTGGTGCTGCCGACCTTCTGGACCTTGCAGATGTTAGCCCTTCCGCATACAACTCCTCCTCCTCTACTTCCTCCACCTCCTCTTGTGCCACCACCTGACTCCGAATTCTGTTTAACATGTGCTCCAGCATGTAAATCACCGGAATAGTCATGCTGATAATGGCATCGTCAGCACTAAACATCTTCGTCGCCATTTCAAAACTGTGCAGAAGGGTGCATAGGTCCCTGATCTGAGACCACTCCTCCAGCGTGATTTGCCCCACCTCTGAATCTCGTTGGCCCAGGCTATACGTCAGAACGTATTGCACCAGGGCTTGTCGGTGCTGCCACAGTCGCTGCAACATGTGCAGAGTTGAATTCCACCAGGTAGGCACATCGCATTTTAGCCGGTGAAGTGGCAGGCCCAACGACTTCTGTAGAGATGTAAGTCGCTGAGCTGCGGGATGCGAACGGCGGAAGTGAGCACACAGCGACCGTGCCCTCTGCAGAAGGCCATCTAGTCTGGGATAGTGGGCTAAAAATTGCTGGACAACCAGGTTCAACACGTGAGCCATACAAGGCACGTGTGTGACATTGCCCCGGCGAAGGGCCGCACCCAGGTTTGCAGCATTGTCGCACACGGCCTTCCCTGGTTTCAGGTCCAGTGGAGACAACCATTCATGAAATTGGTTCTCCAGAGCTGACCACAACTCCTCAGCTGTGTGACTCACATTTCCCAGACATTTCAATGTAAAAACCGCCTGATGACGTTGAGCCCTACTGCCAGCATAGTAAGGAGGTGTGCAGGATCCCTTCTGCGCAGTTAGAAAGCTTGTGGCATGACCAGACAGGCTTTGGGTGCAGGTGGAAGACCGAGAGGAGGTTGAGGAGGCAGAAGCAGTGGAGGAACTTTGACATAAAGAGGATTGACGCACAACTCGTGGGGACGGCAAGACTTGGACAGCAGCCCCTTGTCCTGCTGTCACCATAGTTACCCAGTGCCCAGTCAGCGACATGTAACGCCCCTGTCCATGCCTACTCGTCCAAGTGTCTGTGGTGAAATGCACCCTGTCACACACAGAGTTTCTCAAAGAAGCGGTGATGTTGTGTGCGACATGCTGGTGGAGCGCAGGCACACCTTTCTTTGAGAAGTAGTGCCGACTGGGCATCTGGTACTGGGGCACTGCGACGGACATAAGGTCTCGAAAATCCTCTGTGTCCACCAGGCGGAAAGGCAGCATTTCTGTAGCCAAGAGCTTGCAGATGGTGAAATTCAACCTCTTAGCTTTCTCATGGCTAGGAGGAAATGGTCTTTTACTTGTCCACATCTGAGGGACCGAGGGCTGGCTATTGTGCTTAGACGGGGTTGATAAGGGTGTCCCCGGCAAACTGCCGGTCTGTGAGGAAGATGCAGGCGGACATGTTAGGTTGCCTTCATCCAAAGGTGGTGCTATCGATGTCGGACAGCGCTCAACACCAGCTGGTGTTACCACCTCCAAAGAAAATGATGACCTGCCAATCACGCTGGCTGTTGCGGGTAAAGAGGTGGCAGGTCTGCGCCCCAAAACAGGTGTGACTGCTGTCCCCCCAGTCACAGAGGATGAAGAGGCCGCGGATGCACAAGATATGGCAGACGGTGGTTGGCCCGGCCGGCTAGGCCGCATTGTAGCACACTGAGCTTCCCACTGCAACTTATGCTTCATGTCCATGTGCCGGTTCATGCATGAAGTACTCAAACTATGTATTTTTTGGCCTCTACTTAGCTTTTGCTGACAAATGTTACAGATAACACGAGTTGGGTCATCTTTATCGATCTGAAAAAATGCCCAGGCTATGCAAGGCTTAGCACCCATGCGACCTGAAGAGCCACCACGACTTGTGGTGAGAGGCAGAGTTGTGTTTGAGGATGCAGTTGTTGACGTGCTTCCAGTACTACGTCTCTGTCCAGGAAGGCGCAACCTGACCTCGTCGTCACTAGCATCTTCCTCCACCTCCTCTGCTGACCTCATCTCTTGGCTGACTGTGGGTTGACAGTAAGTGGGATCTCCAACCTCATCATCATCACCCTGTGTGTTATCACACCCGTCGTCCTCAGAGCCAACCTGTTCCTGCCCTGACAAAAAACTAAAGTTGTCGCTCCAATCAGGTATTTGAGTCTTATCATCGTCTTCCTCATTGTCTCCACCAACAGGAGTTACAGTTTGGGAATGAGGGTCTACATTATGGTCAGAACCTTCTGCATCTGGTCCTGGATCCGACTCATAAAGATTCTGGGCATCAGTGCAGATCATTTCCTCGTCTGGATTCACAGAAGCGCTGGAGTCGACCTCTGATTCCCAGGCTATAGTATGAGTAAACAGCTCTGCAGACTCAACCATCTGTTCTACCTCATACTCAGACGGGCAGCTGGAGATTTGGGAGCTGTGAGGAAGCAAGTGCGATTTGGGTGACACCTTTGAGGACTGGAGTATTTGTGATGTTGAAGTTGATGTGGAGGAGAGCCCACTTAAAGGAGCACTTGATATCCGTTGAAGCACCTGCTGTTTTTGTGCCTCATCTGGAATTTGTAGCGATTGGCGTGGCCGTAAGAAAGGGATCTTATCACATTGTCCGCTAAAAGAAGTAGACATTTTAGTTTGGCTGGAAGATGGTCTTTCTTCTGCAGATGTTACTGTTGCTTTAACACCTACCCCACGAATACAACCTTTTTTCCCCTTCCCAACACGCCTATTCCCCTTTCCACCAGCAGCAGGCCTATTTCCACTCATTTTGGTAGTTAACTAATTCACAACTCTGGAGTTGTTTGCACAAAAAAAACAATGGATGGTAACCGAGCAGAGCTGAGTGGCCAAACTGTGGTATTAGGCCAAAACTATTGGCTGGGTTAGATGCAGAAAAAAATTATATTCAATTTGCAACCTGATGGAGGTCAGTATAGATGGACTAATAGAGAAAGTCCGACACACTACTAGAAGGCCAAATATTTTTTCAGAGCTAGATGCAGAAAAAAAATATATTCAGTTTGCAACCTGATGGAGGTCAGTATAGATGGATTAATAGAACAAGACCCACACACAGCTAGAAGCCCAATATTTTTTCAGAGCTAGATGCAGAAAAAAATATATTCAGTTTGCAACCTGATGGAGGTCAGTATAGATGGACTAATAGAACAAGTCCCACACACAGCTAGAAGCCCAAATATTTTTTCAGAGGTACTGTAGATGCAGATAAAAATTAGTTTTAATTTGCAACCTGATGGAGGTCAGTATAGATGGACTAATAGAATGATGCTATGCCCAAAAGATTTTACTTCACTAGGTGCAGTAAAAAAATTGGTATTCTATACACAGGTGGTATATCTTGCAACACAGATAGGCTACTCCACTGACTAACACACTCTGCAATAGGCCAAAAAGGATTAGCTTTGCTAGATTCAGCCAAATGCTGTGAAAAAAACTTGCACAGCACTGGCACAGACCTGCCTGGCAAAAACTGATAGGAACTGATGTAACCTAGTCCTGAAAAGGACTGCAATTACAATTAGTCTTTACTCCCACAATCTATCTATTTAAGAGCACAGACCTGCCTGATAAAAGTCGTAGGAAATGCTGTAACCTAGTCCTTAAAAGGACTGCAATCACAACTATTCCCTACTCCCAAGCTATCTGTATATTTGTGCGAAAATTGGCTTGAAATTAACAAGGTATAGCGCACACAGCAACAGCGGTGCCGTCTAACACGCAGCTGCAGCAGTGAGAAAATGGTGGCGACGGGGAAAATGGCTTGGTCTTATAGGGCAAGGACATGTGACATACACTGCCAATGACACATGCCCTTGCTTGTGTGAAAAAAAGCACTTCGCTCCGTGTGTGCGCTGCTGATAGGCTGACAGATTGCACCTCCCCACTGTAAATGCGGGAAAGAGGAAAAAAATGGAGATCTTCATTGTTCCTGCAGAGATCCATCCCCTGCCCCTCCCCCACCCCGCTGTACACTCAAACTGCGTATTAACATTAATTTTCATCATTACTGAGAAAAAATCCAGTTATGATTTTAGTGCACGAACAGTTATCGAACATAACCTCGAACAGCCGAATTTTTCTCAAATTGTTCGTGTTCGCCGAACGGCTCGAACACAGCACAAAACAGCTCGAATTTGAGATTGGCGAACAGTTCGAGTAGAACAACGCTCATCTCTAGTCATTACACACAGAGGGATGTATTATATAGAGTCATTACACACAGAGGGATGTATTATATAGAGTAATTACACACAGAGGGATGTATTATATAGAGTCATTACACACAGAGGGATCTATTATATAGAGTCATTACACACAGAGGGATCTATTATATAGAGTCATTACACACAGAGGGGTCTATTATATAGAGTCATTACACACAGAGGGGTCTATTATATAGAGTCATTACACACAGAGGGGTCTATTATATAGAGTCATTACACACAGAGGGATCTATTATATAGAGTCATTACACACAGAGGGATCTATTATATAGAGTCATTACACACAGAGGGATCTATTATATAGAGTCATTACACACAGAGCCGTCTATTATATAGAGTCATTACACACAGAGGGATCTATTATATAGAGTCATTATACACAGAGGGATCTATTATATAGTCATTACACACAGAGGGATCTATTATATAGAGTCATTACACACAGAGGCATCTATTATATAGAGTCATTACACACAGAGGGATCTATTATATAGAGTCATTACACACAGAGGGATCTATTATATAGAGTCATTACACACAGAGGGATCTATTATATAGAGTCATTACACACAGGGATCTATTATATAGAGTCGTTGCACACAGAGGGATCTATTATATAGAGTCATTACACACAGAGGGATCTATTATATAGTCATTACACACAGAGGGATCTATTATCTAGAGTCATTACACACAGAGGGATCTATTATCTAGAGTCATTACACACAGAGGGATCTATTATATAGAGTCATTACACACAGAGGGATCTATTATATAGAGTCATTACACACAGAGTGATCTATTATATAGAGTCATTACACACAGAGGGATCTATTATATGGAGTCATTACACACAGAGGGCTCTATTATATAGAGTTATTACACACAGAGGGATCTATTATATAGAATCATTACGCACAGAGGGATCTATTATATAGAGTCATTACACACAGAGGGATCTATTATATAGTCATCACACACAGAGGGATCTATTATCTAGTCATTACACACAGAGGGATCTATTATCTAGAGTCATTACACACAGAGGGATCTATTATCTAGAGTCATTACACACAGAGGGATCTATTATATAGAGTCATTACACACAGAGGGATCTATTATATAGAGTCATTACACACAGAGGGATCTATTATATAGAGTCATTACACACAGAGCCGTCTATTATATAGAGTCATTACACACAGAGTGATCTATTATATAGAGTCATTACACACAGAGGGATCTATTATATAGAGTCATTACACACAGAGGGATCTATTATATAGAGTCATTACTCACAGAGGGATCTATTATATAGAGTCTTTACACACAGAGGGATCTATTATATAGAGTCATTACACACAGAGGGATCTATTATATAGAGTCATTACGCACAGAGGGATCTATTATATAGAGTCATTACACACAGAGGGATCTATTATATAGAGTCATTACACACAGAGGGATCTATTATATAGAGTCATTACACACAGAGGGATGTATTATATAGAGTCATTACACACAGAGGGATCTATTATATAGAGTCATTACACACAGAGGGATCTATTATATAGAGTCATTACACACAGAGGGATCTATTAAATAGAGTGGTTAAACACAGAGGGATCTATTATATAGAGTCATTACACACAGAGGGATCTATTATATAGAGTCATTACACACAGAGGGATCTATTATATAGAGTCATTACACACAGAGCCGTCTATTATATAGAGTCATTACACACAGAGGGATCTATTATATAGAGTCATTATACACAGAGGGATCTATTATATAGTCATTACACACAGAGGGATCTATTATATAGAGTCATTACACACAGAGGCATCTATTATATAGAGTCATTACACACAGAGGGATCTATTATATAGAGTCATTACACACAGAGGGATCTATTATATAGAGTCATTACACACAGAGGGATCTATTATATAGAGTCATTACACACAGAGGGATCTATTATATAGAGTCGTTGCACACAGAGGGATCTATTATATAACGTCATTACACACAGAGGGATCTATTATATAGTCATCACACACAGAGGGATCTATTATCTAGAGTCATTACACACAGAGGGATCTATTATATAGAGTCATTACACACAGAGGGATCTATTATATAGAGTCATTACACACAGAGGGGTCTATTATATAGAATCATTACGCACAGAGGGATCTATTATATAGAGTCATTACACAGATGGATCTATTATATAGAGTCATTACACACAGGGATTTATTATATAGAGTCATTACACACAGAGGGATCTATTATATAGAGTCATTACACACAGAGGGATCTATTATATAGAGTCATTACACACAGAGGGATCTATTATATAGAGTCATTACACACAGAGGGATCTATTATATAGAGTCATTACACACAGAGGGATCTATTATATAGAGTCATTACACACAGAGGGATCTATTATATAGAGTCATTACACACAGAGGGGTCTATTATATAGAGTCATTACACACAGAGTGATCTATTATATAGAGTCATTACACACAGAGGGATCTATTATATAGTCATTACACACAGAGGGATCTATTATATAGAGTCATTACACACAGAAGGATCTATTATATAGAGTCATTACACACAGAGGGATCTATTATATAGAGTCATTACACACAGAGGGATCTATTATATAGAATCATTACACACAGAGGGATCTATTATATAGAGTCATTACACAGATGGATCTATTATATAGAGTCATTACACACAGGGATTTATTATATAGAGTCATTACACACAGAGGGATCTATTATATAGAGTCATACACAGAGGGATCTATTATATAGAGTCATTACAAACAGAGGGATCTACTATATAGAGTCACTACACACAGAGGGATCTATTATATAGAGTCATTACACACAGAGTGATCTATTATATAGAGTCATTACACACAGAGTGATCTATTATATAGAGTCATTACACACAGATTGATCTATTATATAGAGTCATTACACACAGAGGGATCTATTATATAGAGTCATTACACACAGAGGGATCTATTATATAGAGTCATTACACAGAGAGGGATCTATTGTAAAGAGTCATTACACACAGAGGGATCTATTATATAGAGTCATTACACACAGAGGGATCTATTATATAGAGTCATTACACACAGAGGGATCTATTATATAGAGTCATTACCCACAGAGGGATGTATTATATAAAGTCATTACCCACAGAGGGATCTATTATATAGAGTCATTACACACAGAGCGATCTTTTATATAGAGTCATTACACACAGAGGGATCTATATACAGAGGGATCTATTATATAGAGTCATTACACACAGAGGGATCTATTATATAGAGTCATTACACACAGAGGAATGTATTATATAGAGTCATTGCACACAGAGGGATCTATTATATACAGTCATTACACACAGAGGGATCAATTATATACAGTCATTACACACAGAGGGATCTATTATATAGAGCCATTACACACAGAGGGATCTATTATATACAGTCATTACACGCAGAGGGATCTACTATATAGAGTCATTACACACAGAGGGATCTATTATATAGAGTCATTACACACAGAGGGATCTATTATATAGAGTCATTACACACAGAGGGATCTATTATATAGAGTCATTACACACAGAGGGATCTATTATATAGAGTCATTACACACAGAGGAATCTATTATATAGAGTCGTTGCACACAGAGGGATCTATTATAGTCATTACACACAGAGGGATCTATTATATAGTCATTACACACAGAGGGATCTATTATCTAGAGTCATTACACACAGAGGGATCTATTATATAGAGTCGTTGCACACAGAGGGATCTATTATAGTCATTACACACAGAGGGATCTATTATATAGTCATTACACATAGAGGGATCTATTATCTAGAGTCATTACACACAGAGGGATCTATTATCTAGAGTCATTACACACAGAGGGATCTATTATCTAGAGTCATTACACACAGAGGGATCTATTATCTAGAGTCATTACACACAGAGGGATCTATTATATAGAGTCATTACACACAGAGGGATCTATTATATAGAGTCATTACACACAGAGTGATCTATTATATAGAGTCACTACACACAGAGGGATCTATTATATAGAGTCATTACACACAGAGGGATCTATTATATAGAGTCATTACACACAAAGGGATCTATTACATAGAGTCATTACACACAGAGGGATCTATTATATAGAGTCATTACACACAGAGGGATCTATTATATAGAGTCATTACACACAGAGGGGTCTATTATATAGAGTCATTACACACAGAGTGATCTATTATATAGAGTCATTACACACAGAGGGATCTATTATATAGTCATTACACACAGAGGGATCTATTATATAGAGTCATTACACACAGAAGGATCTATTATATAGAGTCATTACACACAGAGGGATCAATTATATAGAGTCATTACACACAGAGGGATCTATTATATAGAATCATTACACACAGAGGGATCTATTATATAGAGTCATTACACAGATGGATCTATTATATAGAGTCATTACACACAGGGATTTATTATATAGAGTCATTACACACAGAGGGATCTATTATATAGAGTCATACAGAGGGATCTATTATATAGAGTCATTACACACAGAGGGATCTATTATATAGAGTCATTACACACAGAGGGATCTACTATATAGAGTCATTGCACACAGAGGGATCTATTATATAGAGTCATTACACACAGAGTGATCTATTATATAGAGTCATTACACACAGATTGATCTATTATATAGAGTCATTACACACAGAGGGATCTATTATATAGAGTCATTACACACAGAGGGATCTATTATATAGAGTCATTACACAGAGAGGGATCTATTGTATAGAGTCATTACACACAGAGGGATCTATTATATAGAGTCATTACACACAGAGGGATCTATTATATAGAGTCATTACACACAGAGGGATCTATTATATAGAGTCATTACCCACAGAGGGATCTATTATATAAAGTCATTACCCACAGAGGGATCTATTATATAGAGTCATTACACACAGAGCGATCTTTTATATAGAGTCATTACACAGAGGGATCTATATACAGAGGGATCTATTATATAGAGTCATTACACACAGAGGGATCTATTATATAGAGTCATTACACACAGAGGAATCTATTATATAGAGTCATTGCACACAGAGGGATCTATTATGTACAGTCATTACACACAGAGGGATCTATTATATACAGTCATTACACACAGAGGGATCTATTATATAGAGCCATTACACACAGAGGGATCTATTATATACAGTCATTACACGCAGAGGGATCTACTATATAGAGTCATTACATGCAGAGGGATCTATTATATAGAGCCATTACACGCAGAGGGATCTATTATATAGAGTCATTACAGACAGAGGGGTCTATTATATAGAGTCATAACATGCAGAGGGATCTATTGTATAGAGTCATTACACACAGAGGAATCTATTATATAGAGTCATTACACACAGATGGATTTATTATATAGAATCATTACACACAGTGGGGTCTATTATATAGAGTCATTACACACAGAGGGATTTATTATATAGAATCATTACACACAGAGGGATCTATTATATAGTCATTACACGCAGAGGGATCTATTATATAGAGTCATTACACACAGAGGGATCTATTACATAGTCATTACACACAGAGTGATCTATTATATAGAGTCATTACACACAGAGGGATCTATTATATAGAGTCATTACACACAGCGGGATCTATTATATAGAGTCATGACACACAGAGGGATCTATTATATAGAGTAATCACACACAGAGGGATCTATTATATAGGGTCATTACACACAGATCGATCTATTATATAGAGTCATTACACGCAGAGCGATCTATTATATAGAGTCATTACACACAGAGGGATCTATTATATAGAGTCATACACAGAGGGATCTATTATATAGAGTCATTACACACAGAGGGATCTACTATATAGAGTCATTACACACAGAGGGATCTATTATATAGAGTCATTACACACAGAGTGATCTATTATATAGAGTCATTACACACAGATTGATCTATTATATAGAGTCATTACACACAGAGGGATCTATTATATAGAGTCATTACACACAGAGGGATCTATTATATAGAGTCATTACACAGAGAGGGATCTATTGTATAGAGTCATTACACACAGAGGGATCTATTATATAGAGTCATTACACACAGAGGGATCTATTATATAGAGTCATTACCCACAGAGGGATCTATTATATAGAGTCATTACCCACAGAGGGATCTATTATATAAAGTCATTACCCACAGAGGGATCTATTATATAGAGTCATTACACACAGAGGGATCTATTATATAGAGTCATTACACACAGAGGAATCTATTATATAGAGTCATTGCACACAGAGGGATCTATTATGTACAGTCATTACACACAGAGGGATCAATTATATACAGTCATTACACACAGAGGGATCTATTATATAGAGCCATTACACACAGAGGGATCTATTATATACAGTCATTACACGCAGAGGGATCTATTATATAGAGTCATTACATGCAGAGGGATCTATTATATAGAGCCATTACACGCAGAGGGATCTATTATATAGAGTCATTACAGACAGAGGGGTCTATTATATAGAGCCATTACACGCAGAGGGATCTATTATATAGAGTCATTACAGACAGAGGGGTCTATTATATAGAGTCATAACATGCAGAGGGATCTATTGTATAGAGTCATTACACACAGAGGAATCTATTATATAGAGTCATTACACACAGATGGATTTATTATATAGAATCATTACACACAGTGTGGTCTATTATATAGAGTCATTACACACAGAGGGATTTATTATATAGAGTCATTACACACAGAGGGATCTATTATATAGAGTCATTACACACAGAGGGATGTATTATATAGAGTCATTACACACAGAGGGATCTATTATATAGAGTCATTACACACAGAGGGATCTATTATATAGAGTCATTACACACAGAGGGATCTATTAAATAGAGTGGTTACACACAGAGGGATCTATTATATAGAGTCATTACACACAGAGGGATCTATTATATAGAGTCATTACACACAGAGGGATCTATTATATAGAGTCATTACACACAGAGCCGTCTATTATATAGAGTCATTACACACAGAGGGATCTATTATATAGAGTCATTATACACAGAGGGATCTATTATATAGTCATTACACACAGAGGGATCTATTATATAGAGTCATTACATGCAGAGGGATCTATTATATAGAGTCATTACTCACAGAGGGATCTATTATATACAGTCTTTACAGACAGAGGGATCTATTATATAGAGTCATTACACACAGAGGGATCTATTATATAGAGTCATTACACACAGAGTGATCTATTATATAGAGTCTTTACACACAGAGGGATCTATTATATAGAGTCATTACACACAGAGGCATCTATTATATAGTCATTACACACAGAGGGATCTATTATATAGAGTCATTACACACAGAGGGATCTATTATATAGAGTCATTACACACAGAGATATCTATTATATAGAGTCATTACACACAGAGGGATCTATTATATAGAGTCGTTGCACACAGAGGGATCTATTATATAGAGTTATTACACACAGAGGGATCTATTATATAGTCATTACACACAGAGGGATCTATTATCTAGAGTCATTACACACAGAGGGATCTATTATCTAGAGTCATTACACACAGAGGGATCTATTATATAGAGTCATTACACACAGAGGGATCTATTATATAGAGTCATTACACACAGAGGGGTCTATTATATAGAATCATTACGCACAGAGGGATCTATTATATAGAGTCATTACACAGATGGATCTATTATATAGAGTCATTACTAGTGTTGAGCGATACCTTCCGATATCAGGAAATATCGTATCGGATTGGATCGGGCCGATACCCAAAAAGTATCGGATATCGCCGATTCCGATACCGGAAACCAATGCAAGTCAATGGGACACAAATATCGGAATGAAAATAAACCCTTTCTTTCCTTGTAGGTTAATTCTACATGAAGTAAAACAACTAAGAATAATGTAGAATGACATGAAAAGCCGGCAATTCATCAGCGGCATACACCGGTACCCGACAATTTACAACAGAAAGAATAGAGCTTCACACATAGATTAGATAGATAGAAACATGTCAGTCACATATATATGAAGTACAGTGACAGTGTTGCTTACTGTACTTGTCATTTAGTGTAAAGGATTTATTAAAAAAAATATTAGTGTTTTCGTGCACTGTCTCTTTAAAAAAGCCGGCCGGCAATTCAGCATCTGTACCCGACAATTTATAACAGACAGAATAGAGCTTCACACATAGATTAGATAGATAGAAACATGTCAGTCACATATATAAGAAGTACAGTGACAGTGTTGCTTACAGAACTTGTCATTTAGTGTAAAGGATTTATTTAAAAAAATAATAGTGTTTTCATGCACCGTCTCTTTAAGAAAGCCGGCCGGCAATTCAGCATCTGTACCCGACAATTTAGAATAGAAGGAATAGAGAATCACACATAGATTAGATAGATAGAAACATGTCAGTCACATATATATGAAGTACAGTGACAGTGTTGATTACTGTACTTGTCATTTAGTGTTAAAATAAAGGATTTATTTAAAAAAAAATTGGCGTGGGGTTCCCCTTAATTTTAGGCTCTAGCGGAGGTTAAGCAGACGGCTGGGGCAGATGTTTGAAGCCTGGGAAGGGGGTAATACCCACGGAGCTTCCCAGGCTACTAATATCAGCCCCCAGCTGAATACCTAGCCTTTACTAGCTATTAAAATGGGGGACCCCCCCAAAAAAATGACGTGGGGTCCCCCCTAATTTAATAGCTAGCACAGGCTAGGCAGACAGCTGGGGGCTGATATTAATAGCCCAGGAAGGGTGCCATGAATATTGGCCCCCTCCCAGGCTAGAAACACCAGCCGTCAGCCGCCCCAGAAATGGCGCATCCATAGGATGCGCCAATTCTGGCACTTAGCCTCGCTCTTCCACGCTGCCCTGGTGCGGTGGCAGGGGGTAATAGGGTTGGGGTTGATGTCAGCTTATAATGCCAGCTGACATCAAGCCCAGGTTAGTAATGGAGAGGCGTCTATAAGACACCCCCATTACTAACCCCATAGTCAAAGTTAAAAGAAAACACAAACACCCAGAATAAAGTCCTTTAATTGAAATAAAGACACAATTCTTTATTGTTCTAAATTAAACCATACTTACCATCACGCCCATTCCAGCTGAAGCCAACGATCTCCTGCAATAAAAGAAAAATAATAAAGCAACCTCATCCTTACCTTTCGATGGTTCCCAGGACAGCTCCAGCTCTGCTACATCGAGATGACAGGCTGGACCGCAGCAGAAAGCTGCCATCCAGCCTGTCATCCCGCAGACACTGAGAAGCGCAGGCATGCTTGCGCTCCTCAGTGTCTCTCTGTGACGTCATCCAGATGAGCCGAGTTCATGTCCAATGAACTCAGCTCACCTCATGCACGTCACTGACAGCGTGGGAAAATTCTCCTGCACTCAGCGCTTCAGCGTGAGAATTCTCCCACGCTGTCAGTGACATACATGAAGTGAGCGGAGTTCATTGGACATGACCTCGGCTCATCTGGATGCCGTCACAGCCAGACACTGAGGAGTGGAAGTATGCCTGCGCTTCTCAGTGTCTGCGGGATGACAGGATGGATGGCAGCGTTCTGCTGCGGTCCAGCCTGTCATCTCGATGTAGCAGAGCTGAAGCTGTCGTGGGAGCCATGGAAAGGTAAGGATGAGGTTGCTTTATTATTTTACTTTTATTGCAGGAGATCGTTGGCTTCAGCTGGAATGGGCGTGATGGTAAGTATGGTTTAATTTAGAACAATAAAGAATTGTGTCTTTATTTCAATTAAAGGACTTTTTTCTGGGTGTTGTGTTTTTTTAAATACTTTACTAGAAATTCATGGTGGTCATGTCTAATATTGGCGTGACCCCATGAATTTTGGGCTTAGGGCCAGCTGATAATGCCAAGCTGGCCTTAACCCCTTTATTACCCAGTGAGCCACCGCACCAGGGCCCTGGATGAGTTGGGTACAGCGCCAGAAGATGGCGCTTCTATGAACGCGCCATTTTCTGGGGCGGCTGCGGACTGCAATTTGCAGCGGGGGTGGCCCAGAAAGCTTGGGTCTCCCTGCGCTGCGGATTCCAGCCCCCAGCTGCCTAGTTGTATCTGGCTGGGCACAAAAATAGGGCGAAGCCCCACGCATTTTTTTTTAAAATTATTTCATGAAATTCATGGAATAATTAAGAAAAAAAGGGCTTCCCTATATTGTTGTGTCCAACCAGGTACAAATAGGCAGCTGGTGGTTGGGGGCAGCCCATTCCTGCCTGCTGTACCTGGCTGGACACAAATATAGTGCGAAGCCCCACGTCAATTTTTTTTTAATTATTTCATGAAATAATTTTTTTAAAAAAGGGCTTCCCTATATTGTTGTGTCCGGCCAGGTACAAATAGGCAGCTGGTGGTTGGGGGCAGCCTGTTCCTGCCTGCTGTACCTGGCTGGACACAAATATAGGGCGAAGCCCCACGTCAATTTTTTTTAAAATAAGTCCTTTATTTTAACACTAAATGACATTTGAGGAGTTAATAAAGATGCAGTCCCTAAATTATTATTTATTTTTTAATTAATTTTTCCCAAAACTTTTGACGTGGGCTTCGCCATATTTTTGTATGCCAGCCAGGTACAGCATCCAGCTTCTATGAACGCGCCATTTTCCGGGGTGGCTGCGCACTGCAATTTTCAGCGGGGGGAGGGGGGGGGCAGAAAGCTTGGGCCTCCCTGCGCTGCAGATTCCATCCCCCAGCTGCCTAGTTGTACCTGGCTGGACACAAAAATAGGGAGAAGCTCCACGTTTTTTTTTTTTTAATTATTTCATGAAATTCATGGAATAATTAAGAAAAAAAGGGCTTCCCTATATTGTTGTGTCCAACCAGGTACAAATAGGCAGCTGGTGGTTGGGGGCAGCCCGTTCCTGCCTGCTGTACCTGGCTGGACACAAATATAGTGCGAAGCCCCACGTCAATTTTTTTTAAATCATTTCAGGAAATTCATGAAATAATTTAAAAAAATTGATGTGGGGCTTCGCCCTATATTTGTGTCCAGTCAGGTACAGCAGGCAGGAACGGGCTGCCCCCAACCACCAGCAGCCTATTTGTACCTAGCCGGACACAACAATATAGGGAAGCCCTTTTTTTCTGAATTATTCCATGAATTTCATGAATTTAAAAAAAAAAAAACGTGGAGCTTCGCCCTATTTTTGTGTCCAGCCAGGTACAACTAGGCAGCTGGGGGCTGGAATCTGCAGCGCAGGGAGGCCCAAGCTTTCTGGGCCCCACCCGCTGCAAATTGCAGTCCGCAGCCGCCCCGGAAAATGGCGCGTTCATAGAAGCGCCATCTTCTGGCGCTGTACCCAACTCATCCAGGGCCCTGATGCGGTGGCTCACTGGGTAATAAAGGGGTTAAGGCCAGCTTGGCATTATCAGCTGGCCCTAAGCCCGAAATTCATGGGGTCACGCCAATATTAGACATGACCACCATGAATTTCTAGTAAAGTATTTAAAAAAAACACAAACACCCAGAAAAAAGTCCTTTAATTGAAATAAACACACAATTCTTTATTGTTCTAAATTAAACCATACTTACCATCACGCCCATTCCAGCTGAAGCCAACGATCTCCTGCAATAAAAGAAAAATAATAAAGCAACCTCATCCTTACCTTTCCATGGCTCCCACGACGGCTCCAGCTCTGCTACATCGAGATGACAGGCTGGACCGCAGCAGAACGCTGCCATCCAGCCTGTCATCCCGCAGACACTGAGAAGCGCAGGCATACTTCCACTCCTCAGTGTCTGGCTGTGACGGCATCCAGATGAGCCGACAATGAACTCGGCTCACCTCATGTACGTCACTGACAGCGTGGGAGAATTCTCCTGCACTCAGCGCTTCAGCGTGAGAATTTTCCCACGCTGTCAGTGACGTGCATGAGGTGAGGTCATGTCCCATGAACTCGGCGCACCTCATGCACGTCACTGACAGCGTGGGAGAATTCTCACGCTGAAGCGCTGAGTGCAGGAGAATTCTCCCACGCTGTCAGTGACGTGCATGAGGTGAGCTGAGTTCATTGGACATGACCTCGGCTCATCTGGATGACGTCACAGAAAGACACTGAGGAGCGCAAGCATGCCTGCGCTTCTCAGTGTCCGCGGGATGACAAGCTGGATGGCAGCGTTCTGCTGCGGTCCAGCCTGTCATCTCGATGTAGCAGAGCTGAAGCTGTCCTGGGAACCATGGAAAGGTAAGGATGAGGTTGCTTTATTATTTTACTTTTATTGCAGGAGATCGTTGGCTTCAGCTGGAATGGGTGTGGCGGTAAGTATGGTTTAATTTAGAACAATAAAGAATTGTGTCTTTATTTCAATTAAAGGACTTTTTTCTGGGTGTTTGTGTTTTTTTTAAATACTTTACTAGAAATTCATGGCGGTCATGTCTAATATTGGCGTGACCCCATGAATTTCGGGCTTAGGGCCAGCTGATAATGCCAAGCTGGCCTTAACCCCTTTATTACCCAGTGAGCCACCGCACCAGGGCCCTGGATGAGTTGGGTACAGCGCCAGAAGATGGCGCTTCTATGAACGCGCCATTTTCCGGGGCGGCTGCGGACTGCAATTTGCAGCGGGTGGGACCCAGAAAGCTTGGGTCTCCCTGCGCTGCAGATTCCAGCCCCCAGCTGCCTAGTTGTACCTGGCTGGACACAAAAATAGGGCGAAGCGCCACACATTTTTTTTTTTAATTATTTCATGAAATTCATGGAATAATTAAGAAAAAAAGGGCTTCCCTATATTGTTGTGTCCGGCTAGGTACAAATAGGCAGCTGGTGGTTGGGGGCAGCCCGTTCCTGCCTGCTGTACCTGGCTGGACACAATTATAGGGCGAAGCCCCACATAATTTTTTTTTAATTATTTCATGAATTTCCTGAAATAATTAAAAAAAAATTGACGTGGGGCTTCACACTATATTTGTGTCCAGCCAGGTACAGCAGGCAGGAATGGGCTGCCCCCAACCACCAGCTGCCTATTTGTACCTAGCCGGACACAACAATATAGGGAAGCCCTTTTTTTCTTAATTATTCCATGAATTTCATGAAATAATTAAAAAAAAAAAAACGTGGAGCTTCTCCTTATTTTTGTGTCCAGCCAGGTACAACTAGGCAGCTGGGGGATGGAATCTGCAGCGCAGGGAGGCCCAAGCTTTTTGCCCTCCCCCCCCCGCTGAAAATTGCAGTCCGCGGCCGCCCCGGAAAATGGCGCGTTCATAGAAGCTGGATGCTGTACCTGGCTGGCATACAAAAATATGGCGAAGCCCACGTCAAAAGTTTTGGGAAAAATTTATTAAAAAATAAATAATAATTTAGGGACTGCATCTTTATTAAGTCCTCAAATGTCATTTAGTGTTAAAATAAAGGATTTATTTAAAAAAAAAATGGCGTGGGATCCCCCATAATTTTAGTCTCTAGCGGAGGTTAAGCAGACAGCTGGGGCAGATGTTTGAAGCCTGGGAAGGGGGTAAAACCCACGGAGCTTCCCAGGCTACTAATATCAGCCCCCAGCTGAATACCTAGCCTTTACTAGCTATTAAAATGGGGGACCCCCCAAAAAAAAATGACGTGGGGTCCCCTCTATTTTAATAGCTAGCAAAGGCTAGGCAGACAGCTGGGGGCTGATATTAATAGCTCAGGAAGGGTGCCATGAATATTGGCCCCCTCCCAGGCTAGAAACACCAGCCGTCAGCCGCCCCAGAAATGGCGCATCCATAGGATGCGCCAATTCTGGCACTTAGCCTCGCTCTTCCACGCTGCCCTGGTGCGGTGGCAGGGGGTAATAGTGGTGGGGTTCATGTCAGCGCCAGCTGCCATGAAGCCCAGGTTAGTAATGATGGCCGTCTATATGACACCCCCATTACTAACCTACAAAGTGTTAAAAAGAAAAAACACACTACACCCAGAAAAAAATAATTTATTTGAAATAAAACACCATTTTATTTAATTCTTAGTTTACTAAAAAAAAAATAGTTACCTGTCCACGTTCCTGCGCTGATCTCCCATGCACAGCTGTCACATCTGGAGATGGTGACAGCTGTGCATGGCTGCTGTAAGCTCACGCTGCCGGGAACACGTCCGCTCCCGGCAGCGGGAGCCACTGACTGAGGTCACCGGAGTGCATTCAGGCAGCGCAGCTCCGGAGACCTCCTTTACGGCAGTGCTGTACCGTGGGAATTTCTCACGATACAGCAGTGCCGTAAAGGAGCTAACCGGAGCAGCGCTGCCTGAACTCCGGTGAACCCTTACGGCCCCGTCATTCTAGCGGCGGCAGCGGTTCAGAGCGGTCACATTCTATGTGGCTGCTCTGAACTGGAGATCTTCGTGGGACACTCGTGGACTGCTACGGAGGGGTAAGGATAAGGTTGTGGTTTATTATTTTATATTTTATTACAGGAGATCGATGGCTTCGGGGAATTAGGTGTCTTGGTGAGTATAGGTGTAGTTTTTTATTTTTTACTTTATTTTAGGTGGCGATCGGCGGGGACAGGTAATGTATAAACTAATTTCTTTTAGGTAACCACTGGCCACCAATGACATGTATCTAACATTTATTGGGGACACAGTAGGGCAATTTAAATAGCAGGATCAGGCTGATGGGAACTACTGCTCCCATCGAGCTGATCCTGCTGGCAGGAGTGGACGGGGGACAGACATAGGCCGATGGGAGTAGTAGTGTCACATCGGCCTATGTCTGCCCGCACACACACCCGCACACATCGCACAGACACCCCGCACACACACCCCGCACACATCGCACAGACACCCCGCACACACACCCGCACACACACACACCCGCACACACACACACCCGCACACATCGCACAGACACCCCGCACACACACCCCGCACACATCGCACAGACACCCCGCACACACACCCCGCACACACACACACCCGCACACACACACCCCGCACACACACACCCCGCACACACACACACCCGCACACACACACCCCGCACACACACTAATCATGACGGGTCTGGGAGGAGTGGCTGACCTGTGCGGCCGTGGGAAAGTTGATGTGAGTTCATGCAGTCAAGCATGAACTCACATGAACCCTCTGAGGGCACCGCGGCTACTTCAAATGAACAGCTGATCGGCATCACCTGATACCTCAGCTGTTCATTTGAAATAACCGGCGGGAAAGCGCAGCACAGAACGGGAAAGCCGGCGGTGAAGTCTTTTCACTGCCGGCTTCCCCGCCCGGGTCCTTCGCTCCTTGGTGCTGTGCTCCCCGCCCGGTCCTAATTTACGATCGGGATGGGAGGTGGCGAGGGGAGCGGAGGATCGGGGTGGGAGGCTGCGGGGAAGCAGTATGGGGCTGCGTGATTGTTTAAAAGCCGGCGGCTTTTTACCGCGCGCCGGCTTTTAAACAATCAGGAGAATTCTCCCACGCTGGGATGGCATTCTGATGACAAGCTGGATCGCAGCTGAGCGCTGCCATCCAGCTTGTCATCCTTCAGAGACACTGCAGAGCGCAGGCATTATGGGAACTTCCGATTCCGGTATTCGATATTATAAAAGTATCGGAATTAAGTATCGGAATTCCGATACAGTGAATATCGGCCGATACCCGATATTTCAGTATCGGAATGCTCAACACTAGTCATTACACACAGGGATTTATTATATAGAGTCATTACACACAGAGGGATCTATTATATAGTCATTACACACAGAGGGATCTATTATAAAGAGTCATTACACACAGAGGGATCTATTATATAGAGTCATTACACACAGAGGGATCTACTATATAAAGTCATTACACAGAGAGGGATCTATTATATAGAGTCATTGTCACGAAAACAACACCCACTCTTGGGTCAGACCTTGCAGCTCTCTGGCGCCCCCTTATCCTGCTGGTCAAACACGGTATTGACAGAGGATAAGCACGGGTGCAGCTGCTCTAATTTATGTCGACTATTGTGGCACGTGATGTGACAGGACGTATATATACCACCAGTTCCTTCCAGGAACGTATATATACCTCCGACCAGCCACCCTCAAACCACAATATCACATAAATACTGGTATACTGCCACCACCGATCGCTTAACAGGTGGATCGGGTACCTGGTAGGTAACGTGAATTAGCGAGTGAGGAACGTGTTTGCTCGACATAGGACAAGAAGAAAGAAACTGGTAAATAATTAATGATTTACTCCCAAAAGGGGGCAGTGTTTACAAAATATATACAAGATATTATAAAGGAGACAATTTACATGTATGCATAAACAGTTATTAAAATAAAAGGGATAAGTAATAGCAAAACCTGCTTCACAAGGTGATGGTCTCAGATTCTGTGGGAGGGACGGCTCCCCGGAAATTAGAGGTGATTCTTCTTACGCCGTGTGAAGTGCGTGCGTTCGACGTCCCTGAGAAGAATGACCTGAAAATGGCCGATTTGCTTTTTAGTAAGCAGCCAAAACTCTGGGGAACACCCCTTATTTACCTTACAAGGGGGGCTCGGCTTTGCGAGCCCACCCAGCTGCAGAAGACCCAAAAGATCCCTCAGATTCCATATCTTGGTGTGGGGGGGTCCCACATCCAAGAGGGAGACATCATCTTGACCGTCACCAATATTCATGAAGATAGATATTAAATATGAAACCTCTATGACGCTCAGAAGCTCAGAATCCATTATCTCAGTTCCCGGTCATTCCTCAGTTATGCAAGTTATACTATTGTAATGGGAAAAAGGTAAGCATTCAAAAAAACGTGGTTCCGATGTTTCTGTCAGACCTGTGCGTGATTAAAATTGGCATAAAACGTTTGTACAATTAAACAATGGGATTTTTTGGAGGGATTTTCCGGTTTGTACTAGCGCTTGCCCTGGACTGAGGTTTTATGGCGGGTCATAAAAATTCCTGGTTTGGGGAAAAGCAAAAGTGAGTTCTATGTCTTCACTTACAAACAGATAGGGGGTGGGGTTTTTGTTTTTTTCCTTTTTTAAAACATCTCTCATTTTTAAAAACTCGGGCAAAAATACCTTTTGCCTGACAGTCATTACACACAGAGTGATCTATTATATAGAGTCATTACACACAGACTGATCTATTATATAGAGTCATTACACACAGAGGGATCTATTATATAGAGTCATTACACACAGAGGGATCTATTATATAGAGTCATTACACACAGAGGGATCTATTATATAGAGTCATTACACACAGAGGAATCTATTATATAGAGTCGTTGCACACAGAGGGATCTATTATAGTCATTACACACAGAGGGATCTATTATATAGTCATTACACACAGAGGGATCTATTATCTAGAGTCATTACACACAGAGGGATCTATTATATAGAGTCGTTGCACACAGAGGGATCTATTATAGTCATTACACACAGAGGGATCTATTATATAGTCATTACACACAGAGGGATCTATTATCTAGAGTCATTACACACAGAGGGATCTATTATCTAGAGTCATTACACACAGAGGGATCTATTATCTAGAGTCATTACACACAGAGGGATCTATTATATAGAGTCATTACACACAGAGGGATCTATTATATAGAGTCATTACACACAGAGTGATCTATTATATAGAGTCATTACACACAGAGGGATCTATTATATAGAGTCATTACACACAGAGGGATCTATTATATAGAGTCATTACACACAAAGGGATCTATTATATAGAGTCATTACACACAGAGGGATCTATTATATAGAGTCATTACACACAGAGGGATCTATTATATAGAGTCATTACACACAGAGGGGTCTATTATATAGAGTCATTACACACAGAGTGATCTATTATATAGAGTCATTACACACAGAGGGATCTATTATATACAGTCATTACACACAGAAGGATCTATTATATAGAGTCATTACACACAGAGGGATCAATTATATAGAGTCATTACACACAGAGGGATCTATTATATAGAATCATTACACACAGAGGGATCTATTATATAGAGTCATTACACAGATGGATCTATTATATAGAGTCATTATACACAGGGATTTATTATATAGAGTCATTACACACAGAGGGATCTATTATATAGAGTCATACAGAGGGATCTATTATATGGAGTCATTACACACAGAGGGATCTATTATATAGAGTCATTACACACAGAGGGATCTACTATATAGAGTCATTGCACACAGAGGGATCTATTATATAGAGTCATTACACACAGAGTGATCTATTATATAGAGTCATTACACACAGATTGATCTATTATATAGAGTCATTACACACAGAGGGATCTATTATATAGAGTCATTACACACAGAGGGATCTATTATATAGAGTCATTACACAGAGAGGGATCTATTGTATAGTCATTACACACAGAGGGATCTATTATATAGAGTCATTACACACAGAGGGATCTTTTATATAGAGTCATTACACACAGAGGGATCTATTATATAGAGTCATTACCCACAGAGGGATCTATTATATAAAGTCATTACCCACAGAGGGATCTATTATATAGAGTCATTACACACAGAGCGATCTTTTATATAGAGTCATTACACAGAGGGATCTATTATATAGAGTCATTACACACAGAGGGATCTATTATATAGAGTCATTACACACAGAGGAATCTATTATATAGAGTCATTGCACACAGAGGGATCTATTATGTACAGTCATTACACACAGAGGGATCTATTATATACAGTCATTACACACAGAGGGATCTATTATATAGAGCCATTACACACAGAGGGATCTATTATATACAGTCATTACACGCAGAGGGATCTACTATATAGAGTCATTACATGCAGAGGGATCTATTATATAGAGCCATTACACGCAGAGGGATCTATTATATAGAGTCATTACAGACAGAGGGGTCTATTATATAGAGTCATAACATGCAGAGGGATCTATTGTATAGAGTCATTACACACAGAGGAATCTATTATATAGAGTCATTACACACAGATGGATTTATTATATAGAATCATTACACACAGTGGGGTCTATTATATAGAGTCATTACACACAGAGGGATTTATTATATAGAATCATTACACACAGAGGGATCTATTATATAGTCATTACACGCAGAGGGATCTATTATATAGAGTCATTACACACAGAGGGATCTATTACATAGTCATTACACACAGAGTGATCTATTATATAGAGTCATTACACACAGAGGGATCTATTATATAGAGTCATTACACACAGCGGGATCTATTATATAGAGTCATGACACACAGAGGGATCTATTATATAGAGTAATCACACACAGAGGGATCTATTATATAGGGTCATTACACACAGATCGATCTATTATATAGAGTCATTACACGCAGAGCGATCTATTATATAGAGTCATTACACACAGAGGGATCTATTATATAGAGTCATACACAGAGGGATCTATTATATAGAGTCATTACACACAGAGGGATCTACTATATAGAGTCATTACACACAGAGGGATCTATTATATAGAGTCATTACACACAGAGTGATCTATTATATAGAGTCATTACACACAGATTGATCTATTATATAGAGTCATTACACACAGAGGGATCTATTATATAGAGTCATTACACACAGAGGGATCTATTATATAGAGTCATTACACAGAGAGGGATCTATTGTATAGAGTCATTACACACAGAGGGATCTATTATATAGAGTCATTACACACAGAGGGATCTATTATATAGAGTCATTACACACAGAGGGATCTATTATATAGAGTCATTACCCACAGAGGGATCTATTATATAAAGTCATTACCCACAGAGGGATCTATTATATAGAGTCATTACACACAGAGCGATCTTTTATATAGAGTCATTACACACAGCGGGATCTATATACAGAGGGATCTATTATATAGAGTCATTACACACAGAGGGATCTATTATATAGAGTCATTACCCACAGAGGGATCTATTATATAAAGTCATTACCCACAGAGGGATCTATTATATAGAGTCATTACACACAGAGGGATCTATTATATAGAGTCATTACACACAGAGGAATCTATTATATAGAGTCATTGCACACAGAGGGATCTATTATGTACAGTCATTACACACAGAGGGATCAATTATATACAGTCATTACACACAGAGGGATCTATTATATAGAGCCATTACACACAGAGGGATCTATTATATACAGTCATTACACGCAGAGGGATCTATTATATAGAGTCATTACATGCAGAGGGATCTATTATATAGAGCCATTACACGCAGAGGGATCTATTATATAGAGTCATTACAGACAGAGGGGTCTATTATATAGAGCCATTACACGCAGAGGGATCTATTATATAGAGTCATTACAGACAGAGGGGTCTATTATATAGAGTCATAACATGCAGAGGGATCTATTGTATAGAGTCATTACACACAGAGGAATCTATTATATAGAGTCATTACACACAGATGGATTTATTATATAGAATCATTACACACAGTGTGGTCTATTATATAGAGTCATTACACACAGAGGGATTTATTATATAGAGTCATTACACACAGAGGGATCTATTATATAGAGTCATTACACACAGAGGGATGTATTATATAGAGTCATTACACACAGAGGGATCTATTATATAGAGTCATTACACACAGAGGGATCTATTATATAGAGTCATTACACACAGAGGGATCTATTAAATAGAGTGGTTACACACAGAGGGATCTATTATATAGAGTCATTACACACAGAGGGATCTATTATATAGAGTCATTACACACAGAGGGATCTATTATATAGAGTCATTACACACAGAGCCGTTTATTATATAGAGTCATAACACACAGAGGGATCTATTATATAGAGTCATTATACACAGAGGGATCTATTATATAGTCATTACACACAGAGGGATCTATTATATAGAGTCATTACATGCAGAGGGATATATTATATAGAGTCATTACTCACAGAGGGATCTATTATATACAGTCTTTACAGACAGAGGGATCTATTATATAGAGTCATTACACACAGAGGGATCTATTATATAGAGTCATTACACACAGAGTGATCTATTATATAGAGTCTTTACACACAGAGGGATCTATTATATAGAGTCATTACACACAGAGGCATCTATTATATAGTCATTACACACAGAGGGATCTATTATATAGAGTCATTACACACAGAGGGATCTATTTTATAGAGTCATTACACACAGAGATATCTATTATATAGTCATTACACACAGAGGGATCTATTATATAGAGTCGTTGCACACAGAGGGATCTATTATATAGAGTCATTACACACAGAGGGATCTATTATATAGTCATTACACACAGAGGGATCTATTATCTAGAGTCAATACACACAGAGGGATCTATTATCTAGAGTCATTACACACAGAGGGATCTATTATATAGAGTCATTACACACAGAGGGATCTATTATATAGAGTCATTACACACAGAGGGGTCTATTATATAGAATCATTACGCACAGAGGGATCTATTATATAGAGTCATTACACAGATGGATCTATTATATAGAGTCATTACACACAGGGATTTATTATATAGAGTCATTACACACAGAGGGATCTATTATATAGTCATTACACACAGAGGGATCTATTATAAAGAGTCATTACACACAGAGGGATCTATTATATAGAGTCATTACACACAGAGGGATCTACTATATAAAGTCATTACACAGAGAGGGATCTATTATATAGAGTCATTACACACAGAGTGATCTATTATATAGAGTCATTACACACAGACTGATCTATTATATAGAGTCATTACACACAGAGGGATCTATTATATAGAGTCATTACACACAGAGGGATCTATTATATAGAGTCATTACACACAGAGGGATCTATTATATAGAGTCATTACACACAGAGGAATCTATTATATAGAGTCGTTGCACACAGAGGGATCTATTATAGTCATTACACACAGAGGGATCTATTATATAGTCATTACACACAGAGGGATCTATTATCTAGAGTCATTACACACAGAGGGATCTATTATATAGAGTCATTGCACACAGAGGGATCTATTATAGTCATTACACACAGAGGGATCTATTATATAGTCATTACACACAGAGGGATCTATTATCTAGAGTCATTACACACAGAGGGATCTATTATCTAGAGTCATTACACACAGAGGGATCTATTATCTAGAGTCATTACACACAGAGGGATCTATTATATAGAGTCATTACACACAGAGGGATCTATTATATAGAGTCATTACACACAGAGTGATCTATTATATAGAGTCATTACACACAGAGGGATCTATTACATAGAGTCATTACACACAGAGGGATCTATTATATAGAGTCATTACACACAAAGGGATCTATTATATAGAGTCATTACACACAGAGGGATCTATTATATAGAGTCATTACACACAGAGGGATCTATTATATAGAGTCATTACACACAGAGGGGTCTATTATATAGAGTCATTACACACAGAGTGATCTATTATATAGAGTCATTACACACAGAGGGATCTATTATATACAGTCATTACACACAGAAGGATCTATTATATAGAGTCATTACACACAGAGGGATCAATTATATAGAGTCATTACACACAGAGGGATCTATTATATAGAATCATTACACACAGAGGGATCTATTATATAGAGTCATTACACAGATGGATCTATTATATAGAGTCATTACACACAGGGATTTATTATATAGAGTCATTACACACAGAGGGATCTATTATATAGAGTCATACAGAGGGATCTATTATATAGAGTCATTACACACAGAGGGATCTATTATATAGAGTCATTACACACAGAGGGATCTACTATATAGAGTCATTGCACACAGAGGGATCTATTATATAGAGTCATTACACACAGAGTGGTCTATTATATAGAGTCATTACACACAGATTGATCTATTATATAGAGTCATTACACACAGAGGGATCTATTATATAGAGTCATTACACACAGAGGGATCTATTATATAGAGTCATTACACAGAGAGGGATCTATTGTATAGAGTCATTACACACAGAGGGATCTATTATATAGAGTCATTACACACAGAGGGATCTTTTATATAGAGTCATTACACACAGAGGGATCTATTATATAGAGTCATTACCCACAGAGGGATCTATTATATAAAGTCATTACCCACAGAGGGATCTATTATATAGAGTCATTACACACAGAGCGATCTTTTATATAGAGTCATTACACAGAGGGATCTATTATATAGAGTCATTACACACAGAGGGATCTATTATATAGAGTCATTACACACAGAGGAATCTATTATATAGAGTCATTGCACACAGAGGGATCTATTATGTACAGTCATTACACACAGAGGGATCTATTATATACAGTCATTACACACAGAGGGATCTATTATATAGAGCCATTACACACAGAGGGATCTATTATATACAGTCATTACACGCAGAGGGATCTACTATATAGAGTCATTACATGCAGAGGGATCTATTATATAGAGCCATTACACGCAGAGGGATCTATTATATAGAGTCATTACAGACAGAGGGGTCTATTATATAGAGTCATAACATGCAGAGGGATCTATTGTATAGAGTCATTACACACAGAGGAATCTATTATATAGAGTCATTACACACAGATGGATTTATTATATAGAATCATTACACACAGTGGGGTCTATTATATAGAGTCATTACACACAGAGGGATTTATTATATAGAATCATTACACACAGAGGGATCTATTATATAGTCATTACACGCAGAGGGATCTATTATATAGAGTCATTACACACAGAGGGATCTATTACATAGTCATTACACACAGAGTGATCTATTATATAGAGTCATTACACACAGAGGGATCTATTATATAGAGTCATTACACACAGCGGGATCTATTATATAGAGTCATGACACACAGAGGGATCTATTATATAGAGTAATCACACACAGAGGGATCTATTATATAGGGTCATTACACACAGATCGATCTATTATATAGAGTCATTACACGCAGAGCGATCTATTATATAGAGTCATTACACACAGAGGGATCTATTATATAGAGTCATACACAGAGGGATCTATTATATAGAGTCATTACACACAGAGGGATCTACTATATAGAGTCATTACACACAGAGGGATCTATTATATAGAGTCATTACACACAGAGTGATCTATTATATAGAGTCATTACACACAGATTGATCTATTATATAGAGTCATTACACACAGAGGGATCTATTATATAGAGTCATTACACACAGAGGGATCTATTATATAGAGTCATTACACAGAGAGGGATCTATTGTATAGAGTCATTACACACAGAGGGATCTATTATATAGAGTCATTACACACAGAGGGATCTATTATATAGAGTCATTACACACAGAGGGATCTATTATATAGAGTCATTACCCACAGAGGGATCTATTATATAAAGTCATTACCCACAGAGGGATCTATTATATAGAGTCATTACACACAGAGCGATCTTTTATATAGAGTCATTACACACAGCGGGATCTATATACAGAGGGATCTATTATATAGAGTCATTACACACAGAGGGATCTATTATATAGAGTCATTACACACAGAGGAATCTATTATATAGAGTCATTGCACACAGAGGGATCTATTATGTACAGTCATTACACACAGAGGGATCAATTATATACAGTCATTACACACAGAGGGATCTATTATATAGAGCCATTACACACAGAGGGATCTATTATATACAGTCATTACACGCAGAGGGATCTATTATATAGAGTCATTACATGCAGAGGGATCTATTATATAGAGCCATTACACGCAGAGGGATCTATTATATAGAGTCATTACAGACAGAGGGGTCTATTATATAGAGTCATAACATGCAGAGGGATCTATTGTATAGAGTCATTACACACAGAGGAATCTATTATATAGAGTCATTACACACAGATGGATTTATTATATAGAATCATTACACACAGTGTGGTCTATTATATAGAGTCATTACACACAGAGGGATTTATTATATAGAGTCATTACACACAGAGGGATCTATTATATAGAGTCATTACACACAGAGGGATGTATTATATAGAGTCATTACACACAGAGGGATCTATTATATAGAGTCATTACACACAGAGGGATCTATTATATAGAGTCATTACACACAGAGGGATCTATTAAATAGAGTGGTTACACACAGAGGGATCTATTATATAGAGTCATTACACACAGAGGGATCTATTATATAGAGTCATTACACACAGAGGGATCTATTATATAGAGTCATTACACACAGAGCCGTCTATTATATAGAGTCATTACACACAGAGGGATCTATTATATAGAGTCATTATACACAGAGGGATCTATTATATAGTCATTACACACAGAGGGATCTATTATATAGAGTCATTACACGCAGAGGGATCTATTATATAGAGTCATTACTCACAGAGGGATCTATTATATACAGTCTTTACAGACAGAGGGATCTATTATATAGAGTCATTACACACAGAGGGATCTATTATATAGAGTCGTTGCACACAGAGGGATCTATTATATAGAGTCATTACACACAGAGGGATCTATTATATAGTCATTACACACAGAGGGATCTATTATCTAGAGTCATTACACACAGAGGGATCTATTATCTAGAGTCATTACACACAGAGGGATCTATTATATAGAGTCATTACACACAGAGGGATCTATTATATAGAGTCATTACACACAGAGGGGTCTATTATATAGAATCATTACGCACAGAGGGATCTATTATATAGAGTCATTACACAGATGGATCTATTATATAGAGTCATTACACACAGGGATTTATTATATAGAGTCATTACACACAGAGGGATCTATTATATAGTCATTACACACAGAGGGATCTATTATAAAGAGTCATTACACACAGAGGGATCTATTATATAGAGTCATTACACACAGAGGGATCTACTATATAGAGTCATTACACAGAGAGGGATCTATTATATAGAGTCATTACACACAGAGTGATCTATTATATAGAGTCATTAGACACAGACTGATCTATTATATAGAGTCATTACACACAGAGGGATCTATTATATAGAGTCATTACACACAGAGGGATCTATTATATAGAGTCATTACACACAGAGGGATCTATTATACAGAGTCATTGCACACAGAGGGATCTATTATAGTCATTACACACAGAGGGATCTATTATATAGTCATTACACACAGAGGGATCTATTATCTAGAGTCATTACACACAGAGGGATCTATTATATAGAGTCGTTGCACACAGAGGGATCTATTATAGTCATTACACACAGAGGGATCTATTATATAGTCATTACACACAGAGGGATCTATTATCTAGAGTCATTACACACAGAGGGATCTATTATCTAGAGTCATTACACACAGAGGGATCTATTATCTAGAGTCATTACACACAGAGGGATCTATTATATAGAGTCATTACACACAGAGTGATCTATTATATAGAGTCATTACACACAGAGGGATCTATTATATAGAGTCATTACACACAGAGGGATCTATTATATAGAGTCATTACACACAGAGGGATCTATTATATAGAGTCATTACACACAGAGGGATCTATTATATAGAGTCATTACACACAGAGGGATCTATTATATAGAGTCATTACACACAGAGGGGTCTATTATATAGAGTCATTACACACAGAGTGATCTATTATATAGAGTCATTACACACAGAGGGATCTATTATATAGTCATTACACACAGAGGGATCTATTAAATAGAGTCATTACACACAGAAGGATCTATTATATAGAGTCATTACACACAGAGGGATCAATTATATAGAGTCATTACACACAGAGGGATCTATTATATAGAATCATTACCCACAGAGGGATCTATTATATAGAGTCATTACACAGATGGATCTATTATATAGAGTCATTACACACAGGGATTTATTATATAGAGTCATTACACACAGAGGGATCTATTATATAGAGTCATACACAGAGGGATCTATTATATAGAGTCATTACACACAGAGGGATCTATTATATAGAGTCATTACACACAGAGGGATCTACTATATAGAGTCATTACACACAGAGGGATCTATTATATAGAGTCATTACACACAGAGTGATCTATTATATAGAGTCATTACACACAGATTGATCTATTATATAGAGTCATTGCACACAGAGGGATCTATTATATAGAGTCATTACACAGAGAGGGATCTATTGTATAGAGTCATTACACACAGAGGGATCTATTATATAGAGTCATTACACACAGAGGGATCTATTATATAGAGTCATTACACACAGAGGGATCTATTATATAGAGTCATTACCCACAGAGGGATCTATTATATAAAGTCATTACCCACAGAGGGATCTATTATATAGAGTCATTACACACAGAGCGATCTTTTATATAGAGTCATTACACAGAGGGATCTATATACAGAGGGATCTATTATATAGAGTCATTACACACAGAGGGATCTATTATATAGAGTCATTACACACAGAGGAATCTATTATGTACAGTCATTACACACAGAGGGATCTATTATATACAGTCATTACACACAGAGGGATCTATTATATAGAGCCATTACACACAGAGGGATCTATTATATACAGTCATTACACGCAGAGGGATCTACTATATAGAGTCATTACATGCAGAGGGATCTATTATATAGAGCCATTACATGCAGAGGGATCTATTATATAGAGTCATTACAGACAGAGGGGTCTATTATATAGAGTCATAACATGCAGAGGGATCTATTGTATAGAGTCATTACACACAGAGGAATCTATTATATAGAGTCATTACACACAGATGGATTTATTATATAGAATCATTACACACAGTGGGGTCTATTATATAGAGTCATTACACACAGAGGGATTTATTATATAGAATCATTACACACAGAGGGATCTATTATATAGTCATTACACGCAGAGGGATCTATTATATAGAGTCATTACACACAGAGGGATCTATTACATAGTCATTACACACAGAGTGATCTATTATATAGAGTCATTACACACAGAGGGATCTATTATATAGAGTCATTACACACAGCGGGATCTATTATATAGAGTCATGACACACAGAGGGATCTATTATATAGAGTAATTACACACAGAGGGATCTATTATATAGGGTCATTACACACAGATCGATCTATTATATAGAGTCATTACACGCAGAGCGATCTATTATATAGAGTCATTACACACAGAGGGGTCTATTATATAGAGTCATAACACGCAGAGGGATCTATTGTATAGAGTCATTACACACAGAGGAATCTATTATATAGAGTCATTACACACAGAGGGATTTATTATATAGAATCATTACACACAGAGGGATCTATTATATAGAGTCATTACACACAGAGGAATCTATTATATAGAGTCATTACACACAGAGGGATCTATTATATAGAGTCATTACACGCAGAGGGATCTATTATATAGAGTCATTACACACAGAGGGATCTATTATATAGAGTCATTACACACAGAGGTATCTATTATATAGAGTCATTACACAGGGGGATCTATTTCATGTGTTTATTTCTGTTAATGGTGATGATTACGGCTTACAGCCAATGAAAACACAAAAGTCATTATCTCAGTAAATTAGAATACTTTATAACAACAGCTTGAAAAATTATTTTAAAATCTGAAATGTCTGTTCAGTAAATGCCTCAATATTTGGTCGGACTCCTTGTGCATCAATTACTGCATCAATGCGGCAACGTGGCATGGAGGGATCAGCCTGTGGCATGGAGGGATCAGCCTGTGGCATGGAGGGATCAGCCTGTGGCCCTGCTGAGGTGTTATGGAAGCCCAGGAGGCTTTGATAGCCGCCTTCAGCTCGTCTGCATTGTTGGCTCTGGGGTCCCTAATCTTCCTCTTGACAATACCCCATAGATTCTCTATAATAGATTCTCTATGGGGTTAAGGTCAGGCAAGTTTGCTGACAATCAAGCACAGTGATACTGTTGTGTGTAAACCAGGTATTGGTACTTTTGGCAGTGTGGACAGGGGCCAAGTCCTGCTGGAGAATGACATTTCCATCTCCAAAAAGCTTGTCGGTAGAGGGAAGTATGAAGTGCTCTAAAATGTCCTGGTAGACGGCTGCGGTGACTTTGGTCTTGATAAACCACAGTGGACCTCCACCAGCAGATGACATGGCCCCCCAAACCATCACGGATTGTGGAGACTTCACACTAGACCTCCAGCAGCTTGGATTGTGGCCTCTCCACTCTCCCTCCAGACTCTGGGACCTTGTGGAGTGTGTCAATGACTACCTTCTGGACATCTGTCAAGTCAGCAATCTTCCCCATGATTGTGGAGCCTACTGAAACAGACTAAGGGACCTTTTTAAACACGTAGGAAGCCTTTGCAGGTGTTTTTTGTTAATTATTCTAACTTACTGAGTTAATGACTTTTGTGTTTTCATTGGCTGTAAGCCATTATCATTGAAATAAATCACTCTGTAATGACTCTATATAATATAGGAGTTTCACTTTTTGTAGTGAAGAACTGAAATAAATCGACTTTTTGATTATATTCTAATTTAGTGAGATGCACCTGTATGTTATAGTTTAAATTTATTTTTTAACTAAAATTAAAAATGTTATCTATTTATGACAAACCAATAAAATATGTCTTGTATGTGAAGAAGCTGGGCTTACATGTGTACATTAATCTACAATCATATGGACATTGCGCTCAGATACACAGTACATATTACATATTACAGTACATATTAGTACAATAGCACTAATAGGAGAAACTTGGCAATAACCGCTACATGTAAGACATTATGAGTATAAGAGAATGACAGAAACAAGGATGGCGGACCATGAATAAAAGCAAATATCTATGGAAAAATGATATGCCATGTTGGATTTTCATTAGGCATTAGGTCATTTACATTTACTTTGGAAAAAAAGCAAACACTATTACAACTAATAACCACAAAAAGAAATGAATATGCCATAAAAACATATAATTTTATTAGTACATAAGGATAAAAATGTATATATTAAAATTATAAGGGGAAATACACAAAAATAACATTCACGACAAACGTATCAGAAAGGGTATAATACAAATAATAGTGTTGTATTCTCTATGTAATTAGTCTGTGTATATAAGATATAGCAGAAAGGTGTATAATACTGAAAGGGGTTGAAATATACAAAATAAACAAGTAATCAATAGGAATAAATACACTGCATATATCAAGCAAAAGACATGCAATGACACATAAATTAGGACCTCCGGACTCTGACGCAGGTTTCGTCTTTGGCTTTCTCAAGGGGTGCACAATCTCTGTTCTAGTTCAACAAAAAAGTATTTGATGAGGTTGAGGTCAGGGTTTTGTGAAGGACCAGTCAAATTTTTCCACCCAAAACTCACCCAGCCATGCCTTTATGGACCTTGCTTGGGGAGCTGTGGAACAGAAAAGGGTCTTCCCCAAATGGTTCCCGTAAAGCTATAATTCTATAAAATGTCTCGATGCATTAGGATTTTCCAACACTGAAATTAAAGGGCCTAGGCGAATCCTTAAAAAAAAAACATGGCATAAGGTCTCCTCCACCGAATTTTACAGTTAGCACAAGATAGACATACAGATGGCATTTACTGAACCCGGACTTGTCCATCAGATTGTCAAATAGAAAAGTTTGATATTTCCACTGCTCTGGAGTCCAGTGCTTTACACCACTAAATCTGATGTTTAGCATTGTGCTTGGTGATGCAAGGCTTTTATGCAGCTGCATGGTCAGAAACTACTGGCATATTTATTTTTTCTGGTGTTAATACCAGATAAGATTTGGAACTCTGCAGTTATGGAGTCAGCTGAGCGTTGACAACTTTTATTCACTGTGTGCCTGAGCACTTTGCAACCCTGTTCTCTAACTTTAGGCGGTCTGCTAATTCGCGCCTGAGTTGCTGTGATTCCTAAATATTTTCACTTTAGGAATTATGATGTTATCAGGATGCAACAAAGGTTATAAATTAAGACAGTCACTATTTGGGCATCATTCCAATAAAACACAGCCTAGAAATAAGACAAGATTAAGGCTAGGGCTGCAAGGTGATACTGTATCTGTCGCACAACAGCAATTCTCAGACTAAAAACCTCTGTGCACTTGCCTGTCTATTTTAGAGCTGTGATAGAGCTGTAAAAAATGGCCAAATCCCAGATATGTCGTACACTGGTCACAGCCGCATGTGACTCAAATTGAAGTCTATAGTAAGAGAGTCACGTGTGACTTGCAACAGAAAATCCAGCACATTTGGAAACGTTTGTGATTCTGTGTTGTCGTTGCAGGAGGTTATAAATCGCAACACCTCACCATAGGAAATCATTAGATGCACAGTGCGACACTGTGATTTCAATCTCTTGTGACACATGTGACCCTACTCTTATTGTCGCATAATCATGATGTATCCTAGGTTTAATCTGATATTCAAGTTGTGGCATCATCACAATAAGAACCCAGAGGTACAGTGTCCATTTTAGAACATGATCAGATATCAAAATCAAACATCAGAATGATGTCAGTTTGAGGCTAAATACCCTGTCTGAGAACTGACTTTGACAACTGTAATAATAATAATAGAAAAAAATTCACTGTTTGCTGATGGGACTTGAGCTATAAACTCAGTGGAAGAAGTTCAGGTGTTCTATTTGGTTACGGGATTTTCAGTGCAAACCTGCCTGAAACTCATTGGAACTTTAACAAATACCTCCTCCATGCCACATTCAAATGATGTGTGATTTTGATGTGTGACTTTCTTCAAACATCAGAATCACAATGACTTTTAGTCACCCTGAGTATTTTCATGGTTGATCTTATAAGACAGGAAAAGCTGCTAGTCACTATCACTTGACCTGATGGCTTAATGGTAAAGCATCAGCCTCTGAAGCTACAGTGTCTGGGTTCAAATCCCCATAGAAGTAGAATATATATTTTTTTTATTTTGCTTAGTTAGCACACAAACTACAGGACAGGGATGTTTTACTTTTAATATCTGACATTGATTGTTATCCTGACATGTTAAGAGTTTCAGGAGGTATTTGTTATCCCCTTTCTGACTTATGACCTAATAGTACGTCATGGTGACCTGGGCCGATTGGACCAATGATGTATTATTAGGTCATATGGCGAACGCCCCGCACACAAGCGGTGCGGGGCGATCACCGACGGGTGTCAGCTGTGACTATGTGCAGGGAGCGGTCCCGCACAGCTCCCGGCACATAAACCCCTTCAATGCTGCGATCGAAGTCTATCGAAGCATTGCGGTAGCAAGGGGAGGTGATCGGGATACTCACCTCTCCTGCCAGCCTCCAGCGCTGTCTACCGCGGCTTCCCGGATGTCATGACAACATCCGGGTCACCAGACAGCAAGAAGATATTTTGGTCACGCACAGTGCATGATCAAACTATCTTCTCCCTGTGCAGCCTGTATAGGACAGGGATGGTGCTGCATTCCTGTCCTATACAGGCGATCAGAATAAAAAAAGTGAAAGTCCCAGAGTGGGACACAGAATAAAAGTCCAAAAAGTGTTAAAAAAATGAAAAAAATAAAATAAAAACAAAATTATAAAAATATATAAAAAAACATAAAAAAAAAATCAACCAAAAATAAAAATATAATGTACTCATCAATAAATATTCTGAAAAAAAACAATAAAAGTACACACATTTGGTATCGCCGCGTCCGGAACGACCTGATCTATAAAACTGTCCCACTAGTTAACCCCTTTAGTAAACACGGTAAAAAAAAAGGAGCAAAAAACAATGCTTTATCATCATAAAGCCAAACAAAAAATGAAATAACACGCGATCAAAAAGAGGAATATAAATAAAAATAGTACCGCTGAAAACGTCATCTTGTCTCACAAAAAACAAGCCACCACACAGCTCCATTAGCTGAAAAATAAAAAAGTTATAGCTCTCAGAATAAAGCGATGCAAAATTTTTTTTTTTCTATAAAATATCTTTTATTGTGTAAAAGCGCCAAAACATAGAAAAACGATATAAATGTGGTACCGCTGTAAACGTACTGACCCTAAGAATAAAGCTGCCTTATCAATTTTACCACACGCGGAGCAGAATAAAAAAAAAACATAAAACAAATTCTGGAATTGTTGGTTTTTATTTATTCTGCCTCCCAAAAATCGGAATAGAAAGCGATCAAAAAATGTCACGTGCCTGAAAATGGCACCAATAAAAACATCAACTCATCCCGCAAAAAACAAGCTGTCACATGACTCTGTAGGCCAAAAGATGGAAAAATTATAGCTCTCAAAATATGGTGATGCAAAAACTAGATTTTGCCCAAAAATGCGTCTTTTAGTGTGTGACAGCTGTCAATCATAAAAACCTGATATGATTCTGGTATCGCTGTAATCGCACCAACCCGAAGAATAAAGTCGTCTAATCACTTATACCGCACGAGGAATGGCGTAAAAAATAAACTCTCGGGTTAGGGTCAGGGTTGGGCTAGGGATTTTTTATCAAAAGTAAAAAAAAAGAAAAAGAGGACGATATGGCGACCAGTGTTGAGCACAAGTGCTCGCTACTTGAGTTTGCATCGGGTGCTCAGGAATGCACAGAGTATCGCGGGTGCTCAAGTCTCCGCCCCATATGCTTTGCGGCCAAAAAAACCTTGCGGGGATTGCCTGCCATGCACGAGAGATCCCCACATGCTTTTTTTTTATGTGTCTAATAACCATGAAACATGCGGGCGGGGACTCGAGCATGTCACTCGAGCACACGCGATACATGTTGCATACCCGTGCACCTGATGCAGACTCAAGTAGCGAGCACGTGCGCTCAAGACTAATGACAACTTATACAATATGATGACCTAATGTTTATCAAATTCTGTCGTACCTCTGGGTTCAAAATGTTCACTATACCCCTTGATAAAATCATTGAGGGGTGTAGTTTCCAAAATGGGGTCACTTGTGTGGGGGGGGGGGGGGGTTGCCACTGTTTAGACACATCAGGGGCTCTCCAAACGTGACATGGCGTCCGCTCTCAAACAGTCACACAGTGCTTCTTCCCTTCTGAACTCTGCCGTGCGCCCAAACACTGTATTTTACCCACATATGGGGAATTGGCGTACTCAGGAGAAATTGCACAAAAGTTTTTGGGGTCCATTTTCTCCTCTTACCCTTGTGAAAATAAAAAAAATGGGGCTAAAACATTATTTTTGTGGAAAAAGTTTGATTTTTTTTATTTTCACTGCTCCATGTTATAAACTTCTGCAAAGCACCTGGGGGTTCAATTTGCTCACCACACATCTAGATAAGTTCCCTGAGGGGAATGGTGTCACTTGTGGGGGGTTTCCACTGTTTAGGCACATCAGGGGCTCTCCAAAAGCAACATGGCGTCCGCTAATTATTCAAGCAAATTTTACATTCAAAACATCGAATGGCGCTCCTTCCCTTCCGAACCCTGCCGTGTGCCCAAACAGTGGTTTTTCCCCACGTATGGGGTATCTGTGTGCTCAGGGGAAATTGCACAACAAATTTTGGGGTCCATTTTTTCTTGTTACCACTGTGAAAGTAAAAAAAATTGGGTCTAAATAAAATTTTGTGAAAAAAGTTAAATGTTCATTTTTTTCTTCCACATTCCAAAAATTCCTGTGAAGCACCTGAAGGGTTAATAAAGTTCTTGAATGTGGTTTTGAGCACCTTGAGGGGTGCAGTTTTTAGAATGGTGTCACTTTTGGGTATTTTCTGTCATAAAGGCCCCTCAAAGTCACTTCAAATGTGATGTGGTCCCTAAAAAAATGGTTTTGTAAATTTTGTTGGAAAAATGAGAAATCGCTGGTCATTTTTTAACCCTTATAGCTCCCTAATAAAAAAAAAATGTTGGTTCCAAAATTGTGCTGATGTAAAGTAGACATGTGGGAAATGTTATTTATTAACTCTTTTGTGTGACATATCTCTCTGATTAAAGGGCATAAAAATTCAAATTTTGAAAATTGCTAAATTTTCGCCAAATTTCCGTTTGTTTCACAAATAAACGCAAGTGATATCGAAGAAATGTTACCACTATCATGAAGTACAATATGTCACGAAAAAACAATCTCAGAATCAGGGGAATCCGTTGAAGCGTTCCAGAGTAATTACCTCAAAATGACGGTGGTAATAATTGTAAAAATTGGCCTGGTCATTAACGTGCAAACCACCCTCGGGGGTAAAGGGGTTAAAGTTCCAATGAGTTTGACAGGTTTGCACTGAAAATCACATAACCAAATAGAACGGCTGAAAGTCTTCCACTGAGTTTATAGCTCAATCGTTAGTGCACTGGCTTCTAGGCATAGAGTTTTGGGTTCAAGTCCCATCAGTGAACAGTGATTTTTTTTTATTATTATTATTACAGTTGTAAAAGTCACATGTCAAAGTCAGTTCTCAGACAGGGTATTTAGCCTCAAACATTCTAATGTTTGATTTTGATGTCTGATCATGCCCTAAACTGGACACTGTACAGGGGCCTTTTCATCAAAGCTTTCCGTCACAAAAGTGTTGTAAAAGCTTTGAAACAATAGCATTTTTTTTTTTGCTCAACACGGAGTGGCGCAAAAATTCTGTGACTTTTGAAGTTGTTACTAGTGATGAGCGAGTACCGTAATATTGGTAATCGCTATACTCGTAACGAGTACTTTGTAGTAATCGAGTATTCATTCCGAATAGAGAGTACAATGTAAGTCAATGGGAAATGCGAGTAATTTTCTGCTGGACCCTACATAAGGGTCTGGGGGCCTGAGGAAAAGGCTGAAATAGATGGGAAATTTGGGCAGTCCCTCCATCATTGACACTCAGATAGTGGAATACATATTCCATAGCAGTTTACAATGTGCCCATTGTAGCATTGGGCTTGACCCTCCTCCTCCTCCACCACCATATAATACTGCGGCCCTAAATTCAAATGTTCAGAGGGCCTGCAGTAAGAAGGAAAGCTGAGTTTTGTGAGAGCCCTCGTATGGCCCTGTAACATGCATTTTGAAGTGCCCTCCTCTAGAAATTTTGGAGGTCCCTCTTGTGTACATTTGAGAGTGCCCTCACTCATTCATATTGTAGGGCCCTCACTCTATTATTTAACTCATTTAAGGCCAGAGACTACAGAGAAAAAGGCCAAGAGACATGGAGTACTAGAAGGTAGCAGTGAGTGCAGCCTGCGATCCTCAGGTATGGCTGAACTCTGTGAACCGGAAAAATAAAGCTGCACTAGTCAATCTATACCCTTTGCCTGGGACAGCTCATAAAATCCCATGGCTTCCAGTACCATCTGTACGCTGATGACATCCAGGTCTATCTCTCTGGCCCAGATTTCACCTCTCTGCTGTCCAGAATCCCAGCATGTCTAGCAGCCATATCCTCCTCCTTCTCCTCTCACTTCCTCAAACTCAATGTGGACAAAACTAAACTCATCATCTTTCCCACCGGATCTTTCCATCACAATAAATTACATCACTCTTTCCCCCGTACCGACAATCTGCTGCCTCGGAGTAACCCTTGACTCTGCTCTGCCCTTTAAAGCCCACACCCGAGCTTTCGCCACCTCCCGCCTCGACTACTGCAACATCCTCCTCTGTGGCCTACCTGCTAACACTCTCGCACCCCTCCAGTCCATCCTTAACTCTGCTGCGCGACTGGTCTATCTCTCGCCTCATTACTCCACTGCTACCCCCCTTTGCAAATCATTTCACTGGCTCCCATTCTCCCAGCGTATCCAGTACAAACTACTAACACTGACCTACAAAAACATCCACAACCTCTCTCCTCTGTACATCTCTGAACTAATCTCCCGATACATTCCCTTACGTAATCTCCGGTCCTCCCAAGACCTCCTTCTCTCCTCCACATTTATTCGTTCCTCGCCCAATCACCTCAAAGATTTCGCTAGAATATCCCCCAACCTCTGGAATTCTGTGCCTCAACACGTCCGATTATCCGCCACACCTGGATCCTTCAGACGGACCCTGAAAACCCATCTCTTCAAACAAGCCTACAGCCTGCCATGACCCCGCTGCCTCCTCAACACCGGAGCTACTGCAGCCCCTCAACCTACTGTCTGCTCCCCCATCCTGTAGAATGTAAGCCCCCCAAGGGCAGGGTCCTCTTCCCCCTGTACCCGTCTATCATTGCTAGTTACTGTAAGTGATATCTGTATCTGGTATGTAACCCCTTCTCATGTACAGAACCATGGAATCAATGGCGCTATATAAATAATAATAATATACAATGTATCTGTAGAATGTAAGCCCGCAGGGGCAGGGTCCTCCTCCCTCTGTACCCGTCTATCATTGTTAGTTCTTTACTGTAAGTGATATCTGTATCTGGTATGTAACCCCTTCTCATGTACAGTGCCATGGAGTCAATGGCGCTATATAAATAATAATAATATACAATGTATCTGTAGAATGTAAGCCCGCAGGGGCAGGGTCCTCCTCCCTCTGTACCCGTCTATCATTGTTAGTTACTGTAAGTGATATCTGTATCTGGTATGTAACCCCTTCTCATGTACAGAACCATGGAATCAATGGCGCTATATAAATAATAATAATATACAATGTATCTGTAGAATGTAAGCCCGCATGGGCAGGGTCCTCCTCCCTCTGTACCCGTCTATCATTGTTAGTTCTTTACTGTAAGTGATATCTGTATCTGGTATGTAACCCCTTCTCATGTACAGTGCCATGGAGTCAATGGCGCTATATAAATAATAATAATATACAATGTATCTGTAGAATGTAAGCCCCCAGGGGCAGGGTCCTCCTCCCTCTGTACCCGTCTATCATTGTTAGTTCTTTACTGTAAGTGATATCTGTATCTGGTATGTAACCCCTTCTCATGTACAGCACCATGGAATCAATGGTGCTATATAAATAATAATAATATACAATGTATCTGTAGAATGTAAGCCCGCAGGGGCAGGGTCCTCCTCCCTCTGTACCAGTCTATCATTGTTAGTTACTGTAAGTGATATCTGTATCTGGTATGTAACCCCTTCTCATGTACAGCACCATGGAATCAATGGCGCTATATAAATAATAATAATATACAATGTATCTGTAGAATGTAAGCCCGCAGGGGCAGGGTCCTCCTCCCTCTGTACAAGTCTATCATTGTTAGTTACTGTAAGTGATATCTGTATCTGGTATGTAACCCCTTCTCATGTACAGCACCATGGAATCAATGGCGCTATATAAATAATAATAATATACAATGTATCTGTAGAATGTAAGCCCGCAGGGGCAGGGTCCTCCACCCTCTGTACCCGTCTATCATTGTTAGTTACTGTAAGTGATATCTATATCTGGTATGTAACCCCTTCTCATGTACAGCACCATGGAATCAATGGCGCTATATAAATAATAATAATATACAATGTATCTGTAGAATGCAAGCCCGGAGGGGCAGGGTCCTCCTCCCCCTGTACCCGTCTATCATTGTTAGTTCTTCACTGTAAGTGATATCTGTATCTGGTATGTAACCTCTTCTCATGTACAGCACCATGGAATCAATGGAGCTATATAAATAATAATAATATACAATGTATCTGTAGAATGTAAGCCCGCAGGGGCAGGGTCCTCCTCCCTCTGTAGCCGTCTATCATTGTTAGCTCTTTACTGTAAGTGATATCTATATCTGGTATGTAACCCCTTCTCATATACTGCGCCATGGAATCAATGGTGCTATATAAATAATAATAATATACAATGTATCTGTAGAATGTAAGCCCCCAGGGGCAGGGTCCTCCTCCCTCTGTACCCGTCTATCATTGTTAGTTACTGTAAGTGATATCTGTATCTGGTATGTAACCCCTTCTCATGTACAGCGCCATGGCATCAATGGCACTATATAAATAATAATAATATACAATGTATCTGTAGAATGTAAGCCCGCAGGGGCAGGGTCCTCCTCCCTCTGTACCAGTCTGTCATTGTTAGTTTACTGTAAGTGATATCTGTATCTGGTATGTAACCCCTTCTCATGTACAGCACCATGGAATCAATGGTGCTATCTAAATAATAATAATATACAATGTATCTGTAGAATGTAAGCCCGCAGGGGCAGGTTCCTCCTCCCTCTGTACCCGTCTATCATTGTTAGTTCTTTACTGTAAGTGATATCTGTATCTGGTATGTAACCCCTTCTCATGTACAGCACCATGGAATCAATGGAGCTATATAAATAATAATAATATACAATGTATCTGTAGAATGTAAGCCCGAAGGGGCAGGGTCCTCCTCCCTCTGTACCCGTCTATCATTGTTAGTTCTTTACTGTAAGTGATATCTGTATCTGTTATGTAACCCCTTCTCATGTACAGCGCCATGGAAGCAATGGCGCTATATAAATAATAATAATATACAATGTATCTGTAGAATGTAAGCCCGCAGGGGCAGGGTCCTCCTCCCTCTGTACCCGTCTATCATTGTTAGTTCTTTACTGTAAGTGATATCTGTATCTGGTATGTAACCCCTTCTCATGTACAGCGCCATGGAATCAAAGGCGCTATATAAATAATAATAATATACAATGTATCTGTAGAATGTAAGCCCGCAGGGGCAGGGTCCTCCTCCCTCTGTACCCGTCTATCATTGATAGTTACTGTAAGTGATATCTGTATCTGGTATGTAACCCCTTCTCATGTACAGCACCATGTAATCAATGGCGCTATATAAATAAAAATAATATACAATGTATCTGTAGAATGTAAGCCCACAGGGGCAGGGTCCTCCTCCCTCTGTATCCGTCTATCATTGTTAGTTACTGTAAGTGAAATCTGTATCTGGTATGTAACCTCTTCTCATGTACAGCGCCATGGCATCAATGGAGCTATATAAATAATAATAATATACAATATATCTGTAGAATGTAAGCCCGCAGGGGCAGGTCCTCCTCCGTCTGTACCCGTCTATCATTGTTAGTTCTTTACTGTAAGTGATATCTGTATCTGGTATGTAACCCCTTCTCATGTACAGCACCATGGCATCAATGGCGCTATATAAATAATAATAATATACAATGTATCAGTAGAATGTAAGCCCGCAGGGGCAGGGTCCTCCTCCCTCTGTACCCGTCTATCATTGTTAGTTACTGTAAGTTATATCTGTATCTGGTATGTAACCCCTTCTCATGTACAGCACCATGGAATCAATGGCGCTATATAAATAATAATAATATACAATGTATCTGTAGAATGTAAGCCCGCAGGGGCAGGGTCCTCCTCCCTCTGTACCAGTCTATCATTGTTAGTTACTGTAAGTGATATCTGTATCTGGTATGTAACCCCTTCTCATGTACAGCACCATGGAATCAATGGCGCTATATAAATAATAATAATATACAATGTATCTGTAGAATGTAAGCCCGCAGGGGCAGGGTCCTCCTCCCTCTGTACCCGTCTATCATTGTTAGTTACTGTAAGTGATATCTGTATCTGGTATGTAACCTCTTCTCATGTACAGCACCATGGAATCAATGGCGCTATATAAATAATAATAATATACAATGTATCTGTAGAATGTAAGCCCGCAGGGGCAGGGTCCTCCTCCCCCTGTACCCGTCTATCATTGTTAGTTCTTCACTGTAAGTGATATCTGTATCTGGTATGTAACCTCTTCTCATGTACAGCACCATGGAATCAATGGAGCTATATAAATAATAATAATATACAATGTATCTGTAGAATGTAAGCCCGCAGGGGCAGGGTCCTCCTCCCTCTGTACCCGTCTATCATTGTTAGCTCTTTACTGTAAGTGATATCTGATTCTGGTATGTAACCCCTTCTCATATACTGCGCCATGGAATCAATGGTGCTATATAAATAATAATAATATACAATGTATCTGTAGAATGTAAGCCCCCAGGGGCAGGGTCCTCCTCCCTCTGTACCCGTCTATCATTGTTAGTTACTGTAAGTGATATCTGTATCTGGTATGTAACCCCTTCTCATGTACAGCACCATGGAATCAATGGCGCTATATAAATAATAATAATATACAATGTATCTGTAGAATGTAAGCCCGCAGGGGCAGGGTCCTCCTCCCCCTGTACCCGTCTATCATTGTTAGTTCTTCACTGTAAGTGATATCTGTATCTGGTATGTAACCTCTTCTCATGTACAGCACCATGGAATCAATGGAGCTATATAAATAATAATAATATACAATGTATCTGTAGAATGTAAGCCCGCAGGGGCAGGGTCCTCCTCCCTCTGTACCAGTCTGTCAATGTTAGTTTACTGTAAGTGATATCTGTATCTGTTATGTAACCCCTTCTCATGTACAGCACAATGGAATCAATGGTGCTATCTAAATAATAATAATATACAATGTATCTGTAGAATGTAAGCCCGCAGGGGCAGGTTCCTCCTCCCTCTGTACCCGTCTTTCATTGTTAGTTCTTTACTGTAAGTGATATCTGTATCTGTTATGTAACCCCTTCTCATGTACAGCGCCATGGAAGCAATGGCGCTATATAAATAATAATAATATACAATGTATCTGTAGAATGTAAGCCCGCAGGGGCAGGTCCTCCTCCCTCTGTACCCGTCTATCATTGTTAGTTCTTTACTGTAAGTGATATCTGTATCTGGTATGTAACCCCTTCTCATGTACAGCACCATGGAATCAATGGAGCTATATAAATAATAATAATATACAATGTATCTGTAGAATGTAAGCCCGCAGGGGCAGGGTCCTCCTCCCTCTGTACCAGTCTATCATTGTTAGTTACTGTAAGTGATATCTGTATCTGGTATGTAACCCCTTCTCATGTACAGCACCATGGAATCAATGGCGCTATATAAATAATAATAATATACAATGTATCTGTAGAATGTAAGCCCGCAGGGGCAGGGTCCTCCTCCCTCTGTACAAGTCTATCATTGTTAGTTACTGTAAGTGATATCTGTATCTGGTATGTAACCCCTTCTCATGTACAGCACCATGGAATCAATGGCGCTATATAAATAATAATAATATACAATGTATCTGTAGAATGTAAGCCCGCAGGGGCAGGGTCCTCCACCCTCTGTACCCGTCTATCATTGTTAGTTACTGTAAGTGATATCTATATCTGGTATGTAACCCCTTCTCATGTACAGCACCATGGAATCAATGGCGCTATATAAATAATAATAATATACAATGTATCTGTAGAATGTAAGCCCGGAGGGGCAGGGTCCTCCTCCCCCTGTACCCGTCTATCATTGTTAGTTCTTCACTATAAGTGATATCTGTATCTGGTATGTAACCTCTTCTCATGTACAGCACCATGGAATCAATGGAGCTATATAAATAATAATAATATACAATGTATCTGTAGAATGTAAGCCCGCAGGGGCAGGGTCCTCCTCCCTCTGTACCCGTCTATCATTGTTAGCTCTTTACTGTAAGTGATATCTGTATCGGGTATGTAACCCCTTCTCATATACTGCGCCATGGAATCAAAGGAGCTATATAAATAATAATAATATACAATGTATCTGCAGAATGTAAGCCCGCAGGGGCAGGGTCCTCCTCCCTCTGTACCCGTCTATCATTGTTAGCTCTTTACTGTAAGTGATATCTATATCTGGTATGTAACCCCTTCTCATATACTGCGCCATGGAATCAATGGTGCTATATAAATAATAATAATATACAATGTATCTGTAGAATGTAAGCCCCCAGGGGCAGGGTCCTCCTCCCTCTGTACCCGTCTATCATTGTTAGTTACTGTAAGTGATATCTGTATCTGGTATGTAACCCCTTCTCATGTACAGCGCCATGGCATCAATGGCACTATATAAATAATAATAATATACAATGTATCTGTAGAATGTAAGCCCGCAGGGGCAGGGTCCTCCTCCCTCTGTACCAGTCTGTCATTGTTAGTTTACTGTAAGTGATATCTGTATCTGGTATGTAACCCCTTCTCATGTACAGCACCATGGAATCAATGGTGCTATCTAAATAATAATAATATACAATGTATCTGTAGAATGTAAGCCCGCAGGGGCAGGTTCCTCCTCCCTCTGTACCCGTCTATCAATTTTAGTTCTTTACTGTAAGTGATATCTGTATCTGGTATGTAACCCCTTCTCATGTACAGCACCATGGAATCAATGGAGCTATATAAATAATAATAATATACAATGTATCTGTAGAATGTAAGCCCGCAGGGGCAGGGTCCTCCTCCCTCTGTACCCGTCTATCATTGTTAGTTTTTTACTGTAAGTGATATCTGTATCTGTTATGTAACCCCTTCTCATGTACAGCGCCATGGAAGCAATGGCGCTATATAAATAATAATAATATACAATGTATCTGTAGAATGTAAGCCCGCAGGGGCAGGGTCCTCCTCCCTCTGTACCCGTCTATCATTGTTAGTGCTTTACTGTAAGTGATATCTGTATCTGGTATGTAACCCCTTCTCATGTACAGCGCCATGGAATCAAAGGCGCTATATAAATAATAATAATATACAATGTATCTGTAGAATGTAAGCCCGCAGGGGCAGGGTCCTCCTCCCTCTGTACCCGTCTATCATTGATAGTTACTGTAAGTGATATCTGTATCTGGTATGTAACCCCTTCTCATGTACAGCACCATGTAATCAATGGCGCTATATAAATAAAAATAATATACAATGTATCTGTAGAATGTAAGCCCGCAGGGGCAGGGTCCTCCTCCCTCTGTACCCGTCTATCATTGTTAGTTACTGTAAGTTATATCTGTATCTGGTATGTAACCCCTTCTCATGTACAGCACCATGGAATCAATGGCGCTATATAAATAATAATAATATACAATGTATCTGTAGAATGTAAGCCCGCAGGGGCAGGGTCCTCCTCCCTCTGTACCAGTCTATCATTGTTAGTTTTTTACTGTAAGTGATATCTGTATCTGGTATGTAACCCCTTCTCATATACTGCGCCATGGAATCAATGGTGCTATATAAATAATAATAATATACAATGTATCTGTAGAATGTAAGCCCCCAGGGGCAGGGTCCTCCTCCCTCTGTACCCGTCTATCATTGTTAGTTACTGTAAGTGATATCTGTATCTGGTATGTAACCCCTTCTCATGTACAGCACCATGGAATCAATGGCGCTATATAAATAATAATAATATACAATGTATCTGTAGAATGTAAGCCCGCAGGGGCAGGGTCCTCCTCCCTCTGTACCCGTCTATCATTGTTAGCTCTTTACTGTAAGTGATATCTGTATCTGGTATGTAACCCCTTCTCATATACTGCGCCATGGAATCAATGGTGCTATATAAATAATAATAATATACAATGTATCTGTAGAATGTAAGCCCCCAGGGGCAGGGTCCTCCTCCCTCTGTACCCGTCTATCATTGTTAGTTACTGTAAGTGATATCTGTATCTGGTATGTAACCCCTTCTCATGTACAGCGCCATGGCATCAATGGCACTATATAAATAATAATAATATACAATGTATCTGTAGAATGTAAGCCCGCAGGGGCAGGGTCCTCCTCCCTCTGTACCAGTCTGTCAATGTTAGTTTACTGTAAGTGATATCTGTATCTGTTATGTAACCCCTTCTCATGTACAGCGCCATGGAAGCAATGGCGCTATATAAATAATAATAATATACAATGTATCTGTAGAATGTAAGCCCGCAGGGGCAGGTCCTCCTCCCTCTGTACCCGTCTATCATTGTTAGTTCTTTACTGTAAGTGATATCTGTATCTGGTATGTAACCCCTTCTCATGTACAGCACCATGGAATCAATGGTGCTATATAAATAATAATAATATACAATGTATCTGTAGAATGTAAGCCCGCAGGGGCAGGATCCTCCTCCCTCTGTACCAGTCTATCATTGTTAGTTACTGTAAGTGATATCTGTATCTGGTATGTAACCCCTTCTCATGTACAGCACCATGGAATCAATGGCGCTATATAAATAATAATAATATACAATGTATCTGTAGAATGTAAGCCCGCAGGGGCAGGGTCCTCCACCCTCTGTACCCGTCTATCATTGTTAGTTACTGTAAGTGATATCTGTATCTGGTATGTAACCCCTTCTCATGTACAGCACCATGGAATCAATGGCGCTATATAAATAATAATAATATACAATGTATCTGTAGAATGTAAGCCCGGAGGGGCAGGGTCCTCCTCCCCCTGTACCCGTCTATCATTGTTAGTTCTTCACTGTGATATCTGTATCTGGTATGTAACCTCTTCTCATGTACAGCACCATGGAATCAATGGAGCTATATAAATAATAATAATATACAATGTATCTGTAGAATGTAAGCCCGCAGGGGCAGGGTCCTCCTCCCTCTGTACCCGTCTATCATTGTTAGCTCTTTACTGTAAGTGATATCTGTATCGGGTATGTAACCCCTTCTCATATACTGCGCCATGGAATCAAAGGAGCTATATAAATAATAATAATATACAATGTATCTGCAGAATGTAAGCCCGCAGGGGCAGGGTCCTCCTCCCTCTGTACCCGTCTATCATTGTTAGCTCTTTACTGTAAGTGATATCTGTATCTGGTATGTAACCCCTTCTCATACACTGCGCCATGGAATCAATGGTGCTATATAAATAATAATAATATACAATGTATCTGTAGAATGTAAGCCCCCAGGGGCAGGGTCCTCCTCCCTCTGTACCCGTCTATCATTGTTAGTTACTGTAAGTGATATCTGTATCTGGTATGTAACCCCTTCTCATGTACAGCGCCATGGAATCAATGGAGCTATATAAATAATAATAATATACAATGTATCTGTAGAATGTAAGCCCGGAGGGGCAGGGTCCTCCTCCCCCTGTACCCGTCTATCATTGTTAGTTCTTCACTGTAAGTGATATCTGTATCTGGTATGTAACCTCTTCTCATGTACAGCACCATGGAATCAATGGAGCTATATAAATAATAATAATATACAATGTATCTGTAGAATGTAAGCCCGCAGGGGCAGGGTCCTCCTCCCTCTGTACCCGTCTATCATTGTTAGCTCTTTACTGTAAGTGATATCTGTATCTGGTATGTAACCCCTTCTCATACACTGCGCCATGGAATCAATGGTGCTATATAAATAATAATAATATACAATGTATCTGTAGAATGTAAGCCCCCAGGGGCAGGGCCCTTCTCCCTCTGTACCCGTCTATCATTGTTAGTTACTGTAAGTGATATCTGTATCTGGTATGTAACCCCTTCTCATGTACAGCACCATGGCATCAATGGCACTATATAAATAATAATAATATACAATGTATCTGTAGAATGTAAGCCCGCAGGGGCAGGGTCCTCCTCCCTCTGTACCAGTATGTCATTGTTAGTTTACTGTAAGTGATATCTGTATCTGGTATGTAACCCCTTCTCATGTACAGCACCATGGAATCAATGGTGCTATCTAAATAATAATAATATACAATGTATCTGTAGAATGTAAGCCCGCAGGGGCAGGTTCCTCCTCCCTCTGTACCCGTCTATCATTGTTAGTTCTTTACTGTAAGTGATATCTGTATCTGGTATGTAACCCCTTCTCATGTACAGCACCATGGAATCAATGGAGCTATATAAATAATAATAATATACAATGTATCTGTAGAATGTAAGCCCGCAGGGGCAGGGTCCTCCTCCCTCTGTACCCGTCTATCATTGTTAGTTCTTTACTGTAAGTGATATCTGTATCTGTTATGTAACCCCTTCTCATGTACAGCGCCATGGAAGCAATGGCGCTATATAAATAATAAACAATGTATCTGTAGAATGTAAGCCCGCAGGGGCAGGGTCCTCCTCCCTCTGTACCCGTCTATCATTGATAGTTACTGTAAGTGATATCTGTATCTGGTATGTAATCCCTTCTCATGTACAGCACCATGTAATCAATGGCGCTATATAAATAATAATAATATACAATGTATCTGTAGAGTGTAAGCCCACAGGGGCAGGGTCCTCCTCCCTCTGTATCCGTCTATCATTGTTAGTTACTGTAAGTGAAATCTGTATCTGGTATGTAACCCCTTCTCATGTACAGCACCATGGCATCAATGGCGCTATATAAATAATAATAATATACAATGTATCAGTAGAATGTAAGCCCGCAGGGGCAGGGTCCTCCTCCCTCTGTACCCGTCTATCATTGCTAGTTACTATAAGTTATATCTGTATCTGGTATGTAACCCCTTCTCATGTACAGCACCATGGAATCAATGGCGCTATATAAATAATAATAATATACAATGTATCTGTAGAATGTAAGCCCGCAGGGGCAGGGTCCTCCTTCCTCTGTACCAGTCTATCATTGTTAGTTACTGTAAGTGATATCTGTATCTGGTATGTAAACCCTTCTCATGTACAGCACCATGGAATCAATGGCGCTATATAAATAATAATAATATACAATGTATCTGTAGAATGTAAGCCCGCAGGGGCAGGGTCCTCCTCCCTCTGTACCCGTCTATCATTGTTAGTTACTGTAAGTGATATCTGTATCTGGTATGTAACCCCTTCTCATGTACAGCACCATGGAATCAATGGCGCTATATAAATAATAATAATATACAATGTATCTGTAGAATGTAAGCCCGCAGGGGCAGGGTCCTCCTCCCCCTGTACCCGTCTATCATTGTTAGTTCTTCACTGTAAGTTATATCTGTATCTGGTATGTAACCTCTTCTCATGTACAGCACCATGGAATCAATGGAGCTATATAAATAATAATAATATACAATGTATCTGTAGAATGTAAGCCCGCAGGGGCAGGGTCCTCCTCCCTCTGTACCCGTCTATCATTGTTAGCTCTTTACTGTAAGTGATATCTGTATCTGGTATGTAACCCCTTCTCATATACTGCGCCATGGAATCAATGGTGCTATATAAATAATAATAATATACAATGTATCTGTAGAATGTAAGCCCCCAGGGGCAGGGTCCTCCTCCCTCTGTACCCGTCTATCATTGTTAGTTACTGTAAGTGATATCTGTATCTGGTATGTAACCCCTTCTCATGTACAGCACCATGGAATCAATGGCGCTATATAAATAATAATAATATACAATGTATCTGTAGAATGTAAGCCCGTAGGGGCAGGGTCCTGCTCCCCCTGTACCCGTCTATCATTGTTAGTTCTTCACTGTAAGTGATATCTGTATCTGGTATGTAACCTCTTCTCATGTACAGCACCATGGAATCAATGGAGCTATATAAATAATAATAATATACAATGTATCTGTAGAATGTAAGCCCGCAGGGGCAGGGTCCTCCTCCCTCTGTACCCGTCTATCATTGTTAGCTCTTTACTGTAAGTGATATCTGTATCTGGTATGTAACCCCTTCTCATATACTGCGCCATGGAATCAATGGTGCTATATAAATAATAATAATATACAATGTATCTGTAGAATGTAAGCCCCCAGGGGCAGGGTCCTCCTCCCTCTGTACCCGTCTATCATTGTTAGTTACTGTAAGTGATATCTGTATCTGGTATGTAACCCCTTCTCATGTACAGCGCCATGGCATCAATGGCACTATATAAATAATAATAATATACCATGTATCTGTAGAATGTAAGCCCGCAGGGGCAGGGTCCTCCTCCCTCTGTACCAGTCTGTCAATGTTAGTTTACTGTAAGTGATATCTGTATCTGTTATGTAACCCCTTCTCATGTACAGCACCATGGAATCAATGGTGCTATCTAAATAATAATAATATACAATGTATCTGTAGAATGTAAGCCCGCAGGGGCAGGTTCCTCCTCCCTCTGTACCCGTCTATCATTGTTAGTTCTTTACTGTAAGTGATATCTGTATCTGGTATGTAACCCCTTCTCATGTACAGCACCATGGAATCAATGGAGCTATATAAATAATAATAATATACAATGTATCTGTAGAATGTAAGCCCGCAGGGGCAGGTCCTCCTCCCTCTGTACCCGTCTATCATTGTTAGTTCTTTACTGTAAGTGATATCTGTATCTGTTATGTAACCCCTTCTCATGTACAGCGCCATGGAAGCAATGGTGCTATATAAATAATAATAATATACAATGTATCTGTAGAATGTAAGCCCACAGGGGCAGGGTCCTCCTCCCTCTGTACCCGTCTATCATTGTTAGTTCTTTACTGTAAGTGATATCTGTATCTGGTATGTAACCCCTTCTCATGTACAGCACCATGTAATCAATGGCGCTATATAAATAAAAATAATATACAATGTATCTGTAGAATGTAAGCCCACAGGGGCAGGGTCCTCCTCCCTCTGTATCCGTCTATCATTGTTAGTTACTGTAAGTGAAATCTGTATCTGGTATGTAACCTCTTCTCATGTACAGCGCCATGGCATCAATGGAGCTATATAAATAATAATAATATACAATATATCTGTAGAATGTAAGCCCGCAGGGGCAGGTCCTCCTCCGTCTGTACCCGTCTATCATTGTTAGTTCTTTACTGTAAGTGATATCTGTATCTGGTATGTAACCCCTTCTCATGTACAGCACCATGGAATCAATGGCGATATATAAATAATAATAATATACAATGTATCTGTAGAATGTAAGCCCGCAGGGGCAGGGTCCTCCTCCCTCTGTACCAGTCTATCATTGTTAGTTACTGTAAGTGATATCTGTATCTGGTATGTAACCCCTTCTCATGTACAGCACCATGGAATCAATGGCGCTATATAAATAATAATAATATACAATGTATCTGTAGAATGTAAGCCCACAGGGGCAGGGTCCTCCTCCCTCTGTATCCGTCTATCATTGTTAGTTACTGTAAGTGAAATCTGTATCTGGTATGTAACCTCTTCTCATGTACAGCGCCATGGCATCAATGGAGCTATATAAATAATAATAATATACAATATATCTGTAGAATGTAAGCCCGCAGGGGCAGGTCCTCCTCCGTCTGTACCCGTCTATCATTGTTAGTTCTTTACTGTAAGTGATATCTGTATCTGGTATGTAACCCCTTCTCATGTACAGCACCATGGAATCAATGGCGCTATATAAATAATAATAATATACAATGTATCTGTAGAATGTAAGCCCGCAGGGGCAGGGTCCTCCTCCCTCTGTACCCGTCTATCATTGTTAGTTACTGTAAATGATATCTGTATCTGGTATGTAACCCCTTCTCATGTACAGCACCATGGAATCAATGGCGCTATATAAATAATAATAATATACAATGTATCTGTAGAATGTAAGCCCGCAGGGGCATGGTCCTCCTCCCCCTGTACCCGTCTATCATTGTTAGTTCTTCACTGTAAGTGATATCTGTATCTGGTATGTAACCTCTTCTCATGTACAGCACCATGGAATCAATGGAGCTATATAAATAATAATAATATACAATGTATCTGTAGAATGTAAGCCCGCAGGCGCAGGGTCCTCCTCCCTCTGTACCAGTCTATCATTGTTAGCTCTTTACTGTAAGTGATATCTGTATCTGGTATGTAACCCCTTCTTATATACTGCGCCATGGAATCAATGGAGCTATATAAATAATAATAATATACAATGTATCTGCAGAATGTAAGCCCGCAGGGGCAGGGTCCTCATCCCTCTGTACCCATCTATCATTGTTAGCTCTTTACTGTAAGTGATATCTAAATCTGGTATGTAACCCCTTCTCATATACTGCGCCATGGAATCAATGGTGCTATATAAATAATAATAATATACAATGTATCTGTAGAATGTAAGCCCCCAGGGGCAGGGTCCTACTCCCTCTGTACCCGTCTATCATTGTTAGTTACTGTAAGTGATATCTGTATCTGGTATGTAACCCCTTCTCATGTACAGCGCCATGGCATCCATGGCACTATATAAATAATAATAATATACAATGTATCTGTAGAATGTAAGCCCGGAGGGGCAGGGTCCTCCTCCCCCTGTACCCGTCTATCATTGTTAGTTCTTCACTGTAAGTGATATCTGTATCTGGTATGTAACCTCTTCTCATGTACAGCACCATGGAATCAATGGAGCTATATAAATAATAATAATATACAATGTATCTGTAGAATGTAAGCCCGCAGGGGCAGGGTCCTCCTCCCTCTGTACCCGTCTATCATTGTTAGCTCTTTACTGTAAGTGATATCTGTATCTGGTATGTAACCCCTTCTCATACACTGCGCCATGGAATCAATGGTGCTATATAAATAATAATAATATACAATGTATCTGTAGAATGTAAGCCCCCAGGGGCAGGGTCCTTCTCCCTCTGTACCCGTCTATCATTGTTAGTTACTGTAAGTGATATCTGTATCTGGTATGTAACCCCTTCTCATGTACAGCACCATGGCATCAATGGCACTATATAAATAATAATAATATACAATGTATCTGTAGAATGTAAGCCCGCAGGGGCAGGGTCCTCCTCCCTCTGTACCAGTATGTCATTGTTAGTTTACTGTAAGTGATATCTGTATCTGGTATGTAACCCCTTCTCATGTACAGCACCATGGAATCAATGGTGCTATCTAAATAATAATAATATACAATGTATCTGTAGAATGTAAGCCCGCAGGGGCAGGTTCCTCCTCCCTCTGTACCCGTCTATCATTGTTAGTTCTTTACTGTAAGTGATATCTGTATCTGGTATGTAACCCCTTCTCATGTACAGCACCATGGAATCAATGGAGCTATATAAATAATAATAATATACAATGTATCTGTAGAATGTAAGCCCGCAGGGGCAGGGTCCTCCTCCCTCTGTACCCGTCTATCATTGTTAGTTCTTTACTGTAAGTGATATCTGTATCTGTTATGTAACCCCTTCTCATGTACAGCGCCATGGAAGCAATGGCGCTATATAAATAATAAACAATGTATCTGTAGAATGTAAGCCCGCAGGGGCAGGGTCCTCCTCCCTCTGTACCCGTCTATCATTGATAGTTACTGTAAGTGATATCTGTATCTGGTATGTAATCCCTTCTCATGTACAGCACCATGTAATCAATGGCGCTATATAAATAATAATAATATACAATGTATCTGTAGAGTGTAAGCCCACAGGGGCAGGGTCCTCCTCCCTCTGTATCCGTCTATCATTGTTAGTTACTGTAAGTGAAATCTGTATCTGGTATGTAACCTCTTCTCATGTACAGCGCCATGGCATCAATGGAGCTATATAAATAATAATAATATACAATATATCTGTAGAATGTAAGCCCGCAGGGGCAGGTCCTCCTCCGTCTGTACCCGTCTATCATTGTTAGTTCTTTACTGTAAGTGATATCTGTATCTGGTATGTAACCCCTTCTCATGTACAGCACCATGGCATCAATGGCGCTATATAAATAATAATAATATACAATGTATCAGTAGAATGTAAGCCCGCAGGGGCAGGGTCCTCCTCCCTCTGTACCCGTCTATCATTGCTAGTTACTATAAGTTATATCTGTATCTGGTATGTAACCCCTTCTCATGTACAGCACCATGGAATCAATGGCGCTATATAAATAATAATAATATACAATGTATCTGTAGAATGTAAGCCCGCAGGGGCAGGGTCCTCCTCCCTCTGTACCAGTCTATCATTGTTAGTTACTGTAAGTGATATCTGTATCTGGTATGTAAACCCTTCTCATGTACAGCACCATGGAATCAATGGCGCTATATAAATAATAATAATATACAATGTATCTGTAGAATGTAAGCCCGCAGGGGCAGGGTCCTCCTCCCTCTGTACCCGTCTATCATTGTTAGTTACTGTAAGTGATATCTGTATCTGGTATGTAACCCCTTCTCATGTACAGCACCATGGAATCAATGGCGCTATATAAATAATAATAATATACAATGTATCTGTAGAATGTAAGCCCGCAGGGGCAGGGTCCTCCTCCCCCTGTACCCGTCTATCATTGTTAGTTCTTCACTGTAAGTTATATCTGTATCTGGTATGTAACCTCTTCTCATGTACAGCACCATGGAATCAATGGAGCTATATAAATAATAATAATATACAATGTATCTGTAGAATGTAAGCCCGCAGGGGCAGGGTCCTCCTCCCTCTGTACCCGTCTATCATTGTTAGCTCTTTACTGTAAGTGATATCTGTATCTGGTATGTAACCCCTTCTCATATACTGCGCCATGGAATCAATGGTGCTATATAAATAATAATAATATACAATGTATCTGTAGAATGTAAGCCCCCAGGGGCAGGGTCCTCCTCCCTCTGTACCCGTCTATCATTGTTAGTTACTGTAAGTGATATCTGTATCTGGTATGTAACCCCTTCTCATGTACAGCACCATGGAATCAATGGCGCTATATAAATAATAATAATATACAATGTATCTGTAGAATGTAAGCCCGTAGGGGCAGGGTCCTGCTCCCCCTGTACCCGTCTATCATTGTTAGTTCTTCACTGTAAGTGATATCTGTATCTGGTATGTAACCTCTTCTCATGTACAGCACCATGGAATCAATGGAGCTATATAAATAATAATAATATACAATGTATCTGTAGAATGTAAGCCCGCAGGGGCAGGGTCCTCCTCCCTCTGTACCTGTCTATCATTGTTAGCTCTTTACTGTAAGTGATATCTGTATCTGGTATGTAACCCCTTCTCATATACTGCGCCATGGAATCAATGGTGCTATATAAATAATAATAATATACAATGTATCTGTAGAATGTAAGCCCCCAGGGGCAGGGTCCTCCTCCCTCTGTACCCGTCTATCATTGTTAGTTACTGTAAGTGATATCTGTATCTGGTATGTAACCCCTTCTCATGTACAGCGCCATGGCATCAATGGCACTATATAAATAATAATAATATACCATGTATCTGTAGAATGTAAGCCCGCAGGGGCAGGGTCCTCCTCCCTCTGTACCAGTCTGTCAATGTTAGTTTACTGTAAGTGATATCTGTATCTGTTATGTAACCCCTTCTCATGTACAGCACCATGGAATCAATGGTGCTATCTAAATAATAATAATATACAATGTATCTGTAGAATGTAAGCCCGCAGGGGCAGGGTCCTCCTCCCTCTGTACCCGTCTATCATTGTTAGTTCTTTACTGTAAGTGATATCTGTATCTGGTATGTAACCCCTTCTCATGTACAGCACCATGGAATCAATGGAGCTATATAAATAATAATAATATACAATGTATCTGTAGAATGTAAGCCCGCAGGGGCAGGTCCTCCTCCCTCTGTACCCGTCTATCATTGTTAGTTACTGTAAGTGATATCTGTATCTGGTATGTAACCCCTTCTCATGTACAGCGCCATGGCATCAATGGCACTATATAAATAATAATAATATACCATGTATCTGTAGAATGTAAGCCCGCAGGGGCAGGGTCCTCCTCCCTCTGTACCAGTCTGTCAATGTTAGTTTACTGTAAGTGATATCTGTATCTGTTATGTAACCCCTTCTCATGTACAGCACCATGGAATCAATGGTGCTATCTAAATAATAATAATATACAATGTATCTGTAGAATGTAAGCCCGCAGGGGCAGGGTCCTCCTCCCTCTGTACCCGTCTATCATTGTTAGTTCTTTACTGTAAGTGATATCTGTATCTGGTATGTAACCCCTTCTCATGTACAGCACCATGGAATCAATGGAGCTATATAAATAATAATAATATACAATGTATCTGTAGAATGTAAGCCCGCAGGGGCAGGTCCTCCTCCCTCTGTACCCGTCTATCATTGTTAGTTCTTTACTGTAAGTGATATCTGTATCTGTTATGTAACCCCTTCTCATGTACAGCGCCATGGAAGCAATGGTGCTATATAAATAATAATAATATACAATGTATCTGTAGAATGTAAGCCCACAGGGGCAGGGTCCTCCTCCCTCTGTACCCGTCTATCATTGTTAGTTCTTTACTGTAAGTGATATCTGTATCTGGTATGTAACCCCTTCTCATGTACAGCGCCATGGAATCAAAGGCGCTATATAAATAATAATAATATACAATGTATCTGTAGAATGTAAGCCCGCAGGGGCAGGGTCCTCCTCCCTCTGTACCCGTCTATCATTGATAGTTACTGTAAGTGAAATCTGTATCTGGTATGTAACCTCTTCTCATGTACAGCGCCATGGCATCAATGGAGCTATATAAATAATAATAATATACAATATATCTGTAGAATGTAAGCCCGCAGGGGCAGGTCCTCCTCCGTCTGTACCCGTCTATCATTGTTAGTTCTTTACTGTAAGTGATATCTGTATCTGGTATGTAACCCCTTCTCATGTACAGCACCATGGAATCAATGGCGCTATATAAATAATAATAATATACAATGTATCTGTAGAATGTAAGCCCGCAGGGGCAGGGTCCTCCTCCCTCTGTACCAGTCTATCATTGTTAGTTACTGTAAGTGATATCTGTATCTGGTATGTAACCCCTTCTCATGTACAGCACCATGGAATCAATGGCGCTATATAAATAATAATAATATACAATGTATCTGTAGAATGTAAGCCCACAGGGGCAGGGTCCTCCTCCCTCTGTATCCGTCTATCATTGTTAGTTACTGTAAGTGAAATCTGTATCTGGTATGTAACCTCTTCTCATGTACAGCGCCATGGCATCAATGGAGCTATATAAATAATAATAATATACAATATATCTGTAGAATGTAAGCCCGCAGGGGCAGGTCCTCCTCCGTCTGTACCCGTCTATCATTGTTAGTTCTTTACTGTAAGTGATATCTGTATCTGGTATGTAACCCCTTCTCATGTACAGCACCATGGAATCAATGGCGCTATATAAATAATAATAATATACAATGTATCTGTAGAATGTAAGCCCGCAGGGGCAGGGTCCTCCTCCCTCTGTACCCGTCTATCATTGTTAGTTACTGTAAATGATATCTGTATCTGGTATGTAACCCCTTCTCATGTACAGCACCATGGAATCAATGGCGCTATATAAATAATAATAATATACAATGTATCTGTAGAATGTAAGCCCGCAGGGGCAGGGTCCTCCTCCCCCTGTACCCGTCTATCATTGTTAGTTCTTCACTGTAAGTGATATCTGTATCTGGTATGTAACCTCTTCTCATGTACAGCACCATGGAATCAATGGAGCTATATAAATAATAATAATATACAATGTATCTGTAGAATGTAAGCCCGCAGGGGCAGGGTCCTCCTCCCTCTGTACCAGTCTATCATTGTTAGCTCTTTACTGTAAGTGATATCTGTATCTGGTATGTAACCCCTTCTTATATACTGCGCCATGGAATCAATGGAGCTATATAAATAATAATAATATACAATGTATCTGCAGAATGTAAGCCCGCAGGGGCAGGGTCCTCATCCCTCTGTACCCATCTATCATTGTTAGCTCTTTACTGTAAGTGATATCTATATCTGGTATGTAACCCCTTCTCATATACTGCGCCATGGAATCAATGGTGCTATATAAATAATAATAATATACAATGTATCTGTAGAATGTAAGCCCCCAGGGGCAGGGTCCTCCTCCCTCTGTACCCGTCTATCATTGTTAGTTACTGTAAGTGATATCTGTATCTGGTATGTAACCCCTTCTCATGTACAGCGCCATGGCATCAATGGCACTATATAAATAATAATAATATACAATGTATCTGTAGAATGTAAGCCCGCAGGGGCAGGGTCCTCCTCCCTCTGTACCAGTCTGTCAATGTTAGTTTACTGTAAGTGATATCTGTATCTGTTATGTAACCCCTTCTCATGTACAGCGCCATGGAAGCAATGGCGCTATATAAATAATAATAATATACAATGTATCTGTAGAATGTAAGCCCGCCGGGGCAGGGTCCTCCTCCCTCTGTACCCGTCTATCATTGTTAGTTCTTTACTGTAAGTGATATCTGTATCTGGTATGTAACCCCTTCTCATGTACAGCGCCATGGAAGCAATGGCGCTATATAAATAATAATAATATACAATGTATCTGTAGAATGTAAGCCCGCAGGGGCAGGGTCCTCCTCCCTCTGTACCCGTCTATCATTGATAGTTACTGTAAGTGATATCTGTATCTGGTATGTAACCCCTTCTCATGTACAGCACCATGTAATCAATGGCGCTATATAAATAAAAATAATATACAATGTATCTGTAGAATGTAAGCCCACAGGGGCAGGGTCCTCCTCCCTCTGTATCCGTCTATCATTGTTAGTTACTGTAAGTGAAATCTGTATCTGGTATGTAACCTCTTCTCATGTACAGCGCCATGGCATCAATGGAGCTATATAAATAATAATAATATACAATATATCTGTAGAATGTAAGCCCGCAGGGGCAGGTCCTCCTCCGTCTGTACCCGTCTATCATTGTTAGTTCTTTACTGTAAGTGATATCTGTATCTGGTATGTAACCCCTTCTCATGTACAGCACCATGGCATCAATGGCGCTATATAAATAATAATAATATACAATGTATCAGTAGAATGTAAGCCCGCAGGGGCAGGGTCCTCCTCCCTCTGTACCCGTCTATCATTGCTAGTTACTGTAAGTTATATCTGTATCTGGTATGTAACCCCTTCTCATGTACAGCACCATGGAATCAATGGCGCTATATAAATAATAATAATATACAATGTATCTGTAGAATGTAAGCCCGCAGGGGCAGGGTCCTCCTCCCTCTGTACCAGTCTATCATTGTTAGTTACTGTAAGTGATATCTGTATCTGGTATGTAAACCCTTCTCATGTACAGCACCATGGAATCAATGGCGCTATATAAATAATAATAATATACAATGTATCTGTAGAATGTAAGCCCGCAGGGGCAGGGTCCTCCTCCCTCTGTACCAGTCTGTCATTGTTAGTTTACTGTAAGTGATATCTGTATCTGGTATGTAACCCCTTCTCATGTACAGCACCATGGAATCAATGGTGCTATCTAAATAATAATAATATACAATGTATCTGTAGAATGTAAGCCCGCAGGGGCAGGTTCCTCCTCCCTCTGTACCCGTCTATCATTGTTAGTTCTTTACTGTAAGTGATATCTGTATCTGGTATGTAACCCCTTCTCATGTACAGCACCATGGAATCAATGGAGCTATATAAATAATAATAATATACAATGTATCTGTAGAATGTAAGCCCGCAGGGGCAGGGTCCTCCTCCCTCTGTACCCGTCTATCAATGATAGTTACTGTAAGTGATATCTGTATCTGGTATGTAACCCATTCTCATGTACAGCACCATGTAATCAATGGCGCTATATAAATAATAATAATATACAATGTATCTGTAGAATGTAAGCCCACAGGGGCAGGGTCCTCCTCCCTCTGTATCCGTCTATCATAGTTAGTTACTGTAAGTGAAATCTGTATCTGGTATGTAACCTCTTCTCATGTACAGCGCCATGGCATCAATGGAGCTATATAAATAATAATAATATACAATATATCTGTACAATGTAAGCCCGCAGGGGCAGGTCCTCCTCCGTCTGTACCCGTCTATCATTGTTAGTTCTTTACTGTAAGTGATATCTGTATCTGGTATGTAACCCCTTCTCATGTACAGCACCATGGCATCAATGGCGCTATATAAATAATAATAATATACAATGTATCAGTAGAATGTAAGCCCGCAGGGGCAGGATCCTCCTCCCTCTGTACCCGTCTATCATTGTTGGTACTGTAAGTTATATTTGTATCTGGTATGTAACCCCTTCTCATGTACAGCACCATGGAATCAATGGCGCTATATAAATAATAATAATAAACAATGTATCTGTAGAATGTAAGCCCGCAGGGGCAGGGTCCTCCTCCCTCTGTACCAGTCTATCATTGTTAGTTACTGTAAGTGATATCTGTATCTGGTATGTAAACCCTTCTCATGTACAGCACCATGGAATCAATGGCGCTATATAAATAATAATAATATACAATGTATCTGTAGAATGTAAGCCCACAGGGGCAGGGTACTCCTCCCTCTGTATCCGTCTATCATTGTTAGTTACTGTAAGTGAAATCTGTATCTGGTATGTAAACTCTTCTCATGTACAGCGCCATGGCATCAATGGAGCTATATAAATAATAATAATATACAATATATCTGTAGAATGTAAGCCCGCAGGGGCAGGTCCTCCTCCGTCTGTACCCGTCTATCATTGTTAGTTCTTTACTGTAAGTGATATCTGTATCTGGTATGTAACCCCTTCTCATGTACAGCACCATGGAATCAATGGCGCTATATAAATAATAATAATATACAATGTATCTGTAGAATGTAAGCCCGCAGGGGCAGGGTCCTCCTCCCTCTGTACCCGTCTATCATTGTTAGTTACTGTAAATGATATCTGTATCTGGTATGTAACCCCTTCTCATGTACAGCACCATGGAATCAATGGCGCTATATAAATAATAATAATATACAATGTATCTGTAGAATGTAAGCCCGCAGGGGCAGGGTCCTCCTCCCCCTGTACCCGTCTATCATTGTTAGTTCTTCACTGTAAGTGATATCTGTATCTGGTATGTAACCTCTTCTCATGTACAGCACCATGGAATCAATGGAGCTATATAAATAATAATAATATACAATGTATCTGTAGAATGTAAGCCCGCAGGGGCAGGGTCCTCCTCCCTCTGTACCAGTCTATCATTGTTAGCTCTTTACTGTAAGTGATATCTGTATCTGGTATGTAACCCCTTCTCATGTACAGCACCATGGAATCAATGGTGCTATCTAAATAATAATAATATACAATGTATCTGTAGAATGTAAGCCCGCAGGGGCAGGTTCCTCCTCCCTCTGTACCCGTCTATCATTGTTAGTTCTTTACTGTAAGTGATATCTGTATCTGGTATGTAACCCCTTCTCATGTACAGCACCATGGAATCAATGGAGCTATATAAATAATAATAATATACAATGTATCTGTAGAAAGTAAGCCCGCAGGGGCAGGGTCCTCCTCCCTCTGTACCCGTCTATCATTGTTAGTTCTTTACTGTAAGTGATATCTGTATCTGTTATGTAACCCCTTCTCATGTACAGCGCCATGGAAGCAATTGCGCTATATAAATAATAATAATATACAATGTATCTGTAGAATGTAAGCCCGCAGGGGCAGGGTCCTCCTCCCTCTGTACCCGTCTATCATTGATAGTTACTGTAAGTGATATCTGTATCTGGTATGTAACCCCTTCTCATGTACAGCACCATGTAATCAATGGCGCTATATAAATAAAAATAATATACAATGTATCTGTAGAATGTAAGCCCACAGGGGCAGGGTCCTCCTCCCTCTGTATCCGTCTATCATTGTTAGTTACTGTAAGTGAAATCTGTATCTGGTATGTAACCTCTTCTCATGTACAGCGCCATGGCATCAATGGAGCTATATAAATAATAATAATATACAATATATCTGTAGAATGTAAGCCCGCAGGGGCAGGTCCTCCTCCGTCTGTACCCGTCTATCATTGTTAGTTCTTTACTGTAAGTGATATCTGTATCTGGTATGTAACCCCTTCTCATGTACAGCACCATGGCATCAATGGCGCTATATAAATAATAATAATATACAATGTATCAGTAGAATGTAAGCCCGCAGGGGCAGGGTCCTCCTCCCTCTGTACCCGTCTATCATTGTTAGTTACTGTAAGTTATATCTGTATCTGGTATGTAACCCCTTCTCATGTACAGCACCATGGAATCAATGGCGCTATATAAATAATAATAATATACAATGTATCTGTAGAATGTAAGCCCGCAGGGGCAGGGTCCTCCTCCCTCTCTACCAGTCTATCATTGTTAGTTACTGTAAGTGATATCTGTATCTGGTATGTAACCCCTTCTCATGTACAGCACCATGGAATCAATGGCGCTATATAAATAATAATAATATACAATGTATCGGTAGAATGTAAGCCCGCAGGGGCAGGGTCCTCCTCCCTCTGTACCCGTCTATCATTGTTAGTTACTGTAAGTGATATCTGTATCTGGTATGTAACCCCTTCTCATGTACAGCACCATGGAATCAATGGCGCTATATAAATAATAATAATATACAATGTATCTGTAGAATGTAAGCCCGCAGGGGCAGGGTCCTCCTCCCCCTGTACCCGTCTATCATTGTTAGTTCTTCACTGTAAGTGATATCTGTATCTGGTATGTAACCTCTTCTCACGTACAGCACCATGGAATCAATGGAGCTATATAAATAATAATAATATACAATGTATCTGTAGAATGTAAGCCCGCAGGGGCAGGGTCCTCCTCCCTCTGTACCCGTCTATCATTGTTAGCTCTTTACTGTAAGTGATATCTGTATCTGGTATGTAACCCCTTCTCATATACTGCGCCATGGAATCAATGGTGCTATATAAATAATAATAATATACAATGTATCTGTAGAATGTAAGCCCCCAGGGGCAGGGTCCTCCTCCCTCTGTACCCGTCTATCATTGTTAGTTACTGTAAGTGATATCTGTATCTGGTATGTAACCCCTTCTCATGTACAGCACCATGGAATCAATGGCGCTATATAAATAATAATAATATACAATGTATCTGTAGAATGTAAGCCCGCAGGGGCAGGGTCCTCCTCCCCCTGTACCCGTCTATCATTGTTAGTTCTTCACTGTAAGTGATATCTGTATCTGGTATGTAACCTCTTCTCATGTACAGCACCATGGAATCAATGGAGCTATATAAATAATAATAATATACAATGTATCTGTAGAATGTAAGCCCGCAGGGGCAGGGTCCTCCTCCCTCTGTACCCGTCTATCATTGTTAGCTCTTTACTGTAAGTGATATCTGTATCTGGTATGTAACCCCTTCTCATATACTGCGCCATGGAATCAATGGTGCTATATAAATAATAATAATATACAATGTATCTGTAGAATGTAAGCCCCCAGGGGCAGGGTCCTCCTCCCTCTGTGCCCGTCTATCATTGTTAGTTACTGTAAGTGATATCTGTATCTGGTATGTAACCCCTTCTCATGTACAGCGCCATGGCATCAATGGCACTATATAAATAATAATAATATACAATGTATCTGTAGAATGTAAGCCCGCAGGGGCAGGGTCCTCCTCCCTCTGTACCAGTCTGTCAATGTTAGTTTACTGTAAGTGATATCTGTATCTGTTATGTAACCCCTTCTCATGTACAGCACCATGGAATCAATGGTGCTATCTAAATAATAATAATATACAATGTATCTGTAGAATGTAAGCCCGCAGGGGCAGGTTCCTCCTCCCTCTGTACCCGTCTATCATTGTTAGTTCTTTACTGTAAGTGATATCTGTATCTGGTATGTAACCCCTTCTCATGTACAGCACCATGGAATCAATGGAGCTATATAAATAATAATAATATACAATGTATCTGTAGAATGTAAGCCCGCAGGGGCAGGTCCTCCTCCCTCTGTACCCGTCTATCATTGTTAGTTCTTTACTCTAAGTGATATCTGTATCTGTTATGTAACCCCTTCTCATGTACAGCGCCATGGAAGCAATGGCGCTATATAAATAATAATAATATACAATGTATCTGTAGAATGTAAGCCCGCAGGGGCAGGGTCCTCCTCCCTCTGTACCCGTCTATCATTGTTAGTTCTTTACTATAAGTGATATCTGTATCTGGTATGTAACCCCTTCTCATGTACAGCACCATGGAATCAATGGAGCTATATAAATAATAATAATATACAATGTATCTGTAGAATGTAAGCCCGCAGGGGCAGGTCCTCCTCCCTCTGTACCCGTCTATCATTGTTAGTTCTTTACTGTAAGTGATATCTGTATCTGTTATGTAACCCCTTCTCATGTACAGCGCCATGGAAGCAATGGCGCTATATAAATAATAATAATATACAATGTATCTGTAGAATGTAAGCCCGCAGGGGCAGGGTCCTCCTCCCTCTGTACCCGTCTATCATTGTTAGTTCTTTACTGTAAGTGAGATCTGTATTTGGTATGTAACCCCTTCTCATGTACAGCACCATGGAATCAATGGCGCTATATAAATAATAATAATATACAATGTATCTGTAGAATGTAAGCCCTCAGGGGCAGGGTCCTCCTCCCTCTGTACCCGTCTATCATTGTTAGTTACTGTAAGTGATATCTGTATCTGGTATGTAACCCCTTCTCATGTACAGCACCATGGAATCAATGGTGCTATATAAATAATAATAATATACAATGTATCTGTAGAATGTAAGCCCGCAGGGGCAGGATCCTCCTCCCTCTGTACCAGTCTATCATTGTTAGTTACTGTAAGTGATATCTGTATCTGGTATGTAACCCCTTCTCATGTACAGCACCATGGAATCAATGGCGCTATATAAATAATAATAATATACAATGTATCTGTAGAATGTAAGCCCGCAGGGGCAGGGTCCTCCTCCCTCTGTACAAGTCTATCATTGTTAGTTACTGTAAGTGATATCTGTATCTGGTATGTAACCCCTTCTCATGTACAGCACCATGGAATCAATGGCGCTATATAAATAATAATAATATACAATGTATCTGTAGAATGTAAGCCCGCAGGGGCAGGGTCCTCCACCCTCTGTACCCGTCTATCATTGTTAGTTACTGTAAGTGATATCTATATCTGGTATGTAACCCCTTCTCATGTACAGCACCATGGAATCAATGGCGCTATATAAATAATAATAATATACAATGTATCTGTAGAATGTAAGCCCGGAGGGACAGGGTCCTCCTCCGCCTGTACCCGTCTATCATTGTTAGTTCTTCACTGTAAGTGATATCTGTATCTGGTATGTAACCTCTTCTCATGTACAGCACCATGGAATCAATGGAGCTATATAAATAATAATAATATACAATGTATCTGTAGAATGTAAGCCCGCAGGGGCAGGGTCCTCCTCCCTCTGTACCCGTCTATCATTGTTAGCTCTTTACTGTAAGTGATATCTGTATCGGGTATGTAACCCCTTCTCATATACTGCGCCATGGAATCAAAGGAGCTATATAAATAATAATAATATACAATGTATCTGCAGAATGTAAGCACGCAGGGGCAGGGTCCTCCTCCCTCTGTACCCGTCTATCATTGTTAGCTCTTTACCGTAAGTGATATCTGTATCTGGTATGTAACCCCTTCTCATATACTGCGCCATGGAATCAATGGTGCTATATAAATAATAATAATATACAATGTATCTGTAGAATGTAAGCCCCCAGGGGCAGGGTCCTCCTCCCTCTGTACCCGTCTATCATTGTTAGTTACTTTAAGTGATATCTGTATCTGGTATGTAACCCCTTCTCATGTACAGCGCCATGGCATCAATGGCACTATATAAATAATAATAATATACAATGTATCTGTAGAATGTAAGCCCGCAGGGGCAGGGTCCTCCTCCCTCTGTACAAGTCTGTCATTGTTAGTTTACTGTAAGTGATATCTGTATCTGGTATGTAACCCCTTCTCATGTACAGCACCATGGAATCAATGGTGCTATCTAAATAATAATAATATACAATGTATCTGTAGAATGTAAGCCCGCAGGGGCAGGTTCCTCCTCCCTCTGTACCCGTCTATCATTGTTAGTTCTTTACTGTAAGTGATATCTGTATCTGGTATGTAACCCCTTCTCATGTACAGCACCATGGAATCAATGGAGCTATATAAATAATAATAATATACAATGTATCTGTAGAATGTAAGCCCGCAGGGGCAGGGTCCTCCTCCCTCTGTACCCGTCTATCATTGTTAGTTCTTTACTGTAAGTGATATCTGTATCTGTTATGTAACCCCTTCTCATGTACAGCGCCATGGAAGCAATGGCGCTATATAAATAATAATAATATACAATGTATCTGTAGAATGTAAGCCCGCAGGGGCAGGGTCCTCCTCCCTCTGTACCCGTCTATCATTGATAGTTACTGTAAGTGATATCTGTATCTGGTATGTAACCCCTTCTCATGTACAGCACCATGTAATCAATGGCGCTATATAAATAAAAATAATATACAATGTATCTGTAGAATGTAAGCCCACAGGGGCAGGGTCCTCCTCCCTCTGTATCCGTCTATCATTGTTAGTTACTGTAAGTGAAATCTGTATCTGGTATGTAACCTCTTCTCATGTACAGCACCATGGCATCAATGGAGCTATATAAATAATAATAATATACAATATATCTGTAGAATGTAAGCCCGCAGGGGCAGGTCCTCCTCCGTCTGTACCCGTCTATCATTGTTAGTTCTTTACTGTAAGTGATATCTGTATCTGGTATGTAACCCCTTCTCATGTACAGCACCATGGAATCAATGGTGCTATATAAATAATAATAATATACAATGTATCAGTAGAATGTAAGCCCGCAGGGGCAGGGTCCTCCTCCCTCTGTACCAGTCTATCATTGTTAGTTACTGTAAGTGATATCTGTATCTGGTATGTAAACCCTTCTCATGTACAGCACCATGGAATCAATGGCGCTATATAAATAATAATAATATACAATGTATCTGTAGAATGTAAGCCCGCAGGGGCAGGGTCCCCCTCCCTCTGTACCAGTCTGTCATTGTTAGTTTACTGTAAGTGATATCTGTATCTGGTATGTAACCCCTTCTCATGTACAGCACCATGGAATCAATGGTGCTATCTAAATAATAATAATATACAATGTATCTGTAGAATGTAAGCCCGCAGGGGCAGGTTCCTCCTCCCTCTGTACCCGTCTATCATTGTTAGTTCTTTACTGTAAGTGATATCTGTATCTGGTATGTAACCCCTTCTCATGTACAGCACCATGGAATCAATGGAGCTATATAAATAATAATAATATACAATGTATCTGTAGAATGTAAGCCCGCAGGGGCAGGGTCCTCCTCCCTCTGTACCCGTCTATCATTGTTAGTTCTTTACTGTAAGTGATATCTGTATCTGGTATGTAACCCATTCTCATGTACAGCACCATGTAATCAATGGCGCTATATAAATAATAATAATATACAATGTATCTGTAGAATGTAAGCCCACAGGGGCAGGGTCCTCCTCCCTCTGTATCCGTCTATCATAGTTAGTTACTGTAAGTGAAATCTGTATCTGGTATGTAAGCTCTTCTCATGTACAGCGCCATGGCATCAATGGAGCTATATAAATAATAATAATATACAATATATCTGTAGAATGTAAGCCCGCAGGGGCAGGTCCTCCTCCGTCTGTACCCGTCTATCATTGTTAGTTCTTTACTGTAAGTGATATCGGTATCTGGTATGTAACCCCTTCTCATGTACAGCACCATGGCATCAATGGCGCTATATAAATAATAATAATATACAATGTATCAGTAGAATGTAAGCCCGCAGGGGCAGGGTCCTTCTCCCTCTGTACCCGTCTATCATTGTTGGTACTGTAAGTTATATCTGTATCTGGTATGTAACCCCTTCTCATGTACAGCACCATGGAATCAATGGCGCTATATAAATAATAATAATATACAATGTATCTGTAGAATGTAAGCCCGCAGGGGCAGGGTCCTCCTCCCTCTGTACCAGTCTATCATTGTTAGTTACTGTAAGTGATATCTGTATCTGGTATGTAAACCCTTCTCATGTACAGCACCATGGAATCAATGGCGCTATATAAATAATAATAATATACAATGTATCTGTAGAATGTAAGCCCGCAGGGGCAGGGTCCTCCTCCCTCTGTACCCGTCTATCATTGTTAGTTACTGTAAGTGATATCTGTATCTGGTATGTAACCCCTTCTCATGTACAGCACCATGGAATCAATGGCGCTATATAAATAATAATAATATACAATGTATCTGTAGAATGTAAGCCCGCAGGGGCAGGGTCCTCCTCCCCCTGTACCCGTCTATCATTGTTAGTTCTTCACTGTAAGTGATATCTGTATCTGGTATGTAACCTCTTCTCATGAACAGCACCATGGAATCAATGGAGCTATAAAAATAATAATAATATACAATGTATCTGTAGAATGTAAGCCCGCAGGGGCAGGGTCCTCCTCCCTCTGTACCCGTCTATCATTGTTAGCTCTTTACTGTAAGTGATATCTGTATCTGGTATGTAACCCCTTCTCATATACTGCGCCATGGAATCAATGGTGCTATATAAATAATAATAATATACAATGTATCTGTAGAATGTAAGCCCCCAGGGGCAGGGTCCTCCTCCCTCTGTACCCGTCTATCATTGTTAGTTACTGTAAGTGATATCTGTATCTGGTATGTAACCCCTTCTCATGTACAGCACCATGGAATCAATGGCGCTATATAAATAATAATAATATACAATGTATCTGTAGAATGTAAGCCCGTAGGGGCAGGGTCCTCCTCCCCCTGTACCCGTCTATCATTGTTAGTTCTTCACTGTAAGTGATATCTGTATCTGGTATGTAACCTCTTCTCATGTACAGCACCATGGAATCAATGGAGCTATATAAATAATAATAATATACAATGTATCTGTAGAATGTAAGCCCGCAGGGGCAGGGTCCTCCTCCCTCTGTACCCGTCTATCATTGTTAGCTCTTTACTGTAAGTGATATCTGTATCTGGTATGTAACCCCTTCTCATATACTGCGCCATGGAATCAATGGTGCTATATAAATAATAATAATATACAATGTATCTGTAGAATGTAAGCCCCCAGGGGCAGGGTCCTCCTCCCTCTGTACCCGTCTATCATTGTTAGTTACTGTAAGTGATATCTGTATCTGGTATGTAACCCCTTCTCATGTACAGCGCCATGGCATCAATGGCACTATATAAATAATAATAATATACAATGTATCTGTAGAATGTAAGCCCGCAGGGGCAGGTTCCTCCTCCCTCTGTACCCGTCTATCATTGTTAGTTCTTTACTGTAAGTGATATCTGTATCTGGTATGTAACCCCTTCTCATGTACAGCACCATGGAATCAATGGAGCTATATAAATAATAATAATATACAATGTAACTGTAGAATGTAAGCCCGCAGGGGCAGGTCCTCCTCCCTCTGTACCCGTCTATCATTGTTAGTTCTTTACTGTAAGTGATATCTGTATCTGTTATGTAACCCCTTCTCATGTACAGCGCCATGGAAGCAATGGTGCTATATAAATAATAATAATATACAATGTATCTGTAGAATGTAAGCCCGCAGGGGCAGGGTCCTCCTCCCTCTGTACCCGTCTATCATTGTTAGTTCTTTACTGTAAGTGATATCTGTATCTGGTATGTAACCCCTTCTCATGTACAGCGCCATGGAATCAAAGGCGCTATATAAATAATAATAATATACAATGTATCTGTAGAATGGAAGCCCGCAGGGGCAGGGTCCTCCTCCCTCTGTACCCGTCTATCATTGATAGTTACTGTAAGTGATATCTGTATCTGGTATGTAACCCCTTCTCATGTACAGCACCATGTAATCAATGGCGCTATATAAATAAAAATAATATACAATGTATCTGTAGAATGTAAGCCCACAGGGGCAGGGTCCTCCTCCCTCTGTATCCGTCTATCATTGTTAGTTACTGTAAGTGAAATCTGTATCTGGTATGTAACCTCTTCTCATGTACAGCGCCATGGCATCAATGGAGCTATATAAATAATAATAATATACAATATATCTGTAGAATGTAAGCCCGCAGGGGCAGGTCCTCCTCCGTCTGTACCCGTCTATCATTGTTAGTTCTTTACTGTAAGTGTTATCTGTATCTGGTATGTAACCCCTTCTCATGTACAGCACCATGGAATCAATGGCGCTATATAAATAATAATAATATACAATGTATCTGTAGAATGTAAGCCCGCAGGGGCAGGGTCCTTCTCCCTCTGTACCAGTCTATCATTGTTAGTTACTGTAAGTGATATCTGTATCTGGTATGTAACCCCTTCTCATGTACAGCACCATGGAATCAATGGCGCTATATAAATAATAATAATATACAATGTATCTGTAGAATGTAAGCCCGCAGGGGCAGGGGCAGGGTCCTCCTCCCTCTGTACCCGTCTATCATTGTTAGTTACTGTAAGTGATATCTGTATCTGGTATGTAACCCCTTCTCATGTACAGCGCCATGGCATCAATGGCACTATATAAATAATAATAATATACAATGTATCTGTAGAATGTAAGCCCGCAGGGGCAGGGTCCTCCTCCCCCTGTACCCGTCTATCATTGTTAGTTCTTTACTGTAAGTGATATCTGTATCTGGTATGTAACCCCTTCTCATGTACAGCACCATGGAATCAATGGAGCTATATAAATAATAATAATATACAATGTATCTGTAGAATGTAAGCCCGCAGGGGCAGGTCCTCCTCCCTCTGTACCCGTCTATCATTGTTAGTTCTTTACTGTAAGTGATATCTGTATCTGTTATGTAACCCCTTCTCATGTACAGCGCCATGGAAGCAATGGTGCTATATAAATAATAATAATATACAATGTATCTGTAGAATGTAAGCCCGCAGGGGCAGGGTCCTCCTCCCTCTGTACCCGTCTATCATTGTTAGTTCTTTACTGTAAGTGATATCTGTATCTGGTATGTAACCCCTTCTCATGTACAGCGCCATGGAATCAAAGGCGCTATATAAATAATAATAATATACAATGTATCTGTAGAATGGAAGCCCGCAGGGGCAGGGTCCTCCTCCCTCTGTACCCGTCTATCATTGATAGTTACTGTAAGTGATATCTGTATCTGGTATGTAACCCCTTCTCATGTACAGCACCATGTAATCAATGGCGCTATATAAATAAAAATAATATACAATGTATCTGTAGAATGTAAGCCCACAGGGGCAGGGTCCTCCTCCCTCTGTATCCGTCTATCATTGTTAGTTACTGTAAGTGAAATCTGTATCTGGTATGTAACCTCTTCTCATGTACAGCGCCATGGCATCAATGGAGCTATATAAATAATAATAATATACAATATATCTGTAGAATGTAAGCCCGCAGGGGCAGGTCCTCCTCCGTCTGTACCCGTCTATCATTGTTAGTTCTTTACTGTAAGTGATATCTGTATCTGGTATGTAACCCCTTCTCATGTACAGCACCATGGAATCAATGGCGCTATATAAATAATAATAATATACAATGTATCTGTAGAATGTAAGCCCGCAGGGGCAGGGTCCTCCTCCCTCTGTACCAGTCTATCATTGTTAGTTACTGTAAGTGATATCTGTATCTGGTATGTAACCCCTTCTCATGTACAGCACCATGGAATCAATGGCGCTATATAAATAATAATAATATACAATGTATCTGTAGAATGTAAGCCCGCAGGGGCAGGGGCAGGGTCCTCCTCCCTCTGTACCCGTCTATCATTGTTAGTTACTGTAAGTGATATCTGTATCTGGTATGTAACCCCTTCTCATGTACAGCGCCATGGCATCAATGGCACTATATAAATAATAATAATATACAATGTATCTGTAGAATGTAAGCCCGCAGGGGCAGGGTCCTCCTCCCCCTGTACCCGTCTATCATTGTTAGTTCTTCACTGTAAGTGATATCTGTATCTGGTATGTAACCCCTTCTTATATACTGCGCCATGGAATCAATGGAGCTATATAAATAATAATAATATACAATGTATCTGCAGAATGTAAGCCCGCAGGGGCAGGGTCCTCCTCCCTCTGTACCCATCTATCATTGTTAGCTCTTTACTGTAAGTGATATCTAAATCTGGTATGTAACCCCTTCTCATATACTGCGCCATGGAATCAATGGTGCTATATAAATAATAATAATATACAATGTATCTGTAGAATGTAAGCCCCCAGGGGCAGGGTCCTCCTCCCTCTGTACCCGTCTATCATTGTTAGTTACTGTAAGTGATATCTGTATCTGGTATGTAACCCCTTCTCATGTACAGCGCCATGGCATCAATGGCACTATATACAGTTATATGAAAAAGTTTGGGCACCCCTATTAATCTTAAGCTTAATGTTTTATAAAAATTGGTGTTTTTGCAACAGCTATTTCAGTTTGATATATGTAATAACTGTTGGACACAGTAATGTTTCTGCCTTGAAATGAGGTTTATTGTACTAACAGAAAATGTGCAATCTGCATTCAAACAAAATTTGACAGGTGCATAAGTATGGGCACCCTTATCATTTTCTTGTTTTAAATACTCCTACCTACTTTTCACTGACTTACTATAGCACTTTTTTTGGTTTTGTAACCTCATTGAGGTTTGAACTTCATAGCCAGGTGTGTGCAATCATGAGAAAAGCTACTTAAAGTGGCCACTTGCAAGTTGTTCTCCTGTTTGAATCTCCTCTGAAGAGTGGCATCATGGGCTCCTCAAAACAACCGTCAAATGATCTGAAAACAAAGATTATTCAACATAGTTGTTCAGGGGAAGGATACAAAAAGCTGTCTCAGAGATTTAACCTGTCAGTTTCCACTGTGAGGAACATAGTAAGGAAATGGAAGAACACAGGGACAGTTCTTGTTAAGGCCAGAAGTGGCAGGCCAAGAAAAACATCAGAAAGGCAGAGAAGAAGAATGGTGAGATCAGTCAAGGACAATCCTCAGACCACCTCCAGAGAGCTGCAGCATCAACTTGCTGCAGATGGTGTCACTGTGCAACGGTCAACTATACAACGCACTTTGCACAAGGAGAAGCTGTATGGGAGAGTGATGCGAAAGAAGCCGTTTCTGCAAGCACGCCACAAACAGAGTCGGCTGAGGTATGCAAAAGCACATTTGGAGAAGCCAATTTCTTTTTGTAAGAAGGTCCTGTGGACTGATGAAACCAAGATTAAGTTATTTGGTCATACAAAAAGGCGTTATGCATGGCGGCAAAAAAACACAGCATTCCAAGAAAAACACTTGCTACCCACAGTAAAATTTGGTGGAGGTTCCATCATTCTTTGGGGCTGTGTGGCCAACGCCGGCACCAGGAATCTTGTTAAAGTTGAGGGACGCATGGATTCCACTCAGTATCAGCAGATTCTTGACAATAATGTTCAAGAATCAGTGACAAAGTTGAAGTTACGCAGGTGATGGATCTTTCAGCAAGACAATGATCCAAAACACCGCTCCAAATCTACTCAGGCATTCATGCAGAGGAACAATTACAATGTTCTGGAATGGCCATCCCAGTCCCCAGACCTGAATATCATTGAACATCTGTGGGATCATTTGAAGAGGGCTGTCCATGCTCGGCGACCATCAAACTTAACTGAACTGGAATTGTTTTGTAAAGAGGAATGGTCAAAATTACCTTTATCCAGGAGCCAGGAAATCATTAAAAGCTACAGGAAGCGACTAGAGGCTGTTATTTTTGCAAAAGGAGGATCTACTAAATATTAATGTCACTTTTCTGGTGGGGTGCCCATACTTATGCACCTGTCATATTTTGTTTGAATGCAGATTGCACATTTTCTGTTAGTACAATAAACCTCATTTCAAGGCAGAAACATTACTGTGTCCAACAGTTATTACATATATCAAACTGAAATAGCTGTTGCAAAAACACCAATTTTTATAAAACAATAAGCTTAAGATTAATAGGGGTGCCCAAACTTTTTCATATAACTGTAAATAATAATAATATACAATGTATCTGTAGAATGTAAGCCCGCAGGGGCAGGGTCCTCCTCCCTCTGTACCCGTCTGTCATTGTTAGTTTACTGTAAGTGATATCTGTATCTGGTATGTAACCCCTTCTCATGTACAACACCATGGAATCAATGGAGCTATATAAATAATAATAATATACAATGTATCTGTAGAATGTAAGCCCGCAGGGGCAGGGTCCTCCTCCCTCTGTACCCGTCTATCATTGTTAGTTCTTTACTGTAAGTGATATCTGTATCTGTTATGTAACCCCTTCTCATGTACAGCGCCATGGAAGCAATGGCGCTATATAAATAATAATAATATACAATGTATCTGTAGAATGTAAGCCCGCAGGGGCAGGGTCCTCCTCCCTCTGTACCCGTCTATCATTGATAGTTACTGTAAGTGATAACTGTATCTGGTATGTAACCCCTTCTCATGTACAGCACCATGGAATCAATGGCGCTATATAAATAAAAATAATATACAATGTATCTGTAGAATGTAAGCCCACAGGGGCAGTGTCCTCCTCCCTCTGTATCCGTCTATCATTGTTAGTTACTGTAAGTGAAATCTGTATCTGGTATGTAACCTCTTCTCATGTACAGCGCCATGGCATCAATGGAGCTATATAAATAATAATAATATACAATGTATCTGTAGAATGTAAGCCCGCAGGGGCAGGTCCTCCTCCGTCTGTACCCGTCTATCATTGTTAGTTCTTTACTGTAAGTGATATCTGTATCTGGTATGTAACCCCTTCTCATGTACAGCACCATGGAATCAATGGCGCTATATAAATAAAAATAATATACAATGTATCTGTAGAATGTAAGCCCACAGGGGCAGGGTCCTCCTCCCTCTGTATCCGTCTATCATTGTTAGTTACTGTAAGTGAAATCTGTATCTGGTATGTAACCTCTTCTCATGTACAGCGCCATGGCATCAATGGAGCTATATAAATAATAATAATATACAATGTATCTGTAGAATGTAAGCCCGCAGGGGCAGGTCCTCCTCCGTCTGTACCCGTCTATCATTGTTAGTTCTTTACTGTAAGTGATATCTGTATCTGGTATGTAACCCCTTCTCATGTACAGCACCATGGCATCAATGGCGCTATATAAATAATAATAATATACAATGTATCTGTAGAATGTAAGCCCCCAGGGGCAGGGTCCTCCTCCCTCTGTACCCATCTATCATTGTTAGCTCTTTACTGTAAGTGATATCTGTATCTGGTATGTAACCCCTTCTCATGTACAGCACCATGGAATCAATGGCGCTATATAAATAATAATAATATACAATGTATCTGTAGAATGTAAGCCCGCAGGGGCAGGGTCCTCCTCCCTCTGTATCCGTCTATCATTGGGGCGCGCTTCCACTTGTAAGCACTCCTTGTGATTCCCCTGGCATCCTGCGGGCTTTCTGTCACCCGGTGATTTTTTCTACCTCTTGGGCATTCCTTGTGTACTTATGCATTTCACTCTATGGGCACATGGCAGCTAGTACTTTCTATTCTGGCTTTGCATTTCCTCCTCATGTTACCATTTTACATTTTGCGATTTTTGCACATTATGCTGTCCATTTTGTCTATCTAAATGACTTGCGCCCTATAAAGGGTGATTCTTTATAATCATGTACTGCTATAATGTGGGGCTATACATGTATGGAGTGTCCTTTTGCATGTACAGTTGATTATGCCCTTTTCTTTTAGATTGTCCCGCATTTTTGTTGCCATGGGTCACTTTGTTTTCTGGCACTACCTTCCTAGATCCTCTTGCCTTGTCATTATTATTTTTGTATAACCCTCTATCATTATGGTGATGAATTACAAATAAAAATATATTTTTTCTTTTGCTATACTACTCTTGTTTTCTCCGGTTTTTTCATATTGAATGTGAGTAGGCAATTTGAACCTGGTGCCGGACAATATGTCATAGCACCATGTTCCATACCATAGTATTTATTTGGCCAGCCTTGTTCTTATCCGTCTATCATTGTTAGTTACTGTAAGTGATATCTGTATCTGGTATGTAACCCCTTTGTAGCATCGGTGTCTCTGCCCCCTGCTAGGCAGAGACGCCCTTCCCCTCACCTGCTTCCCAGGCACTCTGCTTAGGGCGCGCGCGCTCCCTCTCTCTTAAAGGGGCCGCGCGCGCCATCCTAAGGAGTCCCCGGCCAATTGCCGGAGGATCTCCCATATATAAGGCACCTCCTCCAAAATGGAGGTGCCCGAGCAAAGTTGTTTGCACTGTGTCTCACCTGTGCTTCAGCCCTCAGGTTCCGCTGCTAGCCTGACTTCTCGTCCTGCCTGCTAGCCTGGTACTTGCCTTGTCTGTCAGACCGCTCACCTGGGAGCGTCCACCAGTTACCTGCCTGTTACCTGCCTGTCACCTGCCTCGTCTGTCAGACCGCTCACCTGGAAGCGTCCACCAGTTACCTGCCTGTTACCTGCTGTCTCCGTCAGCTCGCTCACCTGGGAGCGCCCGCCAGTTACCTGTCAGGTATCCGCCTCGCCTGTCTACCCAGAGACTGTCCCCGTCACTTGCCGTGACCACCTGCCTGTCTACCCAGAGACTGTCCCCGTCACTTGCCGTGACCACCTGCCTGTCTACCCAGAGACTGTCCCCGTCACTTGACCACCTGCCTGTCTACCCAGAGACTGTCCCCATCACTTGCCGTGACCACCTGCCAATCTACCCAGAGACTGTTCCCGTCACTTGCCGTGACCCTGTGCCTCCTTACCCAGAGGCTGTTCCCGTCACTTGTTGTGGCTACCTGCTTGCCTTCCCTGGGAGTCACCCGCTTCCTTACAAGGACTTCCCCTTTGTATTGCAGCTCAGAGGTTCCACCTCCCGGCCCCGTTACAGTTTGCTCGGGCCATGGAACCCGGTGGCACCCAAGCTCCCTCACTCTCGGACCTATGCCATGAACTATTCCGACAGAGGTCCCAACAGGAGTCCATCCTGAGTCACCTGCGTAGTGTTAACTCCCGCCTGGACACACTGACTGCCTCAGCGGGAGCTGCTTCCACTCGCACAACTACTACCCTGGCAGCGTCGCTGTCCATCAATACCATGGCATCCCTTCACGGTCCCCGTCTTTCCGCCCCACCTCGTTTTGGTGGAGACTCCGGCCTGGCATGGGGCTTCATTAACCAGTGCACCCAGCACTTCAAACTTTTGGCACACCAGTTCACCACCGACCGGGCCAAGGTGGCCTTCATCATGTCCCATCTCACTGGGGAGGCACAGGCCTGGCTAAATCCTCTATGGGAGAGAGGAGACCCCCTGGTGTCCAACTTGCCAGCCTTTCTCACGGCTTTCCAGAAAGTCTTCGACGAACCAGGACGAAAGACCTCTTCTGCCTCCTCTGCCAAGGGAGTCTCACCGTGGGCCAATATGCCATACGGTTCCGTACCCTTGCTTCCGAGCTTGCCTGGGATAACGAGGCCCTGTTGTCCGTCTTCTGGGAGGGCCTATCCGGCTGGATTAAAGATGAACTTGCCGGTCGGGACATTCCAACCACCCTGGATGACTTGGTGACACTTGCCACCCGGATTGACATCCGGTTCCAGGAGCGTACCAAAGAGGTCACCCGCGAGAGGAAGTTTCCCCGCCTTGCTCCTACTTTCCAGAGACCCGTCTCTTCATCTGTAACTCCCCGGGCGCACTCGCCAGAGCCCATGCAGATCGACCAGACCAAGATGGTCAAAACCCGTCAAGAGTCACGCCGTGCCGAGGGGAGCTGTTTCTACTGTGTCTAGGATCGCTCAGAGAGGTCATCCTAGACAAGAGTAAACCCTCTCCATCTCTGATGCTGTCAGTCTCTATCATCTGCGGGGAGAACCGTTACTTTGAACTAGCTCAACTTGATTCTGGAGCTGCCGGAAATCTCATTCCCCAGTCCCTGGTAGATAAATACCGCATTCCCACTAAACCACTGGCTGAACCCTTATCTGTCGCCTCCGTGGATGGGGGTCTCTTACCGCAAACCATCCAACTCATCACCGAACCCATAACTCTGCAGGTGGGAATGCTGCACTCTGAGAGCATCTTCTTCCATGTTCTACCTGGACTCTCTCACGCCATTTTGTTAGGCCTACCTTGGCTCCAGAGACATGCCCCCGTGCTGAATTGGCAGACCGGAGAAGTCCTACGCTGGGGGCAGGACTGCCATAAGACTTGTTTAGTTCCTGTTCGTCCTGCTTGTCCCTCTCCTTCTCCAGCCAATCTACCCGGCCTACCGGTCCCTTATTGGTCTTTTGCTGATGTTTTTAACAAGAAAGAAGCAGAGACATTACCCCCTCATAGACCATATGATTGCCCAATCGACCTGGTACCCGGCGCTACTCCACCCCGTGGGCGTATTTACCCGTTGTCTGCTGCCGAGACCCGGGCCATGTCTGAATATATCGAGGAAAATCTGGCCCGGGGATTTATCCGGAAATCTACCTCCCCGGTGGGAGCAGGCTTCTTTTTCGTAAAAAAAAAAAGATGGTTCACTCTGTCCCTGTATTGGCTATAGAGGTCTTAACTGGATCACGGTGAAGAATAAATACCCCTTTCCGCTCATACCTGAATTATTTGACCGTCTGGGGGGTGCCAGAATCTTCACCAAGCTGGATCTCCGTGGGGCGTATAACCTGGTCCGTATCTGTCGGGGTGATGAATGGAAGACGGCATTCAACACCCGGGACGGCCACTATGAATACCTCGTAATGCCCTTCGGACTCTGTAATGCTCCCGCCGTCTTTCAAGAGTTGGTCAATGACATCTTCCGTGACCTTCCCTACTCCTGCGTGGTGGTGCACCTGGACGACATCTTGATCTTCTCTCCGGATCTTCCCACACACCGGAGGGACGTTCGTCAAGTCCTGCTCAGGCTCAGGCAAAACCACCTCTACGCAAAATTTGAGAAGTGCCTCTTTGAGCAGACCTCGCTTCCATTTCTGGGCTACGACATCTCCCAGACCGGCCTACGAATGGATCCTGAGAAACTTTCAGCCATCCTGAAGTGGCCTCGACCGGAGGGGTTGAAGGCTATTCAGCGGTTCTTGGGCTTCGCCAACTACTACCGCCTCTTCATTCCGCACTTCTCTTCCCGGACTGCCCCTATCTCCGCGCTCACCCGTAAGGGCGCTAGTCCCAAAGAATGGCCGCCCGAGGCAGAGGAGGCCTTCCTTTCTTTGAAACAAGCTTTCTCCTCCGCTTCTGTGCTGCACCGTCCGGACTGCAACAAACAATTCTTCTTAGAAGTAGATGCTTCCTCCTCCGGAGCCGGAGCGGTACTCACCCAAAAGTCGCCTTCCAGGAGAATGGTAACCTGCGGCTTCTTCTCCAAACTCTTCTCCTCATCTGAGCGCAATTATTCTATAGGAGACCGAGAATTGTTAGCCGTTAAGTTGGCACCGGAGGAGTGGCGTTACTTGCTCGAGGGGGCTCTTCATCCGGTAATAATTTATACGGACCACAAAAACTTGGCTTACCTCCAGAGTGCCCAAAGACTTAACCCGCGCCAGGCCCGGTGGTCCTTGTTCTTCGCCCGCTTTGATTTCATTCTTCATTTCCGCCCGGCAGACAAAAATATCAAAGCCGATGCCTTGTCCCGATCCTTTCTGTCCTCCGATCTTGAGGAGGAGCCAAAGCACATCATCGACCCCGCCAAGGTAATGCAGGTGGCCCCCGTGGATCTGAATCGTCTTCCACCCGGTAAGAGGTTCGTGACAGTACCTGATCGTGAGAAGGTTCTGCACTGGGGACATTCGTCTAAGCTAGCCGGCCATGCTGGCCAAAAGAAGACCCTCCAGCTTATTACCCGGCATTACTGGTGGCCTACCCTGCGCAAGGAGGTAATAAACTTTGTCTCGGCCTGTGCGTCCTGCGCTCGCAACAAGGTTCCTAGACATCTGCCAGCCAGCAGCCTTCTGCCTCTTCCCGTACCTGCAGCCCCGTGGCAGCATATAGCCATGGACTTTATAACGGATCTCCCTGTCTCTACTGGTTGTACGGTCATTTGGGTGGTCGCTGACCGCTTCTCTAAGATGGCTCACTTCATTCCCCTGCCGGGTCTTCCGTCTGCATCTGAGTTGGCTAAGGACTTTATTCATCATATTTTCCGTCTCCATGGTCTTCCTCTCCACATCGTGTCCGATCGAGGGGTCCAGTTCACCTCTCGCTTCTGGAGAGCCTCGTGTAAACTGCTGGGGGTCACCTTGGACTTCTCTTCTGCTTATCACCCACAGTCCAATGGTCAAGAAGAGCGGATCAACCAAATTTTAACCAGTTACCTCCGGCACTTTGTTAATGCCCACCATTCCGACTGGGTGGATCTTTTACCGTGGGCCGAATTCTCCAATAATAATCACGAGAGTGAATCCTCTTCCAAATCCCCGTTTTTTACAGTCTACGGTCAAAATCCCCGGATCCCGTTTCCCGTCTCCACCTCCGTGGACAACCCGGCCGCGGAGTCTCTTGTTAGCAAATTCTCCTCCATTTGGGAGAGTACCAGATTCACACCTCTTCAGTCCTCCGAGCGGATGAAGAAACAGACTGACAAAAGACGTCTGGATCCACCCCAATTCCATCCTGGAGATAAGGTCTGGCTCTCGTCCAAATATGTCCGGCTCAAGATTCCTTCCTACAAGTTAGGGCCTCGGTTCATCGGCCCACTGGAAGTTATCAAGCAAATCAACCCGGTGGCCTATCAATTGAAACTCCCGGCCAACTTGCGATCCCCAACTCCTTCCATGTATCTCTCCTCAAACCCGTGGTACTTAACTCTTTTTCCAAGTCTACAGGTACGCCTCCTGCTTCGGTCTCTGCAGAAGACGAGTTTGAGGTAGAGAACATTCTGGCCACAAGAGGTTAAGAGGAAAGACCTTTTTTCTAGTGGATTGGAAGGGGTTTGGTCCTGAGGAGAGAACATGGGAGCCCCGGGAGAACATCCATGCCCCGCTCATCCTTGATAAATTTCTCTCTGGCCTAAGAAAGGTGGGGCGTAAAGGGGGGGGGGTACTGTAGCATCGGCGTCTCTGCCCCCTGCTAGGCAGAGACGTCGTTCCCCTCACCTCTCGGCTCCGTGCTCGGTGTACTCCTCCCGCGCTGCTGGCAGCGCGCGCTGCTTCCCAGGCACTGTGCTTAGGGCGCACGCACGCGCGCTCCCTCTCTCTTAAAGGGGCCGCGCGCCATCCTAAGGAGTCCCCGGCCAATTGCCGGAGGATCTCCCATATATAAGGCACCTCCTCCAAAATGGAGGTGCCCGAGCAAAGTTGTTTGCACTGTGTCTCACCTGTGCTTCAGCCCTCAGGTTCCGCTGCTAGCCTGACTTCTCGTCCTGCCTGCCAGCCTGTTACTTGCCTTGTCTGTCAGACCGCTCACCTGGGAGCGTCCACCAGTTACCTGCCTGTTACCTGCCTGTCACCTGCCTCGTCTGTCAGACCGCTCACCTGGGAGAGTCCACCAGTTACCTGCCTGTTACCTGCTGTCTCCGTCAGCTCGCTCACCTGGGAGCGCCCGCCAGTTACCTGTCAGGTATCCGCCTCGCCTGTCTACCCAGAGACTGTCCTCGTCACTTACCGTGACCACCTGCCTGTCTACCCAGAGACTGTCCCCGTCACTTGCCGTGACCACCTGCCTGTCTACCCAGAGACTGTCCCAGTCACTTGCAGTGACCACCTGCCTGTCTACCCAGAGACTGTCCCCGTCACTTGCCGTGACCACCTGCCTGTCTACCCAGAGACTGTCCCCGTCACTTGCCGTGACCACCTGCCTGTCTACCCAGAGACTGTCCCCGTCACTTGCCGTGACCACCTGCCTGTCTACCCAGAGACTGTCCCCGTCACTTGCCGTGACCACCTGCCTGTCTACCCAGAGACTGTCCCAGTCACTTGCCGTGACCACCTGCCTGTCTACCCAGAGACTGTTCACGTCACTTGCCGTGATCACATGCCTGCTTACCCAGAGGCTGTCCCCGTCACTTGTTGTGGCTACCCGCTTGCCTTCCCTGGGAGTTACCGGCTTCCTTACAAGGACTTCCCCTTTGTACTGCAGCTCAGAGGTTCCACCTCCCGGCCCCGTTACACCCTTCTCATGTACAGCACCATGGCATCAATGGTGCTGTATAAATAATAATAATATACAATGTATCAGTAGAATGTAAGCCCCCAGGGGCAGGGTCCTCCTCCCTCTGTACCCGTCTATCATTGTTAGTTCTTTACTGTAAGTGATATCTGTATCTGGTATGTAACCCCTTCTCATGTACAGCACCATGGAATCAATGGTGCTATATAAATAATAATATACAATGTATCTGTAGAATGCAATCCTGCAGGGGCAGGGTCCTCCTCCCTCTGTGCCCGTCTATCATTGTTAGTTCTTTACTGTAAGTGATATCTGTATCTGGTATGTAACCCCTTCTCATGTACAGCACCATGGCATCAATGGTGCTATATAAATAATAATAATATACAATGTATCTGTAGAATGTAAGCCCGCAGCGGCAGGGTCCTCCTCCCTCTGTACCCATCTATCATTGTTAGTTACTGTAAGTGATATCTGTATCTGGTATGTAACCCCTTCTCATGTACAGCACCATGGCATCAATGGTGCTATATAAATAATAATAATATACAATGTATCTGTAGAATGTAAGCCCCCAGGGGCAGGGTCCTCCTCCCTCTTGTAAGGCAGCGCTAGTCATCATACTGGGGGATACTCGCTGCCTCGGGTAAATTAAGCACACGTGCAATGTCCTTCCGGTATTTTCTCAATACAGCAGTTTATTATGTTATCATAAACAGCTGTTTACACACAATGTCCATCTTAGTTTGTCACCGGCATGTTTACACACTTAACATCCGGGAGTCTCTCAAATAGCAGACAGGCCCAATTGGCCCAGGACACAGCCTTCAGCAAGGTAATACTATAGCAATGTCCATAACACAGTCCATGTAACAAAGTGTATTACCTTTGCCGGGTTTAGTTGCTGCCGTCCCTTTAATCCGCCACCACTGTGGCTTTGTGGCTTCCCAGGTGGGGGTCTCCAGCCGTCGTCCCATCTAAGGCTACTGGAATGTTTCACTCACACACATCCAGTCTGCGCCTTTCCGGACTCTTCACCAAGTCGCTGTCTTCCAAGGCCACTAGCATCCACTCACAGGATCCAGTCTCAGCCTTTCAGGCTGCCAGGCTTCACTCAGCCTCACTAGGCAGAACGGTGTCCCACACACATGGGAAATAGGCCTCATGTCTCTCACACCGAACACACCTGTCACCAATTACCGGGGTTTATATATCCTGTGCACACATACACCCATACTGACAGGACCTTGCTGATGTCACAGTCATGTGATCAGTCAGCTGTGTGTATAGGTCCTGTGTGCTGTCCCAGTCATGTGCACAGACCTTTACTGTGCATACAGGACCTGTGTGATGTCACAGTCATGTGACCAGTCAGTTAATGGGGAAGGTAAATGGTCAGGTAAAACACATCCTGGACCATTTACTGTAATGCTAGCAAGCTGCTGCATTACACTCTGTACCCGTCTATCATTGTTAGTTCTTTACTGTAAGTGATATCAGTATCTGGTATGTAACCCCTTCTCATGTACAGCACCATGGAATCAATGGAGCTACATAAATAATAATAATATACAACGTATTTGTAGAATGTAAGCCCGCAGGGGCAGGGTCCTCCTCCCTCTGTACGCATCTATCATTGTTAGTTCTTTACTGTAAGTGATATCTGTATCTGGTATGTAACCCCTTCTCATGTACAGCGCCATGGAATCAATGGAGCTACATAAATAATAATAATATACAATGTATTTGTAGAATGTAAGCCCGCAGGGGCAGGGTCCTCCTCCCTCTGTACGCATCTATCATTGTTAGTTCTTTACTGTAAGTGATATCTGTATCTGGTATGTAACCCCTTCTCATGTACAGCGCCATGGAATCAATGGTGCTATATAAGTAATAATAATATACAATGTATCTGTAGAATGTAAGCCTGCAGGGGCAGGGTCCTCCTCCCTCTGTACCCGTCTATCATTGTTAGTTACTGTAAGTGATATCTGTATCTGGTATGTAACCCCTTCTCATGTACAGCACCATGGAATCAAAGGAGCTATATAAATAATAATAATATACAATGTATCTGTAGAATGTAAGCCCGCAGGGGCATGGTCCTCCTCCCTCTGTACCCGTCTATCATTGTTAGTTTACTATAAGTGATATCTGTATCTGGTATGTAACCTCTTCTCATGTACAGCACCATGGAATCAATGGAGCTATATAAATAATAATAATATATAATGTATCTGTAGAATGTAAGCCCGCAGGGGCAGGGTCCTCCTCCCTCTGTACACGTCTATCATTGTTAGTTCTTTACTGTAAGTGATATCTGTATCTGGTATGTAACCTCTTCTCATGTACAGCACCATGGAATCAATGGCTCTATATAAATAATAATAATATACAATCTATCTGTAGAATGTAAGCCTGCAGGGGCAGGGTCCTCCTCCCTCTGTACCTGTCTATCATTGTTAGTTTACTGTAAGTGATATCTGTATCTGGTATGTAACCCCTTCTCATGTACAGCACCATGGAATCAATGGCGCTATATAAATAATAATAATATACAATGTATCAGTAGAATGTAAGCCCGCAGGGGCAGGGTCCTACTCCCTCTGTACCCATCTATCATTGTTAGTTCTTTACTGTAATTGATATCTGTATCTGGTATGTAACCCCTTCTCATGTACAGCACCATGGAATCAATGGCGCTATATAAATAATAATAATATACAATGTATCTGTAGAATGTAAGCCCGCAGGGGCAGGGTCCTCCTCCCTCTGTACCCATCTATCATTGTTAGTTCTTTACTGTAAGTGATATCTGTATCTGGTATGTAACCCCTTCTCATGTACAGCATCATGGAATCAATGGCGCTATATAAATAATAATAATATACAATGTATCTGTAGAATGTAAGCCCGTGGGGCAGGGTCCTCCTCCCTCTGTACCCGTCTATCATTGTTAGATCTTTAGTGTAAGTGATATCTGTATCTGGCATGTAACCCCTTCTCATGTACAGCACCATGGAATCAATGGCGCTATATAAATAATAATAATATACAATGTATCTGTAGAATGTAAGCCCCCAGGGGCAGGGTCCTCCTCCCTCTTGTAAGGCAGCGCTAGTCATCATACTGGGGGATACTCGCTGCCTCGGGTAAATTAAGCACACGTGCAATGTCCTTCCGGTATTTTCTCAATACAGCAGTTTATTATGTTATCATAAACAGCTGTTCACACACAATGTCCATCTTAGTTTGTCACCGGCATGTTTACACACTTAACATCCGGGAGTCTCGCAAATAGCAGACAGGCCCAATTGGCCCAGGACACAGCCTTCAGCAAGGTAATACTATAGCAATGTCCATAACACAGTTCATGTAACAAAGTGTATTACCTTTGCCGGGTTTAGTTGCTGCCGTCCCTTTAATCCGCCACCACTGAGGCTTTGTGGCTTCCCAGGTAGGGGTCTCTAGCCGTCTTCCCATCTAAGGCTACTGGAATGTTTCACTCACACACATCCAGTCTGCGCCTTTCCGGACTCTTCACCAAGTCGCTGCCTTCCAAGGCCACTAGCATCCACTCACAGGATCCAGTCTCAGCCTTTCAGGCTGCCAGGCTTCACTCAGCCTCACTAGGCAGAACGGTGTCCCACACACATGGGAAATAGGCCTCATGTCTCTCACACCGAACACACCTGTCACCAATTACCGGGGTTTATATATCCTGTGCACACATAAACCCATACTGACAGGACCTTGCTGATGTCACAGTCATGTGATCAGTCAGCTGTGTGTATAGGTCCTATGTGCTGTCCCAGTCATGTGTACAGACCATTACTGTGCATACAGGACCTGTGTGATGTCACAGTCATGTGGCCAGTCAGTTAAAGGGGAAGGTAAATGGTCAGGTAAAACACATCCTGGACCATTTACAGTAATGCTAGCAAGCTGCTGCATTACACTCTGTACCCGTCTATCATTGTTAGTTCTTTACTGTAAGTGATATCTGTATCTGGTATGTAACCTCTTCTCATGTACAGCACCATGGAATCAATGGCGCTATATAAATAATAATAATATACAATGTATCTGTAGAATGTAAGCCCGCAGGGGCAGGGTCCTCCTCCCTCTGTACGCATCTATCATTGTTAGTTCTTTACTGTAAGTGATATCTGTATCTGGTATGTAACCCCTTCTCATGTACAGCGCCATGGAATCAATGGAGCTACATAAATAATAATAATATACAATGTATTTGTAGAATGTAAGCCCGCAGGGGCAGGGTCCTCCTCCCTCTGTACGCATCTATCATTGTTAGTTCTTTACTGTAAGTGATATCTGTATCTGGTATGTAACCCCTTCTCATGTACAGCGCCATGGAATCAATGGTGCTATATAAATAATAATAATATACAATGTATCTGTAGAATGTAAGCCTGCAGGGGCAGGGTCCTCCTCCCTCTGTACCCATCTATCATTGTTAGTTACTGTAAGTGATATCTGTATCTGGTATGTAACCCCTTCTCATGTACAGCACCATGGAATCAAAGGAGCTATATAAATAATAATAATAATATACAATGTATTTGTAGAATGTAAGCCTGCAGGGGCAGGGTCCTCCTCACTCTGTACCCGTCTATCATTGTTAGATCTTTACTGTAAGTGATATCTGTATCTGGTATGTAACCTCTTCTCATCTACAGCACCATGGAATCTATATAAATAATAATAATATACAATCTATCTGTAGAATGTAAGCCTGCAGGGGCAGGGTCCTCCTCCCTCTGTACCTGTCTATCATTGTTAGTTTACTGTAAGTGATATCTGTATCTGGTATGTAACCCCTTCTCATGTACAGCACCATGGAATCAATGGCGCTATATAAATAATAATAATATACAATGTATCAGTAGAATGTAAGCCCGCAGGGGCAGGGTCCTACTCCCTCTGTACCCGTCTATCATTGTTAGTTTACTGTAAGTGATATCTGTATCTGGTATGTAACCCCTTCTCATGTACAGCGCCATGGAATCAATGGAGCTATATAAATAATAATAATATATAATGTATCTGTAGAATGTAAGCCCGCAGGGGCAGGGTCCTCCTCCCTCTGTACACGTCTATCATTGTTAGTTCTTTACTGTAAGTGATATCTGTATCTGGTATGTAACCTCTTCTCATGTACAGCACCATGGAATCAATGGCACTATATAAATAATAATAATATACAATGTATTTGTAGAATGTAAGCCTGCAGGGGCAGGGTCCTCCTCACTCTGTACCCGTCTATCATTGTTAGATCTTTACTGTAAGTGATATCTGTATCTGGTATGTAACCTCTTCTCATCTACAGCACCATGGAATCTATATAAATAATAATAATATACAATCTATCTGTAGAATGTAAGCCTGCAGGGGCAGGGTCCTCCTCCCTCTGTACCTGTCTATCATTGTTAGTTTACTGTGATATCTGTATCTGGTATGTAACCCCTTCTCATGTACAGCACCATGGAATCAATGGCGCTATATAAATAATAATAATATACAATGTATCAGTAGAATGTAAGCCCGCAGGGGCAGGGTCCTACTCCCTCTGTACCAGTCTATCATTGTTAGTTTACTGTAAGTGATATCTGTATCTGGTATGTAACCCCTTCTCATGTACAGCGCCATGGAATCAATGAAGCTATATAAATAATAATAATATACAATGTATCAGTAGAATGTAAGCCCGCAGGGGCAGGGTCCTCCTCCCTCTGTACCCGTCTATCATTGTTAGTTCTTTACTGTAAGTGATATCTGTATCTGGTATGTAACCTCTTCTCATGTACAGCACCATGGAATCAATGGTGCTATATAAATAATAATAATATACAATGTATTTGTAGAATGTAAGCCTGCAGGGGCAGGGTCCTCCTCCCTCTGTACCCGTCTATCATTGTTAGATCTTTACTGTAAGTGATATCTGTATCTGGTATGTAACCTCTTCTCATGTACAGCACCATGGAATCAATGGTGCTATATAAATAATAATAATATACAATGTATTTGTAGAATGTAAGCCTGCAGGGGCAGGGTCCTCCTCCCTCTGTACCTGTCTATCATTGTTAGTTTACTGTAAGTGATATCTGTATCTGGTATGTAACCCCTTCTCATGTACAGCACCATGGAATTAATGGCGCTATATAAATAATAATAATATACAATGTATCAGTAGAATGTAAGCCCGCAGGGGCAGGGTCCTCCTCCCTCTGTACCCGTCTATTATTGTTAGTTCTTTACTGTAAGTGATAACTGTATCTGGTATGTGACCCCTTCTCATGTACAGCGCCATGGAATCAATGGCACTATATAAATAATAATAATATACAATGTATCTGTAGAATGTAAGCCCGCATGGGCAGGGTCCTCCTCCCTCTGTACCCGTCTATCATTGTTAGTTCTTTACTGTAAGTGATATCTGTATCTGGTATGTAACCCCTTCTCATGTACAGCGCCATGGAATCAATGGAGCTATATAAATAATCATAATATACAACGTATCTGTAGAATGTAAGCCCGCAGGGGCAGGGTCCTCCTCCCTCTGTACCCGTCTATCATTGTTAGTTCTTTACTGTAAGTGATATCTGTATCTGGAATGTAACCCCTTCTCATGTACAGCGCCATGGAATCAATGGAGCTATATAAATAATAATAATATACAATGTACCTCTAGAATGTAAGCCCGCATGGGCAGGGTCCTCCTCCCTCTGTACCCGTATATCATTGTTAGTTCTTTACTGTAAGTGATATCTGTATCTGGAATGTAACCCCTTCTCATGTACAGCGCCATGGAATCAATGGAGCTATATAAATAATCATAATATACAACGTATCTGTAGAATGTAAGCCCGCATGGGCAGGGTCCTCCTCCCTCTGTACCCGTCTATCATTGTTAGTTCTTTACTGTAAGTGATATCTGTATCTGGTATGTAACCCCTTCTCATGTACAGCGCCATGGAATTAATGGAGCTATATAAATAATAATAATATACAATGTATCTGTAGAATGTAAACCCGCAGGGGCAGGGTCCTCCTCCCTCTGTACTCGTCTATCATTGTTAGTTCTTTACTGTAAGTGATATCTGTATCTGGTATGTAACCCCTTCTCATGTACAGCACCATGGAATCAATGGCGCTATATAAATAATAATAATATACAATGTATGTGTAGAATGTAAGCCCCCAGGGGCAGGGTCCTCCTCCCTCTGTACCCGTCTATCATTGTTAGTTCTTTACTGTAAGTGATATCTGTATCTGGTATGTAACCCCTTCTCATGTACAGCACCATGGAATCAATGGAGCTATATAAATAATAATAATATACAATGTATCTGTAGAATGTAAGCCCGCAGGGGCAGGGTCCTCCTCTCTCTGTACCCGTCTATCATTGTTAGTTACTGTAAGTGATATCTGTATCTGGCATGTAACCTATTCTCATGTACAGCACCATGGAATCAATGGCGCTATATAAATAATAATAATAATCAATGTATCTGTAGAATGTAAGCCCGCAGGGGCAGGGTCCTCCTCCCTCTGTTCGCATCTATCATTGTTAGTTCTTTACTGTAAGTGATATCTGTATCTGCTATGTAACCCCTTCTCATGTACAGCGCCATGGAATCAATGGCGCTATATAAATAATAATAATATACAATGTATCTGTAGAATTTAAGCCCGCAGGGGCAGGGTCCTCCTCCCTCTGTACCCGTCTATCATTGTTAGTTCTTTACTGTAAGTGATATCTGTATCTGGTATGTAACCTCTTCTCATGTACAGCACCATGGAATCAATGGTGCTATATAAATAATAATAATATACAATGTATTTGTAGAATGTAAGCCTGCAGGGGCAGGGTCCTCCTCCCTCTGTACCCGTCTATCATTGTTAGATCTTTACTGTAAGTGATATCTGTATCTGGTATGTAACCTCTTCTCATGTACAGCACCATGGAATCAATGGCTCTATATAAATAATAATAATATACAATCTATCTGTAGAATGTAAGCCTGCAGGGGCAGGGTCCTCCTCCCTCTGTACCTGTCTATCATTGTTAGTTTACTGTAAGTGATATCTGTATCTGGTATGTAACCCCTTCTCATGTACAGCACCATGGAATCAATGGCGCTATATAAATAATAATAATATACAATGTATCAGTAGAATGTAAGCCCGCAGGGGCAGGGTCCTCCTCCCTCTGTACCCGTCTATCATTGTTAGTTCTTTACTGTAAGTGATATCTGTATCTGGTATGTAACCCCTTCTCATGTACAGCGCCATGGAATCAATGGCGCTATATAAATAATAATAATATACAATGTATCTGTAGAATGTAAGCCCGCATGGGCAGGGTCCTCCTTCCTCTGTACCCGTCTATCATTGTTAGTTCTTTACTGTAAGTGATATCTGTATCTGGTATGTAACCCCTTCTCATGTACAGCGCCATGGAATCAATGGAGCTATATAAATAATCATAATATACAACGTATCTGTAGAATGTAAACCCGCAGGGGCAGGGTCCTCCTCCCTCTATACTCGTCTATCATTGTTAGTTCTTTACTGTAAGTGATATCTGTATCTGGTATGTAACCCCTTCTCATGTACAGCACCATGGAATCAATGGCGCTATATAAATAATAATAATATACAATGTATCTGTAGAATGTAAGCCCCCAGGGGCAGGGTCCTCCTCCCTCTGTACCCGTCTATCATTGTTAGTTCTTTACTTTAAGTGATATCTGTATCTGGTATGTAACCCCTTCTCATGTACAGCGCCATGGAATCAATGGCGCTATATAAATAATAATAATATACAATGTATCTGTAGAATGTAAGCGCGCAGGGGCAGGGTCCTCCTCCCTCTGTACCAGTCTATCATTGTTAGTTCTTTACTGTAAGTGATATCTGTATCTGGAATGTAACCCCTTCTCATGTACAGCGCCATGGAATCAATGGAGCTATATAAATAATAATAATATACAATGTATCTGTAGAATGTAAGCCCGCAGGGGCAGGGTCCTACTCCCTCTGTACCCGTCTATCATTGTTAGTTCTTTACTGTAAGTGATATCTGTATCTGGTATGTAACCCTTCTCATGTACAGCACCATGGAATCAATGGCGCTATATAAATAATAATAATATACAATGTATCTGTAGAATGTAAGCCTGCAGGGGCAGGGTCCTCCTCCCTCTGTACCCGTCTATCATTGTTAGTTCTTTACTGTAAGTGATATCTGTATCTGGTATGTAACCCCTTCTCATGTACAGCACCATGGAATCAATGGAGCTATATAAATAATAATAATATACAATGTATCTGTAGAATGTAAGCCCGCAGGGGCAGGGTCCTCCTCCCTCTGTACCCGTCTATCATTGTTAGTCACTGTAAGTGATATCTGTATCTGGTATGTAACCTCTTCTCATGTACAGCACCATGGAATCAATGGCGCTATATAAATAATAATAATATACAATGTATCTGTAGAATGTAAGCCCGCAGGGGCAGGGTCCTCCTCCCTCTGTACCCGTCTATCATTGTTAGTTCTTTACTGTAAGTGATATCTGTATCTGGTATGTAACCCCTTCTCATGTACAGCGTCATGGAATCAATGGAGCTATATAAATAATAATAATATACAATGTATCTGTAGAATTTAAGCCCGCAGGGGCAGGGTCCTCCTCCCTCTGTACCCGTCTATCATTGTTAGTTCTTTACTGTAAGTGATATCTGTATCTGGTATGTAACCTCTTCTCATGTACAGCACCATGGAATCAATGGTGCTATATAAATAATAATAATATACAATGTATTTGTAGAATGTAAGCCTGCAGGGGCAGGGTCCTCCTCCCTCTGTACCCGTCTATCATTGTTAGATCTTTACTGTAAGTGATATCTGTATCTGGTATGTAACCTCTTCTCATGTACAGCACCATGGAATCAATGGCTCTATATAAATAATAATAATATACAATCTATCTGTAGAATGTAAGCCTGCAGGGGCAGGGTCCTCCTCCCTCTGTACCTGTCTATCATTGTTAGTTTACTGTAAGTGATATCTGTATCTGGTATGTAACCCCTTCTCATGTACAGCACCATGGAATCAATGGCGCTATATAAATAATAATAATATACAATGTATCAGTAGAATGTAAGCCCGCAGGGGCAGGGTCCTCCTCCCTCTGTACCCGTCTATCATTGTTAGTTCTTTACTGTAAGTGATATCTGTATCTGGTATGTAACCCCTTCTCATGTACAGCGCCATGGAATCAATGGCGCTATATAAATAATAATAATATACAATGTATCTGTAGAATGTAAGCCCGCATGGGCAGGGTCCTCCTTCCTCTGTACCCGTCTATCATTGTTAGTTCTTTACTGTAAGTGATATCTGTATCTGGTATGTAACCCCTTCTCATGTACAGCGCCATGGAATCAATGGAGCTATATAAATAATCATAATATACAACGTATCTGTAGAATGTAAACCCGCAGGGGCAGGGTCCTCCTCCCTCTATACTCGTCTATCATTGTTAGTTCTTTACTGTAAGTGATATCTGTATCTGGTATGTAACCCCTTCTCATGTACAGCACCATGGAATCAATGGCGCTATATAAATAATAATAATATACAATGTATCTGTAGAATGTAAGCCCCCAGGGGCAGGGTCCTCCTCCCTCTGTACCCGTCTATCATTGTTAGTTCTTTACTTTAAGTGATATCTGTATCTGGTATGTAACCCCTTCTCATGTACAGCGCCATGGAATCAATGGCGCTATATAAATAATAATAATATACAATGTATCTGTAGAATGTAAGCGCGCAGGGGCAGGGTCCTCCTCCCTCTGTACCAGTCTATCATTGTTAGTTCTTTACTGTAAGTGATATCTGTATCTGGAATGTAACCCCTTCTCATGTACAGCGCCATGGAATCAATGGAGCTATATAAATAATAATAATATACAATGTATCTGTAGAATGTAAGCCCGCAGGGGCAGGGTCCTACTCCCTCTGTACCCGTCTATCATTGTTAGTTCTTTACTGTAAGTGATATCTGTATCTGGTATGTAACCCTTCTCATGTACAGCACCATGGAATCAATGGCGCTATATAAATAATAATAATATACAATGTATCTGTAGAATGTAAGCCTGCAGGGGCAGGGTCCTCCTCCCTCTGTACCCGTCTATCATTGTTAGTTCTTTACTGTAAGTGATATCTGTATCTGGTATGTAACCCCTTCTCATGTACAGCACCATGGAATCAATGGAGCTATATAAATAATAATAATATACAATGTATCTGTAGAATGTAAGCCCGCAGGGGCAGGGTCCTCCTCCCTCTGTACCCGTCTATCATTGTTAGTCACTGTAAGTGATATCTGTATCTGGTATGTAACCTCTTCTCATGTACAGCACCATGGAATCAATGGCGCTATATAAATAATAATAATATACAATGTATCTGTAGAATGTAAGCCCGCAGGGGCAGGGTCCTCCTCCCTCTGTACCCGTCTATCATTGTTAGTTCTTTACTGTAAGTGATATCTGTATCTGGTATGTAACCCCTTCTCATGTACAGCGTCATGGAATCAATGGAGCTATATAAATAATAATAATATACAATGTATCTGTAGAATGTAAGCCCGCAGGGGCAGGGTCCTCCTCCATCTGTACCCGTCTATCATTGTTAGTTCTTTACTGTAAGTGATATCTGTATCTGGTATGTAACCCCTTCTCATATACAGCACCATGGAATCAATGGAGCTATATAAATAATAATAATATACAATGTATCTGTAGAATGTAAGCCCGCAGGGGCAGAGTCCTCCGCCCTCTGTACCCGTCTATCATTGTTAGTTCTTTACTGTAAGTGATATCTGTATCTGGTATGTAACCTCTTCTCATATACAGCGCCATGGAATCAATGGCGCTATATAAATAATAATAATATACAATGTATCTGTAGAATGTAAGCCCGCAGGGGCAGAGTCCTCCGCCCTCTGTACCCGTCTATCATTGTTAGTTTTTTACTGTAAGTGATATCTGTATCTGGTATGTAAACCCTTCTCATGTACAGCGTCATGGAATCAATGGAGCTATATAAATAATAATAATATACAATGTATCTGTAGAATGTAAGCCCGCAGGGGCAGGGTCCTCCGCCCTCTGTACCCGTCTATCATTGTTAGTTCTTTACTGTAAGTGATATCTGTATCTGGTATGTAACCCCTTCTCATATACAGCGCCATGGAATCAATGGCGCTATATAAATAATAATAATATACAATGTATCTGTAGAATGTAAGCCCGCAGGGACAGGGTCCTCCTCCCTCTGTACCCGTCTATCATTGTTATTTCTTTACTGTAAGTGATATCTGTATCTGGTATGTAACCCCTCCTCATGTACAGCACCATGGAATCAATGGCGCTATATAAATAATAATAATATACAATGTATCTGTAGAATGTAAGCCCGCAGGGGCAGGGTCCTCCTCCCTCTGTAACCGTCTATCATTGTTAGTTCTTTACTGTAAGTGATATCTGTATCTGGTATGTAACCCCTTCTCATGTACAGCAGCATGGAATCAATGGAGATATATAAATAATAATAATATACAATGTATCTGTAGAATGTAAGCCCCCAGGGGCAGGGTCCTCCTCCCTCTGTACCCGTCTATCATTGTTAGTTCTTTACTGTAAGTGATATCTGTATCTGGTATTTAACCCCTTCTCATGTACTGCACCATGGAATCAATGGTGCTATATAAATAATAATAATATACAATGTATCTGTAGAATGTAAGCCCCCAGGGGCAGGGTCCTATTCCCTCTTTACCCGTCTATCATTGTTAGTTCTTTACTGTAAGTGATATCTTTATCTGGTATGTAACCCCTTCTCATGTACAGCACCATGGAATCAATGGTGCTATATAAATAATAATAATATACAATGTATCTGTAGAATGTAAGCCCGCAGGGGCAGGGTCCTACTCCCTCTGTACCCGTCTATCATTGTTAGTTCTTTACTGTAAGTGATATCTGTATCTGGTATGTAACCCCTTCTCATGTACAGCACCATGGAATCAATGGAGCTATATAAATAATAATAATATACAATGTATCTGTAGAATGTAAGCCCGCAGGGGCAGGGTCCTCCTCCCTCTGTACCCGTCTATCATTGTTAGTCACTGTAAGTGATATCTGTATCTGGTATGTAACCTCTTCTCATGTACAGCACCATGGAATCAATGGCGCTATATAAATAATAATAATATACAATGTATCTGTAGAATGTAAGCCCGCAGGGGCAGGGTCCTCCTCCCTCTGTACCCGTCTATCATTGTTAGTTCTTTACTGTAAGTGATATCTGTATCTGGTATGTAACCCCTTCTCATGTACAGCGTCATGGAATCAATGGAGCTATATAAATAATAATAATATACAATGTATCTGTAGAATGTAAGCCCGCAGGGGCAGGGTCCTCCTCCATCTGTACCCGTCTATCATTGTTAGTTCTTTACTGTAAGTGATATCTGTATCTGGTATGTAACCCCTTCTCATATACAGCACCATGGAATCAATGGAGCTATATAAATAATAATAATATACAATGTATCTGTAGAATGTAAGCCCGCAGGGGCAGAGTCCTCCGCCCTCTGTACCCGTCTATCATTGTTAGTTCTTTACTGTAAGTGATATCTGTATCTGGTATGTAACCTCTTCTCATATACAGCGCCATGGAATCAATGGCGCTATATAAATAATAATAATATACAATGTATCTGTAGAATGTAAGCCCGCAGGGGCAGAGTCCTCCGCCCTCTGTACCCGTCTATCATTGTTAGTTTTTTACTGTAAGTGATATCTGTATCTGGTATGTAAACCCTTCTCATGTACAGCGTCATGGAATCAATGGAGCTATATAAATAATAATAATATACAATGTATCTGTAGAATGTAAGCCCGCAGGGGCAGGGTCCTCCGCCCTCTGTACCCGTCTATCATTGTTAGTTCTTTACTGTAAGTGATATCTGTATCTGGTATGTAACCCCTTCTCATATACAGCGCCATGGAATCAATGGCGCTATATAAATAATAATAATATACAATGTATCTGTAGAATGTAAGCCCGCAGGGACAGGGTCCTCCTCCCTCTGTACCCGTCTATCATTGTTATTTCTTTACTGTAAGTGATATCTGTATCTGGTATGTAACCCCTCCTCATGTACAGCACCATGGAATCAATGGCGCTATATAAATAATAATAATATACAATGTATCTGTAGAATGTAAGCCCGCAGGGGCAGGGTCCTCCTCCCTCTGTAACCGTCTATCATTGTTAATTCTTTACTGTAAGTGATATCTGTATCTGGTATGTAACCCCTTCTAATGTACAGCAGCATGGAATCAATGGAGATATATAAATAATAATAATATACAATGTATCTGTAGAATGTAAGCCCCCAGGGGCAGGGTCCTCCTCCCTCTGTACCCGTCTATCATTGTTAGTTCTTTACTGTAAGTGATATCTGTATCTGGTATTTAACCCCTTCTCATGTACTGCACCATGGAATCAATGGTGCTATATAAATAATAATAATATACAATGTATCTGTAGAATGTAAGCCCCCAGGGGCCGGGTCCTCCTCCCTCTGTATCCGTCTATCATTGTTAGTTTTTTACTGTAAGTGATATCTGTATCTGGTATGAAACCCCTTCTCATGTACAGCACCATGGAATCAATGGTGCTATATAAATAATAATAATATATAATGTATCTGTAGAATGTAAGCCCCCAGGGGCAGGGTCCTATTCCCTCTTTACCCGTCTATCATTGTTAGTTCTTTACTGTAAGTGATATCTTTATCTGGTATGTAACCCCTTCTCATGTACAGCACCATGGAATCAATGGTGCTATATAAATAATAATAATATACAATGTATCTGTAGAATGTAAGCCCGCAGGGGCAGGGTCCTACTCCCTCTGTACCCGTCTATCATTGTTAGTTCTTTACTGTAAGTGATATCTGTATCTGGTATGTAACCCCTTCTCATGTACAGCACCATGGAATCAATGGAGCTATATAAATAATAATAATATACAATGTATCTGTAGAATGTAAGCCCGCAGGGGCAGGGTCCTCCTCCCTCTGTACCCGTCTATCATTGTTAGTCACTGTAAGTGATATCTGTATCTGGTATGTAACCTCTTCTCATGTACAGCACCATGGAATCAATGGCGCTATATAAATAATAATAATATACAATGTATCTGTAGAATGTAAGCCCGCAGGGGCAGGGTCCTCCTCCCTCTGTACCCGTCTATCATTGTTAGTTCTTTACTGTAAGTGATATCTGTATCTGGTATGTAACCCCTTCTCATGTACAGCGTCATGGAATCAATGGAGCTATATAAATAATAATAATATACAATGTATCTGTAGAATGTAAGCCCGCAGGGGCAGGGTCCTCCTCCATCTGTACCCGTCTATCATTGTTATTTCTTTACTGTAAGTGATATCTGTATCTGGTATGTAACCCCTTCTCATGTAGAGCACCATGGAATCAATGGAGATATATAAATAATAATAATATACAATGTATCTGTAGAATGTAAGCCCGTGGGGCAGGGTCCTCCTCCCTCTGTACCCGTCTATCATTGTTATTTCTTTACTGTAAGTGATATCTGTATCTGGTATGTAACCCCTTCTCATGTAGAGCACCATGGAATCAATGGAGATATATAAATAATAATAATATACAATGTATCTGTAGAATGTAAGCCAGCAGGGGTAGGTCCTCCTCCCTCTGTACCCCTCTATCATTGTTAGTTACTGTAAGTGATATCTGTATCTGGTATGTAACACCTTCTCATGTACAGCACCATGGAATCAATGGAGATATATAAATAATAATAATATACAATGTATCTGTAGAATGTAAGCCCGCAGGGGCAGGGTCCTCCTCCCTCTGTACCCGTCTATCATTGTTAGTTCTTTACTGTAAGTGATATCTGTATCTGGTATGTAACCCCTTCTCATGTACAGCACCATGGAATCAATGGTGCTATATAAATAATAATAATATACAATGTATCTGTAGAATGTAAGCCCGCAGGGACAGGGTCCTCCTCCCTCTGTACCCGTCTATCATTGTTATTTCTTTACTGTAAGTGATATCTGTATCTGGTATGTAAACCCTTCTCATGTACAGCGTCATGGAATCAATGGAGCTATATAAATAATAATAATATACAATGTATCTGTAGAATGTAAGCCCGCAGGGGCAGGGTCCTCCGCCCTCTGTACCCGTCTATCATTGTTAGTTCTTTACTGTAAGTGATATCTGTATCTGGTATGTAACCCCTTCTCATATACAGCGCCATGGAATCAATGGCGCTATATAAATAATAATAATATACAATGTATCTGTAGAATGTAAGCCCGCAGGGACAGGGTCCTCCTCCCTCTGTACCCGTCTATCATTGTTATTTCTTTACTGTAAGTGATATCTGTATCTGGTATGTAACCCCTCCTCATGTACAGCACCATGGAATCAATGGCGCTATATAAATAATAATAATATACAATGTATCTGTAGAATGTAAGCCCGCAGGGGCAGGGTCCTCCTCCCTCTGTAACCGTCTATCATTGTTAGTTCTTTACTGTAAGTGATATCTTTATCTGGTATGTAACCCCTTCTCATGTACAGCAGCATGGAATCAATGGAGATATATAAATAATAATAATATACAATGTATCTGTAGAATGTAAGCCCCCAGGGGCAGGGTCCTCCTCCCTCTGTACCCGTCTATCATTGTTAGTTCTTTACTGTAAGTGATATCTGTATCTGGTATTTAACCCCTTCTCATGTACTGCACCATGGAATCAATGGTGCTATATAAATAATAATAATATACAATGTATCTGTAGAATGTAAGCCCCCAGGGGCCGGGTCCTCCTCCCTCTGTATCCGTCTATCATTGTTAGTTTTTTACTGTAAGTGATATCTGTATCTGGTATGAAACCCCTTCTCATGTACAGCACCATGGAATCAATGGCGCTATATAAATAATAATAATATATAATGTATCTGTAGAATGTAAGCCCGCAGGGGCAGGGTCCTCCTCCCTCTGTACCCGTCTATCATTGTTAGTTTACTGTAAGTGATATCTGTATCTGCTATGTAACCCCTTCTCATGTACAGCACCATGGAATCAATGGCGCTATATAAATAATAATAATATACAATGTATCTGTAGAATGTAAGCCCCCAGGGGCAGGGTCCTATTCCCTCTTTACCCGTCTATCATTGTTAGTTCTTTACTGTAAGTGATATCTTTATCTGGTATGTAACCCCTTCTCATGTACAGCACCATGGAATCAATGGTGCTATATAAATAATAATAATATACAATGTATCTGTAGAATGTAAGCCCGCAGGGGCAGGGTCCTCCTCCCTCTGTACCCGTCTATCATTGTTAGCTACTGTAAGTGATATCTGTATCTGGCATGTAACCTCTTCTCATGTACAGCACCATGGAATCAATGGCGCTATATAAATAATAATAATATACAATGTATCTGTAGAATGTAAGCCCGCAGGGGCAGGGTCCTCCTCCCTCTGTACGCATCTATCATTGTTAGTTCTTTACTGTAAGTGATATCTGTATCTGGTATGTAACCCCTTCTCATGTACAGCGCCATGGAATCAATGGCGCTATATAAATAATAATAATATACAATGTATCAGTAGAATGTAAGCCCGCAGGGGCAGGGTCCTCCTCCCTCTGTACCCGTCTATCATTGTTAGTTCTTTACTGTAAGTGATATATGTATCTGGTATGTAACCCCTTCTCATGTACAGCGCCATGGAATCAATGGCGCTATATAAATAATAATAATATACAATGTATCTGTAGAATGTAAGCCCGCATGGGCAGGGTCCTCCTCCCTCTGTACCCGTCTATCATTGTTAGTTCTTTACTGTAAGTGATATCTGTATCTGGTATGTAACCCCTTCTCATGTACAGCGCCATGGAATCAATGGAGCTATATAAATAATCATAATATACAACGTATCTGTAGAATGTAAGCCCGCAGGGGCAGGGTCCTCCTCCCTCTGTACCCGTCTATCATTGTTAGTTCTTTACTGTAAGTGATATCTGTATCTGGTATGTAACCCCTTCTCATGTACAGCGCCATGGAATCAATGGCGCTATATAAATAATAATAATATACAATGTATCTGTAGAATGTAAGCGCGCAGGGGCAGGGTCCTCCTCCCTCTGTACCAGTCTATCATTGTTAGTTCTTTACTGTAAGTGATATCTGTATCTGGAATGTAACCCCTTCTCATGTACAGCGCCATGGAATCAATGGAGCTATATAAGTAATAATAATATACAATGTATCTCTAGAATGTAAGCCCGCATGGGCAGGGTCCTCCTCCCTCTGTACCCGTCTATCATTGTTAGTTCTTTACTGTAAGTGATATCTGTATCTGGTATGTAACCCCTTGTCATGTACAGCGCCATGGAATCAATGGAGCTATATAAATAATAATAATATACAATGTATCTGTAGAATGTAAGCCCGCAGGGGCAGGGTCCTCCTCCCTCTGTACCCGTCTATCATTGTTAGTTCTTTACTGTAAGTGATATCTGTATCTGGTATGTAACCTCTTCTCATATACAGCGCCATGGAATCAATGGCGCTATATAAATAATAATAATATACAATGTATCTGTAGAATGTAAGCCCGCAGGGGCAGAGTCCTCCGCCCTCTGTACCCGTCTATCATTGTTAGTTTTTTACTGTAAGTGATATCTGTATCTGGTATGTAACCCCTTCTCATATACAGCGCCATGGAATCAATGGCGCTATATAAATAATCATAATATACAATGTATCTGTAGAATGTAAGCCAGCAGGGGTAGGTCCTCCTCCCTCTGTACCCCTCTATCATTGTTAGTTACTGTAAGTGATATCTGTATCTGGTATGTAACCCCTTCTCATGTACAGCACCATGGAATCAATGGAGATATATAAATAATAATAATATACAATGTATCTGTAGAATGTAAGCCCGCAGGGGCAGGGTCCTCCTCCCTCTGTACCCGTCTATCATTGTTAGTTCTTTACTGTAAGTGATATCTGTATCTGGTATGTAACCCCTTCTCATGTACAGCACCATGGAATCAATGGTGCTATATAAATAATAATAATATACAATGTATCTGTAGAATGTAAGCCCGCAGGGACAGGGTCCTCCTCCCTCTGTACCCGTCTATCATTGTTATTTCTTTACTGTAAGTGATATCTGTATCTGGTATGTAAACCCTTCTCATGTACAGCGTCATGGAATCAATGGAGCTATATAAATAATAATAATATACAATGTATCTGTAGAATGTAAGCCCGCAGGGGCAGGGTCCTCCGCCCTCTGTACCCGTCTATCATTGTTAGTTCTTTACTGTAAGTGATATCTGTATCTGGTATGTAACCCCTTCTCATATACAGCGCCATGGAATCAATGGCGCTATATAAATAATAATAATATACAATGTATCTGTAGAATGTAAGCCCGCAGGGACAGGGTCCTCCTCCCTCTGTACCCGTCTATCATTGTTATTTCTTTACTGTAAGTGATATCTGTATCTGGTATGTAACCCCTCCTCATGTACAGCACCATGGAATCAATGGCGCTATATAAATAATAATAATATACAATGTATCTGTAGAATGTAAGCCCGCAGGGGCAGGGTCCTCCTCCCTCTGTAACCGTCTATCATTGTTAGTTCTTTACTGTAAGTGATATCTGTATCTGGTATGTAACCCCTTCTCATGTACAGCAGCATGGAATCAATGGAGATATATAAATAATAATAATATACAATGTATCTGTAGAATGTAAGCCCCCAGGGGCAGGGTCCTCCTCCCTCTGTACCCGTCTATCATTGTTAGTTCTTTACTGTAAGTGATATCTGTATCTGGTATTTAACCCCTTCTCATGTACTGCACCATGGAATCAATGGTGCTATATAAATAATAATAATATACAATGTATCTGTAGAATGTAAGCCCCCAGGGGCCGGGTCCTCCTCCCTCTGTATCCGTCTATCATTGTTAGTTTTTTACTGTAAGTGATATCTGTATCTGGTATGAAACCCCTTCTCATGTACAGCACCATGGAATCAATGGCGCTATATAAATAATAATAATATATAATGTATCTGTAGAATGTAAGCCCCCAGGGGCAGGGTCCTATTCCCTCTTTACCCGTCTATCATTGTTAGTTCTTTACTCTAAGTGATATCTTTATCTGGTATGTAACCCCTTCTCATGTACAGCACCATGGAATCAATGGTGCTATATAAATAATAATAATATACAATGTATCTGTAGAATGTAAGCCCGCAGGGGCAGGGTCCTCCTCCCTCTGTACCCGTCTATCATTGTTAGCTACTGTAAGTGATATCTGTATCTGGTATGTAACCCCTTCTAATGTACAGCACCATGGAATCAATGGCGCTATATAAATAATAATAAAATACAATGTATCTGTAGAATGTAAGCCCGCAGGGGCAGGGTCCTCCTCCCTCTGTACGCATCTATCATTGTTAGTTCTTTACTGTAAGTGATATCTGTATCTGGTATGTAACCCCTTCTCATGTACAGCGCCATGGAATCAATGGCGCTATATAAATAATAATAATATACAATGTATCTGTAGAATGTAAGACCGCATGGGCAGGGTCCTCCTCCCTCTGTACCCGTCTATCATTGTTAGTTCTTTACTGTAAGTGATATCTGTATCTGGTATGTAACCTCTTCTCATGTACAGCACCATGGAATCAATGGTGCTATATAAATAATAATAATATACAATGTATTTGTAGAATGTAAGCCTGCAGGGGCAGGGTCCTCCTCCCTCTGTACCCGTCTATCATTGTTAGATCTTTACTGTAAGTGATATCTGTATCTGGTATGTAACCTCTTCTCATGTACAGCACCATGGAATCAATGGCTCTATATAAATAATAATAATATACAATCTATCTGTAGAATGTAAGCCTGCAGGGGTAGGTCCTCCTCCCTCTGTACCCCTCTATCATTGTTAGTTACTGTAAGTGATATCTGTATCTGGTATGTAACCCCTTCTCATGTACAGCACCATGGAATCAATGGAGATATATAAATAATAATAATATACAATGTATCTGTAGAATGTAAGCCCGCAGGGGCAGGGTCCTCCTCCCTCTGTACCCGTCTATCATTGTTAGTTCTTTACTGTAAGTGATATCTGTATCTGGTATGTAACCCCTTCTCATGTACAGCGTCATGGAATCAATGGAGCTATATAAATAATAATAATATACAATGTATCTGTAGAATGTAAGCCCGCAGGGGCAGGGTCCTCCGCCCTCTGTACCCGTCTATCATTGTTAGTTCTTTACTGTAAGTGATATCTGTATCTGGTATGTAACCCCTTCTCATATACAGCGCCATGGAATCAATGGCGCTATATAAATAATAATAATATACAATGTATCTGTAGAATGTAAGCCCGCAGGGACAGGGTCCTCCTCCCTCTGTACCCGTCTATCATTGTTATTTCTTTACTGTAAGTGATATCTGTATCTGGTATGTAACCCCTCCTCATGTACAGCACCATGGAATCAATGGCGCTATATAAATAATAATAATATACAATGTATCTGTAGAATGTAAGCCCGCAGGGGCAGGGTCCTCCTCCCTCTGTAACCGTCTATCATTGTTAGTTCTTTACTGTAAGTGATATCTGTATCTGGTATGTAACCCCTTCTCATGTACAGCAGCATGGAATCAATGGAGATATATAAATAATAATAATATACAATGTATCTGTAGAATGTAAGCCCCCAGGGGCAGGGTCCTCCTCCCTCTGTACCCGTCTATCATTGTTAGTTCTTTACTGTAAGTGATATCTGTATCTGGTATGTAACCCCTTCTCATGTACAGCGCCATGGAATCAATGGCGCTATATAAATAATAATAATATACAATGTATCTGTAGAATGTATGCCTGCAGGGGCAGGGTCCTCCGCCCTCTGTACCCGTCTATCATTGTTAGTTCTTTACTGTAAGTGATATCTGTATCTGGTATGTAACCCCTTCTCATATACAGCGCCATGGAATCAATGGCGCTATATAAATAATAATAATATACAATGTATCTGTAGAATGTAAGCCCGCAGGGACAGGGTCCTCCTCCCTCTGTACCCGTCTATCATTGTTATTTCTTTACTGTAAGTGATATCTGTATCTGGTATGTAACCCCTCCTCATGTACAGCACCATGGAATCAATGGCGCTATATAAATAATAATAATATACAATGTATCTGTAGAATGTAAGCCCGCAGGGGCAGGGTCCTCCTCCCTCTGTAACCGTCTATCATTGTTAGTTCTTTACTGTAAGTGATATCTGTATCTGGTATGTAACCCCTTCTCATGTACAGCAGCATGGAATCAATGGAGATATATAAATAATAATAATATACAATGTATCTGTAGAATGTAAGCCCCCAGGGGCAGGGTCCTCCTCCCTCTGTACCCGTCTATCATTGTTAGTTCTTTACTGTAAGTGATATCTGTATCTGGTATGTAACCCCTTCTCATGTACAGCGCCATGGAATCAATGGCGCTATATAAATAATAATAATATACAATGTATCTGTAGAATGTATGCCTGCAGGGGCAGGGTCCTCCGCCCTCTGTACCCGTCTATCATTGTTAGTTCTTTACTGTAAGTGATATCTGTATCTGGTATTTAACCCCTTCTCATGTACAGCACCATGGAATCAATGGCGCTATATAAATAATAATAATATATAATGTATCTGTAGAATGTAAGCCCCCAGGGGCAGGGTCCTCCTCCCTCTGTACCCGTCTATCATTGTTAGTTCTTTACTGTAAGTGATATCTGTATCTGGTATGTAACCCCTTCTCATGTACAGCACCATGGAATCAATGGTGCTATATAAATAATAATAATATACAATGTATCTGTAGAATGTAAGCCCGCAGGGACAGGGTCCTCCTCCCTCTGTACCCGTCTATCATTGTTAGTTACTGTAAGTGATATCTGTATCTGGTATGTAACCCCTTCTCATGTACAGCACCATGGAATCAATGGTGCTATATAAATAATAATAATATACAATGTATCTGTAGAATGTAAGCCCGCAGGGACAGGGTCCTCCTCCCTCTGTACCCGTCTATCATTGTTAGTTACTGTAAGTGATATCTGTATCTGGTATGTAACCCCTTCTCATGTACAGCACCATGGAATCAATGGTGCTATATAAATAATAATAATATACAATGTATCTGTAGAATGTAAGCCTGCAGGGGCAGGGTCCTCCTCCCTCTGTACCCGTCTATCATTGTTAGTTCTTTACTGTAAGTGATATCTGTATCTGGTATGTAACCCCTTCTCATGTACAGTGCCATGGAATCAATGGAGCTATATAAATAATAATAATATACAATGTATCTGTAGAATGTAAGCCCGCAGGGGCAGGGTCCTCCGCCCTCTGTACCCGTCTATCATTGTTAGTTCTTTACTGTAAGTGATATCTGTATCTGGTATGTAACCCCTTCTCATGTACAGCACCATGGAATCAATGGCGCTATATAAATAATAATAATATATAATGTATCTGTAGAATGTAAGCCCCCAGGGGCAGGGTCCTCCTCCCTCTGTACCCGTCTATCATTGTTAGTTCTTTAATGTAAGTGATATCTGTATCTGGTATGTAACCACTTCTCATGTACAGCACCATGGAATCAATGGTGCTATATAAATAATAATAATATACAATGTATCTGTAGAATGTAAGCCCGCAGGGGCAGGGTCCTCCTCCCTCTGTACCCGTGTATCATTGTTAGTTCTTTACTGTAAGTGATATCTGTATCTGGTATGTAACACCTTCTCATGTACAGCACCATGGAATCAATGGCGCTATATAAATAATAATATATAATGTATCTGTAGAATGTAAGCCCCCAGGGGCAGGGTCCTCCTCCCTCTGTACCCGTCTATCATTGTTAGTTCTTTACTGTAAGTGATATCTGTAAATGATATGTAACCCCTTCTCATGTACAGCACCATGGAATCAATGGTGCTATATAAATAATAATAATATACAATGTATCTGTAGAATGTAAGCCCGCAGGGACAGGGTCCTCCTCCCTCTGTACTCGTCTATCATTGTTAGTTACTGTAAGTGATATCTGTATCTGGTATGTAACCCCTTCTCATGTACAGCACCATGGAATCAATGGTGCTATATAAATAATAATAATATACAATGTATCTGTAGAAAGTAAGCCCCCAGGGGCAGGGTCCTCCACCCTCTGTACCCGTCTATCATTGTTAGTTACTGTAAGTGATATCTGTATCTGGTATGTAACCTCTTCTCATGTACAGCACCATGGAATCAATGGAGCTATATAAATAATAATAATATACAATGTATCTGTAGAATGTAAGCCTGCAGGGGCAGGGTCCTCCTCCCTCTGTACCAGTCTATCATTGTTAGTTCTTTACTTTAAGTGATATCCGTATCTGGTATGTAACCCTTTCTCATGTACAGTGCCATGGAATCAATGGAGCTATATAAATAATAATAATTTACAATGTATCTGTAGAATGTAAGCCCGCAGAGGCAGGGTCCTCCTCCCTCTGTACCCGTCTATCATTGTTAGTTCTTTACTGTAAGTGATATCTGTATCTGGTATGTAACCCCTTCTCATGTAGAGCGCCATGGAATCAATGGAGCTATATAAATAATAATAATATACAATGTATCTGTAGAATGTAAGCCCGCAGGGGCAGGGTCCTCCTCCCTCTGTACCCGTCTATCATTGTTAGTTCTTTACTGTAAGTGATATCTGTATCTGGTATGTAACCCCTTCTCATGTACAGTGCCATGGAATCAATGGCGCTATATAAATAATAATAATATACAATGTATCTGTAGAATGTAAGCCTGCAGGGGCAGGGTCCTCCTCCCCCTGTACCCGTCTATCATTGTTAGTTTACTATAAGTGATATCTGTATCTGGTATGTAACCTCTTCTCATGTACAGCACCATGGAATCAATGGTTCTATATAAATAATAATAATATACAATGTATCTGTAGAATGTAAGCCCGCAGGGGCAGGGTCCTCCTCCCTCTGTACCCGTCTATCAGTGTTAGTTCTTTACTGTAAGTGATATCTGTATCTGGTATGTAACCACTTCTCATGTACAGCGCCATGGAATCAATGGTGCTATATAAATAATAATAATATACAATGTATCTGTAGAATGTAAGCCCGCAGGGGCAGGGTCCTCCTCCCTCTGTACCCGTCTATCAGTGTTAGTTCTTTATTGTAAGTGATATCTGTATCTGGTATGTAACCCCTTCTCATGTACAGCACCATGGAATCAATGGCTCTATATAAATAATAATAATATACAATTTATCTGTAGAATGTAAGCCCGCAGGGGCAGGGTCCTCCTCCCCCTGTACCCGTCTATCATTGTTAGTTTACTATAAGTGATATCTGTATCTGGTATGTAACCACTTCTCATGTACAGCACCATGGAATCAATGGTGCTATATAAATAATAATAATATACAATGTATCTGTAGAATGTAAGCCCGCAGGGGCAGGGTCCTCCTCCCTCTGTACCCGTGTATCATTGTTAGTTCTTTACTGTAAGTGATATCTGTATCTGGTATGTAACCCCTTCTCATGTACAGCACCATGGAATCAATGGTGCTATATAAATAATAATAATATATAATGTATCTGTAGAATGTAAGCCCGCAGGGACAGGGTCCTCCTCCCTCTGTACTCGTCTATCATTGTTAGTTACTGTAAGTGATATCTGTATCTGGTATGTAACCACTTCTCATGTACAGCGCCATGGAATCAATGGTGCTATATAAATAATAATAATATACAATGTATCTGTAGAATGTAAGCCCGCAGGGGCAGGGTCCTCCTCCCTCTGTACCCGTCTATCAGTGTTAATTCTTTACTGTAAGTGATATCTGTATCTGGTATGTAACCCCTTCTCATGTACAGCACCATGGAATCAATGGCTCTATATAAATAATAATAATATACAATGTATCTGTAGAATGTAAGCCCGCAGGGGCAGGGTCCTCCTCCCCCTGTACCCGTCTATCATTGTTAGTTTACTATAAGTGATATCTGTATCTGGTATGTAACCTCTTCTCATGTACAGCACCATGGAATCAATGGAGCTATATAAATAATAATAATATACAATGTATCTGTAGAATGTAAGCCCGCAGGGGTAGGGTCCTCCTCCCTCTGTACCCGTCTATCATTGTTAGTCACTGTAAGTGATATCTGTATCTGGTATGTAACCCCTTCTCATGTAGAGCACCATGGAATCAATGGAGATATATAAATAATAATAATATACAATGTATCTGTAGAATGTAAGCCCGCAGGGGCAGGGTCCTCCTCCCTCTGTACCCGTCTATCATTGTTAGTTCTTTACTGTAAGTGATATCTGTATCTGGTATGTAACCCCTTCTCATGTACAGCGTCATGGAATCAATGGAGCTATATAAATAATAATAATATACAATGTATCTGTAGAATGTAAGCCCGCAGGGGCAGGGTCCTACGCCCTCTGTACCCGTCTATCATTGTTAGTTCTTTACTGTAAGTGATATCTGTATCTGGTATGTAACCCCTTCTCATATACAGCGCCATGGAATCAATGGCGCTATATAAATAATAATAATATACAATGTATCTGTAGAATGTAAGCCCGCAGGGACAGGGTCCTCCTCACTCTGTACCCGTCTATCATTGTTATTTCTTTACTGTAAGTGATATCTGTATCTGGTATGTAACCCCTCCTCATGTACAGCACCATGGAATCAATGGCGCTATATAAATAATAATAATATACAATGTATCTGTAGAATGTAAGCCCGCAGGGGCAGGGTCCTCCTCCCTCTGTAACCGTCTATCATTGTTAGTTCTTTACTGTAAGTGATATCTGTATCTGGTATGTAACCCCTTCTCATGTACAGCAGCATGGAATCAATGGAGATATATAAATAATAATAATATACAATGTATCTGTAGAATGTAAGCCCCCAGGGGCAGGGTCCTCCTCCCTCTGTACCCGTCTATCATTGTTAGTTCTTTACTGTAAGTGATATCTGTATCTGGTATGTAACCCCTTCTCATGTACAGCGCCATGGAATCAATGGCGCTATATAAATAATAATAATATACAATGTATCTGTAAAATGTATGCCTGAGGGGCAGGGTCCTCCGCCCTCTGTACCCGTCTATCATTGTCAGTTCTTTACTGTAAGTGATATCTGTATCTGGTATTTAACCCCTTCTCATGTACAGCACCATGGAATCAATGGTGCTATATAAATAATAATAATATACAATGTATCTGTAGAATGTAAGCCCCCAGGGGCCGGGTCCTCCTCCCTCTGTATCCGTCTATCATTGTTAGTTTTTTACTGTAAGTGATATCTGTATCTGGTATGAAACCCCTTCTCATGTACAGCACCATGGAATCAATGGTGCTATATAAATAATAATAATATACAATGTATCTGTAGAATGTAAGCCCGCAGGGGCAGGGTCCTCCTCCCTCTGTACCCGTCTATCATTGTTAGTTCTTTACTGTAAGTGATATCTGTATCTGGTATGTAACCCCTTCTCATGTACAGCACCATGGAATCAATGGCGCTATATAAATAATAATAATATATAATGTATCTGTAGAATGTAAGCCCCCAGGGGCAGGGTCCTCCTCCCTCTGTACCCGTCTATCATTGTTAGTTCTTTACTGTAAGTGATATCTGTATCTGGTATGTAACCCCTTCTCATGTACAGCATCATGGAATCAATGGTGCTATATAAATAATAATAATATACAATGTATCTGTAGAATGTAAGCCCGCAGGGACAGGGTCCTCCTCCCTCTGTACCCGTCTATCATTGTTAGTTACTGTAAGTGATATCTGTATCTGGTATGTAACCCCTTCTCATGTACAGCACCATGGAATCAATTGTGCTATATAAATAATAATAATATACAATGTATCTGTAGAATGTAAGCCTGCAGGGGCAGGGTCCTCCTCCCTCTGTACCCGTCTATCATTGTTAGTTACTGTAAGTGATATCTGTATCTGGTATGTAACCTCTTCTCATGTACAGCACCATGGAATCAATGGAGCTATATAAATAATAATAATATACAATGTATCTGTAGAATGTAAGCCTGCAGGGGCAGGGTCCTCCTCCCTCTGTACCAGTCTATCATTGTTAGTTCTTTACTGTAAGTGATATCTGTATCTGGTATGTAACCCCTTCTCATGTACAGTGCCATGGAATCAATGGAGCTATATAAATAATAATAATATACAATGTTTCTGTAGAATGTAAGCCCGCAGGGGCAGGGTCCTCCTCCCTCTGTACCCGTCTATCATTGTTAGTTCTTTACTGTAAGTGATATCTGTATTTGGTATGTAACCCCTTCTCATGTACAGCACCATGGAATCAATGGCTCTATATAAATAATAATAATATACAATGTATCTGTAGAATGTAAGCCCGCAGGGGCAGGGTCCTCCTCCCTCTGTACCCGTCTATCAGTGTTAGTTCTTTACTGTAAGTGATATCTGTATCTGGTATGTAACCCCTTCTCATGTACAGCGCCATGGAATCAATGGTGCTATATAAATAATAATAATATACAATGTATCTGTAGAATGTAAGCCCCCAGGGGCAGGGTCCTCCTCCCTCTTTACCAGTCTATCATTGTTAGTTCTTTACTGTAAGTGATATCTGTATCTGGTATGTAACCCCTTCTCATGTACAGCGCCATGGAATCAATGGAGCTATATAAATAATAATAATATACAATGTATGTAGAATGTAAGCCCCCAGGGGCAGGGTCCTCCTCCCTCTGTACCCGTCTATCATTGTTAGTTCTTTACTGTAAGTGATATCTGTATCTGGTATGTAACCCCTTCTCATGTACAGCACCATGGAATCAATGGTGCTATATAAATAATAATAATATACAATGTATCTGTAGAATGTAAGCCCGCAGGGGCAGGGTCCTTCTCCCTCTGTACACGTGTATCATTGTTAGTTACTGTAAGTGATATCTGTATCTGGTATGTAACCCCTTCTCATGTACAGCACCATGGAATCAATGGCGCTATATAAATAATAATAATATACAATGTATCTGTAGAATGTAAGCCCGCAGGGGCAGGGTCCTCCTCCCTCTGTACCCGTGTATCATTGCTAGTTACTGTAAGTGATATCTGTATTTGATATGTAACCCCTTCTCATGTACAGCACCATGGAATTAATGGTCCTATATAAATAATAATAATATACAATGTATCTGTAGAATGTACGCCCGCAGTGGCAGGGTCCTCCTCCCTCTGTACCCGTCTATCATTGTTAGTTCTTTACTGTAAGTGATATCTGTATCTGGTATGTAACCCCTTCTAATGTACAGCACCATGGAATCAATGGAGCTATATAAATAATAATAATATACAATGTATCTGTAGAATGTTAGCCCGCAGGGGCAGGGTCCTCCTCCCTCTGTACCCGTCTATCATTGTTAGTTCTTTACTGTAAGTGATATCTGTATCTGGTATGTAACCCCTTCTCATGTACAGCGCCATGGAATCAATGGCGCTATATAAATAATAATAATATACAATGTATCTGTAGAATGTAAGCCCGCAGGGGCAGGTCCTCCTCCCTCTGTACCAGTCTATCATTGTTAGTTCTTTACTGTAAGTGATATCAGTATCTGGTATGTAACCCCTTCTCATGTACAGTGCCATGGAATCAATGGCGCTATATAAATAATAATAATATACAATGTATCTGTAGAATGTAAGCCCGCAGGGGCAGGTCCTCCTACCTGTGTACCCGTCTATCATTGTTAGTTCTTTACTGTAAGTATTATCTGTATCTGGTATGTAACCTCTTCTCATGTACAGCACCATGGAATCAATGGAGCTATATAAATAATAATATACAATGTATCTGTAGAATGTAAGCCCGCAGGGGCAAGGTCCTCCTCCCTCTGTACCTGTCTATCATTGTTAGTTACTGTAAGTGATATCTGTATCTGGTATGTAACCCCTTCTCATGTACGGCACCATGGAATCAATGGTGCTATATAAATATTAATAATATACATTGTATCTGTAGAATGTAAGCCCGCAGGGACAGGGTCCTCCTCCCTCTGTACCCGTCTATCATTGTTAGTTCTTTACTGTAAGTGATATCTGTATTTGATATGTAACCCCTTCTCATGTACAGCGCCATGGAATCAATGGAGCTATATAAATAATAATAATATACAATGTATCTGTAGAATGTAAGCCCGCAGGGGCAGGGTCCTCCTCCCTCTGTACCCGTCTATCATTGTTAGCTCTTTACTGTAAGTGATATCTGTATCTGGTATGTAACCCCTTCTCTTGTACAGCACCATGGCATCAATGGTGCTATATAAATAATAATAATATACAATGTATCTGTAGAATGTAAGCCCGTGGGGCAGGGTCCTCCTCCCTCTGTACCCGTCTATCATTGTTAGTTTACTGTAAGTGATATCTGTATCTGGTATGTAAACCCTTCTCATGTACAGCGCCATGGGATCAATGGAGCTATATAAATAATAATAATATACAATGTATCTGTAGAATGTAAGCCCGCAGGGGCAGGGTCCTCCTCCCTCTGTACCCGTCAATCATTGTTAGTTACTGTAAGTGATATCTGTATCTGGTATGTAACCCCTTCTCATGTACAGCACCATGGAATCAATGGAGCTATATAAATAATAATAATATACAATGTATCTGTAGAATGTAAGCCCACAGGGGCAGGGTCCTCCTCCCTCTGTACCCGTCTATCATTGTTAGTTACTGTAAGTGATATCTGTATCTGGTATGTAACCCCTTCTCATGTACAGACACCATGGAATCAATGGCGCTATATAAAAAATAATAATATACAATGTATCTGTAGAATGTAAGGCCTCAGGGACAGGGTCCTCCTCCCTCTGTACCCGTCTATCATTGTTAGTTACTGTAAGTGATATCTGTATCTGGTATGTAACCCCTTCTCATGTACAGCACCATGGCACCAATGGCGCTATTTAAATAATAATAATATACAATGTATCTGTAGAATGTAAGCCTGCAGGGGCAAGGTCCTCCTTCCTCTGTACCCGTCTATCATTGTTAGTTCTTTACTGTAAGTGATATCTGTATCTGGTATGTAACCCCTTCTCATGTACAGCACCATGGAATCAATGGAGCTATATAAGTAATAATAATATACAATGTATCTGTAGAATGTAAGCCCGCAGGGGCAGGGTCCTCCTCCCTCTGTACCCGTCTATCATTGTTAGTTACTGTAAGTGATATCTGTATCTGGTATGTAACCCCTTCTCATGTACGGCACCATGGAATCAATGGAGCTATATAAATAATAATAATATACAATGTATCTGTAGAATGTAATCCCCCAGGGGCAGGGTCCTCCTCCCTCTGTACCCGTCTATCATTGTTAGTTCTTTACTGTAAGTGATATCTGTATCTGGTATGTAACCCCTTCTCATGTACAGCACCATGGAATCAATGGAGCTATATAAATAATAATAATATACAATGTATCTGTAGAATGTAAGCCCGCAGGGGCAGGGTCCTCCTCCCTCTGTACCCATCTATCATTGTTAGTTCTTTACTGTAAGTGATATCTGTATCTGGTATGTAAACCCCTTCTCATGTACAGCGCCATGGAATCAATGGCGCTATATAAATAATAATAATATACAATGTATCTGTAGAATGTAAGCCCGCAGGGGCAGGGTCCACCTCCCTCTGTACCCGTCTATCATTGTTAGTTCTTTACTGTAAGTGATATCTGTATCTGGGATGTAACCTCTTCTCATGTACAGCACCATGGCATCAATGGCACTATATAAATAATAATAATATACAATGTATCTGTAGAATGTAAGCCCGCAGGGGCAGGGTCCTCCTCCCTCTGTACCCGTCTATCATTGTTAGTTCTTTACTGTAAGTGATATCTGTATCTGGTATGTAACCCCTTCTCATGTACAGCGCCATGGAATCAATGAAGATATATAAATAATAATAATATACAATGTATCTGTAGAATGTAAGCCTGCAGGGGCAGGTCCTCTTCCCTCTGTACCCGTCTATCATTGTTAGTTCTTTACTGTAAGTGATATCTGTATCTGGTATGTAACCCCTTCTCATATACAATGGAATCAATGGCGCTATATAAATAATAATAATATACAATGTATCTGTAGAATGTAAGCCCCCAGGGGCAGGGTCCTCCTCCCTCTGTACCAGTCTATCATTGTTAGTTCTTTACTGTAAGTGATATCTGTATCTGGTATGTAACCCCTTCTCATGTACAGCACCATGGAATCAATGGCTCTATATAAATAATAATAATATACAATGTATCTGTAGAATTTAAGCCCCCAGGGGCAGGGTCCTCCTCCCTCTGTTCCTGTCTATCATTGTTAGCTCTTTACTGTAAGTGATATCTGTATCTGGTATGTAATCCCTTCTCATGGACAGCACCATGGAATCAATGGAGCTATATAAATAATAATAATATACAATGTATCTGTAGAATGTAAGCCCGCAGGGGCAGGGTCCTCCTCCCTCTGTACCCATCTATCATTGTTAGTTCTTTACTGTAAGTGATATCTTTATCTGGTATGTAACCCCTTCTCATGTACAGCGCCATGGAATCAATGGCGCTATATAAATAATAATAATATACAATGTATCTGTAGAATGTAAGCCCGCAGGGGCAGGGTCCACCTCCCTCTGTACCCGTCTATCATTGTTAGTTCTTTACTGTAAGTGATATCTGTATCTGGGATGTAACCTCTTCTCATGTACAGCACCATGGCATCAATGGCACTATATAAATAATAATAATATACAATGTATCTGTAGAATGTAAGCCCGCAGGGGCAGGGTCCTCCTCCCTCTGTACCCGTCTATCATTGTTAGTTCTTTACTGTAAGTGATATCTGTATCTGGTATGTAACCCCTTCTCATGTACAGCGCCATGGAATCAATGAAGATATATAAATAATAATAATATACAATGTATCTGTAGAATGTAAGCCCCCAGGGGCAGGGTCCTCCTCCCTCTGTACCGTCTATCATTGTTAGCTCTTTACTGTAAGTGATATCTGTATCTGGTATGTAATCCCTTCTCATGGACAGCACCATGGAATCAATGGAGCTATATAAATAATAATAATATACAATGTATCTGTAGAATGTAAGTCCGCAGGGGCAGGATCCTCCTCCCTCTGTACCCGTCTATCAATGTTAGTTGCTGTAAGTGATATCTGTATCTGGTATGTAACCCATTCTCATGTACAGCACCATGGAAAGAATGGCGCTATGTAAATAATAATAATATACAATGTATCTGTAGAATGTAAGCCTGCAGGGGCAGGGTCCTCCTCCCTCTGTACCCATGTATCATTGTTAGTTTACTGTAAGTGATATCTCTATCTGGTATGTAACCCCCTCTCATGTACAGTGCCATGGAATCAATGGAGCTATATAAATAATAATAATACACAATGTATCTGTAGAATGTAAGCCAGCAGGGGCAGGGTCCTCCTCCCTCTGTACCCGTCTATCATTGTTAGATCTTTACTGTAAGTGATATCTGTATCTGGTGTGTAACTCCTTCTCATGTACAGCGCCATGGAATCAATGGAGCTATATAAATAATAATAATATACAATGTATCTGTAGAATGTAAGCCCGCAGGGGCAGAGTCCTCCTCCCTCTGTACCCATCTGTCATTGTTAGTTTACTGTAAGTGATATCTGCATCTGGTATGTAACCCCTTTTCATGTACAGCACCATGGAATCAATGGGGCTATATAAATAATAATAATATACAATGTATCTGTAGAATGTAAGCCAGCAGGGGCAGGGTCCTCCTCCCTCTGTAACCGTCTATCATTGTTAGTTCTTTACTGTAAGTGATATCTGTATCTGGTATGTAACCCCTTCTCATGTACAGCGCCATGGAATCAATGGCACTATATAAATAATAATAATATACAATGTATCTGTAGAATATAAGCCCCCAGGGGCAGGGTCCTCCTCCCTCTGTACCAGTCTATCATTGTTAGTTCTTTACTGTAAGTGATATCTGTATCTGGTATGTAACCCCTTCTCATGTACAGCACCATGGAATCAATGGCGCTATATAAATAATAATAATATACAATGTATCTGTAGAATATAAGCCCCCAGGGGCAGGGTCCTCCTCCCTCTGTACCCGTCTATCATTGATAGTTACTGTAAGTGATATCTGTATCTGGTATGTAACCCCTTCTCATGTACAGCACTATGGAATCAATGGCGCTATATAAATAAAAATAATATACAATGTATCTGTAGAATGTAAGCCCACAGGGGCAGGGTCCTCCTCCCTCTGTACTCGTCTATCATTGTTAGTTCTTTACTATAAGTGATATCTATATCTGGTATGTAACCCCTTCTCATGTACAGCACCATGGCATCAATGGCGCTATATAAATAATAATAATATACAATGTATCTGTAGAATGTAAGCCCGCAGGGGCAGGGTCCTCCTCCCCCTGTACCCGTCTATCATTGTTAGTTTACTATAAGTGATATCTGTATCTGGTATGTAACCTCTTCTCATGTACAGCACCATGGAATCAATGGAGCTATATAAATAATAATAATATACAATGTATCTGTAGAATGTAAGCCCGCAGGGGTAGGGTCCTCCTCCCTCTGTACCCGTCTATCATTGTTAGTCACTGTAAGTGATATCTGTATCTGGTATGTAACCCCTTCTCATGTAGAGCACCATGGAATCAATGGAGATATATAAATAATAATAATATACAATGTATCTGTAGAATGTAAGCCCGCAGGGGCAGGGTCCTCCTCCCTCTGTACCCGTCTATCATTGTTAGTTCTTTACTGTAAGTGATATCTGTATCTGGTATGTAACCCCTTCTCATGTACAGCGTCATGGAATCAATGGAGCTATATAAATAATAATAATATACAATGTATCTGTAGAATGTAAGCCCGCAGGGGCAGGGTCCTACGCCCTCTGTACCCGTCTATCATTGTTAGTTCTTTACTGTAAGTGATATCTGTATCTGGTATGTAACCCCTTCTCATATACAGCGCCATGGAATCAATGGCGCTATATAAATAATAATAATATACAATGTATCTGTAGAATGTAAGCCCGCAGGGACAGGGTCCTCCTCACTCTGTACCCGTCTATCATTGTTATTTCTTTACTGTAAGTGATATCTGTATCTGGTATGTAACCCCTCCTCATGTACAGCACCATGGAATCAATGGCGCTATATAAATAATAATAATATACAATGTATCTGTAGAATGTAAGCCCGCAGGGGCAGGGTCCTCCTCCCTCTGTAACCGTCTATCATTGTTAGTTCTTTACTGTAAGTGATATCTGTATCTGGTATGTAACCCCTTCTCATGTACAGCAGCATGGAATCAATGGAGATATATAAATAATAATAATATACAATGTATCTGTAGAATGTAAGCCCCCAGGGGCAGGGTCCTCCTCCCTCTGTACCCGTCTATCATTGTTAGTTCTTTACTGTAAGTGATATCTGTATCTGGTATGTAACCCCTTCTCATGTACAGCGCCATGGAATCAATGGCGCTATATAAATAATAATAATATACAATGTATCTGTAAAATGTATGCCTGAGGGGCAGGGTCCTCCGCCCTCTGTACCCGTCTATCATTGTCAGTTCTTTACTGTAAGTGATATCTGTATCTGGTATTTAACCCCTTCTCATGTACAGCACCATGGAATCAATGGTGCTATATAAATAATAATAATATACAATGTATCTGTAGAATGTAAGCCCCCAGGGGCCGGGTCCTCCTCCCTCTGTATCCGTCTATCATTGTTAGTTTTTTACTGTAAGTGATATCTGTATCTGGTATGAAACCCCTTCTCATGTACAGCACCATGGAATCAATGGTGCTATATAAATAATAATAATATACAATGTATCTGTAGAATGTAAGCCCGCAGGGGCAGGGTCCTCCTCCCTCTGTACCCGTCTATCATTGTTAGTTCTTTACTGTAAGTGATATCTGTATCTGGTATGTAACCCCTTCTCATGTACAGCACCATGGAATCAATGGCGCTATATAAATAATAATAATATATAATGTATCTGTAGAATGTAAGCCCCCAGGGGCAGGGTCCTCCTCCCTCTGTACCCGTCTATCATTGTTAGTTCTTTACTGTAAGTGATATCTGTATCTGGTATGTAACCCCTTCTCATGTACAGCATCATGGAATCAATGGTGCTATATAAATAATAATAATATACAATGTATCTGTAGAATGTAAGCCCGCAGGGACAGGGTCCTCCTCCCTCTGTACCCGTCTATCATTGTTAGTTACTGTAAGTGATATCTGTATCTGGTATGTAACCCCTTCTCATGTACAGCACCATGGAATCAATTGTGCTATATAAATAATAATAATATACAATGTATCTGTAGAATGTAAGCCTGCAGGGGCAGGGTCCTCCTCCCTCTGTACCCGTCTATCATTGTTAGTTACTGTAAGTGATATCTGTATCTGGTATGTAACCTCTTCTCATGTACAGCACCATGGAATCAATGGAGCTATATAAATAATAATAATATACAATGTATCTGTAGAATGTAAGCCTGCAGGGGCAGGGTCCTCCTCCCTCTGTACCAGTCTATCATTGTTAGTTCTTTACTGTAAGTGATATCTGTATCTGGTATGTAACCCCTTCTCATGTACAGTGCCATGGAATCAATGGAGCTATATAAATAATAATAATATACAATGTTTCTGTAGAATGTAAGCCCGCAGGGGCAGGGTCCTCCTCCCTCTGTACCCGTCTATCATTGTTAGTTCTTTACTGTAAGTGATATCTGTATTTGGTATGTAACCCCTTCTCATGTACAGCACCATGGAATCAATGGCTCTATATAAATAATAATAATATACAATGTATCTGTAGAATGTAAGCCCGCAGGGGCAGGGTCCTCCTCCCCCTGTACCCGTCTATCATTGTTAGTTTACTATAAGTGATATCTGTATCTGGTATGTAACCTCTTCTCATGTACAGCACCATGGAATCAATGGAGCTATATAAATAATAATAATATACAATGTATCTGTAGAATGTAAGCCTGCAGGGGCAGAGTCCTCCTCCCTCTGTACCCGTCTATCATTGTTAGTTCTTTACTGTAAGTGATATCTGTATCTGGTATGTAACCCCTTCTCATGTACAGCACCATGGAATCAATGGCTCTATATAAATAATAATAATATACAATGTATCTGTAGAATGTAAGCCCGCAGGGGCAGGGTCCTCCTCCCTCTGTACCCGTCTATCAGTGTTAGTTCTTTACTGTAAGTGATATCTGTATCTGGTATGTAACCCCTTCTCATGTACAGCGCCATGGAATCAATGGTGCTATATAAATAATAATAATATACAATGTATCTGTAGAATGTAAGCCCCCAGGGGCAGGGTCCTCCTCCCTCTTTACCAGTCTATCATTGTTAGTTCTTTACTGTAAGTGATATCTGTATCTGGTATGTAACCCCTTCTCATGTACAGCGCCATGGAATCAATGGAGCTATATAAATAATAATAATATACAATGTATGTAGAATGTAAGCCCCCAGGGGCAGGGTCCTCCTCCCTCTGTACCCGTCTATCATTGTTAGTTCTTTACTGTAAGTGATATCTGTATCTGGTATGTAACCCCTTCTCATGTACAGCACCATGGAATCAATGGTGCTATATAAATAATAATAATATACAATGTATCTGTAGAATGTAAGCCCGCAGGGGCAGGGTCCTTCTCCCTCTGTACACGTGTATCATTGTTAGTTACTGTAAGTGATATCTGTATCTGGTATGTAACCCCTTCTCATGTACAGCACCATGGAATCAATGGCGCTATATAAATAATAATAATATACAATGTATCTGTAGAATGTAAGCCCGCAGGGGCAGGGTCCTCCTCCCTCTGTACCCGTGTATCATTGCTAGTTACTGTAAGTGATATCTGTATTTGATATGTAACCCCTTCTCATGTACAGCACCATGGAATTAATGGTCCTATATAAATAATAATAATATACAATGTATCTGTAGAATGTACGCCCGCAGTGGCAGGGTCCTCCTCCCTCTGTACCCGTCTATCATTGTTAGTTCTTTACTGTAAGTGATATCTGTATCTGGTATGTAACCCCTTCTAATGTACAGCACCATGGAATCAATGGAGCTATATAAATAATAATAATATACAATGTATCTGTAGAATGTTAGCCCGCAGGGGCAGGGTCCTCCTCCCTCTGTACCCGTGTATCATTGTTAGTTACTGTAAGTGATATCTGTATCTGGTATGTAACCCCTTCTCATGTACAGCGCCATGGAATCAATGGCGCTATATAAATAATAATAATATACAATGTATCTGTAGAATGTAAGCCCGCAGGGGCAGGTCCTCCTCCCTCTGTACCAGTCTATCATTGTTAGTTCTTTACTGTAAGTGATATCAGTATCTGGTATGTAACCCCTTCTCATGTACAGTGCCATGGAATCAATGGCGCTATATAAATAATAATAATATACAATGTATCTGTAGAATGTAAGCCCGCAGGGGCAGGTCCTCCTACCTGTGTACCCGTCTATCATTGTTAGTTCTTTACTGTAAGTATTATCTGTATCTGGTATGTAACCTCTTCTCATGTACAGCACCATGGAATCAATGGAGCTATATAAATAATAATATACAATGTATCTGTAGAATGTAAGCCCGCAGGGGCAAGGTCCTCCTCCCTCTGTACCTGTCTATCATTGTTAGTTACTGTAAGTGATATCTGTATCTGGTATGTAACCCCTTCTCATGTACGGCACCATGGAATCAATGGTGCTATATAAATATTAATAATATACATTGTATCTGTAGAATGTAAGCCCGCAGGGACAGGGTCCTCCTCCCTCTGTACCCGTCTATCATTGTTAGTTCTTTACTGTAAGTGATATCTGTATTTGATATGTAACCCCTTCTCATGTACAGCGCCATGGAATCAATGGAGCTATATAAATAATAATAATATACAATGTATCTGTAGAATGTAAGCCCGCAGGGGCAGGGTCCTCCTCCCTCTGTACCCGTCTATCATTGTTAGCTCTTTACTGTAAGTGATATCTGTATCTGGTATGTAACCCCTTCTCTTGTACAGCACCATGGCATCAATGGTGCTATATAAATAATAATAATATACAATGTATCTGTAGAATGTAAGCCCGTGGGGCAGGGTCCTCCTCCCTCTGTACCCGTCAATCATTGTTAGTTACTGTAAGTGATATCTGTATCTGGTATGTAACCCCTTCTCATGTACAGCACCATGGAATCAATGGAGCTATATAAATAATAATAATATACAATGTATCTGTAGAATGTAAGCCCACAGGGGCAGGGTCCTCCTCCCTCTGTACCCGTCTATCATTGTTAGTTACTGTAAGTGATATCTGTATCTGGTATGTAACCCCTTCTCATGTACAGACACCATGGAATCAATGGCGCTATATAAAAAATAATAATATACAATGTATCTGTAGAATGTAAGGCCTCAGGGACAGGGTCCTCCTCCCTCTGTACCCGTCTATCATTGTTAGTTACTGTAAGTGATATCTGTATCTGGTATGTAACCCCTTCTCATGTACAGCACCATGGCACCAATGGCGCTATTTAAATAATAATAATATACAATGTATCTGTAGAATGTAAGCCTGCAGGGGCAAGGTCCTCCTTCCTCTGTACCCGTCTATCATTGTTAGTTCTTTACTGTAAGTGATATCTGTATCTGGTATGTAACCCCTTCTCATGTACAGCACCATGGAATCAATGGAGCTATATAAGTAATAATAATATACAATGTATCTGTAGAATGTAAGCCCGCAGGGGCAGGGTCCTCCTCCCTCTGTACCCGTCTATCATTGTTAGTTACTGTAAGTGATATCTGTATCTGGTATGTAACCCCTTCTCATGTACGGCACCATGGAATCAATGGAGCTATATAAATAATAATAATATACAATGTATCTGTAGAATGTAATCCCCCAGGGGCAGGGTCCTCCTCCCTCTGTACCCGTCTATCATTGTTAGTTCTTTACTGTAAGTGATATCTGTATCTGGTATGTAACCCCTTCTCATGTACAGCACCATGGAATCAATGGAGCTATATAAATAATAATAATATACAATGTATCTGTAGAATGTAAGCCCGCAGGGGCAGGGTCCTCCTCCCTCTGTACCCATCTATCATTGTTAGTTCTTTACTGTAAGTGATATCTGTATCTGGTATGTAACCCCTTCTCATGTACAGCGCCATGGAATCAATGGCGCTATATAAATAATAATAATATACAATGTATCTGTAGAATGTAAGCCCGCAGGGGCAGGGTCCACCTCCCTCTGTACCCGTCTATCATTGTTAGTTCTTTACTGTAAGTGATATCTGTATCTGGGATGTAACCTCTTCTCATGTACAGCACCATGGCATCAATGGCACTATATAAATAATAATAATATACAATGTATCTGTAGAATGTAAGCCCGCAGGGGCAGGGTCCTCCTCCCTCTGTACCCGTCTATCATTGTTAGTTCTTTACTGTAAGTGATATCTGTATCTGGTATGTAACCCCTTCTCATGTACAGCGCCATGGAATCAATGAAGATATATAAATAATAATAATATACAATGTATCTGTAGAATGTAAGCCTGCAGGGGCAGGTCCTCTTCCCTCTGTACCCGTCTATCATTGTTAGTTCTTTACTGTAAGTGATATCTGTATCTGGTATGTAACCCCTTCTCATATACAATGGAATCAATGGCGCTATATAAATAATAATAATATACAATGTATCTGTAGAATGTAAGCCCCCAGGGGCAGGGTCCTCCTCCCTCTGTACCCATCTATCATTGTTAGTTCTTTACTGTAAGTGATATCTTTATCTGGTATGTAACCCCTTCTCATGTACAGCGCCATGGAATCAATGGCGCTATATAAATAATAATAATATACAATGTATCTGTAGAATGTAAGCCCGCAGGGGCAGGGTCCACCTCCCTCTGTACCCGTCTATCATTGTTAGTTCTTTACTGTAAGTGATATCTGTATCTGGGATGTAACCTCTTCTCATGTACAGCACCATGGCATCAATGGCACTATATAAATAATAATAATATACAATGTATCTGTAGAATGTAAGCCCGCAGGGGCAGGGTCCTCCTCCCTCTGTACCCGTCTATCATTGTTAGTTCTTTACTGTAAGTGATATCTGTATCTGGTATGTAACCCCTTCTCATGTACAGCGCCATGGAATCAATGAAGATATATAAATAATAATAATATACAATGTATCTGTAGAATGTAAGCCCCCAGGGGCAGGGTCCTCCTCCCTCTGTACCGTCTATCATTGTTAGCTCTTTACTGTAAGTGATATCTGTATCTGGTATGTAATCCCTTCTCATGGACAGCACCATGGAATCAATGGAGCTATATAAATAATAATAATATACAATGTATCTGTAGAATGTAAGTCCGCAGGGGCAGGATCCTCCTCCCTCTGTACCCGTCTATCAATGTTAGTTGCTGTAAGTGATATCTGTATCTGGTATGTAACCCATTCTCATGTACAGCACCATGGAAAGAATGGCGCTATGTAAATAATAATAATATACAATGTATCTGTAGAATGTAAGCCAGCAGGGGCAGGGTCCTCCTCCCTCTGTACCCGTCTATCATTGTTAGATCTTTACTGTAAGTGATATCTGTATCTGGTGTGTAACTCCTTCTCATGTACAGCGCCATGGAATCAATGGAGCTATATAAATAATAATAATATACAATGTATCTGTAGAATGTAAGCCCGCAGGGGTAGGGTCCTCCTCCCTCTGTACCCATCTGTCATTGTTAGTTTACTGTAAGTGATATCTGCATCTGGTATGTAACCCCTTTTCATGTACAGCACCATGGAATCAATGGGGCTATATAAATAATAATAATATACAATGTATCTGTAGAATGTAAGCCAGCAGGGGCAGGGTCCTCCTCCCTCTGTAACCGTCTATCATTGTTAGTTCTTTACTGTAAGTGATATCTGTATCTGGTATGTAACCCCTTCTCATGTACAGCGCCATGGAATCAATGGCACTATATAAATAATAATAATATACAATGTATCTGTAGAATATAAGCCCCCAGGGGCAGGGTCCTCCTCCCTCTGTACCAGTCTATCATTGTTAGTTCTTTACTGTAAGTGATATCTGTATCTGGTATGTAACCCCTTCTCATGTACAGCACCATGGAATCAATGGCGCTATATAAATAATAATAATATACAATGTATCTGTAGAATATAAGCCCCCAGGGGCAGGGTCCTCCTCCCTCTGTACCCGTCTATCATTGATAGTTACTGTAAGTGATATCTGTATCTGGTATGTAACCCCTTCTCATGTACAGCACTATGGAATCAATGGCGCTATATAAATAAAAATAATATACAATGTATCTGTAGAATGTAAGCCCACAGGGGCAGGGTCCTCCTCCCTCTGTACTCGTCTATCATTGTTAGTTCTTTACTATAAGTGATATCTATATCTGGTATGTAACCCCTTCTCATGTACAGCACCATGGCATCAATGGCGCTATATAAATAATAATAATATACAATGTATCTGTAGAATGTAAGCCCACAGGGGCAGGGTCCTCCTCCCTCTGTACCCATCTATCATTGTTAGTTCTTTACTTTAAGTGATATCTATATCTGGTATGTAACCCCTTCTCATGTACAGCACCATGGCATCAATGGCACTATATAAATAATAATAATATACAATGTATCTGTAGAATGTAAGCCCGCAGGGGCAGGGTCCTCCTCCCTCTGTACCCGTCTATCATTGTTAGTTTGCTGTAAGTGATAGCTGTATCTGGTATGTAACCCCTTCTCATGTACAGCACCATGGAATCAATGGAGCTATATAAATAATAATAATATACAATGTATCTCTAGAATGTAAGCCCGCAGGGGCAGGGTCCTCCTCCCTCTGTACCAGTTTATCATTGTTAGTTCTTTACTGTAAGTGATATCTGTATATGGTATGTAACCTCTTCTCATGTACAGCACCATGGAATCAATGGAGCTATATAAATAATAATAATATACAATGTATCTGTAGAATGTAAGCCCGCAGGGGCAGGGTCCTCCGCCCTCTGTACCCGTCTATCATTGTTAGTTCTTTACTGTAAGTGATATCTGTATCTGGTATGTAACCCCTTCTCATGTACAGCACCATGGAATCAATGGAACTATATAAATAATAATAATATACAATGTATCTGTAGAGTGTAAGCCCGCAGGGGCAGGGTCCTCCTCCCTCTGTACCCATCTATCATTGTTAGTTTACTGTAAGTGATATCTGTATCTGGTATGTAACCCCTTCTCATGTACAGCACCATGGAATCAATGGTGATATATAAATAATAATAATATACAATGTATCTGTAGAATGTAAGCCGGCAGGGGCAGGGTCCTCCTCCCTCTGTACCCGTCTATCATTGGTAGTTCTTTACTGTAAGTGATATCTGTATCTGGTATGTAACCCCTTCTCATGTACAGCACCATGGCATCAATGGTGCTATATAAATAATAATAATATACAATGTATCTGTAGAATGTAAGCCCGCAGGGGCAGGGTCCTCCTCCCTCTGTACCCGTCTATCATTGTTAGTTCTTTACTGTAAGTGATATCTGTATCTGGTATGTAACCCCTTCTCATGTACAGCACCATGGCATCAATGGCGCTATATAAATAATAATAATATACAATGTATCTGTAGAATGTAAACCAGCAGGGGCAGGGTCCTCCTCCCTCTGTACCCGTCTATCATTGTTAGTTTACTGTAAGTGATATCTGTATCTGGTATGTAACCCCTTCTCATGTACAGCACCATGGAATCAATGGAGCTATATAAATAATAATAATATACAATGTATCTGTAGAACGTAAGCCCGCAGGGGCAGGGTCCTCCTCCCTCTGTACCCGTCTATCATTGTTAGTTCTTTACTGTAAGTGATATCTGTATCTGGGATGTAACCTCTTCTCATGTACAGCACCATGGCATCAATGGCACTATATAAATAATAATAATATACAATGTATCTGTAGAATGTAAGCCCGCAGGGGCAGGGTCCTCCTCCCTCTGTACCCGTCTATCATTGTTAGTTCTTTACTGTAAGTGATATCTGTATCTGGTATGTAACCCCTTCTCATGTACAGCGCCATGGAATCAATGAAGATATATAAATAATAATAATATACAATGTATCTGTAGAATGTAAGCCCCCAGGGGCAGGGTCCTCCTCCCTCTGTACCGTCTATCATTGTTAGCTCTTTACTGTAAGTGATATCTGTATCTGGTATGTAATCCCTTCTCATGGACAGCACCATGGAATCAATGGCGCTATGTAAATAATAATAATATACAATGTATCTGTAGAATGTAAGCCTGCAGGGGCAGGGTCCTCCTCCCTCTGTACCCATGTATCATTGTTAGTTTACTGTAAGTGATATCTCTATCTGGTATGTAACCCCCTCTCATGTACAGTGCCATGGAATCAATGGAGCTATATAAATAATAATAATACACAATGTATCTGTAGAATGTAAGCCAGCAGGGGCAGGGTCCTCCTCCCTCTGTACCCGTCTATCATTGTTAGATCTTTACTGTAAGTGATATCTGTATCTGGTGTGTAACTCCTTCTCATGTACAGCGCCATGGAATCAATGGAGCTATATAAATAATAATAATATACAATGTATCTGTAGAATGTAAGCCCGCAGGGGCAGGGTCCTCCTCCCTCTGTACCCATCTGTCATTGTTAGTTTACTGTAAGTGATATCTGCATCTGGTATGTAACCCCTTTTCATGTACAGCACCATGGAATCAATGGGGCTATATAAATAATAATAATATACAATGTATCTGTAGAATGTAAGCCAGCAGGGGCAGGGTCCTCCTCCCTCTGTAACCGTCTATCATTGTTAGTTCTTTACTGTAAGTGATATCTGTATCTGGTATGTAACCCCTTCTCATGTACAGCGCCATGGAATCAATGGCACTATATAAATAATAATAATATACAATGTATCTGTAGAATATAAGCCCCCAGGGGCAGGGTCCTCCTCCCTCTGTACCAGTCTATCATTGTTAGTTCTTTACTGTAAGTGATATCTGTATCTGGTATGTAACCCCTTCTCATGTACAGCACCATGGAATCAATGGCGCTATATAAATAATAATAATATACAATGTATCTGTAGAATATAAGCCCCCAGGGGCAGGGTCCTCCTCCCTCTGTACCCGTCTATCATTGATAGTTACTGTAAGTGATATCTGTATCTGGTATGTAACCCCTTCTCATGTACAGCACTATGGAATCAATGGCGCTATATAAATAAAAATAATATACAATGTATCTGTAGAATGTAAGCCCACAGGGGCAGGGTCCTCCTCCCTCTGTACTCGTCTATCATTGTTAGTTCTTTACTATAAGTGATATCTATATCTGGTATGTAACCCCTTCTCATGTACAGCACCATGGCATCAATGGCGCTATATAAATAATAATAATATACAATGTATCTGTAGAATGTAAGCCCACAGGGGCAGGGTCCTCCTCCCTCTGTACCCATCTATCATTGTTAGTTCTTTACTTTAAGTGATATCTATATCTGGTATGTAACCCCTTCTCATGTACAGCACCATGGCATCAATGGCACTATATAAATAATAATAATATACAATGTATCTGTAGAATGTAAGCCCGCAGGGGCAGGGTCCTCCTCCCTCTGTACCCGTCTATCATTGTTAGTTTGCTGTAAGTGATAGCTGTATCTGGTATGTAACCCCTTCTCATGTACAGCACCATGGAATCAATGGAGCTATATAAATAATAATAATATACAATGTATCTCTAGAATGTAAGCCCGCAGGGGCAGGGTCCTCCTCCCTCTGTACCAGTTTATCATTGTTAGTTCTTTACTGTAAGTGATATCTGTATATGGTATGTAACCTCTTCTCATGTACAGCACCATGGAATCAATGGAGCTATATAAATAATAATAATATACAATGTATCTGTAGAATGTAAGCCCGCAGGGGCAGGGTCCTCCGCCCTCTGTACCCGTCTATCATTGTTAGTTCTTTACTGTAAGTGATATCTGTATCTGGTATGTAACCCCTTCTCATGTACAGCACCATGGAATCAATGGAACTATATAAATAATAATAATATACAATGTATCTGTAGAGTGTAAGCCCGCAGGGGCAGGGTCCTCCTCCCTCTGTACCCATCTATCATTGTTAGTTTACTGTAAGTGATATCTGTATCTGGTATGTAACCCCTTCTCATGTACAGCACCATGGAATCAATGGTGATATATAAATAATAATAATATACAATGTATCTGTAGAATGTAAGCCGGCAGGGGCAGGGTCCTCCTCCCTCTGTACCCGTCTATCATTGGTAGTTCTTTACTGTAAGTGATATCTGTATCTGGTATGTAACCCCTTCTCATGTACAGCACCATGGCATCAATGGTGCTATATAAATAATAATAATATACAATGTATCTGTAGAATGTAAGCCCGCAGGGGCAGGGTCCTCCTCCCTCTGTACCCGTCTATCATTGTTAGTTCTTTACTGTAAGTGATATCTGTATCTGGTATGTAACCCCTTCTCATGTACAGCACCATGGCATCAATGGCGCTATATAAATAATAATAATATACAATGTATCTGTAGAATGTAAACCAGCAGGGGCAGGGTCCTCCTCCCTCTGTACCCGTCTATCATTGTTAGTTTACTGTAAGTGATATCTGTATCTGGTATGTAACCCCTTCTCATGTACAGCACCATGGAATCAATGGAGCTATATAAATAATAATAATATACAATGTATCTGTAGAACGTAAGCCCGCAGGGGCAGGGTCCTCCTCCCTCTGTACCCGTCTATCATTGTTAGTTCTTTACTGTAAGTGATATCTGTATCTGGGATGTAACCTCTTCTCATGTACAGCACCATGGCATCAATGGCACTATATAAATAATAATAATATACAATGTATCTGTAGAATGTAAGCCCGCAGGGGCAGGGTCCTCCTCCCTCTGTACCCGTCTATCATTGTTAGTTCTTTACTGTAAGTGATATCTGTATCTGGTATGTAACCCCTTCTCATGTACAGCGCCATGGAATCAATGAAGATATATAAATAATAATAATATACAATGTATCTGTAGAATGTAAGCCCCCAGGGGCAGGGTCCTCCTCCCTCTGTACCGTCTATCATTGTTAGCTCTTTACTGTAAGTGATATCTGTATCTGGTATGTAATCCCTTCTCATGGACAGCACCATGGAATCAATGGAGCTATATAAATAATAATAATATACAATGTATCTGTAGAATGTAAGTCCGCAGGGGCAGGATCCTCCTCCCTCTGTACCCGTCTATCAATGTTAGTTGCTGTAAGTGATATCTGTATCTGGTATGTAACCCATTCTCATGTACAGCACCATGGAAAGAATGGCGCTATGTAAATAATAATAATATACAATGTATCTGTAGAATGTAAGCCTGCAGGGGCAGGGTCCTCCTCCCTCTGTACCCATGTATCATTGTTAGTTTACTGTAAGTGATATCTCTATCTGGTATGTAACCCCCTCTCATGTACAGTGCCATGGAATCAATGGAGCTATATAAATAATAATAATACACAATGTATCTGTAGAATGTAAGCCAGCAGGGGCAGGGTCCTCCTCCCTCTGTACCCGTCTATCATTGTTAGATCTTTACTGTAAGTGATATCTGTATCTGGTGTGTAACTCCTTCTCATGTACAGCGCCATGGAATCAATGGAGCTATATAAATAATAATAATATACAATGTATCTGTAGAATGTAAGCCCGCAGGGGCAGGGTCCTCCTCCCTCTGTACCCATCTGTCATTGTTAGTTTACTGTAAGTGATATCTGCATCTGGTATGTAACCCCTTTTCATGTACAGCACCATGGAATCAATGGGGCTATATAAATAATAATAATATACAATGTATCTGTAGAATGTAAGCCAGCAGGGGCAGGGTCCTCCTCCCTCTGTAACCGTCTATCATTGTTAGTTCTTTACTGTAAGTGATATCTGTATCTGGTATGTAACCCCTTCTCATGTACAGCGCCATGGAATCAATGGCACTATATAAATAATAATAATATACAATGTATCTGTAGAATATAAGCCCCCAGGGGCAGGGTCCTCCTCCCTCTGTACCAGTCTATCATTGTTAGTTCTTTACTGTAAGTGATATCTGTATCTGGTATGTAACCCCTTCTCATGTACAGCACCATGGAATCAATGGCGCTATATAAATAATAATAATATACAATGTATCTGTAGAATATAAGCCCCCAGGGGCAGGGTCCTCCTCCCTCTGTACCCGTCTATCATTGATAGTTACTGTAAGTGATATCTGTATCTGGTATGTAACCCCTTCTCATGTACAGCACTATGGAATCAATGGCGCTATATAAATAAAAATAATATACAATGTATCTGTAGAATGTAAGCCCACAGGGGCAGGGTCCTCCTCCCTCTGTACTCGTCTATCATTGTTAGTTCTTTACTATAAGTGATATCTATATCTGGTATGTAACCCCTTCTCATGTACAGCACCATGGCATCAATGGCGCTATATAAATAATAATAATATACAATGTATCTGTAGAATGTAAGCCCACAGGGGCAGGGTCCTCCTCCCTCTGTACCCATCTATCATTGTTAGTTCTTTACTTTAAGTGATATCTATATCTGGTATGTAACCCCTTCTCATGTACAGCACCATGGCATCAATGGCACTATATAAATAATAATAATATACAATGTATCTGTAGAATGTAAGCCCGCAGGGGCAGGGTCCTCCTCCCTCTGTACCCGTCTATCATTGTTAGTTTGCTGTAAGTGATAGCTGTATCTGGTATGTAACCCCTTCTCATGTACAGCACCATGGAATCAATGGAGCTATATAAATAATAATAATATACAATGTATCTCTAGAATGTAAGCCCGCAGGGGCAGGGTCCTCCTCCCTCTGTACCAGTTTATCATTGTTAGTTCTTTACTGTAAGTGATATCTGTATATGGTATGTAACCTCTTCTCATGTACAGCACCATGGAATCAATGGAGCTATATAAATAATAATAATATACAATGTATCTGTAGAATGTAAGCCCGCAGGGGCAGGGTCCTCCGCCCTCTGTACCCGTCTATCATTGTTAGTTCTTTACTGTAAGTGATATCTGTATCTGGTATGTAACCCCTTCTCATGTACAGCACCATGGAATCAATGGAACTATATAAATAATAATAATATACAATGTATCTGTAGAGTGTAAGCCCGCAGGGGCAGGGTCCTCCTCCCTCTGTACCCATCTATCATTGTTAGTTTACTGTAAGTGATATCTGTATCTGGTATGTAACCCCTTCTCATGTACAGCACCATGGAATCAATGGTGATATATAAATAATAATAATATACAATGTATCTGTAGAATGTAAGCCGGCAGGGGCAGGGTCCTCCTCCCTCTGTACCCGTCTATCATTGGTAGTTCTTTACTGTAAGTGATATCTGTATCTGGTATGTAACCCCTTCTCATGTACAGCACCATGGCATCAATGGTGCTATATAAATAATAATAATATACAATGTATCTGTAGAATGTAAGCCCGCAGGGGCAGGGTCCTCCTCCCTCTGTACCCGTCTATCATTGTTAGTTCTTTACTGTAAGTGATATCTGTATCTGGTATGTAACCCCTTCTCATGTACAGCACCATGGCATCAATGGCGCTATATAAATAATAATAATATACAATGTATCTGTAGAATGTAAACCAGCAGGGGCAGGGTCCTCCTCCCTCTGTACCCGTCTATCATTGTTAGTTTACTGTAAGTGATATCTGTATCTGGTATGTAACCCCTTCTCATGTACAGCACCATGGAATCAATGGAGCTATATAAATAATAATAATATACAATGTATCTGTAGAACGTAAGCCCGCAGGGGCAGGGTCCTCCTCCCTCTGTACCCGTCTATCATTGTTAGTTTACTGTAAGTGATATCTGTATCTGGTATGTAACCCCTTCTCATGTACAGCACCATGGAATCAATAGTGCTATAAAAATAATAATAATATACAATGTATCTGTAGAATGTAAGCCGGCAAGGGCAGGGTCCTCCTCCCTCTGTACCCGTCTATCATTGTTAGTTCTTTACTGTAAGTGATATCTGTATCTGGTAAGTAACCCCTTCTTATGTACAGCACCATGGCATTAATGGCGCCATATAAATAATAATAATATACAATGTATCTGTAGAATGTAAGCCCGCAGGGGCAGGGTCCTTCTCCCTCTGTACCCGTCTATCATTGTTAGCTCTTTACTGTAAGTGATATCTGTATCTGGTATGTAACCCCTTCTCATGTACAGCACCATGGAATCAATGGAGCTATATAAATAATAATAATATACAATGTATCTGTAGAATGTAAGACCGCAGGGGCAGGGTCCTCCTCCCTCTCTACCCGTCTATCATTGTTAGCTCTTTACTGTAAGTGATATCTGTATCTGGTATGTAACCCCTTCTCTAGTATAGCACCATGGAATCAATGGCGCTATATAAATAATAATAATATACAATGTATCTGTAGAATGTAAGCCCGCAGGGGCAGGGTCCTCCTCCTTCTGTACCCGTCTATCATTGTTAGTTCTTTACTGTAAGTGATATCTATATCTGGTATGTAACCTCTTCTCATGTACAGCATCATGGAATCAATGGCGCTATATAAATAATAATAATATACAATCTATCTGTAGAATGTAAGCCCCCAGGGTCAGGGTCCACCTCCCTCTGTACCCGTCTATCATTGTTAGTTCTTTACTGTAAGTGATATCTATATCTGGTATGTAACCCCTCCTCATGTACAGCACCATGGAATCAATGGCGTAAAAAAATAATAATAATATACAATGTATCTGTAGAATGTAAGCCTGCAAGGGCAGGGTCCTCCTCCCTCTGTACCCGTCTATCATTGTTAGTTCTTTATTGTAAGTGATATCTGTATCTGGTATGTAACCCCTTCTCATGTACAGCATCATGGAATCAATGGAGCTATATAAATAATAATAATATACAATGTATCTGTAGAATGTAAGCCCGCAGGGGCAGGGTCCTCCGCCCTCTGTACCCGTCTATCATTGTTAGCTTACTGTAAGTGATATCTGTATCTGGTATGTAACCCCCTTCTCATGTACAGCGCCATGGAATCAATGGAGCTATATAAATAATAATAATATACAATGTATCTGTAGAATGTAAGCCCGCAGGGGCAGGGTCCTCCTCCCTCTGTACCCGTCTATCATTGTTAGTTCTTTACTGTAAGTGATATCTGTATCTGGTATGTAACCCCTTCTCATGTATAGCGCCATGGAATCAATGGAGCTTTATGAATAATAATAATATACAATTTATCTGTAGAATGTAAGCCCGCAGGGGCAGGGTCCTCCTCCCTCTGTACCCGTCTATCATTGTTAGTTCTTTACTGTAAGTGATATCTGTATCTGGTATGTAACCCCTTCTCATGTACAGCACCATGGAATCAATGGAGCTATATAAATATTAATAATATACAATGTATCTGTAGAATGTAAGCCCCCAGGGGCAGGGTCCTGCTCCCTCTGTACCCGTCTATCATTGTTAGTTCTTTACTGTAAGTGATATCTGTATCTGGTATGTAACCCCTTCTCATGCACAGCACCATGGAATCAATGGCGCTATATAAATAATAATAATATACAATGTATCTGTAGAATGTAAGCCCGCAGTGGCAGGGTCCTCCTCCCTCTGTACCCGTCTATCATTGTTAGTTCTTTACTGTAAGTGATATCTGTATCTGGTATTTAACCCCATCTCATGTACAGCGCCATGGAATCAATGGAGCTATATAAATAACAATAATATACAATGTATCTATAGAATGTAAGCCCGCAGGGGCAGGGTCCTCCTCCCTCTGTACCAGTCTATCATTGTTAGTTCTTTGCTGAAAGTGATATCTGTATCTGGTATGTAACCCCTCCTCATGTACAGCGCCATGGAATCAATGGTACTATATAAATAATAATAATATACAATGTATCTGTAGAATGTAAGCCCGCAGGGGCAGGGTCCTCCTCCCTCTGTACCCGTCTATCATTGTTAGTTCTTTACTGTGATATCTGTATCTGGTATGTAACCCATTCTCATATACAGCACCATGGCATCAATGGTGCTATATAAATAATAATAATATACAATGTATCTGTAGAATGTAAGCCCGCAGGGGCAGGGTCCTTCTCCCTCTGTACCCGTCTATCATTGTTAGTTCTTTACTGTAAGTGATATCTGTATCTGGTATGTAACCCCTTCTCATGTACAGCACCATGGCATCAATGGCGCTATATAAATAATAATAATATACAATGTATCTGTAGAATTTAAGCCTGCAGGAGCAGGGTCCTCCGCCCCCTGTACCCGTCTATCATTGTTAGTTTACTGTAAGTGATATCTGTATCTGGTATGTAACCCCGTCTCATGTACAGCGCCATGGAATCAATGGTGCTATATAAATAATAATAATTTATAATGTATCTGTAGAATGTAAGCCCGCAGGGGCAGGGTCCTCCTCCCTCTGTACCCGTCTATCATTGTTAGCTCTTTACTGTAAGTGATACCTGTATCTGGTATGTAACCCCTTCTCATGTACAGCACCATGGAATCAATGGTGCTATATGAATAATAATAATATACAATGTATCTGTAGAATGTAAGCCCGCAGGGGCAGGGTCCTCCTCCCTCTGTACCCGTCTATCATTGTTAATTCTTTACTGTAAGTGATATCTGTATCTGGTATGAAACCCCTTCTCATGTACAGCACCATGGAATCAATGGAGCTATATAAATAATAATAATATACAATGTATCTGTAGAATGTAAGCTCGAAGGGGCAGGGTCCTCATCCCTCTGTACCCGTCTATCATTGTTAGTTCTTTACTGTAAGTGATATCTGTATCTGGTATGTAACCCCTTCTCATGTACAGCACCATGGAATCAATGGTGCTATATAAATAATAGTAATATACAATGTATCTGTAGAATGTAAGCCCGCAGGGGCAGGGTCCTCCTCCCTCTGTACCCGTCTATCATTGTTAGTTCTTTACTGTAAGTGATATCTGTATCTGGTATGTAACCTCTTCTCATGTACAGCACCATGGAATCAATGGAGCTATATAAATAATAATAATAATATACAATGTATCTGTAGAATGTAAGCCCGCAGGGGCAGGGTCCTCCTCCCTCTGTACCCGTCTATCATTGTTAGTTTACTGTAAGTGATATCTGTATCTGGTATGTAACCCCTTCTCATGTACAGTGCCATGGAATCAATGGCGCTATATAAATAATAATAATATACAATGTATCTGTAGAATGTAAGTCCCCAGGGGCAGGTCCTCCTCCCTCTGTACCCGTCTATCATTGTTAGTTCTTTACTGTAAGTGATATCTGTATCTGGTATGTAACCCCTTCTCATGTACAGCACCATGGCACCAATGGAGCTATATAAATAATAGTAATATACAATGTATCTGTAGAATGTAAGCCCGCAGGGGCAGGGTCCTCCTCCCTCTGTACCCGTCTATCATTGTTAGTTCTTTACTGTAAGTGATATCTGTATCTGGTATGTAACCTCTTCTCATGTACAGCACCATGGAATCAATGGAGCTATATAAATAATTATAATATACAATGTATCTGTAGAATGTAAGCTCGCAGGGGCAGGGTCCTCCTCCCTCTGTACCCGTCTATCATTTTTAGTTCTTTACTGTAAGAGATATCTGTATCTGGTATGTAACCCCTTCTCATGTACAGCGTCATGGCATCAATGGCGCTATATAAATAATAATAATATACAATGTATCTGTAGAATTTAAGTCCCCAGGGGCAGGTCCTCCTCCCTCTGTACCCGTCTATCATTGTTAGTTCTTTACTGTAAGTGATATCTGTATCTGGTATGTAACCTCTTCTCATGTACAGCACCATGGAATCAATGGAGCTATATAAATAATAATAATATACAATGTATCTGTAGAATGTAAGCCCGCAGGGGCAGGGTCCTCCTCCCTCTGTACCCGTCTATCATTGTTAGTTCTTTACTGTAAGTGATATCTGTATCTGGTATGTAACCCCTTCTCATGTACAGTGCCATGGAATCAATGGCGCTATATAAATAATAATAATATACAATGCATCTGTAGAATGTAAGCCCGCAGGGGCAGGTCCTCCTCCCTCTGTACCCGACTATCATTGTTAGTTCTTTACTGTAAGTATTATCTGTATCTGGTATGTAACCTCTTCTCATGTACAGCACCATGGAATCAATGGAGCTATATAAATAATAATAATATACAATGTATCTGTAGAATGTAAGCCCCAGGGGCAGGGTCCTCCTCCCTCTGTACCCGTCTATCATTGTTAGTTTACTGTAAGTGATATCTGTATCTGGTATGTAACCCCTTCTCATGTACAGCACCATGGAATCAATGGCGCTATATAAATAATAATAATATACAATGTATCTGTAGAATGTAAGCCCGCAGGGCCAGGGTCCTTCTCCCTCTGTACCTGTCTATCATTGTTAGTTCTTTACTGTAAGTGATATCTGTATCTGGTATGTAACCCCTTCTCATGTACAGCACCATGGAATCAATGGCTCTATATAAATAATAATAATATACAATGTATCTGTAGAATGTAAGCCCCCAGGGGCAGGGTCCTCCTCCCTCTGTACCCGTCTATCATTGTTAGTTCTTCACTGTAAGTTATATCTGTATCTGGTATGTAACCCCTTCTCATGTACAGCACCATGGAATCAATGGCTCTATATAAATAATAATAATATATAATGTATCTGTAGAATGTAAGCCCGCAGGGGCAGGGTCCTCCTCCCTCTGAACCCGTCTATCATTGTTAGTTCTTTACTGTAAGTGATATCTATATCTGGTATGTAACCTCTTCTCATGTACAGCACCATGGAATCAATGGCGCTATATAAATAATAATAATATACAATGTATCTGTAGAATGTAAGCACGCAGGGGCAGGGTCCTCCTCCCTCTGTACCCGTCTATCATTGTTAGTTACTGTAAGTGATATCTGTATCTGGTATGTAACCCCTTCTCATGTACAGCGTCATGGAATCAATGGCACTATATAAATAATAATAATATACAATGTATCTGTAGAATGTAAGGCGCAGGGACAGGGTACTCCTCCCTCTGTACCCGTCTATCATTGTTAGTTCTTTACTGTAAGTGATATCTGTATCTGGTATGTAACCCCTTCTCATGTACAGCACCATGGAATCAATGGAACTATATAAATAATAATAATATACAATGTATCTGTAGAATGTAAGCCCGCAGGGGCAGGGTCCTCCTCCCTCTGTACCCGTCTATCATTGTTAGCTCTTTACTGTAAGTGATATCTGTATCTGGTATGTAACCTAATGTCATGTACAGCGCCATGGAATCAATGGCGCTATATAAATAATAATAATATACAATGTATCTGTAGAATGTAAGCCCGTGGGGCAGGGTTCTCCTCCCTCTGTGCCCGTCTATCATTGTTAGTTTTTTACTGTAAGTGATATCTGTATCTGGTATGTAACCCCTTCTCATGTACAGCACCATGGCATCAATGGAGCTATATAAATAATAATAATATACAATGTATCTGTAGAATGTAAGCCCGCAGGGGCAGGTCCTCCTCCCTCTGTACCCGTCTATCATTGTTAGTTACTGTAAGTGATATCTGTATCTGGTATGTAACCCCTTCTCATGTACAGCACCATGGAATTAATGGCACTATATAAATAATAAAAATATACAATGTATCTGTAGAATGTAAGCCCGCAGGGGCAGGGTCCTCCTCCCTCTGTACCCGTCTATCATTGTTAGCTCTTTACTGTAAGTGATATCTGTATCTGGTATGTAACCTCTTGTCATGTACAGCGCCATGGAATCAATGGAGCTATATAAATAATAATAATATACAATGTATCTGTAGAATGTAAGCCCCCAGGGGCAGGGTCCTCCTCCCTCTGTACCCGTCTATCATTGTTAGTTCTTTACTGTTAGTGATATCTGTATCTGGTATGTAACCCCTTCTCATGTACAGCACCATGGAATCAATGGAGCTATATAAATAATAATAATATACAATGTATCTGTAGAATGTAAGCCCGCAGTGGCAGGGTCCTCCTCCCTCTGTACCCGTCTATCATTGTTAGTTTACTGTAAGTGATATCTGTATCTGGTATGTAACCCCTTCACATGTACAGCACCATGGAATCAATGGCGCTATATAAATAATAATAATATACAATGTATCTGAAGAATGTAAGCCCGCAGGGGCAGGGTCCTCCTCCCTCTGTACCCGTCTATCATTGTTAGTTTACTGTTAGTGATATCTGTATCTGGTATGTAACCTCTTCTCATGTACAGCACCATGGAATCAATGGCGCTATATAAATAATAATAATATACAATGTATCTGTAGAATGTAAGCCTGCAGGGGCAGGGTCCTCCTCCCTCTGTACCCGTCTATCATTGTTAGTTCTTTAATGTAAGTGATATCTGTATCTGGTATGTAACCCCCTTCTCATGTACAGCACCATGGAATCAATGGAGCTATATAAATAATAATAATATACAATGTATCTGTAGAATGTAAGCCCGCAGGGGCAGGTCCTCCTCCCTCTGTACCCGTCTATCATTGTTAGTTCTTTACTGTAAGTGATATCTGTATCTGGTATGCAACCCCTTCTCATGTACAGCACCATGGCATCAATGGAGCTATATAAATAATAATAATATACAATGTATTTGTAGAATGTAAGCACGCAGGGGCAGGGTCCTCCTCCCTCTGTACCCGTCTATCATTATTAGTTCTTTACTGTAAGTGATATCTGTATCTGGTATGCAACCCCTTCTCATGTACAGCACCATGGCATCAATGGAGCTATATAAATAATAAAAATATACAATGTATCTGTAGAATGTAAGCACGCAGGGGCAGGGTCCTCCTCCCTCTGTACCCGTCTATCATTGTTAGTTTATTGTAAGTGATATCTGTATATGGTATGCAACCCCTTCTCATGTACAGCACCATGGCATCAATGGCGCTATATAAATAATAATAATATACAATGTATCTGTAGAATGTAAGCCCGCAGGGGCAGGGTCCTCCTCCCTCTGTACCCGTCTATCAGTGTTAGTTTAATGTAAGTGATATCTGTATCTGGTATGTAACCCCTTCTCATGTCCAGCACCATGGAGTCAATGGCGCTATATAAATAACAATAATATACAATGTATCTGTAGAATGTAAGCCCGCAGGGGCAGGGTCCTCCTCCCTCTGTACCCGTCTATCATTGTTAGTTCTTTACTGTAAGTGATATCTGTATCTGGTATGTAACCTCTTCTCATGTACAGCACCATGGAATCAATGGAGCTATATAAATAATAATAATAATATACAATGTATCTGTAGAATGTAAGCCCGCAGGGGCAGGGTCCTCCTCCCTCTGTACCCGTCTATCATTGTTAGTTTACTGTAAGTGATATCTGTATCTGGTATGTAACCCCTTCTCATGTACAGTGCCATGGAATCAATGGCGCTATATAAATAATAATAATATACAATGTATCTGTAGAATGTAAGTCCCCAGGGGCAGGTCCTCCTCCCTCTGTACCCGTCTATCATTGTTAGTTCTTTACTGTAAGTGATATCTGTATCTGGTATGTAACCCCTTCTCATGTACAGCACCATGGCACCAATGGAGCTATATAAATAATAGTAATATACAATGTATCTGTAGAATGTAAGCCCGCAGGGGCAGGGTCCTCCTCCCTCTGTACCCGTCTATCATTGTTAGTTCTTTACTGTAAGTGATATCTGTATCTGGTATGTAACCTCTTCTCATGTACAGCACCATGGAATCAATGGAGCTATATAAATAATTATAATATACAATGTATCTGTAGAATGTAAGCTCGCAGGGGCAGGGTCCTCCTCCCTCTGTACCCGTCTATCATTTTTAGTTCTTTACTGTAAGAGATATCTGTATCTGGTATGTAACCCCTTCTCATGTACAGCGTCATGGCATCAATGGCGCTATATAAATAATAATAATATACAATGTATCTGTAGAATTTAAGTCCCCAGGGGCAGGTCCTCCTCCCTCTGTACCCGTCTATCATTGTTAGTTCTTTACTGTAAGTGATATCTGTATCTGGTATGTAACCTCTTCTCATGTACAGCACCATGGAATCAATGGAGCTATATAAATAATAATAATATACAATGTATCTGTAGAATGTAAGCCCGCAGGGGCAGGGTCTTCCTCCCTCTGTACCCGTCTATCATTGTTAGTTCTTTACTGTAAGTGATATCTGTATCTGGTATGTAACCCCTTCTCATGTACAGTGCCATGGAATCAATGGCGCTATATAAATAATAATAATATACAATGCATCTGTAGAATGTAAGCCCGCAGGGGCAGGTCCTCCTCCCTCTGTACCCGACTATCATTGTTAGTTCTTTACTGTAAGTATTATCTGTATCTGGTATGTAACCTCTTCTCATGTACAGCACCATGGAATCAATGGAGCTATATAAATAATAATAATATACAATGTATCTGTAGAATGTAAGCCCCAGGGGCAGGGTCCTCCTCCCTCTGTACCCGTCTATCATTGTTAGTTTACTGTAAGTGATATCTGTATCTGGTATGTAACCCCTTCTCATGTACAGCACCATGGAATCAATGGCGCTATATAAATAATAATAATATACAATGTATCTGTAGAATGTAAGCCCGCAGGGGCAGGTCCTCCTCCCTCTGTACCCGTCTATCATTGTTAGTTCTTTACTGTAAGTGATATCTGTATCTGGTATGTAACCTCTTCTCATGTACAGCACCATGGAATCAATGGCGCTATATAAATAATAATAATATACAATGTATCTGTAGAATGTAAGCCCGCAGGGCCAGGGTCCTTCTCCCTCTGTACCTGTCTATCATTGTTAGTTCTTTACTGTAAGTGATATCTGTATCTGGTATGTAACCCCTTCTCATGTACAGCACCATGGAATCAATGGCTCTATATAAATAATAATAATATACAATGTATCTGTAGAATGTAAGCCCCCAGGGGCAGGGTCCTCCTCCCTCTGTACCCGTCTATCATTGTTAGTTCTTCACTGTAAGTTATATCTGTATCTGGTATGTAACCCCTTCTCATGTACAGCACCATGGAATCAATGGCTCTATATAAATAATAATAATATATAATGTATCTGTAGAATGTAAGCCCGCAGGGGCAGGGTCCTCCTCCCTCTGAACCCGTCTATCATTGTTAGTTCTTTACTGTAAGTGATATCTATATCTGGTATGTAACCTCTTCTCATGTACAGCACCATGGAATCAATGGCGCTATATAAATAATAATAATATACAATGTATCTGTAGAATGTAAGCACGCAGGGGCAGGGTCCTCCTCCCTCTGTACCCGTCTATCATTGTTAGTTACTGTAAGTGATATCTGTATCTGGTATGTAACCCCTTCTCATGTACAGCGTCATGGAATCAATGGCACTATATAAATAATAATAATATACAATGTATCTGTAGAATGTAAGGCGCAGGGACAGGGTACTCCTCCCTCTGTACCCGTCTATCATTGTTAGTTCTTTACTGTAAGTGATATCTGTATCTGGTATGTAACCCCTTCTCATGTACAGCACCATGGAATCAATGGAACTATATAAATAATAATAATATACAATGTATCTGTAGAATGTAAGCCCGCAGGGGCAGGGTCCTCCTCCCTCTGTACCCGTCTATCATTGTTAGCTCTTTACTGTAAGTGATATCTGTATCTGGTATGTAACCTAATGTCATGTACAGCGCCATGGAATCAATGGCGCTATATAAATAATAATAATATACAATGTATCTGTAGAATGTAAGCCCGTGGGGCAGGGTTCTCCTCCCTCTGTGCCCGTCTATCATTGTTAGTTTTTTACTGTAAGTGATATCTGTATCTGGTATGTAACCCCTTCTCATGTACAGCACCATGGCATCAATGGAGCTATATAAATAATAATAATATACAATGTATCTGTAGAATGTAAGCCCGCAGGGGCAGGTCCTCCTCCCTCTGTACCCGTCTATCATTGTTAGTTACTGTAAGTGATATCTGTATCTGGTATGTAACCCCTTCTCATGTACAGCACCATGGAATTAATGGCACTATATAAATAATAAAAATATACAATGTATCTGTAGAATGTAAGCCCGCAGGGGCAGGGTCCTCCTCCCTCTGTACCCGTCTATCATTGTTAGCTCTTTACTGTAAGTGATATCTGTATCTGGTATGTAACCTCTTGTCATGTACAGCGCCATGGAATCAATGGAGCTATATAAATAATAATAATATACAATGTATCTGTAGAATGTAAGCCCCCAGGGGCAGGGTCCTCCTCCCTCTGTACCCGTCTATCATTGTTAGTTCTTTACTGTTAGTGATATCTGTATCTGGTATGTAACCCCTTCTCATGTACAGCACCATGGAATCAATGGAGCTATATAAATAATAATAATATACAATGTATCTGTAGAATGTAAGCCCGCAGTGGCAGGGTCCTCCTCCCTCTGTACCCGTCTATCATTGTTAGTTTACTGTAAGTGATATCTGTATCTGGTATGTAACCCCTTCACATGTACAGCACCATGGAATCAATGGCGCTATATAAATAATAATAATATACAATGTATCTGAAGAATGTAAGCCCGCAGGGGCAGGGTCCTCCTCCCTCTGTACCCGTCTATCATTGTTAGTTTACTGTTAGTGATATCTGTATCTGGTATGTAACCTCTTCTCATGTACAGCACCATGGAATCAATGGCGCTATATAAATAATAATAATATACAATGTATCTGTAGAATGTAAGCCTGCAGGGGCAGGGTCCTCCTCCCTCTGTACCCGTCTATCATTGTTAGTTCTTTAATGTAAGTGATATCTGTATCTGGTATGTAACCCCCTTCTCATGTACAGCACCATGGAATCAATGGAGCTATATAAATAATAATAATATACAATGTATCTGTAGAATGTAAGCCCGCAGGGGCAGGTCCTCCTCCCTCTGTACCCGTCTATCATTGTTAGTTCTTTACTGTAAGTGATATCTGTATCTGGTATGCAACCCCTTCTCATGTACAGCACCATGGCATCAATGGAGCTATATAAATAATAATAATATACAATGTATTTGTAGAATGTAAGCACGCAGGGGCAGGGTCCTCCTCCCTCTGTACCCGTCTATCATTATTAGTTCTTTACTGTAAGTGATATCTGTATCTGGTATGCAACCCCTTCTCATGTACAGCACCATGGCATCAATGGAGCTATATAAATAATAAAAATATACAATGTATCTGTAGAATGTAAGCACGCAGGGGCAGGGTCCTCCTCCCTCTGTACTCGTCTATCATTGTTAGTTTATTGTAAGTGATATCTGTATATGGTATGCAACCCCTTCTCATGTACAGCACCATGGCATCAATGGCGCTATATAAATAATAATAATATACAATGTATCTGTAGAATGTAAGCCCGCAGGGGCAGGGTCCTCCTCCCTCTGTACCCGTCTATCATTGTTAGTTACTGTAAGTGATATCTGTATCTGGTATGTAACCCCTTCTCATGTACAGCACCATGGAGTCAATGGTGCTATATAAATAACAATAATATACAATGTATCTGTAGAATGTAAGCCCGCAGGGGCAGGGTCCTCCTCCCTCTGTACCCGTCTATCAGTGTTAGTTTAATGTAAGTGATATCTGTATCTGGTATGTAACCCCTTCTCATGTCCAGCACCATGGAGTCAATGGCGCTATATAAATAACAATAATATACAATGTATCTGTAGAATGTAAGCCCGCAGGGGCAGGGTCCTCCTCCCTCTGTACCAGTCTATCATTGTTAGTTTACTGTAAGTGATATCTGTATCTGGTATGTAACCTCTTCTCATGTACAGCACCATGGAATCAAAGGCGCTATATAAATAATAATAATATACAATGTATCTGTAGAATGTAAGCCCGCAGGGGCAGGGTCCTCCTCCCTCTGTACCCGTCAATCAGTGTTAGTTACTGTAAGTGATATCTGTATCTGGTATGTAACCCCTTCTCATGTACAGCACTATGGCATCAATGGCGCTATATAAATAATAATAATATACAATGTATCTGTAGAATGTAAGCCCGCAGGGGCAGGGTCCTCCTCCCTCTGTACCCGTCTATCATTGTTAGTTACTGTAAGTGATATCTGTATCTGGTATGTAACCCCTTCTCATGTACAGCACCATGGAGTCAATGGCGCTATATAAATAACAATAATATACAATGTATCTGTAGAATGTAAGCCCGCAGGGGCAGGGTCCTCCTCCCTCTGTACCCGTCTATCAGTGTTAGTTTAATGTAAGTGATATCTGTATCTGGTATGTAACCCCTTCTCATGTACAGCACCATGGCATCAATGGCTCTATATAAATAATAATAATATACAATGAATCTGTAGAATGTAAGCCCGCAGGGGCAGGGTCCTCCTCCCTCTGTACCAGTCTATCATTGTTAGCTCTTTACTGTAAGTGATATCTGTATCTGGTATGTAACCCCTTCTCATGTACAGCACCATAGAATCAATGGAGCTATATAAATAATAATAATATACAATGTATCTGTAGAATGTAAGCCCAGAGGGGCAGGGTCCTCCTCCCTCTGTACCCGTCTATCATTGTTAGTTCTTTACTGTAAGTGATATCTGTATCTGGTATGTAACCCCTTCTCATGTACAGCACCATGGCATCAATGGAGCTATATAAATAATAATAATATACAATGTATCTGTAGAATGTAAGCCCGCAGGGGCAGGGTCCTCCTCCCTCTGTACCCGTCTATCATTGTTAGTTCTTTACTGTAAGTGATATCTGTATCTGGTATATAACCTCTTCTCATGTACAGCACCATGGAATCAATGGTACTATATAAATAATAATAATATATAATGTATCTGTAGAATGTAAGCCCGCAGGGGCAGGGTCCTCCTCCCTCTGTACCCGTCTATCATTGTTAGTTTACTGTAAGTGATATCTGTATCTGGTATGTAACCTTCTCATGTACAGCACCATGGAATCAATGGCGCTATATAAATAATAATAATATACAATGTATCTGTAGAATGTAAGCCCGCAGGGGCAGGGTCCTCCTCCCTCTGTACCCGTCTATCATTGTTAGTTACTGTAAGTGATATCTGTATCTGGTATGTAACCCCTTCTCATGTACAGCACCATGGAATCAATGGTGCTATATAAATAATAATAATATACAATGTATCTGTAGAATGTAAGCCCGCAGGGGCAGGGTCCTCCTCCCTCTGTACCCGACTATCATTGTTAGTTCTTTACTGTAAGTGATATCTGTATCTGGTATGTAACCCCTTCTCATGTACAGCACCATAGAATCAATGGTGCTATATAAATAATAATAATATACAATGTATCTGTAGAACGAAAGCCCCAAGGGGCAGGGTCCTCCTCCCTCTGTACACGTCTATCATTGTTAGTTTACTATAAGTGATATCTGTATCTGGTATGTAACCTCTTCTCATGTACAGCGCCACGGAATCAATGGAGCTATATAAATAATAATAATATACAATGTATTTGTAGAATATAAGACCGCAGGGGCAGGGTCCTCCTCCCTCTGTACCCATCTATCATTGTTAGTTGTTTACTATAAGTGATAGCTGTATCTGGTATGTAACCCCTTCTCATGTACAGCGCCATGGAATCAATGGAGCTATTTAAATAATAATAATAATAATATACAATGTATCTGTAGAATGTAAGCCCGCAGGGGCAGGTCCTCCTCCCTCTGTACCAGTCTATCATTGTTAGTTACTGTAAGTGATATCTGTATCTGGTATGTAACCCCTTCTCATGTACAGCACCATGGAATTAATGGCACTATATAAATAATAAAAATATACAATGTATCTGTAGAATGTAAGCCCGCAGGGGCAGGGACCTCCTCCCTCTGTACCCGTCTATCATTGTTAGCTCTTTACTGTAAGTGATATCTGTATCTGGTATGTAACCTCTTGTCATGTACAGCGCCATGGAATCAATGGAGCTATATAAATAATAATAATATACAATGTATCTGTAGAATGTAAGCCCCCAGGGGCAGGGTCCTCCTCCCTCTGTACCCGTCTATCATTGTTAGTTCTTTACTGTTAGTGATATCTGTATCTGGTATGTAACCCCTTCTCATGTACAGCACCATGGAATCAATGGAGCTATATAAATAATAATAATATACAATGTATCTGTAGAATGTAAGCCCGCAGTGGCAGGGTCCTCCTCCCTCTGTACCCGTCTATCATTGTTAGTTTACTGTAAGTGATATCTGTATCTGGTATGTAACCCCTTCACATGTACAGCACCATGGAATCAATGGCGCTATATAAATAATAATAATATACAATGTATCTGAAGAATGTAAGCCCGCAGGGGCAGGGTCCTCCTCCCTCTGTACCCGTCTATCATTGTTAGTTTACTGTTAGTGATATCTGTATCTGGTATGTAACCTCTTCTCATGTACAGCACCATGGAATCAATGGCGCTATATAAATAATAATAATATACAATGTATCTGTAGAATGTAAGCCTGCAGGGGCAGGGTCCTCCTCCCTCTGTACCAGTCTATCATTGTTAGTTCTTTAATGTAAGTGATATCTGTATCTGGTATGTAACCCCCTTCTCATGTACAGCACCATGGAATCAATGGAGCTATATAAATAATAATAATATACAATGTATCTGTAGAATGTAAGCCCGCAGGGGCAGGTCCTCCTCCCTCTGTACCCGTCTATCATTGTTAGTTATTTACTGTAAGTGATATCTGTATCTGGTATGCAACCCCTTCTCATGTACAGCACCATGGCATCAATGGAGCTATATAAATAATAATATACAATGTATTTGTAGAATGTAAGCACGCAGGGGCAGGGTCCTCCTCCCTCTGTACCCGTCTATCATTGTTAGTTCTTTACTGTAAGTGATATCTGTATCTGGTATGCAACCCCTTCTCATGTACAGCACCATGGCATCAATGGAGCTATATAAATAATAAAAATATACAATGTATCTGTAGAATGTAAGCACGCAGGGGCAGGGTCCTCCTCCCTCTGTACCCGTCTATCATTGTTAGTTTACTGTAAGTGATATCTGTATATGGTATGCAACCCCTTCTCATGTACAGCACCATGGCATCAATGGCGCTATATAAATAATAATAATATACAATGTATCTGTAGAATGTAAGCCCGCAGGGGCAGGGTCCTCCTCCCTCTGTACCCGTCTATCATTGTTAGTTACTGTAAGTGATATCTGTATCTGGTATGTAACCCCTTCTCATGTGCAGCACCATGGAGTCAATGGTGCTATATAAATAACAATAATATACAATGTATCTGTAGAATGTAAGCCCGCAGGGGCAGGGTCCTCCTCCCTCTGTACCCGTCTATCAGTGTTAGTTTAATGTAAGTGATATCTGTATCTGGTATGTAACCCCTTCTCATGTCCAGCACCATGGAGTCAATGGCGCTATATAAATAACAATAATATACAATGTATCTGTAGAATGTAAGCCCGCAGGTGCAGGGTCCTCCTCCCTCTGTACCCGTCTATCATTGTTAGTTTACTGTAAGTGATATCTGTATCTGGTATGTAACCTCTTCTCATGTACAGCACCATGGAATCAATGGCGCTATATAAATAATAATAATATACAATGTATCTGTAGAATGTAAGCCCGCAGGGGCAGGGTCCTCCTCCCTCTGTACCCGTCAATCAGTGTTAGTTACTGTAAGTGATATCTGTATCTGGTATGTAACCCCTTCTCATGTACAGCACTATGGCATCAATGGCGCTATATAAATAACAATAATATACAATGTATCTGTAGAATGTAAGCCCGCAGGGGCAGGGTCCTCCTCCCTCTGTACCCGTCTATCATTGTTAGTTCTTTACTGTAAGTGATATCTGTATCTGGTATGTAACCCCTTCTCATGTACAGCACCATGGCATCAATGGAGCTATATAAATAATAATAATATACAATGAATCTGTAGAATGTAAGCCCGCAGGGGCAGGGTCCTCCTCCCTCTGTACCAGTCTATCATTGTTAGTTCTTTACTGTAAGTGATATCTGTATCTGGTATGTAACCCCTTCTCATGTACAGCACCATGGAATCAATGGAGCTATATAAATAATAATAATATACAATGTATCTGTAGAATGTAAGCCCAGAGGGGCAGGGTCCTCCTCCCTCTGTACCCGTCTATCATTGTTAGTTCTTTACTGTAAGTGATATCTGTATCTGGTATGTAACCCCTTCTCATGTACAGCACCATGGCATCAATGGAGCTATATAAATAATAATAATATACAATGTATCTGTAGAATGTAAGCCCGCAGGGGCAGGGTCCTCCTCCCTCTGTACCCGTCTATCATTGTTAGTTCTTTACTGTAAGTGATATCTGTATCTGGTATATAACCTCTTCTCATGTACAGCACCATGGAATCAATGGTACTATATAAATAATAATAATATACAATGTATCTGTAGAATGTAAGCCCGCAGGGGCAGGGTCCTCCTCCCTCTGTACCCGTCTATCATTGTTAGTTTACTGTAAGTGATATCTGTATCTGGTATGTAACCTCTTCTCATGTACAGCACCATGGAATCAATGGCGCTATATAAATAATAATAATATACAATGTATCTGTAGAATGTAAGCCCGCAGGGGCAGGGTCCTCCTCCCTCTGTACCCGTCTATCATTGTTAGTTACTGTAAGTGATATCTGTATCTGGTATGTAACCCCTTCTCATGTACAGCACCATGGAATCAATGGTGCTATATAAATAATAATAATATACAATGTATCTGTAGAATGTAAGCCCGCAGGGGCAGGGTCCTCCTCCCTCTGTACCCGTCTATCATTGTTAGTTTACTATAAGTGATATCTGTATCTGGTATGTAACCTCTTCTCATGTACAGCGCCATGGAATCAATGGAGCTATATAAATAATAATAATATACAATGTATTTGTAGAATATAAGACCGCAGGGGCAGGGTCCTCCTCCCTCTGTACCCATCTATCATTGTTAGTTCTTTACTGGAAGTGATATCTGTATCTGGTATGTAACTCCTTCTCATGTACAGCGCCATGGAATCAATGGTGCTATATAAATAAATATAATATAGAATGTATCTGTAGAATGTAAGCCGCAGGGGCAGGGTCCTCCTCCCTCTGTACCAGTCTATCTTTGTTAGCTCTTTACTGTAAGTGATATCTGTATCTGGTATGTAACCCCTTCTCATGTACAGCACCATGGCAGCAATGGCACTAGATAAATAATAATAATATACAATATATCTGTAGAATGTAAGCCCGCAGGGGCAGGGTCTTCCTCCCTCTGTACTCGTCTATCATTGTTAGCTCTTTACTGTAAGTGATATCTGTATCTGGTATGTAACCTATTCTCATATACAGCACCATGGAATCAATGGAACTATATAAATAATAATAATATACAATGTATCTATAGAATGTAAGCCCGCAGGGTAAGTCCTCATCCCTCTGTACCCGTCTATCATTGTTAGCTCTTTACTGTAAGTGATATCTGTATCTGGTATGTAACCCCTTCTCATGTACAGCACCATGGAATCAATGGCGCTATATAAATAATAATAATATACAATGTATCTGTAGAATGTAAGCCCGCAGGGACAGGGTCCTCCTCCCTCTGTACCAGTCTATCATTGTTAGTTACTGTAAGTGATAACTGTATCTGGTATGTAACCCCTTCTAATGTACAGCACCATGGAATCAATGGAGCTATATAAATAATAATAATATACAATGTATCTGTAGAATGTAAGCCCGCAGGGGCAGGGTCCTCCTCCCTCTATCATTGTTAGTTGTTTACTATAAGTGATAGCTGTATCTGGTATGTAACCCCTTCTCATGTACAGCGCCATGGAATCAATGGAGCTATTTAAATAATAATAATAATAATATACAATGTATCTGTAGAATGTAAGCCCGCAGGGGCAGGGTCCTCCTCCCTCTGTTCCTGTTTATCATTGTTAGTTTTTTACTGTAAGTGATATCTGTATCTGGTATGTAACCCCTTCTCATGTACAGCACCATGGCATCAATGGTGCTATATAAATAATAATAATATACAATGTATCCGTAGAATGTAAGCCCGCAGGGGCAGGGTCCTCCTCCCTCTTTACCAGTCTATCATTGTTAGTTACTGTAAGTGATATCTGTATCTGGTATGTAACCCCTTCTAATGTACAGCACCATGGAATCAATGGAGCTATATAAATAATAATAATATACAATGTATCTGTAGAATGTAAGCCCGCAGGGGCAGGGTCCTCCTCCCTCTGTACCCGTCTATCAGTGTTAGTTTAATGTAAGTGATATCTGTATCTGGTATGTAACCCCTTCTCATGTACAGCGCCATGGCATCAATGGAGCTATATAAATAATAATAATATACAATGTATCTGTAGAATGTAAGCCCGCAGGGGCAGGGTCCTCCTCCCTCTGTACCCGTCTATCATTGTTAGTTCTTTACTATAAGTGATATCTGTATCTGGTATGTAACCCCTTCTCATGTACAGCACCATGGAATAAATGGTGCTATATAAATAATAATAATATACAATGTATCTGTAGAACGAAAGCCCCAAGGGGCAGGGTCCTCCTCCCTCTGTACCCGTCTATCATTGTTAGTTTACTATAAGTGATATCTGTATCTGGTATGTAACCTCTTCTCATGTACAGCGCCATGGAATCAATGGAGCTATATAAATAATAATAATATACAATGTATTTGTAGAATATAAGCCCGCAGGGGCAGGGTCCTCCTCCCTCTGTACCCATCTATCATTGTTAGTTCTTTACTGGAAGTGATATCTGTATCTGGTATGTAACTCCTTCTCATGTACAGCGCCATGGAATCAATGGTGCTATATAAATAATAATAATATACAATATATCTGTAGAATGTAAGCCCGCAGGGGCAGGGTCCTCCTCCCTCTGTACTCGTCTATCATTGTTGGCTCTTTACTGTAAGTGATATCTGTATCTGGTATGTAACCTCTTCTCATGTACAGCACCATGGAATCAATAGAGCTATATAAATAATAATAATATACAATGTATCTGTAGAATGTAAGCCCGCAGGGGCAGGGTCCTCCTCCCTCTATCATTGTTAGATGTTTACTATAAGTGATAGCTGTATCTGGTATGTAACCCCTTCTCATTAACAGCACCATGGAATCAATGGAGCTATATAAATAATAATAATAATAATATACAATGTATCTGTAGAATGTAAGCCCGCAGGGGCAGGGTCCTCCTCCCTCAGTTCCTGTCTATCATTGTTAGTTTTTAACTGTAAGTGATATCTGTATCTGGTATGTAACCCCTTCTCATGTACAGCACCATGGAATCAATGGAGCTATATAAATAATAATAATAATATACAATGTATCTGTAGAATGTAAGCCCACAGGGGCAGGGTCCTCCTCCCTCAGTTCCTGTCTATCATTGTTAGTTTTTTACTGTAAGTGATATCTGTATCTGGTATGTAACCCCTTCTCATGTACAGCACCATGGAATCAATGGAGCTATATAAATAATAATAATAATATACAATGTATCTATAGAATGTAAGCCCACAGGGGCAGGGTCCTCATCCCTCTGTACCCGTCTATCATTGTTAGCTCTTTACTGTAAGTGATATCTGTATTTGGTATGTAACCTCTTCTCATGTACAGCACCATGGAATCAATAGAGCTATATAAATAATAATAATATACAATGTATCTGTAGAATGTAAGCCCGCAGGGGCAGGGTCCTCCTCCCTCTATCATTGTTAGATGTTTACTATAAGTGATAGCTGTATCTGGTATGTAACCCCTTCTCATTAACAGCACCATGGAATCAATGGAGCTATATAAATAATAATAATAATAATATACAATGTATCTGTAGAATGTAAGCCCGCAGGGGCAGGGTCCTCCTCCCTCAGTTCCTGTCTATCATTGTTAGTTTTTAACTGTAAGTGATATCTGTATCTGGTATGTAACCCCTTCTCATGTACAGCACCATGGAATCAATGGAGCTATATAAATAATAATAATAATATACAATGTATCTGTAGAATGTAAGCCCACAGGGGCAGGGTCCTCCTCCCTCTGTTCCTGTCTATCATTGTTAGTTTTTTACTGTAAGTGATATCTGTATCTGGTATGTAACCCCTTCTCATGTACAGCGCCATGGAATCAATGGCGATATATAAATAATAATATACAATGTATCTGTAGAATGTAAGCCCGTAGGGGCAGGGTCCTCCTCCCTCTGTACCCGTCCATCAGTGTTAGTTCTTTACTGTAAGTGATATCAGTATCTGGTATGGAACTTCTTCTCATATACAGCTCCATGGAATCAATGGTGCTATATAAATAATAATAATATACAATGTATCTGTAGAATGTAAGCCCGCAGGGACAGGGTCCTCCTGCCTCTGTACCCATCCATCATTGTTAGTTACTGTAAGTGATATCGGTAACTGGTATGTAACCCCTTCTCATATACAGCGCCATGGAATCAATGGAGCTATATAAATAATAATAATATACAATGTATCTGTAGAATGTAAGCCCGCGGGTGAAGGGTCCTCCTCCCTCTGTACCAGTCTATCATTGTTAGTTCTTTACTGTAAGTGATATCTGTATCTGGTATGTAATCTCTTCTCATGTACAGCACCATGGCATCAATGACACTATATAAATAATAATAATATACAATGTATCTGTAGAATGTAAGCCCGCAGGGGAAGGGTCCTCCTCCCTCTGTACCCGTCTATCATTGTTAGTTCTTTACTGTAAGTGATCCCTGCATCTGGTATGTAACCCCTTCTCATGTACAGCACCATGTCACCAATGGAGCTATTTAAATAATAATAACATACAATGTATCTGTAGAATATAAGCCCGCAGGGGCAGGGTCCTCCTCCCTCTGTACCCGTCTATCATTGCTAGTTACTGTAAGTGATATCTGTATCTGGTATGTAACCCCTTCTCATGTACAGCACCATGGAATCAATGGAGCTATATGAATAATAATAATATACAATGTATCTATAGAATGTAAGCCTGCAGGGGCAGGGTCCTCCTCCCTCTGTACCCGTCTATCATTGTTAGTTTACTGTAAGTGATATCTCTATCTGGTATGTAACCCCTTCTCATGTACAGCGCCATGGAATCAATGGCGATATATAAATAATATACAAAGTATCTGCAGAATGTAAGCCCGCAGGGGCAGGTCCTCCTCCCTCTGTACCCGTCTATCATTGTTAGTTCTTTACTGTAAGTGATATCTGTATCTGGTATGTAACCCCTTCTCATGTACAGCTCCATGGAATCAATGGTGCTATATAAATAATAATAATATACAAAGAATGTAAGCCCGCAGGGACAGGGTCCTCCTGATTCTGTACCCATCCATCATTGTTAGTTACTGTAAGTGATATCTGTATCTGGTATGTAACCCCTTCTCATGTACAGCACCATGCAATCAATGGAGCTATATGAATAGTAATAATAATATACAATGTATCTATAGAATGTAAGCCCGCAGGGGCAGGGTCCTCCTCCCTCTGTACCCGTCTATCATTGTCAGTTACTGTAAGTGATATCTGTTTCTGGTATGTAACCCCTTCTCATGTACAGCACCATGGCATCAATGGAGCTATATAAATAATAATAATATACAATGTATCTGTAGAATGTAAGCCCCCAGGGGCAGGGTCCTCCTCCCTCTGTACCCGTCTATCATTGTTACTTTACTGTAAGTGATATCTGTATCTGGTATGTAACCCCTTCTCATGTACAGCGCCATGGAATCAATGGAGCTATATAAATAATAATAACATACAATGTATCTGTAGAATGTAAGCCCCCAGGGGCTGGGTCCTCCTCCCTCTGTACCCGTCTATCATTGTTAGTTTACTGTAAGTGATATCTGTATCTGGTATGTAACCCCTTCTCATGTACAGCGCCATGGAATCAATGGAGCTATATAAATAATAATAATATACAATGTATCTGTAGAATGTAAGCCTGCAGGGGCAGGTTCCTCCTCCCTCTGTACCCGTCTATTATTGTTAGTTACTGTAAGTTATATCTGTATCTGGTATGTAACCCCTTCTCATGTACAGCGCCATGGAATCAATGAAGCTATATAAATAATAATAATATACAATGTACCTGTAGAATGTACGCCCACAGGGGCAGGGTCCTCCTCCCTCTGTACCCGTCTATCATTGTTAGTTCTTTACTGTAAGTGATATCTGTATCTGGTATGTAACCCATTCTCATGTACAGCACCATGGCATCAATGGCGCTATATAAATAATAATAATATACAATGTATCTGTAGAATGTAAGCCCGCAGGGGCAGGGTCCTCCTCCCTCTGTACCAGTCTATCATTGTTATTTACTGTAAGTGATATCTGTATCTGGTATGTAACCCCTTCTCATGTACAGCACCATGGCATCAATGGAGCTATATAAATAATAATAATATACAATGTATCTGTAGAATGTAAGCCCGCAGGGGCAGGGTCCTCCTCCCTCTGTACCCGTCTATCATTGATAGTTACTGTTAGTGAGATCTGTATCTGGTATGTAACCCCTTCTCATGTACAGCACCATGGAATCAATGGTGCTATATAAATAATAATAATATATAATGTATCTGTAGAATGTAAGCCCGCAGGGGCAGGGTCCTCCTCCCTCTGTACCCGTCTAGCATTGTTAGTTACTGTTAGTGAGATCTGTATCTGGTATGTAACCCCTTCTCATGTACAGCACCATGGAATCAATGGTGCTATATAAATAATAATAATATACAATGTATCTGTAGAATGTAAGCCCGCAGGGGCAGGGTCCTCCTCCCTCTGTACCCGTCTATCATTGTTAGTTCTTTACTGTAAGTGATATCTGTATCTGGTATGTAACCCCTTCTCATGTACAGCACCATGGAATCAATGGCTCTATATAAATAATAATAATATACAATGTATCTGTAGAATGTAAGCCCCCAGGGGCAGGGTCCTCCTCCCTCTGTACCCGTCTATCATTGTTAGCTCTTTACTGTAAGTGATATCTGTATCTGGTATGTAACCACTTCTCATGTACAGCGCCATGGAATCAATGGAGCTATATAAATAATAATAATATACAATGTATCTGTAGAATGTAAGCCCGCAGGGGCAGGGTCCTCCTCCCTCTGTACCCGTCTATCATTGTTAGTTCTTTACTGTAAGTGACATCTATATCTGGTATGTAACCCCTTCTCATGTACACCACCATGGAATCAATGGCGCTATATAAATAATAATAATATACAATGTATCTGTAGAATGTAAGACCGCAGGGGCAGGGTCCTCCTCCCTCTGTACCCATCTATCATTGTTAGTTCTTTACTGTAAGTGATATCTGTATCTGGTATGTAACCCCTTCTCATATATAGCGCCATGGAATCAATGGAGCTATATAAATAATAATAATATACAATGTATCTGTAGAATGTAAGCCTGCTGGGGCAGGGTCCTCCTCCCTCTGTACCCGTCTATCATTGTTAGTTCTTTACTGTAAGTGATATCTGTATCTGGTATGTAACCCCTTCTCTAGTATAGCACCATGGAATCAATGGTGCTATATAAATAATAATAATATACAATGTATCTGTAGAATGTAAGCCCGCAGGTGCAGGGTCCTCCTCCCTCTGTACCCGTCTATCAGTGTTAGTTCTTTACTGTAAGTGATATCTGCATCTGGTATGTAACCCCTTCTCATGTACAGCACCATGGAATCAATGGCGCTATATAAATAATAATAATATACAATGTATCTGTAGAATGTAAGCCCGCAGGGGCAGGGTCCTCCTCCCTCTGTACCAGTCTATCATTGTTAGTTCTTTACTGTAAGTGATATCTGTATCTGGTATGTAACCCCTTCTCTAGTACAGCACCATGGAATCAATGGTGCTATGTAAATAATAATATACAATGTATCTGTAGAATGTAAGCCCGCAGGGGCAGGGTCCTCCTCCCTCTGTAACCGTCTATCATTGTTAGTTCTTTACTGTAAGTGATATCTGTATCTGGTATGTAACCCCTTCTCTAGTACAGCACCATGGAATCAATGGTGCTATGTAAATAATAATAATATACAATGTATCTGTAGAATGTAAGCCCACAGGGGCAGGGTCCTCCTCCCTCTGTACCCGTCTATCATTGTTAGTTCTTTACTGTAAGTGATATCTGTATCTGGTATGTAACCCCTTCTCATGTACAGCGCCATGGAATCAATGGAGCTATATTAATAATAATAATATACAATGTATCTGTAGAATGTAAGCCTGCAGGGGCAGGGTCCTCCTCCCTCTGTACCCGTCTATCATTGTTAGTTCTTTACTGTAAGTGATATCTGTATCTGGCATGTAAGCCCTTCTCATGTACAGCACCATGGTATCAATGGCGCTATATAAATAATAATAATATACAATGTATCTGTAGAATGTAAGCCCGCAGGGGCAGGGTCCTCCTCCCTCTGTACCCCTCTATCATTGTTAGTTCTTTACTGTAAGTGATATTTGTATCTGGTATGTAACCCCTTCTCATGTACAGCACCATGGAATCAATGGCACTATATAAATAATAATAATATACAATGTATCTGTAGAATGTATGCCCGCAGGGGCAGGGTCCTCCTTCCTCTGTACCAGTCTATCATTGTTAGTTACTGTAAGTGATATCTGTATCTGGTATGTAACCCCTTCTCATGTACAGCACCATGGAATCAATGGAGCTATATAAATAACAATAATATACAATGTATCTGTAGAATGTAAGCCCGCAGGGGCTGGGTCCTCCTCCCTCTGTACCCATCTATCATTGTTAGTTACTGTAAGTGATATCTGTATCTGGTATGTAACCCCTTCTCATGTACAGCACCATGGAATCAATGGCGCTATATAAATAATAATAATATACAATGTATCTGTAGAATGTAAGCCCGCAGGAGCAGGGTCCTCCTCCCTCTGTACCCATCTATCATTGTTAGTTACTGTAAGTGATATCTGTATCTGGTATGTAACCCCTTCTCATGTACAGCGTCATGGAATCAATGGAGCTATATAAATAATAATAATATACAATGTATCTGTAGAATGTAAGCCCGCAGGGGCAGGGTCCTCCTCCCTCTGTACCCGTCTATCATTGTTAGTTCTTTACTGTAAGTGATACCTGTATCTGGTATGTAACCCCTTCTCATGTACAGCACCATGGAATCAATGGCGCTATATAAATAAAAATATACAATGTATCTGTAAAATGTAAGCCCCCAGGGGCAGGGTTCTCCTCCCTCTGTACCCGTCTATCATTGTTAGTTCTTTACTGTAAGTGATATCTGTATCTGGTATGTAACCCCTTCTCATGTACAGCGCCATGGAATCAATGGAGCTATATAAATAATAATAATATACAATGTATCTGTAGAATGTAAGCCCGCAGGGGCAGGGTCCTCCTCCCTCTGTAACCGTCTATCATTGTTAGTTCTTTACTGTAAGTGATATCTGTATCTGGTATGTAACCCCTTCTCTAGTACAGCACCATGGAATCAATGGTGCTATGTAAATAATAATAATATACAATGTATCTGTAGAATGTAAGCCCACAGGGGCAGGGTCCTCCTCCCTCTGTACCCGTCTATCATTGTTAGTTCTTTACTGTAAGTGATATCTGTATCTGGTATGTAACCCCTTCTCATATACAGCGCCATGGAATCAATGGAGCTATATTAATAATAATAATATACAATGTATCTGTAGAATGTAAGCCTGCAGGGGCAGGGTCCTCCTCCCTCTGTACCCGTCTATCATTGTTAGTTCTTTACTGTAAGTGATATCTGTATCTGGCATGTAAGCCCTTCTCATGTACAGCACCATGGTATCAATGGCGCTATATAAATAATAATAATATACAATGTATCTGTAGAATGTAAGCCCGCAGGGGCAGGGTCCTCCTCCCTCTGTACCCCTCTATCATTGTTAGTTCTTTACTGTAAGTGATATTTGTATCTGGTATGTAACCCCTTCTCATGTACAGCACCATGGAATCAATGGCACTATATAAATAATAATAATATACAATGTATCTGTAGAATGTATGCCCGCAGGGGCAGGGTCCTCCTTCCTCTGTACCAGTCTATCATTGTTAGTTACTGTAAGTGATATCTGTATCTGGTATGTAACCCCTTCTCATGTACAGCACCATGGAATCAATGGAGCTATATAAATAACAATAATATACAATGTATCTGTAGAATGTAAGCCCGCAGGGGCTGGGTCCTCCTCCCTCTGTACCCATCTATCATTGTTAGTTACTGTAAGTGATATCTGTATCTGGTATGTAACCCCTTCTCATGTACAGCACCATGGAATCAATGGCGCTATATAAATAATAATAATATACAATGTATCTGTAGAATGTAAGCCCGCAGGAGCAGGGTCCTCCTCCCTCTGTACCCATCTATCATTGTTAGTTACTGTAAGTGATATCTGTATCTGGTATGTAACCCCTTCTCATGTACAGCGTCATGGAATCAATGGAGCTATATAAATAATAATAATATACAATGTATCTGTAGAATGTAAGCCCGCAGGGGCAGGGTCCTCCTCCCTCTGTACCCGTCTATCATTGTTAGTTCTTTACTGTAAGTGATACCTGTATCTGGTATGTAACCCCTTCTCATGTACAGCACCATGGAATCAATGGCGCTATATAAATAAAAATATACAATGTATCTGTAGAATGTAAGCCCCCAGGGGCAGGGTTCTCCTCCCTCTGTACCCGTCTATCATTGTTAGTTCTTTACTGTAAGTGATATCTGTATCTGGTATGTAACCCCTTCTCTAGTACAGCACCATGGAATCAATGGCGCTATATAAATAATAATAATATACAATGTATCTGTAGAATGTAAGCCCGCAGGGGCAGGGTCCTCCTCCCTCTGTACCCGTCTATCATTGTTAGTTCTTTACTGTAAGTGATATCGGTATCTGGTATGTAACCCCTTCTCATGTACAGCGCCATGGAATCAATGGCGCTATATAAATAATAATAATATACAATGTATCTGTAGAATGTAAGCCCGCAGGGGCAGGTCCTCCTCCCTCTGTACCCATCTATCATTGTTAGTTTACTGTAAGTGATATCTGTATCTGGTATGTAACCCCTTCTCATGTACAGCACCATGGAATCAATGGCGCTATATAAATAATAATAATATACAATGTATCTGTAGAATGTAAGCCCGCAGGGGCAGGGTCCTCCTCCCTCTGTACCCGTCTATCATTGTTAGTTCTTTACTGTAAGTGATATCTGTATCTGGTATGTAACCCCTTCTCATGTACAGCACCATGGAATCAATGGCGCTATATAAATAATAATAATATACAATGTATCTGTAGAATGTAAGCCCCCAGGGGCAGGGTCCTCCTCCCTCTGTACCCGTCTATCATTGTTAGTTCTTTACTGTGATATCTGTATCTGGCATGTAACCCCTTCTCATGTACAGCGACATGGAATCAATGGCGATATATAAATAATTATTAAAGGTCAGGACTTTTAACTAGATGACTCGAAAGTCTTAACCACTTCGCACCAGAGCCTGTTTTTGCCTTCGTGACTGGGCCAATTTTTTCAATTCTGACCACTGTCACTTTATTCTGAGAATGTTTTTTCGTGACATATTGTACTTCATGATTGTGGTAAAATTTCTTCGATATAACTTGCGTTTATTTGTGAAAATATTGGAAATTTGGCGAAAATTTTGAAAATTTTGCCATTTTCAAATTTTTAATTTTCATGCCCTTAAATCAGAGAGATAGGTCACACAAAATAGTTAATAAATAACATTTCCCACATGTCTACTTTACATCAGCCCAATTTTGGAACCAAAATTTTTTTTATTAGGGAGCTATAAGGGTTAAAAGTTGACCAGCGATTTCTCATTTTTCCAACAAAATTTACAAAACATTTTTTTTAGGGACCACATCATATTTGAAGTCACTTTGAGGGGTCTTTATGACAGAAAATACCCAAAAGAGACACCATTCTAAAAACTGCACCCCTCAAGGTGCTCAAAACCACATTCAAGAACTTTATTAACAGGGATTTTTGGAATGTGGAAGAAAAAAATTAACATTTAACTTTTTTCACAAAAATGTTACTTTAGACCCAATTTTTTTTATTTTCACAGGGGTAACAGGAAAAAATGGACCCCAAATTTTTTTGTACAATTTCTCCTGAGCACGCTGATACCCCATATGTGAGGGAAAACCACTGTTTGGGCGCACTGCAGGGTTCAGAAGGGAAGGAGCGCCATTAGACTTTTTGAATGTAAAATTTGTCTGAATAATTAGCAGACGCCATGTTGCGTTTGGAGAGCCCCTGATGTGCCTAAACAGTGGAAACCCCCCACAAGTGACACCATTCCCCTCAGGGAACTTATCTAGATGTGTGGTGAGCACCTTGAACCCCAAGGTGCTTCACAGAAGTTTATAATATTGAGCTGTAAAAAATAAAATTTTCACATTTTTCCCACAAAACCGTTTTTTCATCCCTTAATTTTGCATTATCATAAGGGTAATAGGAAAAATTGCACCATGAAATTTGTTGTGCAATTTCTCCTGAACACGCTGATACCCCATATGTGGAGGCAAACCACTGTTTGGGCGCACGGCAGGGTTTGAAAGGGAAGGAGCGCCATTTGACTTTTTGAATGTAAAATTTGTTTGAATAATTAGCGGACGCCATGTCGCATTTGGGGAGCCCCTGATGTGCCTAAACAGTGGAAACCCCCCACAAGTGACACCATTTTGGAAACTAGACCCCTTAGGGAACTTATCTAGATGGTGGTGAGCACCTTGCACCCCCAGCTGCTTCACAGAAGTTTATAATATTGAGCCGTAAAAATAAAATTTTCACATTTTTCCCATAAAAAGTGTTTTTCATTCCTTAATTTTGCATTATCATAAGGGTAACAGGATAAATTGCACCGTGAAATTTGTTGTGCAATTTCTCCTGAGTACGCCGATACCCCATATATGGGGGAAAACCACTGCTTTGGTGTACGGCAGGGTTCGGAAGAGAAAGGAGCGCTATGTTGGCTGGGATAGGTTGCAGACACCATGTCACAATTGAAGAATCGCTGACATGCAGAAACCCCCACAAGTGACTCCATTTTGTAAACTACACCTCTCAAGGAATTCATCTAGGGAAGTAGTGAGCATTTTTTAATTTTTAAATTTATACCATTGGGCAGTGAAAAAAGCATAATTATATTTTTACCACAAAAAAATGTTTTACCCTCAGATTTTACATTTTCACACAGGGCAATGGGTAAAAATGGTGCGGAAATGTGTCACACAATTTCTTCTAAAAGTGTCAATACCCCATATGTGGCTGTATCATACCGCTTAGCCGTACGGAGAGATCCGGGAGGGATGGAGCGCTATTTGACAATTGGAGAACAAATTATTGTAGAATAGGCATTTGGATTTGGGAGCACAAAATTTTCTGAATTTCTTTTGGGGGGCAAGGGCCATTTCGCTTTTCCAGAGCCTTTCTGCTACCAGTAACTTGGAAGTCCCTTATATTTTTAACAGATGAAGGACCTGATTGGGGACTAGCTTTTTTTGAGGACTGAGTTGAAGCTTTTATTGGGAACATTTTACATAACATTTATCCGGCGCTCTAGGCTGAGCACTTACATCGGGGTTTCCATCTAATTTTCCAAGTGATGTAATTCAGATGAAACCCCTGCGGGATGCATTCACTGTAATGAGGCAGCAGAGTTACTCTGGACTCCGTCTGGCCTCTGTTTAGCGGTGTCCTTTTTTTCAGAAGTGCACAAAACTGTGGCCAACCGCACTTTTATGCACGCCTAAAACAAATGACACCGTGGAATCCCAGGCCAGACGGCATCCACAGTGGCCTAGATCTGCCTCATTACAGGAAATCTTCCGTCATGGGTTCCGGCTGAATCACGTATTTCAGAGATTTACACGGAAACTCTGGTGTAAGTGCTCAGCGCAGAGCGCAGGATAAATGTGAGCAGAGCCATACTGCGATCTTTGGGAGATATAATAAACAAATCAGTAGCAGGTGAAGAATTTGTTTTATTTATTTTTTACGCCGTTCCTCGTGCGGTATAAGTGGTGAGATTACTTTATTCTTTGGGTCGGTGCGATTACAGAGATACCAGATTTATATCGGGTTTTTATGACTGACAGCTGTCACACACTAAGACGCTTTTTTTTTTTTGCAAAATCTAGTTTTTGCATCACCATATTTTGAGAGCTATAATTTTTCCATATTTCGGCCGACAGAGTCATGTGACAGGTTGTTTTTTGCAGGTCGAGTTGACATTTTTATTGGTACCATTTTTGGGTAAGTGACATTTTTTGATCGCTTTCTATTCCGTTTTTTGGGAGGTAAAATTAACAAAAACCAACAATTCAGGAATTGTTTTTTGAGGTTTTTTTTATGCCGTTCTGCGTGTGGTAAAAGTGATAAGGCAGCATTATTCTTCGGGTCAGTACGTTTACAGCGATACTACACTTACTGTATATTTTTTTATGTTTTGGCGCTTTTACACAATAAAACAATTTTATAGAAAAAAATTTTTTTGCATTGCTTTATTCTGAGAGCTATAACTTTTTTATTTTTCAGCTGATGTAGCTGTATGGCGGCTTTTTTTTGCAGAACAAGATGATGTTTTCAGCGGTACCATTTTTATTTCTATTTTGTTTTTTTATCGCATTTTTTTCCACTTTTTGTTTGGCGATATGATGAAAAAGCATATTTTTTTGCTCCGTTTTTTATTTATTTTTATTACAGTGTGCACAGAAGGAGTTAATTAGTGTGACAGTTTTATAGCTCGGGTTGTTTCGGACGCGGCGATACCAAATGTGTACTTTTTTTGGTTTTGTAAAAATATACGGATTTATTGGTTTAATATTTTATTTATTTATTTTTATTAAGTTTGTGATTTTTTTTTTTTTAATAGTTTAAAAACTTTTTTTTTACATTTTTACTTAGTCCCTGTATGGGACATTAATTTTTATTTTTCTAATCACTGATCTCATGTAATGTAATAGACATATATTAAATTACATGAGATCTTCGCTGACTGTGTCAGGCTGCGTGCCCACGTTGCGTATCATAAGCGTATATGCTGCGGAATTTCCGCAGCATAAATGCTTGTAAAAACGCATGTATATCCGCACCCCATGGTCCCCAATGGCATTCCGCAATGTCAATGCCCATGCTGCGGATTTTTCCGCAGCGTATATGCTGCGGTCAAAAATCCGCAGCATGTTCATTAATTTTGCGTTTCCGCATGCGGAATCAATGTGCGTATGGTACCCAAGTCTGGAGGAGAGGAGACTCTCATCCAGACCTGGGTACCAAAGAACCTGTTAAAAAAAGAATAAAATAAAGTTTATACTTATCTTCTGATGTTTTCCTTCCGACGTGCTGTTGTGTGAAGGACCTGCCACGTCATTGAGTCATGTGACCCATCACATGACTCAATGACGTCACCGCAGGTCCTGCACACAACAGCGTGAGCAGCTCAAGACTCCGGACGGGTCAGTGAATGCATCGATAGGTGAGTATAAACTTTATTTTTTTATTTTTTACCATTCTGATTCTTTTTTTTTAACTATTACTTGGTCACACTATATATGCCGGTTGCATGGATTTATATAGTGTGAACAAGTTGTCAAGCACTTTTCCAAGTGATGCTTAAATCACTTGGAGAAGCGCTTGATAACCCGCATGCGGAAATGCATGCAAAGACGCTGCAAAGACGCCTCACAAACGCTTCTACCTGGCGGGAAAACCGCATGTAAAATCCGCATGCGATTTTCCCGCCAGGGAGAAGCGTAAAAAATATGCTTCAGTTCCGCAACGTGGGCACATAGCCTCACAGTCAGAGTCTCCTGCCAGGCTTCAGCTGCAGGCTGAGCCAGGCAGGACACCTTATATGGCAGAGCTGGAGGCGGTCATGTGACCTCCAGCTGCCATAGCAACCCCAGGTCCTGGAAGGTATCAGGGGTCGTCGGAGAGGTAAGTAAGACGACCCCCTCTCCTCCTATCTTCTATATGCCGCGATCACTATAGATCGCGGCATATAGAACATAGCAAAGAGTTAACATCACTGGGACCTGATCCAATCAGGTCCCGATGATGTTCCCTGTCAGTGCTAACGCACTGCACCGGAATCGCAGCGCTTGCAGGACCCTGGGGGTCCTGAGCGCTGCGAGACCACCCACCGTTTTTAAATGTCGGCGCTGCACAGAGCCCAGCAAGCGCCGACGTTTATCTACAGTGGGCCGTCACGAACCGGTTGTGTTTTTCATAAGCCATTCAGAGGCGGACTTGCTGCTGTGTTTTGGATCATTGTCCTGCTGCACTACCCAAGTGCGCTTCACCTTGAGCTCACGAACAGGTGGCCGAACATTCTCCTTCAGGATTTTTTGGTAGACACTCAGTAAAATTCATGGTTCCATTTACCACAGCAAGTCTTTCAGGTCTTGAAAGCAGCAAAACAGTCTCAGACCATCACACTTAGAACTCTGCCATGCTTCCATTTTTGCCCAGTCTCTTTCCTATAGTGGAATCATAAACACGGACCTTTACTGAGGCGAGGCCTGCAGTTCTTTAGATGTTGTTGTGGGGCTTTTTGTGATCTCTTAGATGAGTCGTTGCTACGCTCTTGGGGTAATTTTGGCCAGCCAGCCACTCCTGCGAAGGTTCCATGTTTTTGCTATTTGTGGATAATGGCCCACTGTGGTTCGCTGGAGTCCCAAAGCTTTATAAATAGCTTTATAACCTTTTCCAGACTGATAGATCTTAATTGCTTTCTCATTTGTTCCTGAATTTCTTTGGCTCTCAGCATGATGTCTAGCTTTTGAGTTTCTTTTGGTCTTCTTCACTTTGTCAGGCAGATCCTATTTAAGTGATTTCTTGATTGAGAACAGATGTGGCAGTAATCAGGCCTGTGTGTGCCTAGGGAAATTTAACTCAGCTTCCCAAAGGTGTGATAAACCACAGTTAATTTAAGTTTTAAGAGAGGTGGGGGGGGGGGGGGTAATCACTTTCACACTCGGCCCTGTAGGTTTAGATTTCCTTTTCTCTTAATAAAAACCTTAGTTTAAAAACACCAAGGTTACTTACCGGTAGCCGGTTTTTCCTGAGCCCATGACAGCACACCTTGAGAGAGGATCCGCCCCACCAAGGACAGGAAACCGTCTGAAATAAAAGGGCGGTACCTCTCCCTCGCTTCAGTTGTTTACAGAGCATTGAGAGGACCTCCCTAAACAGGTTAGGCACATAACCAACACCACAATATACAAATACACACCACCCCACACAGTGCACACCAGGGTGTGAGAAACATAGAAAAAATAAGGGGGGGAAACTACGGGTGCTGTCATGGGCTCAGGAAAAACCGGCTACCGGTAAGTAACCTTGGTGTTTTCCCCTCCCCCATGACAGCACACCTTGAGAGAATTTTGGAGAATTTATGAGCACCCTAGGGAGGGACCACCGCCTGAAGTACCCTTCTCCCAAAGGTGAGATCAGAAGAGGATAGATCCAACCGATAGTGCTTAAAGAAGGTGGATGGTGTAGACCAAGTAGCAGCCCTACATATCTGCTCGATCGAGACGTCTGCTCTCTCTGCCCAGGAGGTTGCAACGGCTCTGGTGGAATGAGCCCTCACATTGTCCGGGGCTGGAACCCCTGTGGACGTATAGGCTAAGCAAATGGCCTCCCTGAGCCACCTAGAGATGGTACCCTTGGACACCCCATGACCTTTCCTACACCCTTGAAAGGCCAGGAACAGAGAACAGTCTTTCCTCCACAGACTAGTCATGTGAATGTACTGTAGCAGGGACCTCCTAACATCTAGGCTATGGAACCTGACTTCCCCTGGGTTCTTGGGATTGCTGCAGAACGAGGGTAGCACAATCTCCTGACTACGGTGAAATCTAGATACCACCTTGGGAAGGTATGCTGGATCTGGCCGCAAGGTGACCCTATCCTCAAAGATTTGTGTGTAAGGAGGATTAACCGAGAGGGCCTGCAGATCCCCCACCCTACGGGCTGATGTTAAGGCCACTAGAAGGATGGTCTTAAGGGTGAGAATTTTTGGAGAAACCTTGTGTAGGGGTTCGAATGGTTCACTAGTAAGAGCGTTCAAGACTAAATTCAGGTCCCAAGGAGGAACACCCATGGACCTAACCGGTCCAGCTCTGGCACAGGACTTGATAAACCTCGAGATCCACCTATTCCCAGCCAGATTACAATTGTAGAGTGCTCCCAAAGCTGAAACTTGAACCTTAAGGGTCCCTGTAGCTAGACCCAGGTCCCGCCCCTTTTGCAGAAATTCCAGGATCCCTCTGATCGGAGGTTTGCTCGATAGCGGAATATCTATAACCTCTAGGAATTTACCCCAAACCCTGCTATAAATCTTAGTTGTAATCGGTTTTCTGCTCCCCAATAAAGTAGAAACTAAGCCTGGTGAAAACCCCTTGCTACTCAATAGCGACCTCTCAAATTCCATGCCGAAAGATGGAATCCCCTGGCCTGGGCATGGAATACTGGTCCCTGCATGAGAAGGTCCGGCCTCTCTGGTAGAATCCAGGGATCTGACACCGACATTAGCCGAAGCAGAGAGAACCAAGGCCTCTTGGGCCAAAAAGGGGCTATCAAAATCACCCTGGCGCCTTCCTCCCGGATCTTCCTCACCACTACTGGAATCATCACTAATGGCGGAAAGGCATAGGCCTTCCTGAACCCCCAAGGAATCTGGAGGGCATCTATGGCATGGGGATTTTCTGCCGGATTTAGGGAGCAAAATCTCTGCACCTTTCTGTTTGCCCTTGTGGCGAACAGGTCTATGTCTGGCTGCCCCCATAACTGGACAATCTGATGGAAGACCTCCGGGTTCAACCCCCACTCCCCCTGTCTTAGGGTATGGCGGCTTAGAAAATCTGCCTTCACGTTTTCTATCCCCTTTATGTGAAGGGCGCTGAGGGATAGGAGGTTTCGCTCTGCTAGACCAAGGATCCTGTCTGCCACCACCATCAGAGGGCGTGACCTTGTCCCTCCTTGGTGATTCACATAGGCTACTGCGGTCCGGTTGTCGGACCTGACCTGGACATGGTGATTTTGGATGTGAGGGAGGAAGCCCCTGAGGGATCTTTCTACTGCCCAAAGCTCCTTTAAGTTTGAGGATGATCCCCTCTCGTGGTAAGCCCAGTGACCCTGTATTGAGAGTTCTGCCAGATGACCCCCCCATCCGGAACTGCTTGCGTCGGTCGTAACTACCCGATCTATCGATCTGGACCATTGAACGCCTGTGGTCAGATTTCCCCTGACTGTCCACCACGAAAGAGAATCTACTACTTCTGGGGAGAGAGAGAGCCTGCCTTCTAAACGCCCGTTGCAGGACCTCTGTGCTGACAGGACCTCCCACTGAAGCCGCCTCATATGCCCCTGGGCCCACATTACTGCTGGGAGACAGGCCGTCATAGAACCCAGGAGGGACATTGCCTCTCTCAGAGACATCTCTGGAGCTTGAATGGCCTTCGAGACTAATGCAATTAACCTGCAGATTTTGTCCTCTGGGAGGAAGCAGGTTTGACGACGAGAGTCTAGGATTAGACCCAGAAAGGTCTGAGTCCTGGAGGGGGTTAGTCTTGATTTTTGGAAATTTACTAACCACCCCAGCTGATGCAACACTTCCGTGACCACTAGGAGCTGACTGGAGCAGTGGGCTTCTGTTTTCCCTATTATCAAGAAGTCGTCTAAATATGGCACGATCACTACATTCTTGATCCGTAGGAAGGCTGTCACTTCTGCTATTAGTTTCGTAAATATTCTCGGGGCAATGGAGAGGCCAAAGGGTAGGGCAGCAAACTGAAAATGCCTCAGCTTCCCCTGAATAAACAGGGCTACTCTCAGATACTTCTGATACTCCGGATGGATTGGGACGTGATAATATGCGTCCTTCAAGTCTATTACAGCCATAAAGCAGTTGCGATGTAAGAGCTTCACTGCCGAGCCTACTGACTCCATTTTGAAAGTCTGGTTTTCTACTACTTGGTTCAGACTCCTGAGGTTGATGATGGTCCTTAAGGACCCGTTTGGTTTTTTTATCATGAATAGTGGGGAATAGAACCCCCTCCCTCTCTGTGTTGCTGGTACTTCGAGAAGGACCTGCTTTCCTACTAACTCTAACACTTCTGTTTCCAGGGCTAATTGTTCTTCCTGGACCTTTCGTAGGGGGGTAACCACAAAGGTCCGCCAGGGGGTCTGGCTGAACTGGATCTTCAGGCCCCCACTGATAATTTTCAGAATCCATGGGTTTGTTGTTATCGCGTCCCAAGCTGGAAAAAAGTGGGAAAGCCTTCCACCCACTTCCAGCCTGGCGTCATTGGGAGGATCTCTTCGAACTCGAGGATGGTCCTCCAAACATGTAGCCCGATTCTTTTTTGGACTTGGCTTCCCATTTCTTTTTGTCTCCCGGAGGACGACCCCGGTTAAATTTTCTCCTCCGAAAACTAAATCTTCTTGGTTCCCCCGAAAATCCCGGGAACCCTTTGGTTTTATCGCCTGCTTTTTCTAACAGGTCCTCTAACTTTTGGCCAAACAGGAGTCTACCGTCACACGGGAGGGAGCACAGTTTCTGTTTCGAAGGTAGGTCGCCTGGGCAACCCTTGAGCCACAAGGCCCGCCTGGCTGCGTTGGATAGTCCCGCTGCCCTAGCTGACAGTCTGACCGAGTCAGCTGAAGAGTCGGCCAGGAAGGCCGATGCTGTTTGAATTAAAGGTAGCTCTGCAAGTATTGCCTGTCTGGAGACCTTTTTATCTTTAAGCTGGTCTTCCAGCTGTTGAAGCCACACCATCAAGGACCTCGCCACACAGGTGCTAGCCACCGCTGGTTTTAGGCCACCTGCTGCCGCCTCCCACGTGTGGCGCAGGAAGGAGTCAGCTCTTTTATCCAGGGCATCTTTTAGGACGCCAGAGTCCTCCAAGGGCAGGGAAGATCTCTTTGATGACCTTGCCACAGTCCCGTCCACCTTGGGGATCTTATCCCAAGGTTCCGCATCCTTCTCTTCGAAGGGGTACCTTCTTTTGGAGAAGGAGGGTAAAGCCCCTGATCTCTCAGGTCTCCTCCACTCCCGGTCAATGAGGCCCTGAATCTTACTGTTCACCGGAAATGAGCGTCTCTTCCGCTCTCCCAAGCCCGCAAACATGATGTCCTCCCAGGATTTGGATGCTCTCTCTTCCTCCAGACCCATGGTTGATCTTACTGCCCTAACCAGTCTGTCTGTATTCTCAATGGGGAAGCAGGGTCTACCGCCCCCCGATGAGGAAGAGGACGATGAATCCCACTGCTCCTCGGACTGGGAGGAATCAGAGACGGAGGAAACCTCTCTACGGGGCCTTTTCTTCCCTCTAAGGAACCCCTTCAGGGACCCCTGAACTTCTGCATGTACTATGGACTTTAAATTTGCAGCAAAATCCTGGGAATTCTCAGCTATGGTTTTGGTCAAACAGCCCTGGCAAAGTGGTTTCTGCCACTCTACTGAGAGAGAAGCTTGGCAAAGGGCACACATCCTATGCTTTTGCTTGGCACTACTCTTCTTAGGCTCCTAAAAAAAAGGAAGCACATAAGAGACTTCCCGTTACTAATCAGTGACATTCACGAAGCTCACTCACCCTCGGAGGTCACAAACGGGTACCGGATTCGGAGGCTGTCGCGGAACTGATGATTCCATTCTGGATGGTCCCGAGGCGCTCGAAGCCTTACTCCTGCGGCTGCCACTACGATTACTCGAGCGGCTGTCTGTATACGATGCATCCCTCTGCTTCTGTTGCTGAGGTGGGGGGGTAAGCTGCTGCTCCTGGCTATCTGGATCAGCCATGTCTCAGAAGCGCACCACGCTTCCAGGAAAGCTCCCCCCCTTAAATATAGGGCCATCCAGCCTCCTCCGGTCTGTGGGTCCTCCCCCTTCGCCAGGCCGGAGCTCCGTTGAAAAAAACCGGCCTGGGACGCTCCGATGGGCGCCGCCATCTTGGATCGGCGCCGCCTCCTGACGTCACCCAGCGCGCCGCTCCCAGCGTGCCCTGCGCCGTGACGTCAGGCGCGACCACCCGGAAGCGTTCCACACTGCAGGGGGAGGACGGCGCCGCGGTCTCCGGGAGGACAGAGCCTGCCTCACCGCGTGCGCCCCGCTCGGCGCAGAGACCCCAGGGGAAGCTGCGGACGGCGCTTCTGGGATACTGAACCCGGTGCACAGGCCAGTGCCCGCTCTTCCACACCGGGACAGCCCCAGGTAAGTCTTCTTTCTTCCAGACAGGTTCCCCATCAAGGACAGGAAACCAACTGAAGCGAGGGAGAGGTACCGCCCTTTTATTTCAGACGGTTTCCTGTCCTTGGTGGGGCGGATCCTCTCTCAAGGTGTGCTGTCATGGGGGAGGGGAAAACTGCATTGTGTGTTTTCTTGTGTTATCTTTGTCTAATAATTAAATTTGTTTTGTGATCTGAAACATTTACGTATGACAAACATGCAAAAGAATAAGAAATCAGGAAGGGGGCAAACACTTTTTCACACCACTGTATATATATATATTTTTTAACTGCCTTCAGCTCGATCTTGAACCATGGTGACTTGATAGATGAACGCTCTGTTGGTAGATCGATCTTGTGCAAGCCTAGATGGGTCCATCAAGGTTCTTCACCGTTATCTTGATAGAACCAAGCCATCGGGTTGCAGGTCTTCCTCTTCACCTTGTTCCTTCTATTCTTGGACCATACATTCTGAGGAAGTGAGTGCTGCTTGCAATTTTAACATTATTCTGCTTCTGAATTTTCACTTGGCGCACTGAAAGATGTACAGGAAAGTCAATTTCCACACTGATAGTATGCCTGTATAGGTAATATTCTGCATTCACATCATTTCTTACTCCAACCCCTGGTTGGCCCTTCAAAGAAACTTGCTAGACGTGTCATCCTGAGCACAAGCAGTGGCCTGGAAGAGCAAATTTGGTGACGTATTTCTAAATTTGTCCCTCCTACCAAAGTCAGTTTTCAACCATCAGCAACCTGTGTTTGTGTCGAAATATGGGAAGGGCGGACTCCTCCCTTTTGCAGCCTTCTAAATGCCATGATCGCTACTGATCACAGCATTTAGAGGCTTAGACAGCTAGGGGTGCTGCTGCAGGAGTATGGAGCAAGTTCAGAGAAGAGCGACCAGAATGGTGACCGGTCTGCAAACCATGTCCTATGAGGAACGGTTGCAGGATTTGGGAATGTTTAGCTTGCAAAAAAGAAGACTGAGAGGAGACTTAATAGCTGTCTACAAATATGTCAAGGGCTGTCACACTGTAGAAGGATCATCTTTATTCTCATTTGCACAAGGAAAGACTAGAAGCAATGGGATGAAACTAAATGGGAGGAGACACAGATTAGATATTAGAAGACACTTTTTGACAGTTAGGGTGATTAATGAGTGGAACAGGCTGCCACGAGAGGTGGTGAGTTCCCCTTCAATGGACGTCTTCAAACAGAGGCTGGACAGACATCTGTCTGAGATGATCTAGTGAATTCTGCTTTGAGCAGGGGGTTGGACCAGATGACCCAGGAGGTCCCCTCCAACTCTACCATTCTATGATTCTATGGCTATAAGTAAGTTAACCCGCGCTCCAGCGGTCGGGCACAAGATCTTGGGGGGAGTGATCACTTGGACGTAACTAATGTCTACTTGCAGGGACTATATCGAAAATAGGGCGTAAGTATAGGTCTAATGTCAGGAAGGGGTTAAAATATATATATGATAGGATAATTCTTGGGAAAAAAAAAATTATACATATATAAATAATAATAATAATGATGATGATAATAAGAGTTTTAAGCATAAATATTTTTATTTCAAAGCATAAAAATACATTGAATTCAAGAAACTGATCAGATTTTATGTCAACTCTAATAGATAAATAACCAAAAATGGTCGTTATCTTGTGAAGGACTTTAGAGTAATTATTATTTTTTTTTTTTTTTTAGAAAAAAAGCTTCATCTTCATGACACATGGAGACCAAGTGAGGAGACCAAGGTGCGACTGTTAAGACCGTCCACTCTCTGAACGCTGCAAAACATTTCAGCCTTTGCCTTAAAAAGTGACCTCCTATAATGTAACACGTCGGTGCACACGTGGTTAATGTGCAGACACGCGCCAGCCTGGTAATGACGTTGTCTGAGAGGCGCTGGACTCACGGCCCCCATTACTGTCACCCTCCGGATAGATTTCTCAATGCAAAATGAATCAATTAGGATTTAGATGAAATAGACATTACACTAAATAAAATGGGAAGCTTTAATTAAGAGGGTTCTCCATAACCGGTGCCGGACCTGACGGGTGCCTCAGCGCATGAGAAGGCTGTGTTTAGGGACCGTCCACACGCTCCAGCTTCTCAAAGTGCTTCCTGGCATTACGTATATTTATCAAAGTCGCTGCGGAGGCTGAGCGAGAGGGAGGAGGAGGAGGAGGAGGAGGAGGAGGAGGAGGAGGAGGGGAGGAGGAGGAGGAGGAGAAGGAGGAGGAAGGAGGGGAAGGAGGGAGGGAGGAGGAGGAAGAAGAAGAACGGAGGAGGAGGAGGAGGAGAAGAAGAAGAACGAGGGAGGAGGAGGAGAAGAAGAAGAACGAGGGAGGAGGAGGAGGAGAAGAAGAAGAACGAGGGAGGAGGAGGAGGAGGAGAAGAAGAACGAGGGAGGAGGAGGAGGAGGAGAAGAAGAACGAGGGAGGAGGAGGAGGAGAAGAAGAACGAGGGAGGAGGAGGAGAAGAAGAACGAGGGAGGAGGAGGAGGAAGAAGAACGAGGGAGGAGGAGGAGAAGAAGAACGAGGGAGGAGGAGGAGAAGAAGACGAGGGAGGAGGAGGAGAAGAACGAGGGAGGAGGAGGAGGAGAAGAACGAGGGAGGAGGAGGAGGAGGAGAAGAAGAACGAGGGAGGAGGAGGAGGAGAAGAAGAACGAGGGAGGAGGAGGAGGAGGAGAAGAAGAACGAGGGAGGAGGAGGAGGAGGAGAAGAAGAACGAGGGAGGGAGGAGGAGGAGGAGAAGAAGAACGAGGGAGGAGGAGGAGGAGGAGAAGAAGAACGAGGGAGGAGGAGGAGGAGGAGAAGAAGAACGAGGGAGGAGGAGGAGGAGGAGAAGAAGAACGAGGGAGGAGGAGGAGGAAGAGAAGAAGAACGAGGGAGGAGGAGGAGGAGAAGAAGAACGAGGGAGGAGGAGGAGGAGGAGAAGAAGAACGAGGGAGGAGGAGGAGGAGAAGAAGAACGAGGGAGGAGGAGAGAGAAGAAGAACGAGGGAGGAGGAGGAGGAAGAAGAAGAACGAGGGAGGAGGAAGAGGAGAAGAAGAACGAGGGAGGAGGGAGGAGAAGAAGAACGAGGGAGGAGGAGGAGGAGAAGAAGAACGAGGGAGGAGGAGGAGGAGAAGAAGAACGAGGGAGGAGGAGGAGGAGAAGAAGAACGAGGGAGGAGGAGGAGGAGAAGAAGAACGAGGGAGGAGGAGGAGGAGGAAGAAGAACGAGGGAGGAGGAGGAGGAGAAGAAGAACGAGGGGAGGAGGAGGAGGGAGAAGAACGAGGGAGGAGGAGGAGGAGAAGAAGAACGAGGGAGGAGGAGGAGGAGAAGAAGAACGAGGGAGGAGGAGGAGGAGAAGAAGAACGAGGGAGGAGGAGGAGGAGAAGAAGAACGAGGGAGGAGGAGGAGAGAAGAAGAACGAGGGAGGAGGAGGAGGAGAAGAAGAACGAGGGAGGAGGAGGAGGAGAAGAAGAACGAGGGAGGAGGAGGAGGAGAAGAAGAACGAGGGAGGAGGAGGAGGAGAAGAAGAACGAGGGAGGAGGAGGAGGAGAAGAAAGAAGGGAGGGAGGAGGAGGAGAGAGAGAAGAGGGAGGAGGAGGAGGAGAAGAAGAACGAGGGAGGAGGAGGAGGAGAAGAAGAACGAGGAGGAGGAGGAGAAGAAGAACGAGGGAGGAGGAGGAGGAAGAAGAACGAGGAGGAGGAGGAGAAAAAGAAGAACGAGGGAGGAGGAGGAGAAGAAGAAGAGAGGGAGGAGGAGGAGAAGAAGAAGAACGAGGGAGGAGGAGGAGAAGAAGAAGAACGAGGGAGGAGGAGGAGAAGAAGAAGAACGAGGGAGGAGGAGGAGAAGAAGAAGAACGAGGGAGGAGGAGGAGGAGAAGAAGAAGAACGAGGGAGGAGGAGGAGGAGAAGAAGAAGAGGGAGGAGGAGGAGGAGGAGGAGAAGAAAGAACGAGGGAGGAGGAGGAGAAGAAGAAGAACGAGGGAGGAGGAGGAGAAGAAGAAGAACGAGGGAGGAGGAGGAGAAGAAGAAGAACGAGGGAGGAGGAGGAGAAGAAGAAGAACGAGGGAGGAGGAGGAGAAGAAGAAGAACGAGGAGGAGGAGGAGAAGAAGAAGAACGAGGGAGGAGGAGGAGAAGAAGAAGAACGAGGGAGGAGGAGGAGAAGAAGAAGAACGAGGGAGGAGGAGGAGGAGGAGGAGGAGAAGAAGAACGAGGGAGGAGGAGGAGGAGAAGAAGAACGAGGGAGGAGGAGGAGGAGAAGAAGAACGAGGAGGAGGAGGAGGAGGAGGAGAAGAGAACGAGGGAGGAGGAGGAGGAGAAGGAAGAACGAGGGAGGAGGAGGAGGAGGAGGAGAAGAAGAACGAGGGAGGAGGAGGAGGAGAAGAAGAACGAGGGAGGAGGAGGAGGAGAAGAAGAACGAGGGAGGAGGAGGAGAAGAAGAACGAGGAGGAGGAGGAGGAGAAGAAGAACGAGGGAGGAGGAGGAGGAGAAGAAGAACGAGGGAGGAGGAGGAGGAGGAGAAGAAGAACGAGGGAGGAGGAGGAGGAGGAGAAGAAGAACGAGGGAGGAGGAGGAGGAGAAGAAGAACGAGGGAGGAGGAGGAGGAGAAGAAGAACGAGGGAGGAGGAGGAGGAGGAGGAGAAGAAGAAGAGGGAGGAGGAGGAGGAGAAGAAGAACGAGGGAGGAGGAGGAGGAGAAGAAGAACGAGGGAGGAGGAGGAGGAGAAGAAGAACGAGGGAGGAGGAGGAGGAGAAGAAGAACGAGGGAGGAGGAGGAGGAGAAGAAGAACGAGGGAGGAGGAGGAGGAAGAAGAAGAACGAGGGAGGAGGAGGAGGAGAAGAAGAACGAGGGGAGGAGGAGGAGGAGAAGAAGAACGAGGGAGGAGGAGGAGGAGAAGAAGAACGAGGGAGGAGGAGGAGGAGGAGGAGAAGAAGAACGAGGGAGGAGGAGGAGAAGAAGAACGAGGGAGGAGGAGGAGAAGAAGAAGAACGAGGGAGGAGGAGGAGGAGAAGAAGAACGAGGGAGGAGGAGGAGAGAAGAAGAACGAGGGAGGAGGAGGAGGAGAAGAAGAACGAGGGAGGAGGAGGAGGAGAAGAAGAACGAGGGAGGAGGAGGAGGAGGAGAAGAAGAACGAGGGAGGAGGAGGAGGAGAAGAACGAGGGAGGAGGAGGAGGAGAAGAAGAACGAGGGAGGAGGAGGAGGAGAAGAAGAACGAGGGAGGAGGAGGAGGAGAAGAAGAACGAGGGAGGAGGAGGAGGAGAAGAAGAACGAGGGAGGAGGAGGAGGAGAAGAAGAACGAGGGAGGAGGAGGAGGAGAAGAAGAACGAGGGAGGAGGAGGAGGAGAAGAAGAACGAGGGAGGAGGAGGAGGAGGAGGAGAAGAAGAACGAGGGAGGAGGAGGAGAGAGAAGAACGAGGGAGGAGGAGGAGAAGAAGAACGAGGGAGGAGGAGGAGAAGAAGAACGAGGGAGGAGGAGGAGAAGAAGAACGAGGAGGAGGAGGAGAAGAAGAACGAGGGAGGAGGAGGGAGGAGAAGAAGAACGAGGGAGGAGGGAGGAGGAGGAGGAGGAGGAGGAGAAGAAGAAGAGGGAGGAGGAGGAGGAGGAGAAGAAGAACGAGGGAGGAGGAGGAGGAGAAGAAGAACGAGGGAGGAGGAGGAGGAGAAGAAGAACGAGGGAGGAGGAGGAGGAGAAGAAGAACGAGGGAGGAGGAGGAGGAGAAGAAGAACGAGGGAGGAGGAGGAGGAGAAGAAGAACGAGGGAGGAGGAGGAGGAGAAGAAGAACGAGGGAGGAGGAGGAGGAGAAGAAGAACGAGGGAGGAGGAGGAGGAGAAGAAGAACGAGGGAGGAGGAGGAGGAGAAGAAGAACGAGGGAGGAGGAGGAGGAGAAGAAGAACGAGGGAGGAGGAGGAGGAGAGAAGAACGAGGGAGGAGGAGGAGAAGAAGAACGAGGGAGGAGGAGGAGAAGAAGAACGAGGGAGGAGGAGGAGAAGAACGAGGGAGGAGGAGGAGAAGAAGAAGAGGGAGGAGGAGGAGAAGAAGAACGAGGGAGGAGGAGGAGAAGAAGAACGAGGGAGGAGGAGGAGGAGAAGAAGAACGAGGGAGGAGGAGGAGGAGAAGAAGAACGAGGGAGGAGGAGGAGGAGGAGAAGAAGAGGGAGGAGGAGGAGGAGGAGAAGAAGAACGAGGGAGGAGGAGGAGGAGGAGAAGAAGAAGAACGAGGGAGGAGGAGGAGGAGGAGAAGAAGAACGAGGGAGGAGGAGGAGGAGAAGAAGAAGAACGAGGGAGGAGGAGGAGGAGAAGAAGAACGAGGGAGGAGGAGGAGAAGAAGAACGAGGGAGGGAGGAGAAGAAGAACGAGGGAGGAGGAGGAGGAGGAGAAGAAGAACGAGGGAGGAGGAGGAGGAGGAGAAGAAGAACGAGGGAGGAGGAGGAGGAGGAGAAGAAGAACGAGGGAGGAGGAGGAGGAGAAGAGGGAGGAGGAGGAGGAGAAGAACGAGGGAGGAGGAGGAGAAGAAGAACGAGGGAGGAGGAGGAGGAGAAGAAGAACGAGGGAGGGGAGGAGGAGAAAGAAGAACGAGGGAGGAGGAGGAGGAGAAGAAGAACGAGGGAGGAGGAGGAGAAGAAGAACGAGGGAGGAGGAGGAGAAGAAGAACGAGGGAGGAGGAGGAGAAGAACGAGGGAGGAGGAGAAGAAGAACGAGGGAGGAGGAGAAGAAGAACGAGGGAGGAGGAGAAGAAGAACGAGGGAGGAGGAGAAGAAGAACGAGGGAGGAGGAGAAGAAGAACGAGGAGGAGGAGAAGAAGAACGAGGGAGGAGGAGAAGAAGAACGAGGGAGGAGGAGAAGAAGAACGAGGGAGGAGGAGAAGAAGAACGAGGGAGGAGGAGAAGAAGAACGAGGGAGGAGGAGAAGAAGAACGAGGGAGGAGGAGAAGAAGAACGAGGGAGGAGGAGAAGAAGGAGGGAGGAGGAGGGAGGAGGGAGGAGGGAGGAGGGAGGAGGGAGGAGGGAGGAGGGAGGAGGGAGGAGGGAGGAGGGAGGAGGGAGGAGGGAGGAGGGAGGAGGGAGGAGGGAGGAGGAGGAGGAGGGAGAGAAAAGAGGAAGAGAAGGAGGGAGAGCGAGAGAAAAGAGAAGGAGGGAGAGCGAGAGAAAATAAAGAAAACACAAATATGTTAGAATGCCCCACATGACAACAGGGCTCCCATCCTGCAGATACAGTCTCTTATTAAAACTAATAACTATAAGCCATATAGTAGATACACAAAAATGCAGGCATTTGTAAAGTCATGCAAAAAAAAAAAGTGTGCATTTTAATTTTTTTTTTACATGACATTTTTCTTTAATTATTAATCCCAAGGCATTGTTTGTAAAGGGAACCTGGGGCTGACACATGCCCGATCCGTGGGGAGCAAGTATCAGGCACCGGCTGTGTGATCTCAGCCAGGTATGTTTGACCCTGATATGCAGCGGCATTAAAAGGGTGAAATATTCCTGGCCGAGGTCACAGCCGCTGTCTGCGGATCAGTCATTTATCTGCTGTCAGTTTCCCTTTCATTATGACTTTTCATTGGCAAATCTTGGCACACATCTGTCTAGCAGCACACAGGCAGTGGTGAGGGCACATGATGAGAATATGCATATTCAGTACTGGGGTAAAAGCCAGACTGGATGTCAGTGATCATAATCAGTATATATGGCCATTGATAGACAAATATTCGACATTTCCAAACCTTAAGGACTCCTATAGACGACCGTATATAATGTGGTTACTCATCATTGTTTGCCGGGCAGTAAACAATCTATATGTAGGAAATGCATCTACAATGATGGCCTGCTCAGCTGTACCTGGGGATATAAGCCAGCATGTGCGCAGTCTGTGCAGGGTCTATACGGTACACACCAGGTCTAATAGCAGAAGGGTTCACAAGTAACACTTACGGATTGATGGGTCAGACATAACGACCATTACATAGGTGTTGGATGTGAAAATATCAATGAAAGCTGCAAAGTTGGAATTCCGAACCTCCATGCTCTGAAAAGACGCCGCCAGCTTACTGTGGAGAAAAAGAAATGAAGAACATGAAAAAAACATCTAAATCATCACCAGGACTTTACGTATTGATAGAAATTTACAAACGAAAATGGGCTGAAATTAACTGTAAAGTCAGATACAACATTCAATGGGTTTGTGCACTACTAGGACAGCCCCTTCTCACTCTAAATGTTTGGCCCCCATTAAAATAAAAATACTTATACTCACCTCCTGTTCCGGCGTTATTCCAGCGGTGTCGCCACTGGCGTCACCGGGACTCACGTGACGTTATGTCATGTCACATGAGCACTGCCCCCAATCAGCACTGGCGTCACTGTCAACAACCCCTTTAAGCCCTCTCTGCCGTAGGACAATAATGAGCCCACATGTATAGAGCTCGCTCAGGAGTGGAGTCTGCACCATACCTGGTAGACGCCAGCTGTGTTATACAGCCGTCATCTGTCTGTAACAGCAGCAACCAGAGCAAGCTCTGAGCAATGACGTATAACCATGCTAATGCCACAGTCAGTCACTGACGACAGCACTTCAATGGATTGACTGACAATGCAGACGTCCCAATGTGTGTGTGCAGTGGCTCACTTGGTTATGAAGGTCCTCCCCCCCAATCATGTTCCCCATGGCGCCATCTTGGTCCACCTGTTAAGCCTAGGCAGTGGCAGGACTGCAGAGTGCATTTTCCCTATATACCGCAAAGCTGTAGTGGTGCAGGAAACAAAACAATCCAACAATCACTGGTTAAAGTTGCATAAAAGGATTAAAAGTAAAAACACAAATATGAAATAAGTGAGAATCCCCCCACCTTTCCCCCCCCTTCTTAAAAATAAACATATTTGGTATTACTGATCAATTAATACATAAAACTAAAAACCTGTAAAGTAAATGTAAAAACCGACCAGATTTGCCTTTATTTCAGTCGCAGCACCGTCCTAAAAATAAAATGTGATCACAGCAGTGTACGTACCCTCGAATGATACAAAAGAACACCAAAAAACAAGTCCTCGTGCAGAACTGAGAGAAAAAGAAAGCTGCAAAATAAATTATAGTAAAACGTTTGGTATTGCCACAATAGTATGGACCTGGAAAGCCATGATGCCAGGTCGTTTTAACCACACAATGAGCCCGGTAAAAATGAAACCTTGAAAACCACCAAAATGTCAGGACTGCATTTTTCCCCCATATGGACTTTTTTTTCCCCCATATATTGTTTAGTAAAATTAATATCATCAAAAACTACAACTCAGCCGGGAAAAACAAAGTTCTGACTCTTTGGAGAAGGGAGGGAAGAAAAAAAACAACAACAAAAAAAAACACGAAAAGTGCAAAAACTAAAAATGTCCGTGGAAGGAAGGGGTTAACCAGCACCATTCCAGTCTCACCTGCAGCTGAGCTTAAACTGCTTTATAATATTACTGATCTTCTCAAACCGGTGAATGTCCCTCTGCTCCTTACACTGATAATGAGAAATAACCTGGAGAGGAAAAAACAAAATCAATAAGTTCCAACATCGCTAAAGGTTACCAGAGTGGGCGAGGAACACTTACCAAAAACGTTGCCCTCTCAAATAACAGAACTTCGTCAGCCTCGATAATCTGGGCGAAACTCCGCAAGTTGGATTCCAGCTGCTGGACATTAGGAATGAGCTGGTAAACGATACTGGACCAGGCCTGAAGAGAGAGAGCACAGACCAGGGGACAATGGCAGACAGCAAGAGATACCAACACCTCTGCCCCCTACGAGAGAGCGTGAGCGTCATCTACCTTGTACAAGGTCTCATCCCAAATAGATGTCCGAAAACAAGCACAGTCCAGGGGTCGGGAGAGGCGACGCAAATCCTCCTCTCGTTCTTTAAAGATCTAAAGAAGAGATCTACAAGGTCAGCAAACAAGAAAATACAATGTGACAGCTAGAAAACCCCTGGGCTTGGTCATCACTGATAGCTGGCTACAAAGTAAGGAGGAGCGGAGGTCAGAGGCCCCCACCCCAGGAGGCAGGAGGGGAGCGGAGGTCAGAGGCCCCCACCCCCGGAGGCAGGAGGGGAGCGGAGGTCAGAGGCCCCCACCCCGGGAGGCAGGAGGGGAGCGGAGGTCAGAGGCCCCCACCCCGGGAGGCAGGAGGGGAGCGGAGGTCAGAGGCCCCCACCCCGGGAGGCAGGAGGGGAGCGGAGGTCAGAGGCCCCCACCCCGGGAGGCAGGAGGGGAGCGGAGGTCAGAGGCCCCCACCCCGGGAGGCAGGAGGGGAGCGGAGGTCAGAGGCCCCCACCCCGGGAGGCAGGAGGGGAGCGGAGGTCAGAGGCCCCCACCCCCGGAGGCAGGAGGGGAGCGGAGGTCAGAGGCCCCCACTCCAGGAGGCAGGAGGGGAGCGGAGGTCAGAGGCCCCCACCCCAGGAGGCAGGAGGGGAGCGGAGGTCAGAGGCCCCCACCCCAGGAGGCAGGAGGGGAGCGGAGGTCCGAGGCCCCCACCCCCGGAGGCAGGAGGGGAGCGGAGGTCAGAGGCCCCCACCCCCGGAGGCAGGAGGGGAGCGGAGGTCAGAGGCCCCCACCCCGGGAGGCAGGAGGGGAGCGGAGGTCAGAGGCCCCCACCCCAGGGGGGGGCAGAGGAGGAGCGGAGGTCAGAGGCCCCCACTCCAGGGGGGGCAGAGGAGGAGCAGAGGTCAGAGGCCCCCACCCCAGGAGGCAGGAGGGGAGCGGAGGTCAGAGGCCCCCACCCCAGGAGGCAGGAGGGGAGCGGAGGTCAGAGGCCCCCACCCCAGGAGGCAGGAGGGGAGCGGAGGTCAGAGGCCCCCACCCCCGGAGGCAGGAGGGGAGCGGAGGTCAGAGGCCCCCACCCCAGGGGGGGCAGAGGAGGAGCGGAGGTCAGAGGCCCCCACCCCCGGAGGCAGGAGGGGAGTGGAGGTCAGAGGCCCCCACCCCCGGAGGCAGGAGGGGAGTGGAGGTCAGAGGCCCCCACCCCAGGGGGGGCAGAGGAGGAGCGGAGGTCAGAGGCCCCCACCCCAGGGGGAGGCAGGAGGGGAGCGGAGGTCAGAGGCCCCCACCCCAGGAGGCAGGAGGGGAGCGGAGGTCAGAGGCCCCCACCCCAGGAGGCAGGAGGGGAGCGGAGGTCAGAGGCCCCCACCCCAGGAGGCAGGAGGGGAGCGGAGGTCAGAGGCCCCCACCCCAGGAGGCAGGAGGGGAGCGGAGGTCAGAGGCCCCCACCCCAGGAGGCAGGAGGGGAGCGGAGGTCAGAGGCCCCCACTCCAGGGGGGGCAGAGGAGGAGCAGAGGTCAGAGGCCCCCACCCCCGAAGGCAGGAGGGAAGCGGAGGTCAGAGGCCCCGACCCCGGGAGGCAGGAGGGGAGCGGAGGTCAGAGGCCCCCACCCCAGGGGGGGCAGAGGAGGAGCAGAGGTCAGAGGCCCCCACCCCAGGAGGCAGGAGGGGAGCGGAGGTCAGAGGCCCCCACCCCAGGAGGCAGGAGGGGAGCGGAGGTCAGAGGCCCCCACTCCAGGGGGGGCAGAGGAGGAGCAGAGGTCAGAGGCCCCCACCCCCGGAGGCAGGAGGGGAGCAGAGGTCAGAGGCCCCCACACCAGGGCCAGGAGAGGAGTGGAGGTCAGAGCGGTGCTGAAAGCAGATCAACAACCAAGCTCCCTGCTCGCTCAGTCTGGATGGTTCCACCGCTTTGCAATTATTCTGGAAACTACTAGAAGCAATGACTGTTTCTAGATTCGGTATATCACAGCAGCTGACGAAACCCAAGCAGCACGTAATGTCCAGCAATGGCAGGCGAGGAACGACATCCAGATTCATATATTTAACATGAACAAGGGGCTAAGGATTGAACCTGACACTTTGGAAAATGATATTTACCTGCAGATACGGGGTTAATCAGTGCAGACCGGCCACCTTCATGAAAATGCGGATACTGGGAGAAAATGAACTTTATTTGCCCCCGGGAGCGGCAGGCTTTCAGTCAGACGTACCTGGAGTGGTCACAGCCAATCGCTCACTATACTACGTCCTGCCACTTTGATTGATAGCAGCGCAGATAACTAGCGAGCTGCCAATCACACTGTCTGGGCGTGCTTACAGTGTCGCTCACAGTGACAGGAGCTGCTCCTTGCACAACCACATAACTGAAAGCTGGCGGCTCCTGGGAGAAGATAAGTTCGGTATGGCGACCAGGCAGCATTGTAACGCTATTAATCTGCAGGTAAAATGGGTTTTCCAAGGTGACAGGTTCCCTTTAATGTCTTGTATAATGCTTTAAAGGAAATGTACACCTCCACATCAGATTTCCATAGCTGGAGAGGTGAGAAAGTATTTTAAGGGCACAGAAAATAATTATAAAAAAGGGAGGAAAGCACACGAAGACATAAGTGGAGGATAGAAGCTGTGCTGGTAAAAGTGAGGACATCAGAAACCTGAATGTGCACAGACCTCACATTCAGCCTATATTACTGGAAGAGACACTCGTAAGACAAAAATCTCAAATTTAAACAAAAGCAGGTCAGAGCTCAATATTTGCCTAAAAAATGACCAAAAACCCCATAAAAAACAACACTACCAAAACTACACTGAGGTCCTATCTTCTACTTCCGCTCCTCCACCACAGGTCTTCCCTACAAGTCTACTCTATACATCCACATCCCCATCGTACGTACCAGGTCTCTCTGGTCTTCTTGCACCAGGTCCATCTTGTGAACCAGGCAGAACACCTTGGCATCTGGAGAGTTCTGCAGAATGGCCTCTAAGCAGGACTGATAGTAATGCATGTCCTTCTCCAGCTCCCTGCTCTCCACATCAAAGACGTAGATCAGGACCTCAACATTGCGGAAGATGTTGTCCCGCTGGCTGGTGAAGTAATTCTCCATGAAGGTGTCCTGACTGCGGATTTAATGAGATTATGTTACAGGAGAGAAAGTGTCTGTGCCCATATTGTGGTGACACCAAAGTAATCCAGGTATAATCCGGTCTGTCCGTCATGTGACGAGTGGAGTCAAAGTGTGATCTAAGTCTCTTTCGCTGCTCCTGGTGTTAGGTATTGGCTGCGACAATCATGTCGACAGAATCAGTGAGCTCAGTATAGACGCAACACTCCCCTCAGAGCTGCTGAGCTCACTGAATAATACCGAACACAACGTGAGCAGCGGAGAAGTCCTACTAGTGAGTGACAGTGTTCCCTGCATGGCTGTGCAGGCAGGGCTGTCAGTCACTAGTAGCCCCGCCCACTGGACTCCTTACATCCTTACATACAACAGCAGGGATTGCTATGGATAAAGTACATGTTATACTGGATCTCCTCCCACAGTCCTGTCTGTCATTCTGCTCCTCTCCTCTATACCGCGCTGTCCACATATCGGACGCTATATACAAAGTGCACTTTAACACACAGTCAAGAACTTGCTTACAGCGACTCACCCTCCACAGTCCCAGAGATTCAGCACCAGGTTCCCCAAAAACCTGACATGAGAGTGTTCCACATCAACTGCGAGGAAAAAAACAGAGTCACCAGGAGATCACTGCAGCGGGATGAGCGGCAGTCACAGATCGGCCTTACTGGTGGCTCCCAGGCGCCGCGTGTCTCGGGCAATGTAGTTTGCAAAGATGATGGATCTCATGCTGGTCTTCCCAGAGCCGCTCTTCCCCATCAGTAGCACCTGGCGGGAAACAAAGAGAGAGAAGGTCAGACCGTGAAGCGTTCAGCCGAGGTGAGGAGTGGCCCTGCAGAGGCACCTGGTGGAGGGGCTTGTCTGCAGAGGCACCTGGTGGAGGGGCTTGTCTGCAGAGGCACCTGGTGGAGGGGCTTGTCTGCAGAGGCACCTGGTGGAGGGGCTTGTCTGCAGAGGCACCTGGTGGAGGGGCTTGTCTGCAGAGGCACCTGGTGGAGGGGCTTGTCTGCAGAGGCACCTGGTGGAGGGGCTTGTCTGCAGAGGCACCTGGTGGAGGGGCTTGTCTGCAGAGGCACCTGGTGGAGGGGCTTGTCTGCAGAGGCACCTGGTGGAGGGGCTTGTCTGCAGAGGCACCTGGTGGAGGGGGGGGGGGGGGGCCAAGCAAGGCGGGAGGGGGGGGGGCCAAGCAAGGCGGGAGAGGGGGGGGGGGGCTAAGCAAGGCACGGGGGGGGGCTAAGCAAGGCACGGGGGGGGGCTAAGCAAGGCACGGGGGGGGGCTAAGCAAGGCACGGGGGGGGCTAAGCAAGGCACGGGGGGGGGCTAAGCAAGGCACGGGGGGGGGCTAAGCAAGGCACGGGGGGGGGCTAAGCAAGGCACGGGGGGGGGCTAAGCAAGGCACGGGGGGGGGCTAAGCAAGGCACGGGGGGGGGCTAAGCAAGGCACGGGGGGGGGCTAAGCAAGGCACGGGGGGGGCTAAGCAAGGCACGGGGGGGGGCTAAGCAAGGCACGGGGGGGGGCTAAGCAAGGCACGGGGGGGGGCTAAGCAAGGCACGGGGGGGGGCTAAGCAAGGCACGGGGGGGGGCTAAGCAAGGCACGGGGGGGGGCTAAGCAAGGCACGGGGGGGGGGCTAAGCAAGGCACGGGGGGGGGCTAAGCAAGGCACGGGGGGGGGCTAAGCAAGGCACGGGGGGGGGCTAAGCAAGGCACGGGGGGGGCTAAGCAAGGCACGGGGGGGGGCTAAGCAAGGCACGGGGGGGGGCTAAGCAAGGCACGGGGGGGGCTAAGCAAGGCACGGGGGGGGCTAAGCAAGGCACGGGGGGGGCTAAGCAAGGCACGGGGGGGGCTAAGCAAGGCACGGGGGGGGGCTAAGCAAGGCACGGGGGGGGGCTAAGCAAGGCACGGGGGGGGGGCTAAGCAAGGCACGGGGGGGGGGCTAAGCAAGGCACGGGGGGGGGGCTAAGCAAGGCACGGGGGGGGGCTAAGCAAGGCACGGGGGGGGGCTAAGCAAGGCACGGGGGGGGGCTAAGCAAGGCACGGGGGGGGGCTAAGCAAGGCACGGGGGGGGGCTAAGCAAGGCACGGGGGGGGGCTAAGCAAGGCACGGGGGGGGGGCTAAGCAAGGCACGGGGGGGGGGCTAAGCAAGGCACGGGGGGGGGGCTAAGCAAGGCACGGGGGGGGGCTAAGCAAGGCACGGGGGGGGGGCTAAGCAAGGCACGGGGGGGGGGCTAAGCAAGGCACGGGGGGGGGGCTAAGCAAGGCACGGGGGGGGGGCTAAGCAAGGCACGGGGGGGGGGCTAAGCAAGGCACGGGGGGGGGCTAAGCAAGGCACGGGGGGGGGCTAAGCAAGGCACGGGGGGGGGCTAAGCAAGGCACGGGGGGGGGCTAAGCAAGGCACGGGGGGGGGGCTAAGCAAGGCACGGGGGGGGGGCTAAGCAAGGCACGGGGGGGGCTAAGCAAGGCACGGGGGGGGGGCTAAGCAAGGCACGGGGGGGGGGGCTAAGCAAGGCACGGGGGGGGGGCTAAGCAAGGCACGGGGGGGGGGCTAAGCAAGGCACGGGGGGGGGCTAAGCAAGGCACGGGGGGGGGGCTAAGCAAGGCACGGGGGGGGGCTAAGCAAGGCACGGGGGGGGGGGCTAAGCAAGGCACGGGGGGGGCTAAGCAAGGCACGGGGGGGGGCTAAGCAAGGCACGGGGGGGGGCTAAGCAAGGCACGGGGGGGGGGCTAAGCAAGGCACGGGGGGGGGCTAAGCAAGGCACGGGGGGGGCTAAGCAAGGCACGGGGGGGGGCTAAGCAAGGCACGGGGGGGGGGGCTAAGCAAGGCACGGGGGGGGGGGGCTAAGCAAGGCACGGGGGGGGGCTAAGCAAGGCACGGGGGGGGGCTAAGCAAGGCACGGGGGGGGGGGGCTAAGCAAGGCACGGGGGGGGGGGCTAAGCAAGGCACGGGGGGGGGGCTAAGCAAGGCACGGGGGGGGGGGGGGCTAAGTTCGCACAGCAGGTTACCTTTTTCTTCATGGCTGAGCTGGGCATAACCAGAAAATCCTGCAAACACAAAACATATCATCAGCATACACAGCCCGGCTCAGGCCTGCCGGTCACAGGCCGCTGCCGATCACATGGAGCCCCCGGTTGTAGCCTCCAGCTGGAGCAACTGTGAGACCCCCGAGCACTGTCCGCAGCGACCCCCGGATGTCACACGTCTGCTGCTCTCACCACAGCCCCCGGCAGCAGCACCAGTTACCTCTCACCCCGCAGCCCCCGGCGCCTGCACCCACCTCACACACAGCGATCGGTAAATGCTAGAATGTATGGGCTCCTTCCAGGTATGACGTCATTTCCGGGGGGCGTGTCCTGACTGTGCATTACGGGCGTGTTCTAGTTTAACAGTAGACGCCATAGTCTCATGCAGAGGGACTGCGGGACAAGCTGCTCGTGAAGCTGCAGGAGGAGGTCAGTGCTGCGGGCTTGTGGGGGCTCTGGGTGGGATGTACGCTTTGGGGTTCTGTGGGGGCTGGTGGTGGCGGCTTTGTGGGGGGCTCGGGGGGGACGCTGTGAGTTTGTGGGGGCATGATGTGGGCCTGGGGGATGCTGCGGGTTTGTGGGGGCTCTGGGTGGGATGCACGCTTGGTGGCTATGTGGGGCATCCTGCGGGCTCGGGGGGATGCTCTGGGGGCATCCTGCGGGCTCGGGGGGGATGCTCTGGGGGCATCCTGCGGGCTCGGGGGGGATGCTCTGGGGGCATCCTGCGGGCTCGGGGGGGATGCTCTGGGGTCATCCTGGGGGCTCTGGGGGCATGCTGCGGGTTTGTGGGGGCATTTTGTGTCGTCTCTGGGTGGGATGTATGCTTGGGGGCTCTGTGGGGGCTGGTGGCGGCTATGTGGGGGATGCTGCGGGCTCTGGGGACATGCTGCAGGCTCTGTGGGGATGCTCTGGGGGCATCCTGTGGGCTCGGGGGGATGCTCTGGGGGCATGCTGCGGGTTTGTGTGGGCTCTGGGGGGGGCATGCTGCGGGTTTGTGTGGGCTCTGGGGGGGGCATGCTGCGGGTTTGTGTGGGCTCTGGGCGGGGCATGCTGCGGGTTTGTGTGGGCTCTGGAGGGGGCCATGCTGTGGGTTTGTGTGGGCTCTGGGGGGGGATGCTGTGGGTTTGTGGGGGCATGCTAGGGGCTCTGGGGGATGCTGTGGGTTTGTGGGGGCTCTGGGGGGTTTGTGGGGGCTCTGGGGAAGGGGGGGGTGATGGTGCACGCCTGTGGGGGCTCTGGGGAAGGGGGGTGGGGTGATGGTGCACGCCTGTGGGGGCTCTGGGGAAGGGGGGCGGGGTGATGGTGCACGCCTGTGGGGGCTCTGGGGAAGGGGGGCGGGGTGATGGTGCACGCCTGTGGGGGCTCTGGGGAAGGGGGGCGGGGTGATGGTGCACGCCTGTGGGGGCTCTGGGGAAGGGGGGCGGGGTGATGGTGCACGCCTGTGGGGGCTCTGGGGAAGGGGGGCGGGGTGATGGTGCACGCCTGTGGGGGCTCTGGGGAAGGGGGGCGGGGTGATGGTGCATGCTTGTGGGGGCTCTGGGGAAGGGGGACGGGATGATGGTGCACGCTTTTGGGGCCTCTGGAGGGGGGGGGATAATGTTTGTAGAGGGCAGTCTTCTGGGATTTGGGGTGGTGGGTTAATGTTTCATTGGGGGACACAAAAAACCATGAGTGTATGTTGCTGACACTATGCAAAAAAAAACTTAGCTCTTCCCCAGAAGGGTTCATCATCAACTGGCATGAAGCTAATCCGTTTTAACTTAGTGTCAGTAGGAGGCAGACATGAGTCTGGACCCAGGCCCATCTCTACCCTAGGGTGTTTTCACATTGCGTTCTGTGTTGCCGTCGGGCATACGTCTACTGTGTCTGAGAGTCCGCCTCCTCTAGGCATACACTCCTGAAAAAAGTGCATGTTCTCACTGCCATCACCATTGTAGTCTATGGGCCCCGTCACCGCATACGTCAGACCCCGTTTTGCTGGGGATTTCTTACATATATCTCGACTGGGGCACAGAACGCAATGTGTATGTACCCGTAGGATTTTTTTTTATATATATTAAGGATTCCCCTTTTTCTTTCAGATACTGTTTGTGAGGGCGACAGTGGAATTGTTTCACTACTGTATCCTCTGTGGTCTACGAGGCAGGACCCTAACACAACAAGAGTGTTTGGGATTCCCTGGCAGACTGTCCTTGGCACTAATCTTCTGCCCTCTCGCCCCCCAGATCCAGAAGGATCAGGTTATCTCATGCCCAGCTTCATCATCGGTTTGTGAAGAAGGATTCAGGTTCTTCACTATAGATGTATCCTACCAGGCAGTGAGGGTGCTCGATTCGCCACCTCCACTTTTTCCAGAGGCTCCTGCGGCCCCTCTTTTAAAAAATCCAGCTTTCAGTCTAGCCTTTCTCCGGTGGCCGGGCCACACCCCTAGCAGCTTAAACAATCGCGCACGCCGGCGCTTTCTGCCCTCCACCTATCAGTGCACACTTTGCATTCTGGTGCGCAAGATCCCTGCACGTGTTTTTCCTGTTACTGCCTCTTTCTCCTCCTTCTACTCGGCGCCATCTTTCTGTCGCCAGTTTATAACACTGCCTCAGCTCACTTGAACTCTGCTGCCTCATTGCCTTGTTTTGCCGGATCACCGCCACCTTCAGCCTCTCAAGGTCTTCAGGATGCAGTGTCTGAGTAACCTCTGCCACCGGGGGCAGCTCTTTATCCACAGCCTAGCTCCCCTCTAGCATCTGTTTCTTTCTCTTCTCTCTATACCTAACCCCAGGGAGTCTCATTTTGCATGTTTCTCCTGTAACAAAAGGTTTCCTTCTGGTCAGACCTGTTCCCTCTGCCAGGACTGCAGTCCGCCCACAATGTCACCTCCCCAGGAGCACCTCACTGCCTATAGCCCCCGTCTCACATAGCGATATCGCTGCTGAGTCACGGTTTTGGTGACGCAACAGCGACCTCACCAGCGATGTCGCTATGTGTGACACTTTGCAACGATCAGGCCCCTGCTGTGAGGTCGCTGATCGCTGCAAAGTGTCCTGGACCATTTTTTGGTCGTTGGCCTCCCGCTGGCCAGCACACATCGCTGTGTGTGACCAGCGGGACCAACGATCTGGCTGGTAACCATGGTAAATATCGGGTTACTAGGGGCACGCGCGCACTTAGTAACCCGCTGTTTACCATGGATACCACTCTGCTACGGTGCGCGGAGGCTCCCGCGCACGGTAGCAGAGTGGTATCCATGGTAAACAGCGGGTTACTAGGGGAACACGTGCACTTAGTAACCCGATGTTTACCATAGTTACCAGCCTGCTCCTGCTTAAGCAGCAGGCTGGTAACGGGAGCAGGACATCGTGGAACGATTCTTTCCACGATATCGCTGCTCCCCTGATCGCTGGTGAGCCTGCCTGTTTGACATCTCACCAGCGATGTATTAGCGATGCAGCAACGATCCCTGACAGGTCGTATCGTTGTCGGGATCGCTGCTGCATCGCTTAGTGTGACGGGGCCTTATAACAAGAGTGTGTACCCCCCCTGCAGCCTCATATTCAGCCCTGGCAGGCGGCAACATCACCACCATTCACATGGCCTCATAGCTGAAATCATGGAACGTGGATTCAGCTTCCAAAAAGTCCACCAGCCTCACCTTCCAGGGCTCCCGCCTTTTCGAAGAGCTAGATAAGATGATTTCTAATGCCATGGGGGGTAAGAGTATTTTGTTTCCGCAACAGAGGGCCAAATGCCCTCCTCCCAAGAGACGCACAGTCCAGTTTTTTTTCGTCCTTTTGGAAATTTTCAGTGTAGAACAGCAGCCAAAAGGACAACTCTCCAGCCCGCCAGGAAAAGATGAGACCTTCCTTTAGGCTAGCACCCTCCTGGCATCAACGAACTCGCCAGCGCCGGTACGGATCTACCAGATTCTCGTCGGTATGACGCGGTGTTCCCACCTCTGATGTTTCTGAGGGTGGATGGCTGTCTCCTTTGGTTCTGGGATGAGTGGCTCTCAGTAGTCAACAATGCTTGGGTCTGAGACGTTGTCGCCTACAGCCACAAAATAGAATTTTCCACGCTGCCTTGTATTTGAGACCAACTTCTCCAAAGACCCCCTTCTCTTATTCCCGGGTATTTCAAGGCTATTGATTTGCTATCTAAAGCAGGCATCATGATCTCCGTTCCAGGACGCTGAAACATCAGACACCGGAGGCAGGCCGAGGGGTCGGGGCAAAGCCAAAAACCTTACCCACAATCCTCCCATAAATGACCTTTTATAAAATTAGAATTATTTCTATACATAATGGTAAAATGTTATTTATACAATATTTCTACAATTAACCATTATCACAGAAATCTCTAACGTTTATTTGTTTCTTTTAAACTTGTTCTTAATGTAAATAAAACATTTCTGATTAAGCTTCCACATTGTATTTTAGCCTTTCATTTTACTGATAGGGCAGGAAAAGCCCATGATGCATCTGTGTAAACCGTGTAAAAGGTACTATAATAACATGGCTTAGACAGGTAACCCACTTTTGAAACAATGAAGTTCACTTGTACATGCCGCATAGATGAAAACCTGCTAAAAGGGAATCTGTCACCTGGTTTTCCCCATATAAAGTACGACCACCACCTGTATGCCCTAGAATGCTGTATGTAAGTCCCCAAGCCGATCTGCATAACGTAGAAAAAAAAACCTTATATTAGACTCACCTACAGGGCGGTCCCGTCCAATGGGATTCTCTAGTGTTAATCCGGCGCCTCCTCTTCCTGAGATTGCCGTCCTTCTTTCTTCAAGTGGATGACGTGTCCTACATCATCCAGACAGTGTCTTTCATCGCGCTGGCGCACTTCTCTCTGCCTTTTCCCCGCAGAGAGCAGAGAAGTGTGCCTGCGCAGGAGCGTGATGGCAGAGGCTGTGTGGCTGACGTTGGATGTGTAGTCCACATGCAGCAGAGGAGGATGATTGTCGGATGAAGACCAGCGACATCCATAGGACTGGATGTTACTAGATTGTGACGGCTGTGCTCTAGACCACACGTGAGGACGGTACTAGAGAGTGCCTGCTGTGACGCCGACCACATGCTGCAGATAGAGCAGAAAGGCAGTTATCTATAATATAACCGGAGATGTGCGTCTCAGTTTGAAATACACTGCTCAAAAAAATAAAGGGAGCACTCAAATCCCCCCTCCTAGATCTGAATGAATGAAATCTTCTCATTGAATACTTTGTTCTGTACAAAGTTGAATGTGCTGACAACAAAATCACACAAAAATCATCAATGGAAATCACATTTATTAACCAATGGAGGCCTGGATTTGGAGTCACCCCCAAAATTAAACTGGAAAAACACACTACAGGCTGATCCAACTGTGATGTAATGTCCTTAAAACAAGTCACAATGAGGCTGAGTATTGTGTGTGGCCTCCATGTGCCTGTATGACCTCCCTACAACGCCTGGGCATGCTCCTGATGAGGCTCAGTATTGTGTGTGGCCTCCACGTGCCTGTATGACCTCCCTACAACGCCTGGGCATCCTCCTGATGAGGCTGAGTATTGTATGTGGCCTCCACGTGCCTGTATGACCTCCCTACAACGCCTGGGCATGCTCCTGATGAGGCTGAGTATTGTGTGTGTGGCCTCCACGTGCCTGTATGACCTCCCTACAACGCCTGGGCATGCTCCTGATGAGGCTCAGTATTGTGTGTGGCCTCCACGTGCCTGTATGACCTCCCTACAACACCTGGGCATCCTCCTGATGAGGCTGAGTATTGTGTGTGGCCTCCACGTGCCTGTATGACCTCCCTACAACGCCTGGGCATGCTCCTGATGAGGTTGCGGATGGTCTCCTGTGGGATCTCCTCCCAGACCTGGACTAAAGCATCCGCCAACTCCTGGACAGTCTGTGGTGCAACGTGACGTTGGTGGATGGAGCGAGACATGATGTCCCAGATGTGCGCAATCGGATTCAGGTCTGGGGAACGGGCGGGCCAGTCCATAGCTTCAATGCCTTCATCTTGCAGGAACTGCTGACACACTCCAGCCACATGAGGTCTGGCATTGTCTTGCATTAGGAGGAACCCAGGGCCAACTGCACCAGCATATGGTCTCACAAGGGGTCTGAGGATGTCATCTCAGTACCTAATAGCAGTCAGGCTACCTCTGGCGAGCACATGGAGGGATGTGCGGCCCTCCAAAAAAATGCCACCCCACACCATTGCTAAACCGGTCATGCTGAAGGATGTTGCAGGCAGCAGATCGCTCTCCACGGCGTCTCCAGACTCTGTCACGTCTGTCACATATGCTCAGTGTGAACCTGCTTTCATCTGTGAAGAGCACAGGGCGCCAGTGGCGACTTTGCCAATCCTGGTGTTCTGTGGCAAATGCCAAACGTTTTGCGCGGTGTTGGACTGTGAGCACAACCCCCATCTGTGGATGACGGGCCCTCATACCACCTTCATGGAGTTGGTTTCTAACCGTTTGTGCAGACACATGCACATTTGTGGCCTGCTGGAGGTCATTTTGCAGGGCTCTGGCAGTGCGCCTCCTGTTCCTCCTAAAACAAAGGCGGAGGTAGCATTTCTGCTGCTGCGTTGTGGCCCTCCTACGGCCCCCTCCACGTCTCCTGGTGTACTGGCCTGTCTCCTGGTAGCGCCTCCAGCCTCTGGACACTACGCAGACAGACATAGCAAACCTTCTTGCCACAGCTCGCATTGATGTGCCACCTTGGATGAGCTGCACTACTTGAGCAACTTTTGTGGGCTGTAGAGTCCATCTCATGCTACCACGAGTGTGAAAGAACAATCAACATTCAAAAGTGACCAAAATATCAGCCAGAAAGCATTGGTACTGAGATGTGGTGTGTGGTCCCCACCTCCAGATCCACTCCTTTATTGAGGGTGTCTTGATAATTGCCAATAATTTCCATCTATTGTCTATTCCATTTGCACAACAGCATGTGAAATTGATTGTGAATCAGTGTTGCTTCAAGTGGATAGTTTGATTTCACAGAAGTTTGATTTATTTGGAGTTATATTCTGTTGTTTAAGTGTTCCCTGTATTTTTTTGAACAGTGTAGTTTAGAGCATATCTGCTATGTTATAGAGGCCTCATCCACACTAAAATACTTTCTTCTGTTACTAACGTCATACACTGGGGGTCATCTCAGGGTGCCAAGGGAGGGTGGTTCACTGCGATTGAAGGGGGGTTGGTGATACCAGACAAATTGTTAGTGAAGGTGCAAGAGGTGAGGAAGAAATGGAAGAGGTGATGGGGGCGAGCAACAGTCAGAACATGAAGAGGATAATCATCCCCTCTCTGTTCGTGTTTGGTGGGAGGGGACAGAGGAAACAAGCTTCAGAATTACCCAGCCACCAACACAGTATGGGTTTGAACCTCTTGGAAGAGCCCAACTTATGAGTGCCTTCTTGCTGCACTATCTGCAACATGATCCCCGTATAGTTATGATTCTAAATGATGCTGATTACTGGCTTGTAATTCTGTTCGATCCATATTATAAGAGTAAATTTTGCCACATGCTTCCCGCCCTGAAAAAGGACCCTCGAATACTGGAGTATCGAAACACATTTTTACACAACCTTAAGAGAGGTTTTTCCCAAGACAGCAATGAGGCACACAGAATGCATTGCAGCTCTACACTTCCAACCTCTGGCACGTCAATTTATCAACGCAAAAATATTAGTAGCAGCAGTACTGTAAGTGGCAGAAGCAATTTCTGTGAGTCCTTTCACACATTTTTTAGACCAGCTCATGCACCAGCACAACAGAATACAAGTCTGACACATGAACGACTGGAGAGGATGGTGCACTCCTGATTGAGTCTCCATCTGCTGGGTTGGCTGTAGTGGAAGAGGTTTTGGTCTCTATTATAATAACTAATGCACACGCCCTGGCTGAGTGGCGTGTGCGTGTATATGTAGTGATTCCACTGGACCGTGTCGGAGAGTGAATGCCTGGAGGGGCGTAACTAAGTATCCACCCGATCCGACCAGGGTCGCACGACTGCATATGACGCCAGTGCACCAAGGAGGAACCGAGCAGAGGGACCAGGTGCTACTCCAGGACAGACCCCGGACACGGCTGTTGACCCACACAGGGGAATACAGGAACAGGCAGGTTAGGCTGGCACACAGACTGCTGGGTATAGGCAGACATGGCTGGTATGCAGACTGGCGGATGCTGGTAAGCACGACTGGTATGCAGGCTGGGAGGTACTGGCAGGTACGAAAGGTTGGAACATAGAGTGGATAGGACCCAGTACAGACTGGGACTCAGGAACAGAACCGCAGATGCGGTGGACAAACAGCAGAGTGAGGCCGCCCAGAGCGGCGAGCAAGAGCAGAACAAGATGAGACCGCCTGGAGCGGAGAGCGAGACTACCGGAGCAGCGAGCAAAGGGTCACAGCAGAGCGAGACTGCCGGAGCAGCGAGCAAAGGGTCAGAGCAGAGCGAGACTGCCGGAGCAGCGAGCAAAGGGTCAGAGCAGAGCGAGACTGCCGGAGCAGCGAGCAAAAGGAGAGCAGGCAAGAACCGCAGGAGCGGTGAGCAAGGCAGAGCAGGCAAGAACCGCCGGAGCGGTGAGCAAGGCAGCGCAGAGGGGACAGGGCTCTGTTTACACGGAACAGACTGGAAGGGAAAGGCAGAACCAGGTACACACAAGATACTTGCAATGAAGTAGCGAGTGGACTCTAAACTCACAAACGGGAGTACAGGGACAACGAGTAGGAGTTAGGTACGGGATCAGATTCTGCAAGAAAAGGGAAGGTACGGACATAGAGAAAAACAGGTAACAGGCTAGGAGAGTATTCAGACAAGAACAGACACAGCAGCAAGATACAGGAGCGGGTCTAGGTATGTGGCCCCTAGAAGGCGGAACGAACAGGCTAGGAGAATGTTCAGACAGGAACAGGCAAGATACAGGAACGGGTCTAGGTATACGGCCCCTAGAAGGTGGAAAGAATAGGCTAGCAGCGTGTTCACACTGGCCTGGAAATACAGCCTCCAGGATAGGCAGAAGACAACAGGCTAGAAGATAGTTCAGACAGGACACAGTTCAGACACGGGCACTGATACCGCAAGGCAGGAAACATAGACAGGACCTGGCACATCAGTGACTAGCAGCCAACTGACAGAACATAATGCTCAGGCAAGGATTCCAGGAAGGAGCTGGGTTAAATACCAGATGACAGACAGCAATAGGCTGAGGACGCACAAGGGGTGTGTCTGCAGCAGCTACAAGAAGCAGGAAGTGATCGGGCGCCGCCCTTAAGCAGCAGAAACAGAGGCAAGCAGACAGCATAGAGGGAAGCCAGGCTAGCAGACTGGACATGAGATCAAGTGCGCGCTCTTGCACAGTGGGAGATGGACCACTATGCAAGGACGCCGCCAGGTATGTTACAATAACTTTAATATATAAATATAATTATAAAAACTTTAGTGAAATTAATTTTTTGGTGCAGATATTGATCTTAGTGAAATTAATTTTTTGGTGCAGATATTGATCTCCACACAAGGGTACACAAACATGTTAAACTTAAAATTGATTTTCAATAAACAACCATCAGCCAACCCATCAAACGCATCTGCTGCTTCTTCCTCCTCTTTTGTTACCATGCCAAGTATTGTCAAGCAGGTCTCCGACTGCAGAACCTCCGGTTCTTTGCCCACTTCAGTCAGGCTGAGTGAGAGCCCATCACCTGTAATGGAAGAGGACATGCCTGCTGTTTTTGACCGATCTCCGAGAACGAGCACACCACAACCTTATCCATTGTAACATCTCCGTCTGCATCTCACTCACGGTCCAGCTGTTTGTCTGGTCCACCGTACTCTGCCCTCTCTCAGCACTGCAGCCAGCAAAAGATTGTTTCCTCCTACACATGACAAAGCTAAGAGACTGAACTCCACCATCTCCAATCTGTTGGCCACGGAAATGGTGGTGTCAGGCAGGGCCGGCTTCAGCACCCGGGGCCCTGAGCAGGCAAGGGGGCCCACTTGCCGTCGCGTACCCCTGCTCGCTATGGGACCCGTGAGTGGTGCGGTGCCGGTGTCAGCGCCCCCCCCCCCCCCGCTTGCTCAGGGCTCCGGCACCCGTTACAATACTACCCTCTCCCCGTGCCTCCGCAGCAGCTCCTGTCTCTTCCGCGGCTGCTGCACTGTGACGTCTCAGGTCAGAGGGCGCGGTGACGTTTTAACACTGCACTCTCTCCTGAGCCGTCACAGCGCAGAGCGGGAAGATGCCAGCGACGCTGGAGTCCGGAGCAGCAGCAGGTGAGAAATGAGGTGAGTATTGGATTTTTTTTTATTATTATTGTATGGGGGCATAGTGCATTAAATGGTGGAGTAGGGGTGTGTGACATCGTGCATGGGGCATTATAAGTGAGGGGGGTGTGACATCCTGCATGGGGCATTATATGGTGGGGGGGACAAGGGACATCCTGCATGGGGCATTATAAGGGAGGGGGGGATGTGACATCCTGCATGGGGCATTATAAGGGAGGGGGGGTGTGACATCCTGCATGGGGCCTTATAAGGGAGGGGGAAGTGACATCCTGCATGGGGCATTATATGGGGGGGAAGTGACATCCTGCATGGGGCATTACAGTTATATGAAAAAGTTTGGGCACCCCTATTAATCTTAAGCTTAATGTTTTATAAAAATTGGTGTTTTTGCAACAGCTATTTCAGTTTGATATATGTAATAACTGTTGGACACAGTAATGTTTCTGCCTTGAAATGATGTTTATTGTACTAACAGAAAATGTGCAATCTGCATTCAAACAAAATTTGACAGGTGCATAAGTATGGGCACCTCACCAGAAAAGTGACAGTAATAATTTAGTAGATCCTCCTTTTGCAAAAATAACAGCCTCTAGTCGCTTCCTGTAGCTTTTAATGATTTCCTGGATCCTGGATGAAGGTATTTTTGACCATTCCTCTTTACAAAACAATTCCAGTTCAGTTAAGTTTGATGGTCGCCGAGCATGGACAGCCCTCTTCAAATGATCCCACAGATGTTCAATGATATTCAGGTCTGGGGACTGGGATGGCCATTCCAGAACATTGTAATTGTTCCTCTGCATGAATGCCTGATTAGATTTGGAGCGGTGTTTTGGATCATTGTCTTGCTGAAAGATCCATCCCCTGCGTAACTTCAACTTTATCACTGATTCTTGAACATTATTGTCAATAATCTGCTGATACTGAGTGGAATCCATGCATCCCTCAACTTTAACAAGATTCCCGGTGCCGGCATTGGCCACACAGCCCCAAAGCATGATGGAACCTCCACCAAATTTTACTGTGGGTAGCAAGTGTTTTTCTTGAAATGCTGTGTTTTTTTGCCGCCATGCATAACGCCTTTTTGTATGACCAAACAACTCAATCTTGGTTTCATCAGTCCATGGGACCTTCTTCCAAAGAGAAATTGGCTTCTCCAAATGTGCTTTTGCATACCTCAGCCGACTCTGTTTGTGGCGTGCTTGCAGAAACGGCTTCTTTCGCATCACTCTCCCATACAGCTTCTCCTTGTGCAAAGTGTGTTGTATAGTTGACCGATGCACAGTGACACCATCTGCAGCAAGTTGATGCTGCAGCTCTCTGGAGGTGGTCTGAGGATTGTCCTTGACTGATCTCACCATTCTTCTTCTCTGCCTTTCTGATGTTTTTCTTGGCCTGCCACTTCTGGCCTTAACAAGAACTGTCCCTGTGTTCTTCCATTTCCTTACTATGTTCCTCACAGTGGAAACTGACAGGTTAAATCTCTGGGACAGCTTTTTGTATCCTTCCCCTGAACAACTATGTTGAATAATCTTTGTTTTCAGATCATTTGACAGTTGTTTTGAGGAGCCCATGATGCCACTCTTCAGAGGAGATTCAAACAGGAGAACAACTTGCAAGTGGCCACTTTCAGTAGCTTTTCTCATGATTGCATACACCTGGCTATGAAGTTCAAAGCTCAATGAGGTTACAAAACCAAAAAAAGTGCTTTAGTACGTCAGTAAAAAGTAGGTAGGAATATTTAAAACAAGAAAATGATAAGGGTGCCCATACTTATGCACCTGTCAAATTTTGCTTGAATGCAGATTGCACATTTTCAGTTAGTACAATAAACCTCATTTCAAGGCAGAAACATTACTGTGTCCAACAGTTATTACATATATCAAACTGATATAGCTGTTTCAAAAACACCAATTTTTATAAAACATTAAGCTTAAGATTAATAGGGGTGCTCAAACTTTTTCATATAACTGTATATGGGGGGGGGGGGGGGGACAGCCTGCATGGGCCATTATGTGGTGGGAACAGCCTGCATGAGGCATTATGTGGGGGCACAGCATGCATGGAGCATTATGTGGGGGCACAGCCTGCATGGAGCGTTATATGGGGGCCAGTATTCTGTATGGAGCGTTATATGGGGGCCAGTATCCTGTATGGAGCGATTCGCCGGTTTCTGAGCTATTGTAGAATTTACAATATATAATTTCTCTGCGGTATCTGTGCATCATGAATCGTGGTATGTGTTAAAGGGGCCCACTGAGACTCTTTCGCCCAGGGCCCAAAAAAACCTGAAGCCGGCCCTGGTGTCAGGCCCTAATTTTTTGAAATGTGAAAACTCCTGGTTGGGTCTTCATTTGCTGGATTCACTGTAGTAGGTGTTGGTCCCCATTATACTAGTTCTATATCTAGTGAAATTAATTCTTTGGTACAGATATTGTCACAGGAGTACACATGATATAATTGGTTTTCTTTGTACTGTGGTATATAAAGCGGGCTACATTTAATCTTTTAATTATTTGGTGATGATGTTGTTCTCCAGACAAGGGTACCCATTAGTGTTGAGCGAGCACTAAATGTGCTCAACTTAGTGATTCAGCGGTTTCTCAAAAATTACCCAGATCTGCTCATGAAAACGCCACGCGTGTGCCCATTTTAGAAAGTCAGCTACAGCTTTAGCCACCCTGGCAGTGCTTCAGCAGTGTTCGCAGCTTCCAGCTCACCGACTGGTGTGCGATGTGACCATATGTTGGAAATCAACATTGCAGATGTTGGGAAGGATTTGTGAGCAGCAGAGGGCAGTTGTTGAGTGCCAGCTTCAACATACTCGTTGGAATTCAGTTCAGCCTCCACACATAACAGCTGATGAGTGGGGATGGATGTTTGACATTTGTGTTGTCTCCAAAACTTTGAGGATTCCACCAAGATGGTGAGGGCGATGACGCCATAATTAGCATCATCATCCCGCTTCTCTGTCTACTGAAACGCTCGCAGCTCACAAAGACAAGGCCTTGCAGGCAGAGCAAGGAACTATACAGGGTGATGCTACACAGCCCAGCCTCATCTTATCTCAAGGCGGATTGGGTGATAATGAGGAAGAGGAGAACATGGACAGTCGTCCTCTTAGTGAGGACAGGGAAGTCTTGGCTTTCTTGGAAGTCTGTGGGAAAGCTGTATGAGTTTCGCTTAATGATGACCTTCAGTGGCTTTGCTTATGCATGTTATTTCTGAAAACACATTTTAGATCAGGCCATTGCCCAACTCTGTAGTCATGAAATTCAAGGCGCAAAGAAACATCTTTGTGTGTTGAAGCACCACCAAGAAGTGTGAGCTGATGTTGGACGGGCTGTCATTGCTTATGGAAGAAGCTGCATTAAAGGACTTTCCTGGGAGAAATGACAGCCGGCATAGATTCAGTTTCCCTCTATGCCAGTCCTTTCACTAAGCTAAATAATATGGCTGTGGTGAAATACAATTGTCACCAAGAAGCAATGTCAGACTGAAGAACAGTGGGCCCACTAGAGGATTTGATTCTGAGGGCCCACCTTTCTCCCCTGCTCAAGAGCCCCATAGCAGCTTTAAGGTTTGCATTATGAACTCTCCTGAAGGAGAAGCAAGGGCCCAACGGGGGAGTTTCCGGTTCTCTGGTGGGCCCGTGCAACCCTGCCGAGAAGCATCCCTGGCCAAGGTTCCCGGACACTCTATGGCTACTTTTTTACTGTGGACTGGCTCCAGCAATCTATAACATTCCAATCTATAAGATCCATTCACTGGCTCCCAATTGCCCAGCTTATCCAGTTCAAACTACTAACACTGACCTACAAAGCCATCCATAACCTTTCTCCTCCGTACATCTCTGAATTAATCTCCCGCTATATTCCCTTTCGTAATCTACGGTCTAACATGCTGGAGTAACTTGCACCTACTGCCACTCAGTGTCTTCAGCTCCTTTGTGAGAAACTAATATTTGAGCAGCTGTTCTACCAACTAAAATTCCTGAGATATGGAAATTGTGGATGGCTTCATTTCTGGTATTGGGTGCTAATACCAAACCGTGGTGTGACATTCACTGGATATTCCTGACTGGTTGGAGACCAGCTCATTCCCACAGAAAAGTACCAGCAGCAAGCTAAGGAGATAGTGGCCTCTGTTATCATGAAGGAGTTTGCTCGTTGTCTAGGGCAGAGGTCCCCAACCTTTTTTGCACCAGGGACCGGCTTTAAGCAAGACCAGTTTTCCATGGCCCGGTGGGGGTGGGGGCGGGGCTTTGGTCATATGGGGGTGGGGTTATGGAGGGGTGGAGCTGTATGGGGAGGATGCTGGCGGGACCTCGGTGTACAGCGCTGCTAAGTAGCAGCATTGTACATTGAGCGTCAGTGTATACAGCGCTGCTGCTTAGCAGCGCTACACACTGAACACCGGTACCGGGAGCCGCGTCACTGAAGCCAGTCTGCTGCCCCAGCACGCCCCACATAACATGTTCTGCCGGGGGCGTGTCAGTGAGGAGAGCCTGCCGCCCCACCCCGTCAGTAACACACCATGCTGTGCAGGAGGGCCGCGTCACTAAGACCCGCCCCGTGACGTACAACAGGTACCATGCTGTGCTGTGGAGGGCTGCGTCACTAAGACCCGCCCGACGCCCCACCCCGTCCTGCATAATGTTCTCTGCCGGGAGCTGCGAGCTGTCACGGCTATGGCAGAAAACATTATAAATCCACACAGAGCGAGTGCTGACCAGGCGCAGGGCCGCGGAGCTAGCTGTCAGCGGCAGGGCCGGCTCCAGGTTTTTCTGGGCCCCGGGCGAAAGAGTCTCAGTGGGCCCCTTTAACACATACCACGATTCATGATGCAGAGATACGGCGGAGAAATATATATATATAGTACAATGCAAAGATTTCACTTCATGAGTGATATCTATTGTAAATTCTACAATAGCTCAGAAACCGGTGAATCGCTCCACACAGAATAGTGGCCCCCATATAAGGCTCCATACGGAATACTGGTCCCCATATAACGCCCATACGGAATACTGGCCCCCATATAACGCTTCATACGGAATACTGGCCCCCATATAAGGCCCCATACGGAATACTTGCCCCCATATAAGGCCCCATACGGAATACTTGCCCCCATATAAGGCCCCATACGGAATACTTGCCCCCATATAAGGCCCCATACGGAATACTTGCCCCCATATAAGGCCCCATACGGAATACTGGCCCCCATATAAGACCCCATACGGAATACTGGCCCCCATATAAGACCCCGTACGGAATACTGGCCCCCATATAAGACCCCATACGGAATACTGGCCCCCATATAAGGCTCCATACAGGATACTGGCCCCCATATAACGCTCCATACAGGATACCGGTCCCCATATAATGCTGCATGCAGGCTGTTACCCCCCACATAATGCCTCATACAGGCTGTCCCCCCCTTATAATGCTCCATGCAGGCTGTTCCCCCCCACATAATGCCCCATACAGGCCCCCCCCTTTTAATGCTCCATGCAGGCTGTTACCCCCCACATAATGCCCCATACAGGCTGCCCCCCCTCTTTATAATGCCCCATGCAGGCTGTCACCCCTCCTCTTTATACTGCCCCATGCAGGCTGTCACCCCTCCTCTTTATACTGCCCCATGCAGGCTGTCACCCCCCCTCTTTATAATGCCCCATGCAGGCTGTCACCCCCCCTCTTTATAATGCCCCATGCAGGCTGTCACCCCTCCTCTTTATAATGCTCCATGCAGGCTGTCACCCCTCCTCTTTATACTGCCCCATGCAGGCTGTCACCCCTCCTCTTTATAATGCCCCATGCAGGATGTCCCCCCCCTCTCTTTATAATGCCCCGTGCAGGCTGTTCCCCACCTTATAATGCCCCATGCAGGCTGTCACCCCTCCTCTTTATAATGCCCCAAGCAGGAATCCCCCCCTCTTTATAATGCCCCATGCAGGCTGTTCCCCACCTTATAATGCCCCATGCAGGCTGTCACCCCTCCTCTTTATAATGCCCCAAGCAGGAATCCCCCCCTCTTTATAATGCCCCATGCAGGCTGTTCCCCACCTTATAATGCCCCATGCAGGCTGTCACCCCTCCTCTTTATAATGCCCCAAGCAGGATGCCCCCCCTCCTCTCTTTATACTGCCCCATGCCTCCATACATTAAAAAAAAAAAAAAATCAAATACTCACCTCCCTTCTCCTCACCTGCTACCTGCTGCCCGCCGCTCGCTGCTCGGCTCCGAACTCCAGCGTTGTCGTTTCTTCCCGCTCAGCGCTCCCTGTGACGGCTCAGGGGAGGGCGCGGTGTAAAGACGTCACCGCGCCCTCTGACCTGAGACGTCACAGGGAGCGCAGAGCAGGAAGACAGCTGATCTGCGGAGGCACGGGGAGAGGTAAGTATCGGGCTGCCGGGGCCCTGAGCAAGCGGCGGAGAAGGGCCGGCGCTGACACCGCTCTCCTCCGCCCATAGCCCAGCGGGGTGCGCGACCGCCAGTGGGCCCCTCTGCCTGCTCAGAGCCCCGGCATTTGCCCGGGTGCTGACGCCGGCCCTGGTCAGCGGCGCCGCGGACCGGCTGAAAAACCCCAACGGCCCGGTCCTGGTCCGCGGACCGGCGGTTGGGGACCTCTGGTCTAGGGGACCGATCACTGCTGCTGTCTACCTTGTGAACATTGTGTTGAAGATCCTACTGTTTTTATATTTTTAAATGAGCACACACCAACCGTGGTTTCTGCAGCAGCGCATCCAGGCTGGGATAGTGGCGGAGAAATTGCTGTACCATCAGGTAAAGGATGCAAGACATGCAAGGCACGTGTGTGAGGTTGCCCCGGTGTAGGGTCGCCACCAGGTTTGCACCTTTATTGCACACGACCTTCCCTTGCTCCAGGTTCAGTGGAGACAGCCATTGCTCAAACTCGGGCTGGAGAGCTGTCCACAACTCTTCAGCTGTATGACTGTGATCTCCAAGGCATATTCATTTTAAGGCTATGTGCCCACGATGCAGAAATGAAGCAGAAAATTTCTGCAGCATTTCTGCATCTCCCTGGCAGAAAAAACGCATGCAGATTGTGCATGCGTTTTTCCTGCAGAATACATGCGGATCCACATGCGTTTCCGCATGCAGATTGACAAGCGCTTTCCAGGCGATAGCATCACTTGGAAAGTGCTTGTCAACTAGGTCACACTGTATAAATCCATGCAAACAGCATGGATTTATATAGTGTGAACCGTAAAAATGAAAACAAATAAAGCTATACTCACCCCCGATGCCCGTCGTGGCTGCAGCGCTCGTTCCTGTCTGGTTCCTGGATGCCGGCATATCGCGAGACAGAGCGGTGAAGGGCCTGCGGTCACATGACTGTGACGTCACCGCAGGTCCTCAAGCGATGCCGGCATTCAGAGAGAAGCCGCCGGACAGGTGAATATAAACTTTATTTGTTATTTTATTCTTTTTTTACAGGTACAATGGTACCCAGGTCTGGATGAGAGTCTCCTCTCCTCCAGAACTGGGTACCATCCGCACATAGAGACGCATAGAAGCCGCTTGTAAAAATGTACAGTCACGGTTTCTATGCGTCTCAATGCAAGTCAATGGCGGGAGTTCCGCTGCGCTTCCGCAAAATTAAATGACATGCTGCGGATTTTTGTACGCAGCATAAACGCTGCGGAAAAATCCGCAGCATGTGCATAGAACATGCGGAATCCCCTTGGGGACCATGGGGTGCGGATTAGCTAGCGTTTCACAAGCGTTTATGCTGCGGAAATTCCACAGCATAAACGCTTGAAAAACGCTACGTGGGCACTCAGCCTAACACTGCCTGATTGCAGTGAAATCATGGCTGCGCGGTATGGAGGTGGGGGGATTCTTTCTGCACTGTTGGAACATGTGTCTCATTAATGCAGAGGTTGAGGGCACAGGTGGAGGCCCTAGAGGAGGCACAGGCATCGGACGAAGTGTTAGATATAGAGGTTTGTCCCACAAGCCTTGAGGATTCCAACACTTGCTGTCTAGTGACACCTTGATGTCTAGTGGTCCAGTTCTCAATCCCCTGGTGTGTAGTAGTTTAGCTCTCCAACCATAGCTGTTTAGTAGTTTAGTTTTCCAACCCCTCTTGCCTAGTAGTTTCGTTTTTCATGTTCTGGTGTGCATTTGTTTCATTCTCCAACCTTAGCTGTTTAGTAGTTTAGTTCTCCAATCTCTGTTGTCTATTAGTTTGGTTCTCCATCTTCTGGTGTCTAGTGGTTTAGTTCTCCATCCCCTGGTGTGTAGAAGTTTAGTTCTCCAAACATAGCTGTTTAGTAGTTTAGTTTTCCAACCCCTGCTGTATATTAGTTTAGTTCTCCATGTTCTGGTGTGTATTTGTTTCGTTCTTCAACCCATCCATGCTCACCCCCAGGGGTTAACGTCTGATGACAAGGGTTTGGATTCTGTTCGGATCCTACTTCGTCTGGGCCTGGATCAACTGAAAAAAAATTTGGGCATTGCTACACATGCTTTCCCCTTCTCTTGAGTCTGTGAAGCTTTGTATCACACCTCTGATTCCCCGGAATAGAATGTGTGAACAGCTCTGCAGACTCGCCCATTTGTAGTTCCCCACAGTCAGTTGAACAGTTGGAGATGGAGAGTTGTGAAGCGGGGGAAAACAAGGGTAATTGGGGTGCCACCTCTGAGGACTGTACTGTGTGTGATGTTAAGGTGGAGGAAGAAGAGCACAGGCCACTTGATGCCACGCTGTCATCCACTGGAGCACATATTCTTTCTGGCCCTCATCTACAAAGCGTACCGCTTTCTCTGCATCACCGACTTGGCCCTAGCTTGGATCTCTTCATACCTAACCGACTGGACATTCAGTGTCTCCCACTCAACACACCACCTCTACCTCTTGTTGGTGTCCCCCAAGATTCAGTTCTAGGACCCCTGCTTTTCTCCACCTATGCCTTCGGCCTGGGACATCCTACAGTCTCAAGGCTTTTAGTATCACCTCTATGTTGATGACACACAGATCTACCTCTCTGGACCTGATATCTCCTCCATACTACCATACTAACCAGAATCCCACAATGTCTGTCCGCTATTTCAGCTTTCTTCTCTGATAGATTTATAAAACTTTACATGGTTAAAACCAAATTCATCATCTTTCCACCATCTCATTCACCCCCCCCCCAACTGACCTATCCATCAAAGTCAATGGCTGCCCACTCTGATCTCTCCTTAAAACGTCAGATCCAAGCCCTTTCCACTTGCTGCCGACTACAACTCCAAAATACCTCCGGTATCCACACATTCCTCAACCATGAATCTACAAAAACACTAGTGCATGACCTCATCCTCTCCCACCTTACAGCAAGCTCCTACTCTGTGGCCTCCCTTCTACCACTCTCACACCCCTCCAATCTATCCTAAACTGTGCTGGCCAGCTAATCCACATGTCATCCCGCTATTCCCCGGCTTCTCTCCTCTTTCTGCGCTGGCTCCCCGTTGCCCAGAGACTCCAGTTGAAAAGCCTAAGTTTGGCATACCAAGCCATTGAAAACCTGTCTCCTCCATACATGTGTGACCTAGTCTCCCTGCACGCAACCGCCCATTCTTCCAAGATCTTCTCTACTTCCCTCTTATCTCTTCTTGCCACAATCGCATACAAGATTTGTCCCGTACTTCTCCCCTACTGTGTAACTCTGTACCCCAACACATCAGACTCTCACCTACCCTGGAAACCTTGAAAAGGAAGCTGAAGACCCACCTCTTCCGACAAGCGTACAATCTGCAGTAACCCTTGCTCCTCCATACCACTGCACCACCAGCTCTATCCTCACCTACTGTAACCTCACCCATCCCTTGTAGACTGTGAGCCCTCGCGGGCAGGGTCCTCTCTCCTCTTGTACCAGTCAGTGACCCCTTTTCACATGTAAAGCGCCATGGAATAAATATCGCTGTAATAATAAGTAATAATAATTATACTACTTGTACTCTGGGTCAATTGATGCCACTTTCCTGGTGTCTGCCCCTAATTTGATGCGTTTTGGCAGCTTTTGGACCAGTTTGAAGGTGTTGTGTATGCGTTTGTTGTTGCTCCCCATTGAATCCTATGACGTTCGTCAATGTTCGGCGAATTTTGCAAATTCGACAATCGTAATCTGACCCGAACATTGAAACATTCGCTCATCTCTGCTCACTAACATACCCTGAACAGGAACCCATACATTCTGATCAGAGGCGTAACTAAAGTCTGATGGGCCTGGTGCAAGATTTGGACCATCGCCCACCCAGGAAAAATAAAAATAAAAAATTATATGACTTCCATCTGTTATATATACCCCTCATCATGGTCCCTTATCTTAGAGCCCCATACTGGTATATACGGTATATATCCCCCATTCTGATGCTGTTCTTTACTGTATAGAAAAAAAAGCAAAGCATTACACTCCCCAGGGGTGAACACAGAAGTCATAGTGCCCCATAGTCCCCCCTACAGTATTTTGCTCCTACTTATAATGCACTCCCCATACTCCTCCATACACTATAATGAACCCCATAGTACTCCATACAGTATAATGTACAGCCCATAGTCCTCCCTATTGTATAATGCACTCCCTATACTCCTCCATATAGTATAATGCACCCTCAATAATCCACCATACAGTATAATGCACACCCTATAGTCATGCATGTAGTATAATGCACAGCCTATAGTCCTCTGTATAGCATAATGCACAGACCATTCTGAAATATGTGCCCCATCCTGGTATATGGCCCTCATCCAGGACCCCATCCTGGTATATATTATATTATATTGTGATGCCTTCACGATTATATACCACCAGGAGCCCTTACATTATAGTGTCTTTAACAGTGAAACGGCTAGAATGTATGGGCTGCTGTCAAGACCTGGAAGGAGACCATACATTGTAGGCTACATTCTGCTAGCTTCATTAACATATTCCTGGGAAGAGATCATAGATTCTGCTACCTCCAGTAATATATACTTGACAGGAGCCCATACATTCTCCTGCCTCCAATAATATATACCTGACAGGAGCCCATACATTCTACTGCCTCCAATAATATATACCTGACAGGAGACCATACATTCTCCTGCCTCCAATAATATATACCTGACAGGAGCCCATACATTCTACTGCCTCCAATAATATATACCTGACAGGAGACCATACATTCTCCTGCCTCCAATAATATATACCTGACAGGAGCTCATACATTCTCCTGCCTCCAATAATATATACCTGACAGGAGCCCATACATTCTCCTGCCTCCAATAATATCTACCTGACAGGAGCCCATACATTCTCCTGCCTCCAATAATATATACCTGACAGGAGCCCATACATTCTGCTGCCTCCAATAATATATACCTGACAGGAGCCCATACATTCTCCTGCCTCCAATAATATATACCTGACAGGAGCCCATACATTCTCCTGCCTCCAATAATATATACCTGACAGGAGCCCATACATTCTCCTGCCTCCAATAATATATACCTGACAGGAGCCCATACATTCTCCTGCCTCCAATAATATATACCTGACAGGAGCCCATACATTCTCCTGCCTCCAATAATATATACCTGACAGGAGCCCATACATTCTCCTGCCTCCAATAATATATACCTGACAGGAGCCCATACATTCTGCTGCCTCCAATAATATATACCTGACAGGAGCTCATACATTCTCCTGCCTCCAATAATATATACCTGACAGGAGCCCATACATTCTCCTGCCTCCAATAATATATACCTGACAGGAGCCCATACATTCTCCTGCCTCCAATAATATATACCTGACAGGAGCCCATACATTCTCCTGCCTCCAATAATATATACCTGACAGGAGCCCATAGATTCTGCTGCCTCCAATAATATATACCTGACAGGAGCCCATACATTCTCCTGCCTCCAATAATATATACCTGACAGGAGCCCATACATTCTCCTGCCTCCAATAGTATATACCTGACAGGAGCCCATAGATTCTGCTGCCTCCAATAATATATACCTGACAGGAGCCCATACATTCTCCTGCCTCCAATAATATATACCTGACAGGAGCCCATACATTCTCCTGCCTCCAATAGTATATACCTGACAGGAGCCCATACATTCTCCTGCCTCCAATAATATATACCTGACAGGAGCCCATAGATTCTGCTGCCTCCAATAATATATAACTGACAGGAGCTCATACATTCTCCTGCCTCCAATAGTATATACCTGACAGGAGCCCATACATTCTCCTGCCTCCAATAGTATATACCTGACAGGAGCCCATACATTCTCCTGCCTCCAATAATATATACCTGACAGGAGCCCATACATTCTCCTGCCTCCAATAATATATACCTGACAGGAGCCCATACATTCTCCTGCCTCCAATAATATATACCTGACAGGAGCCCATACATTCTCCTGCCTCCAATAATATATACCTGACAGGAGCCCATACATTCTGCTGCCTCCAATAATATATACCTGACAGGAGCCCATAGATTCTGCCTCCAATAATATATACCTGACAGGAGCCCATACATTCTCCTGCCTCCAATAATATATACCTGACAGGAGCCCATACATTCACCTGCCTCCAATAGTATATACCTGACAGGAGCCCATAGATTCTGCTGCCTCCAATGATATATACCTGACAGGAGCCCATACATTCTCCTGCCTCCAATAGTATATACCTGACAGGAGCCCATAGATTCTGCTGCCTCCAATAATATATACCTGACAGGAGCCCATACATTCTGCTGCCTCCAATAATATATAACTGACAGGAGCCCATACATTCTCCTGCCTCTAATAATATATACCTGACAGGAGCCCATACATTCTCCTGCCTCCAATAATATATACCTGACAGGAGCCCATAGATTCTGCTGCCGCCAATAATATATACCTGACAGGAGCCCATACACTCTTCTGCCTCCAATAATATATACCTGACAGGAGCCCATACACTCTGCTGCCTCCAATAATATATACCTGACAGGAGCCCATACATTCTGCTGCCTCCAATAATATATACCTGACAGGAGCCCATACATTCTGCTGCCTCCAATAATATATACCTGACAGGAGCCCATAGATTCTGCCTCCAATAATATATACCTGACAGGAGCCCATACATTCTGCTGCCTCCAATAATATATACCTGACAGGAGGCCATACATTCTGCTGCCTCCAGTAATATATACCTGACAGGAGCCCATAGATTCTCCTACCTCCAATAATATATACCTGTCAGGAGCCCATACATTCTCCTGCCTCCAATAATATATACCTGTCAGGAGCCCATACATTCTCCTGCCTCCAATAATATATACCTGACAGGAGCCCATACATTCTGCTGCCTCCAATAATATACACCTAACAGGAGCCCATAGATTCTGCCTCCAATAATATATACCTGACAGGAGCCCATACCTTCTCCTGCCTCCAATAATATATACCTGACAGGAGCCCATACATTCTCCTGCCTCCAATAATATATACCTGACAAGAGCCCATACATTCTCCTGCCTCCAATAATATATACCTGACAGGAACCCATACACTCTCCTGCCTCCAATAATATATACCTGACAGGAGCCCATACATTCTGCTGCCTCCAATAATATATACCTGACAGGAGCCCATACATTCTGCTGCCTCCAATAATATATACCTGACAGGAGCCCATACATTCTCCTGCCTCCAATAGTATATACCTGACAGGAGCCCATACATTCTGCTGCCTCCAATAATATATACCTGACAGGAGCCCATACATTCTCCTGCCTCCAATAATATATACCTGACAGGAGCCCATACATTCTCCTGCCTCCAATAATATATACCTGACAGGAGCCCATACATTCTGCTGCCTCCAATAGTATATACCTGACAGGAGCCCATAGATTCTGCTGCCTCCAATAATATATACCTGACAGGAGCCCATACATTCTCCTGCCTCCAATAATATATACCTGACAGGAGCCCATACATTCTGCTGCCTCCAATAGTATACACCTGACAGGAGCCCATAGATTCTGCTGCCTCCAATAATATATACCTGACAGGAGCCCATACATCCTCCTGCCTCCAATAATATATACCTGACAGGAGCCCATACATTCTCCTGCCTCCAATAATAAATACCTGACAGGAGCCCATAGATTCTGATGCCTCAAATAATATATACCTGGTATGAGCCCATACATTCTGCTGCCTCCAATAATATATACCTGTCAGGAGCCCATACATTCTCCTGCCTCTAATAATATATACCTGACAGGAGCCCATACATTCTCCTGCCTCCAATAATATATACCTGACAGGAGCCCATACATTCTCCTGCCTCCAATAATATATACGTGACAGGAGCCCAAACATTCTCCTACCTCCAATAATATATACCTGACAGGAGCCCATACATTCTCCTGCCTCCAATAATATATACCTGACAGGAGCCCATAGATTCTGCTGCCTCCAATAATATATACCTGACAGGAGACCATACACTCTTCTGCCTTCAATAATATATACCTGATAGAAGCCCATACATTCTGCTGCCTCCAATAATATATACCTGACAGGAGCCCATAGATTCTGCCTCCAATAATATATACCTGACAGGAGCCCATACACTCTTCTGCCTCCAATAATATATACCTGACAGGAGCCCATACACTCTTCTGCCTCCAATAATATATATCTGACAGGAGCCCATACATTCTCCTGCCTCCAATAATATATACCTGTCAAGAGCCCATACATTCTGTTGACTCCAATAATATATACCTGACAGGAGCCCATACATTCTCCTGCCTCCAATAATAAAAACCTGACAGGAGCCCATACATTCTCCTGCCTCCAATAATATATACCTGACAGGAGCCCATAGATTCTGCTGCCTCCAATAATATATACCAGACAGGAGCCCATACATTCTCCTGCCTCCAATAATATATACCTGACAGGAGCCCATACATTCTCCTGCCTCCAATAATATATACCTGACAGGAGCCCATACATTCTGCTGCCTCCAATAATATATACCTGACAGGAGCCCATACATTCTGCTGCCTCCAATAATATATACCTGACAGGAGCCCATAGATTCTGCTGCCTCCAATAATATATACCTGACAGGAGCCTATACATTCTCCTGCCTCCAATAATATATACCTGACAGGAGCCCATACATTCTGCTGCCTCCAATAATATATAACTGACAGGAGCCCATACATTCTCCTGCCTCCAATAATATATACCTGACAGGAGACCATACATTCTGCTGCCTCCAATAATATATTCCTGACAGGAGCCCATACATTCTCCTGCCTCCAATAATATATACCTGACAGGAGCCCATACATTCTCCTGCCTCCAATAATATATACCTGACAGGAGCCCATACATTCTCCTGCCTCCAATAATATATACCTGACAGGAGCGCATACATTCTGCTGCCTCCAATACTATATACCTGACAGGAGCTCATACATTCTGCTGGCTCCAATAATATATACCTGACAGGAGCCCATACATTCTGCTGCCTCCAATAATATATACATGACAGGAGCCCATACATTCTGCTACCTCCAATAATATATACCTGACAGGAGCCCATACATTCTCCTGCCTCCAATAATATATACCTGACAGGAGCTCAAACATTCTGCTGCCTCCAATACTATATACCTGACAGGAGCTCATACATTCTCCTGCCTCCAATAATATATATCTGACAGGAACCCATAGATTCTGCTGCCTCCAATAATATATACCTGACAGGAGCCCATACATTCTCCTGCCTCCAAAAACATATACCTGACAGGAGCCCATACATTCTCCTGCCTCCAATAATATATACCTGACAGGAGCCCATAGATTCTGCCTCCAATAATATATACCTGACAGGAGCCCATACATTCTCCTGCCTCCAATAATATATACCTGACAGGAGCCCATACATTCTCCTGCCTCCAATAATAAAAACCTGACAGGAGCCCATACATTCTCCTGCCTCCAATAATATATACCTGACAGGAGCCCATACATTCTCCTGCCTCCAATAATATATACCTGACAGGAGCCCATACATTCTCCTGCCTCCAATAGTATATACCTGACAGGAGCCCATAGATTCTGCTGCCTCCAATAATATATACCTGACAGGAGCCCATACATTCTCCTGCCTCCAATAGTATATACCTGACAGGAGCCCATAGATTCTGCTGCCTCCAATAATATATACCTGACAGGAGCCCATACATTCTGCTGCCTCCAATAATATATACCTGACAGGAGCCCATACATTCTCCTGCCTCTAATAATATATACCTGACAGGAGCCCATACATTCTCCTGCCTCCAATAATATATACCTGACAGGAGCCCATAGATTCTGCTGCCGCCAATAATATATACCTGACAGGAGCCCATACACTCTTCTGCCTCCAATAATATATACCTGACAGGAGCCCATACACTCTGCTGCCTCCAATAATATATACCTGACAGGAGCCCATACATTCTGCTGCCTCCAATAATATATACCTGACAGGAGCCCATACATTCTGCTGCCTCCAATAATATATACCTGACAGGAGCCCATAGATTCTGCCTCCAATAATATATACCTGACAGGAGCCCATACATTCTCCTGCCTCCAATAATATATACCTGACAGGAGCCCATACATTCTGCTGCCTCCAATAATATATACCTGACAGGAGGCCATACATTCTGCTGCCTCCAGTAATATATACCTGACAGGAGCCCATAGATTCTCCTACCTCCAATAATATATACCTGTCAGGAGCCCATACATTCTCCTGCCTCCAATAATATATACCTGTCAGGAGCCCATACATTCTGCTGCCTCCAATAATATATACCTGACAGGAGCCCATACATTCTGCTGCCTCCAATAATATACACCTAACAGGAGCCCATAGATTCTGCCTCCAATAATATATACCTGACAGGAGCCCATACCTTCTCCTGCCTCCAATAATATATACCTGACAGGAGCCCATACATTCTCCTGCCTCCAATAATATATACCTGACAAGAGCCCATACATTCTCCTGCCTCCAATAATATATACCTGACAGGAACCCATACACTCTCCTGCCTCCAATAATATATACCTGACAGGAGCCCATACATTCTGCTGCCTCCAATAATATATACCTGACAGGAGCCCATACATTCTGCTGCCTCCAATAATATATACCTGACAGGAGCCCATACATTCTGCTGCCTCCAATAGTATATACCTGACAGGAGCCCATACATTCTGCTGCCTCCAATAATATATACCTGACAGGAGCCCATACATTCTCCTGCCTCCAATAATATATACCTGACAGGAGCCCATACATTCTACTGCCTCCAATAATATATACCTGACAGGAGCCCATACATTCTGCTGCCTCCAATAGTATATACCTGACAGGAGCCCATAGATTCTGCTGCCTCCAATAATATATACCTGACAGGAGCCCATACATTCTCCTGCCTCCAATAATATATACCTGACAGGAGCCCATACATTCTGCTGCCTCCAATAGTATATACCTGACAGGAGCCCATAGATTCTGCTGCCTCCAATAATATATACCTGACAGGAGCCCATACATCCTCCTGCCTCCAATAATATATACCTGACAGGAGCCCATACATTCTCCTGCCTCCAATAATAAATACCTGACAGGAGCCCATAGATTCTGATGCCTCAAATAATATATACCTGGTATGAGCCCATACATTCTGCTGCCTCCAATAATATATACCTGTCAGGAGCCCATACATTCTCCTGCCTCTAATAATATATACCTGACAGGAGCCCATACATTCTCCTGCCTCCAATAATATATACCTGACAGGAGCCCATACATTCTCCTGCCTCCAATAATATATACGTGACAGGAGCCCAAACATTCTCCTACCTCCAAAAATATATACCTGACAGGAGCCCATACTTTCTCCTGCCTCCAATAATATATACCTGACAGGAGCCCATAGATTCTGCTGCCTCCAATAATATATACCTGACAGGAGACCATACACTCTTCTGCCTTCAATAATATATACCTGACAGGAGCCCATACATTCTGCTGCCTCCAATAATATATACCTGACAGGAGCCCATACATTCTGCTGCCTCCAATAATATATACCTGACAGGAGCCCATACATTCTCCTGCCTCCAATAATATATACCTGACAGGAGCCCATACATTCTCCTGCCTCCAATAATATATACCTGATAGAAGCCCATACATTCTGCTGCCTCCAATAATATATACCTGACAGGAGCCCATAGATTCTGCCTCCAATAATATATACCTGACAGGAGCCCATACACTCTTCTGCCTCCAATAATATATACCTGACAGGAGCCCATACACTCTTCTGCCTCCAATAATATATATCTGACAGGAGCCCATACATTCTCCTGCCTCCAATAATATATACCTGTCAAGAGCCCATACATTCTGTTGACTCCAATAATATATACCTGACAGGAGCCCATACATTCTCCTGCCTCCAATAATAAAAACCTGACAGGAGCCCATACATTCTCCTGCCTCCAATAATATATACCTGACAGGAGCCCATAGATTCTGCTGCCTCCAATAATATATACCAGACAGGAGCCCATACATTCTCCTACCTCCAATAATATATACCTGACAGGAGCCCATACATTCTCCTGCCTCCAATAATATATACCTGACAGGAGCCCATACATTCTGCTGCCTCCAATAATATATACCTGACAGGAGCCCATACATTCTGCTGCCTCCAATAATATATACCTGACAGGAGCCCATAGATTCTGCTGCCTCCAATAATATATACCTGACAGGAGCCTATACATTCTCCTGCCTCCAATAATATATACCTGACAGGAGCCCATACATTCTGCTGCCTCCAATAATATATACCTGACAGGAGCCCATACATTCTGCTGCCTTCAATAATATATACCTGACAGGAGCCCATACATTCTCCTGCCTCCAATAATATATACCTGACAGGAGCCCATACATTCTCCTGCCTCCAATAATATATACCTGACAGGAGCCCATACATTCTCCTGCCTCCAATAATATATACCTGACAGGAGCGCATACATTCTGCTGCCTCCAATACTATATACCTGACAGGAGCTCATACATTCTGCTGGCTCCAATAATATATAACTGACAGGAGCCCATACATTCTGCTGCCTCCAATAATATATACATGACAGAAGCCCATACATTCTGCTACCTCCAATAATATATACCTGACAGGAGCCCATACATTCTCCTGCCTCCAATAATATATACCTGACAGGAGCTCAAACATTCTGCTGCCTCCAATACTATATACCTGACAGGAGCTCATACATTCTCCTGCCTCCAATAATATATACCTGACAGGAACCCATAGATTCTGCTGCCTCCAATAATATATACCTGACAGGAGCCCATACATTCTCCTGCCTCCAAAAACATATACCTGACAGGAGCCCATACATTCTCCTGCCTCCAATAATATATACCTGACAGGAGCCCATAGATTCTGCCTCCAATAATATATACCTGACAGGAGCCCATAGATTCTGCCTCCAATAATATATACCTGACAGGAGCCCATACATTCTCCTGCCTCCAATAATATATACCTGACAGGAGCCCATACATTCTCCTGCCTCCAATAATAAAAACCTGACAGGAGCCCATACATTCTCCTGCCTCCAATAATATATACCTGACAGGAGCCCATACATTCTCCTGCCTCCAATAATATATACCTGACAGGAGCCCATACATTCTCCTGCCTCCAATAGTATATACCTGACAGGAGCCCATAGATTCTGCTGCCTCCAATAATATATACCTGACAGGAGCCCATACATTCTCCTGCCTCCAATAGTATATACCTGACAGGAGCCCATAGATTCTGCTGCCTCCAATAATATATACCTGACAGGAGCCCATACATTCTGCTGCCTCCAATAATATATACCTGACAGGAGCCCATACATTCTCCTGCCTCTAATAATATATACCTGACAGGAGCCCATACATTCTCCTGCCTCCAATAATATATACCTGACAGGAGCCCATAGATTCTGCTGCCGCCAATAATATATACCTGACAGGAGCCCATACACTCTTCTGCCTCCAATAATATATACCTGACAGGAGCCCATACACTCTGCTGCCTCCAATAATATATACCTGACAGGAGCCCATACATTCTGCTGCCTCCAATAATATATACCTGACAGGAGCCCATACATTCTGCTGCCTCCAATAATATATACCTGACAGGAGCCCATAGATTCTGCCTCCAATAATATATACCTGACAGGAGCCCATACATTCTCCTGCCTCCAATAATATATACCTGACAGGAGCCCATACATTCTGCTGCCTCCAATAATATATACCTGACAGGAGGCCATACATTCTGCTGCCTCCAGTAATATATACCTGACAGGAGCCCATAGATTCTCCTACCTCCAATAATATATACCTGTCAGGAGCCCATACATTCTCCTGCCTCCAATAATATATACCTGTCAGGAGCCCATACATTCTGCTGCCTCCAATAATATATACCTGACAGGAGCCCATACATTCTGCTGCCTCCAATAATATACACCTAACAGGAGCCCATAGATTCTGCCTCCAATAATATATACCTGACAGGAGCCCATACCTTCTCCTGCCTCCAATAATATATACCTGACAGGAGCCCATACATTCTCCTGCCTCCAATAATATATACCTGACAAGAGCCCATACATTCTCCTGCCTCCAATAATATATACCTGACAGGAACCCATACACTCTCCTGCCTCCAATAATATATACCTGACAGGAGCCCATACATTCTGCTGCCTCCAATAATATATACCTGACAGGAGCCCATACATTCTGCTGCCTCCAATAATATATACCTGACAGGAGCCCATACATTCTGCTGCCTCCAATAGTATATACCTGACAGGAGCCCATACATTCTGCTGCCTCCAATAATATATACCTGACAGGAGCCCATACATTCTCCTGCCTCCAATAATATATACCTGACAGGAGCCCATACATTCTACTGCCTCCAATAATATATACCTGACAGGAGCCCATACATTCTGCTGCCTCCAATAGTATATACCTGACAGGAGCCCATAGATTCTGCTGCCTCCAATAATATATACCTGACAGGAGCCCATACATTCTCCTGCCTCCAATAATATATACCTGACAGGAGCCCATACATTCTGCTGCCTCCAATAGTATATACCTGACAGGAGCCCATAGATTCTGCTGCCTCCAATAATATATACCTGACAGGAGCCCATACATCCTCCTGCCTCCAATAATATATACCTGACAGGAGCCCATACATTCTCCTGCCTCCAATAATAAATACCTGACAGGAGCCCATAGATTCTGATGCCTCAAATAATATATACCTGGTATGAGCCCATACATTCTGCTGCCTCCAATAATATATACCTGTCAGGAGCCCATACATTCTCCTGCCTCTAATAATATATACCTGACAGGAGCCCATACATTCTCCTGCCTCCAATAATATATACCTGACAGGAGCCCATACATTCTCCTGCCTCCAATAATATATACGTGACAGGAGCCCAAACATTCTCCTACCTCCAAAAATATATACCTGACAGGAGCCCATACATTCTCCTGCCTCCAATAATATATACCTGACAGGAGCCCATAGATTCTGCTGCCTCCAATAATATATACCTGACAGGAGACCATACACTCTTCTGCCTTCAATAATATATACCTGACAGGAGCCCATACATTCTGCTGCCTCCAATAATATATACCTGACAGGAGCCCATACATTCTGCTGCCTCCAATAATATATACCTGACAGGAGCCCATACATTCTCCTGCCTCCAATAATATATACCTGACAGGAGCCCATACATTCTCCTGCCTCCAATAATATATACCTGATAGAAGCCCATACATTCTGCTGCCTCCAATAATATATACCTGACAGGAGCCCATAGATTCTGCCTCCAATAATATATACCTGACAGGAGCCCATACACTCTTCTGCCTCCAATAATATATACCTGACAGGAGCCCATACACTCTTCTGCCTCCAATAATATATATCTGACAGGAGCCCATACATTCTCCTGCCTCCAATAATATATACCTGTCAAGAGCCCATACATTCTGTTGACTCCAATAATATATACCTGACAGGAGCCCATACATTCTCCTGCCTCCAATAATAAAAACCTGACAGGAGCCCATACATTCTCCTGCCTCCAATAATATATACCTGACAGGAGCCCATAGATTCTGCTGCCTCCAATAATATATACCAGACAGGAGCCCATACATTCTCCTACCTCCAATAATATATACCTGACAGGAGCCCATACATTCTCCTGCCTCCAATAATATATACCTGACAGGAGCCCATACATTCTGCTGCCTCCAATAATATATACCTGACAGGAGCCCATACATTCTGCTGCCTCCAATAATATATACCTGACAGAAGCCCATAGATTCTGCTGCCTCCAATAATATATACCTGACAGGAGCCTATACATTCTCCTGCCTCCAATAATATATACCTGACAGGAGCCCATACATTCTGCTGCCTCCAATAATATATAACTGACAGGAGCCCATACATTCTCCTGCCTCCAATAATATATACCTGACAGGAGCCCATACATTCTGCTGCCTCCAATAATATATACCTGACAGGAGCCCATACATTCTCCTGCCTCCAATAATATATACCTGACAGGAGCCCATACATTCTCCTGCCTCCAATAATATATACCTGACAGGAGCCCATACATTCTCCTGCCTCCAATAATATATACCTGACAGGAGCGCATACATTCTGCTGCCTCCAATACTATATACCTGACAGGAGCTCATACATTCTGCTGGCTCCAATAATATATAACTGACAGGAGCCCATACATTCTGCTGCCTCCAATAATATATACATGACAGAAGCCCATACATTCTGCTACCTCCAATAATATATACCTGACAGGAGCCCATACATTCTCCTGCCTCCAATAATATATACCTGACAGGAGCTCAAACATTCTGCTGCCTCCAATACTATATACCTGACAGGAGCTCATACATTCTCCTGCCTCCAATAATATATACCTGACAGGAACCCATAGATTCTGCTGCCTCCAATAATATATACCTGACAGGAGCCCATACATTCTCCTGCCTCCAAAAACATATACCTGACAGGAGCCCATACATTCTCCTGCCTCCAATAATATATACCTGACAGGAGCCCATAGATTCTGCCTCCAATAATATATACCTGACAGGAGCCCATAGATTCTGCCTCCAATAATATATACCTGACAGGAGCCCATACATTCTCCTGCCTCCAATAATATATACCTGACAGGAGCCCATACATTCTCCTGCCTCCAATAATAAAAACCTGACAGGAGCCCATACATTCTCCTGCCTCCAATAATAAAAACCTGACAGGAGCCCATACATTCTCCTGCCTCCAATAATATATACCTGACAGGAGCCCATACATTCTCCTGCCTCCAATAATATATACCTGACAGGAGCCCATACATTCTCCTGCCTCCAATAGTATATACCTGACAGGAGCCCATAGATTCTGCTGCCTCCAATAATATATACCTGACAGGAGCCCATACATTCTCCTGCCTCCAATAGTATATACCTGACAGGAGCCCATAGATTCTGCTGCCTCCAATAATATATACCTGACAGGAGCCCATACATTCTGCTGCCTCCAATAATATATACCTGACAGGAGCCCATACATTCTCCTGCCTCTAATAATATATACCTGACAGGAGCCCATACATTCTCCTGCCTCCAATAATATATACCTGACAGGAGCCCATAGATTCTGCTGCCGCCAATAATATATACCTGACAGGAGCCCATACACTCTTCTGCCTCCAATAATATATACCTGACAGGAGCCCATACACTCTGCTGCCTCCAATAATATATACCTGACAGGAGCCCATACATTCTGCTGCCTCCAATAATATATACCTGACAGGAGCCCATACATTCTGCTGCCTCCAATAATATATACCTGACAGGAGCCCATAGATTCTGCCTCCAATAATATATACCTGACAGGAGCCCATACATTCTCCTGCCTCCAATAATATATACCTGACAGGAGCCCATACATTCTGCTGCCTCCAATAATATATACCTGACAGGAGGCCATACATTCTGCTGCCTCCAGTAATATATACCTGAAAGGAGCCCATAGATTCTCCTACCTCCAATAATATATACCTGTCAGGAGCCCATACATTCTCCTGCCTCCAATAATATATACCTGTCAGGAGCCCATACATTCTGCTGCCTCCAATAATATATACCTGACAGGAGCCCATACATTCTGCTGCCTCCAATAATATACACCTAACAGGAGCCCATAGATTCTGCCTCCAATAATATATACCTGACAGGAGCCCATACCTTCTCCTGCCTCCAATAATATATACCTGACAGGAGCCCATACATTCTCCTGCCTCCAATAATATATACCTGACAAGAGCCCATACATTCTCCTGCCTCCAATAATATATACCTGACAGGAACCCATACACTCTCCTGCCTCCAATAATATATACCTGACAGGAGCCCATACATTCTGCTGCCTCCAATAATATATACCTGACAGGAGCCCATACATTCTGCTGCCTCCAATAATATATACCTGACAGGAGCCCATACATTCTCCTGCCTCCAATAGTAAATACCTGACAGGAGCCCATACATTCTGCTGCCTCCAATAATATATACCTGACAGGAGCCCATACATTCTCCTGCCTCCAATAATATATACCTGACAGGAGCCCATACATTCTCCTGCCTCCAATAATATATACCTGACAGGAGCCCATACATTCTGCTGCCTCCAATAGTATATACCTGACAGGAGCCCATAGATTCTGCTGCCTCCAATAATATATACCTGACAGGAGCCCATACATTCTCCTGCCTCCAATAATATATACCTGACAGGAGCCCATACATTCTGCTGCCTCCAATAGTATATACCTGACAGGAGCCCATAGATTCTGCTGCCTCCAATAATATATACCTGACAGGAGCCCATACATCCTCCTGCCTCCAATAATATATACCTGACAGGAGCCCATACATTCTCCTGCCTCCAATAATAAATACCTGACAGGAGCCCATAGATTCTGATGCCTCAAATAATATATACCTGGTATGAGCCCATACATTCTGCTGCCTCCAATTATATATACCTGTCAGGAGCCCATACATTCTCCTGCCTCTAATAATATATACCTGACAGGAGCCCATACATTCTCCTGCCTCCAATAATATATACCTGACAGGAGCCCATACATTCTCCTGCCTCCAATAATATATACGTGACAGGAGCCCAAACATTCTCCTACCTCCAATAATATATACCTGACAGGAGCCCATACATTCTCCTGCCTCCAATAATATATACCTGACAGGAGCCCATAGATTCTGCTGCCTCCAATAATATATACCTGACAGGAGACCATACACTCTTCTGCCTTCAATAATATATACCTGACAGGAGCCCATACATTCTGCTGCCTCCAATAATATATACCTGACAGGAGCCCATACATTCTGCTGCCTCCAATAATATATACCTGACAGGAGCCCATACATTCTCCTGCCTCCAATAATATATACCTGACAGGAGCCCATACATTCTCCTGCCTCCAATAATATATACCTGATAGAAGCCCATACATTCTGCTGCCTCCAATAATATATACCTGACAGGAGCCCATAGATTCTGCCTCCAATAATATATACCTGACAGGAGCCCATACACTCTTCTGCCTCCAATAATATATACCTGACAGGAGCCCATACACTCTTCTGCCTCCAATAATATATATCTGACAGGAGCCCATACATTCTCCTGCCTCCAATAATATATACCTGTCAAGAGCCCATACATTCTGTTGACTCCAATAATATATACCTGACAGGAGCCCATACATTCTCCTGCCTCAAATAATAAAAACCTGACAGGAGCCCATACATTCTCCTGCCTCCAATAATATATACCTGACAGGAGCCCATAGATTCTGCTGCCTCCAATAATATATACCAGACAGGAGCCCATACATTCTCCTGCCTCCAATAATATATACCTGACAGGAGCCCATACATTCTCCTGCCTCCAATAATATATACCTGACAGGAGCCCATACATTCTGCTGCCTCCAATAATATATACCTGACAGGAGCCCATACATTCTCCTGCCTCCAATAATATATACCTGACAGGAGCCCATACATTCCCCTGCCTCCAATAATATATACCTGACAGGAGCGCATACATTCTGCTGCCTCCAATACTATATACCTGACAGGAGCTCATACATTCTGCTGGCTCCAATAATATATACCTGACAGGAGCCCATACATTCTGCTGCCTCCAATAATATATACCTGACAGGAGCCCATACATTCTCCTGCCTCCAATAATATATACCTGACAGGAGCTCAAACATTCTGCTGCCTCCAATACTATATACCTGACAGGAGCTCATACATTCTCCTGCCTCCAATAATATATACCTGACAGGAACCCATAGATTCTGCTGCCTCCAATAATATATACCTGACAGGAGCCCATACATTCTCCTGCCTCCAAAAACATATACCTGACAGGAGCCCATACATTCTCCTGCCTCCAATAATATATACCTGACAGGAGCCCATAGATTCTGCCTCCAATAATATATACCTGACAGGAGCCCATACATTCTCCTGCCTCCAATAATATATACCTGACAGGAGCCCATACATTCTCCTGCCTCCAATAATAAAAACCTGACAGGAGCCCATAGATTCTGCTGCCTCCAATAATATATACCTGACAGGAGCCCATACATTCTCCTGCCTCCAATAATATATACCTGACAGGAGCCCATACATTCTCCTGCCTCCAATAATATATACCTGACAGGAGCCCATACATTCCCCTGCCTCCAATAATATATACCTGACAGGAGCGCATACATTCTGCTGCCTCCAATACTATATACCTGACAGGAGCTCATACATTCTGCTGCCTCCAATAATATATACCTGACAGGAGCCCATACATTCTGCTGCCTCCAATAATATATACCTGACAGGAGCCCATACATTCTCCTGCCTCCAATAATATATACCTGACAGGAGCTCAAACATTCTGCTGCCTCCAATACTATATACCTGACAGGAGCTCATACATTCTCCTGCCTCCAATAATATATACCTGACAGGAACCCATAGATTCTGCTGCCTCCAATAATATATACCTGACAGGAGCCCATACATTCTCCTGCCTCCAAAAACATATACCTGACAGGAGCCCATACATTCTCCTGCCTCCAATAATATATACCTGACAGGAGCCCATAGATTCTGCCTCCAATAATATATACCTGACAGGAGCCCATACATTCTCCTGCCTCCAATAATATATACCTGACAGGAGCCCATACATTCTCCTGCCTCCAATAATAAAAACCTGACAGGAGCCCATACATTCTCCTGCCTCCAATAATATATACCTGACAGGAGCCCATACATTCTCCTGCCTCCAATAATATATACCTGACAGGAGCCCATAGATTCTGCTGCCTCCAATAATATATACCAGACAGGAGCCCATACATTCTCCTGCCTCCAATAATATATACCTGACAGGAGCTCATACATTCTGCTGGCTCCAATAATATATACCTGACAGGAGTCCATACATTCTGCTGCCTCCAATAATATATACCTGACAGGAGCCCATACCTTCTCCTGCCTCCAATAATATATACCTGACAGGAGCCCATACATTCTGCTGCCTCCAATAATATATACCTGACAGGAGCCCATACATTCTCCTGCCTCCAATAGTATATACCTGACAGGGGCCCATACATTCTGCTGCCTCCAATAATATATACCTGACAGGAGCCCATACATTCTGCTGCCTCCAATAATATATACCTGACAGGAGCCCATACATTCTGCTGCCTCCAATAATATATACCTGACAGGAGCCCATACATTCTCCTGCCTCCAAAAGTATATACCTGACAGGAGCCCATACATTCTGCTGCCTCCAATAATATATACCTGACAGGAGCCCATACATTCTCCTGCCTCCAATAATATATACCTGACAGGAGCCCATACATTCTCCTGCCTCCAATAATATATACCTGACAGGAGCCCATACATTCTGCTGCCTCCAATAGTATATACCTGACAGGAGCCCATAGATTCTGCTGCCTCCAATAATATATACCTGACAGGAGCCCATACATTCTCCTGCCTCCAATAATATATACCTGACAGGAGCCCATACATTCTGCTGCCTCCAATAGTATATACCTGACAGGAGCCCATAGATTCTGCTGCCTCCAATAATATATACCTGACAGGAGCCCATACATCCTCCTGCCTCCAATAATATATACCTGACAGGAGCCCATACATTCTCCTGCCTCCAATAATAAATACCTGACAGGAGCCCATAGATTCTGATGCCTCAAATAATATATACCTGGTATGAGCCCATACATTCTGCTGCCTCCAATAATATATACCTGTCAGGAGCCCATACATTCTCCTGCCTCTAATAATATATACCTGACAGGAGCCCATACATTCTCCTGCCTCCAATAATATATACCTGACAGGAGCCCATACATTCTCCTGCCTCCAATAATATATACGTGACAGGAGCCCAAACATTCTCCTACCTCCAATAATATATACCTGACAGGAGCCCATACATTCTCCTGCCTCCAATAATATATACCTGACAGGAGCCCATAGATTCTGCTGCCTCCAATAATATATACCTGACAGGAGACCATACACTCTTCTGCCTTCAATAATATATACCTGACAGGAGCCCATACATTCTGCTGCCTCCAATAATATATACCTGACAGGAGCCCATACATTCTGCTGCCTCCAATAATATATACCTGACAGGAGCCCATACATTCTCCTGCCTCCAATAATATATACCTGACAGGAGCCCATACATTCTCCTGCCTCCAATAATATATACCTGATAGAAGCCCATACATTCTGCTGCCTCCAATAATATATACCTGACAGGAGCCCATAGATTCTGCCTCCAATAATATATACCTGACAGGAGCCCATACACTCTTCTGCCTCCAATAATATATACCTGACAGGAGCCCATACACTCTTCTGCCTCCAATAATATATATCTGACAGGAGCCCATACATTCTCCTGCCTCCAATAATATATACCTGTCAAGAGCCCATACATTCTGTTGACTCCAATAATATATACCTGACAGGAGCCCATACATTCTCCTGCCTCCAATAATATATACCTGACAGGAGCCCATACACTCTTCTGCCTCCAATAATATATATCTGACAGGAGCCCATACATTCTCCTGCCTCCAATAATATATACCTGTCAAGAGCCCATACATTCTGCTGCCTCCAATAGTATATACCTGACAGGAGCCCATAGATTCTGCCTCCAATAATATATACCTGACAGGAGCCCATACACTCTTCTGCCTCCAATAATATATACCTGACAGGAGCCCATACACTCTTCTGCCTCCAATAATATATATCTGACAGGAGCCCATACATTCTCCTGCCTCCAATAATATATACCTGTCAAGAGCCCATACATTCTGCTGCCTCCAATAGTATATACCTGACAGGAGCCCATAGATTCTGCTGCCTCCAATAATATATACCTGACAGGAGCCCATACATTCTCCTGCCTCCAATAATATATACCTGACAGGAGCCCATACATTCTGCTGCCTCCAATAGTATATACCTGACAGGAGCCCATAGATTCTGCTGCCTCCAATAATATATACCTGACAGGAGCCCATACATCCTCCTGCCTCCAATAATATATACCTGACAGGAGCCCATACATTCTCCTGCCTCCAATAATAAATACCTGACAGGAGCCCATAGATTCTGATGCCTCAAATAATATATACCTGGTATGAGCCCATACATTCTGCTGCCTCCAATAATATATACCTGTCAGGAGCCCATACATTCTCCTGCCTCTAATAATATATACCTGACAGGAGCCCATACATTCTCCTGCCTCCAATAATATATACCTGACAGGAGCCCATACATTCTCCTGCCTCCAATAATATATACGTGACAGGAGCCCAAACATTCTCCTACCTCCAATAATATATACCTGACAGGAGCCCATACATTCTCCTGCCTCCAATAATATATACCTGACAGGAGCCCATAGATTCTGCTGCCTCCAATAATATATACCTGACAGGAGACCATACACTCTTCTGCCTTCAATAATATATACCTGACAGGAGCCCATACATTCTGCTGCCTCCAATAATATATACCTGACAGGAGCCCATACATTCTGCTGCCTCCAATAATATATACCTGACAGGAGCCCATACATTCTCCTGCCTCCAATAATATTTACCTGACAGGAGCCCATACATTCTCCTGCCTCCAATAATATATACCTGATAGAAGCCCATACATTCTGCTGCCTCCAATAATATATACCTGACAGGAGCCCATAGATTCTGCCTCCAATAATATATACCTGACAGGAGCCCATACACTCTTCTGCCTCCAATAATATATACCTGACAGGAGCCCATACACTCTTCTGCCTCCAATAATATATATCTGACAGGAGCCCATACATTCTCCTGCCTCCAATAATATATACCTGTCAAGAGCCCATACATTCTCTTGACTCCAATAATATATACCTGACAGGAGCCCATACATTCTCCTGCCTCAAATAATAAAAACCTGACAGGAGCCCATACATTCTCCTGCCTCCAATAATATATACCTGACAGGAGCCCATAGATTCTGCTGCCTCCAATAATATATACCAGACAGGAGCCCATACATTCTCCTGCCTCCAATAATATATACCTGACAGGAGCCCATACATTCTCCTGCCTCCAATAATATATACCTGACAGGAGCCCATACATTCTGCTGCCTCCAATAATATATACCTGACAGGAGCCCATACATTCTCCTGCCTCCAATAATATATACCTGACAGGAGCCCATACATTCCCCTGCCTCCAATAATATATACCTGACAGGAGCGCATACATTCTGCTGCCTCCAATACTATATACCTGACAGGAGCTCATACATTCTGCTGGCTCCAATAATATATACCTGACAGGAGCCCATACATTCTGCTGCCTCCAATAATATATACCTGACAGGAGCCCATACATTCTCCTGCCTCCAATAATATATACCTGACAGGAGCTCAAACATTCTGCTGCCTCCAATACTATATACCTGACAGGAGCTCATACATTCTCCTGCCTCCAATAATATATACCTGACAGGAACCCATAGATTCTGCTACCTCCAATAATATATACCTGACAGGAGCCCATACATTCTCCTGCCTCCAAAAACATATACCTGACAGGAGCCCATACATTCTCCTGCCTCCAATAATATATACCTGACAGGAGCCCATAGATTCTGCCTCCAATAATATATACCTGACAGGAGCCCATACATTCTCCTGCCTCCAATAATATATACCTGACAGGAGCCCATACATTCTCCTGCCTGCAATAATAAAAACCTGACAGGAGCCCATACATTCTCCTGCCTCCAATAATATATACCTGACAGGAGCCCATACATTCTCCTGCCTCCAATAATATATACCTGACAGGAGCCCATAGATTCTGCTGCCTCCAATAATATATACCAGACAGGAGCCCATACATTCTCCTGCCTCCAATAATATATACCTGACAGGAGCTCATACATTCTGCTGGCTCCAATAATATATACCTGACAGGAGTCCATACATTCTGCTGCCTCCAATAATATATACCTGACAGGAGCCCATACATTCTGCTGCCTCCAATAATATATACCTGACAGGAGCCCATACATTCTCCTGCCTCCAATAGTATATACCTGACAGGGGCCCATACATTCTGCTGCCTCCAATAATATATACCTGACAGGAGCCCATACATTCTCCTGCCTCCAATAATATATACCTGACAGGAGCCCATACATTCTCCTGCCTCCAATAATATATACCTGACAGGAGCCCATACATTCTGCTGCCTCCAATAGTATATACCTGACAGGAGCCCATAGATTCTGCTGCCTCCAATAATATATACCTGACAGGAGCCCATACATTCTCCTGCCTCCAATAATATATACCTGACAGGAGCCCATACATTCTGCTGCCTCCAATAGTATATACCTGACAGGAGCCCATAGATTCTGCTGCCTCCAATAATATATACCTGGTATGAGCCCATACATTCTGCTGCCTCCAATAATATATACCTGTCAGGAGCCCATACATTCTCCTGCCTCTAATAATATATACCTGACAGGAGCCCATACATTCTCCTGCCTCCAATAATATATACCTGACAGGAGCCCATACATTCTCCTGCCTCCAATAATATATACGTGACAGGAGCCCAAAAATTCTCCTACCTCCAATAATATATACCTGACAGGAGCCCATACATTCTCCTGCCTCCAATAATATATACCTGACAGGAGCCCATAGATTCTGCTGCCTCCAATAATATATACCTGACAGGAGACCATACACTCTTCTGCCTTCAATAATATATACCTGACAGGAGCCCATACATTCTGCTGCCTCCAATAATATATACCTGACAGGAGCCCATACATTCTGCTGCCTCCAATAATATATACCTGACAGGAGCCCATACATTCTCCTGCCTCCAATAATATATACCTGACAAGAGCCCATACATTCTCCTGCCTCCAATAATATATACCTGATAGAAGCCCATACATTCTGCTGCCTCCAATAATATATAATTAGAAATACCTGACAGGAGCCCATACATTCTCCTGCCTCCAATAATATATACCTGACAGGAGCCCATACATTCTGCTGCCTCCAATAATATATACCTGACAGGAGACCATACACTCTTCTGCCTTCAATAATATATACCTGACAGGAGCCCATACATTCTGCTGCCACCAATAATATATACCTGACAGGAGTCCATACATTCTGCTACCTCCAATAATATATACCTGACAGGAGCCCATACATTCTGCTGCCTCCAATAATATATACCTGACAGGAGCCCATAGATTCTGCTACCTCCAATAAGATATACCTGACAGGAGCCCATACATTCTGCTGTCTCCAATAATATATACCTGACAGGAGCCCATACATTCTCCCATACATTCTCCTGCCTCCAATAATATATACCTGACAGGAGCCCATACATTCTGCTACCTCCAATAATATATACCTGACAGGAGCCCATACATTCTGCTGTCTCCAATAATATATACCTGACAGGAGCCCATACATTCTGCTGCCTCCAATAATATATACCTGATAGGAGCCCATAGATTCTGCTACCTCCAATAATATATACCTGACAGGAGCCCATACATTCTGCTACCTCCAATAATATATACCTGACAGGAGCCCATACATTCTCCTGCCTCCAATAATATATACCTGACAGGAGCCCATAGATTCTGCTACCTCCAATAATATATACCTGACATGAGCCCATACATTCTGCTGCCTCCAATAATATATACCTGACAGGAGCCCATACATTCTCCTGCCTCCAATAATATATAACTGACAGGAGCCCATACATTCTGCAGCCTCCAATAATATATACCTGACAGGAACCCATACATTCTGCTGCCTCCAATAATATATACCTGACAGGAGCCCATACATTCTCCTGCCTCCAATAATATATACCTGACAGGAGTCCATACATTCTGCTGGCTCCAATAATATGTACCTGACAGGAGCCCATACATTCTGCTGCCTCCAATAATATATACCTGACAGGAGCCCATACATTCTCCTGCCTCCAATAATCTATACCTGACAGGAGCCCATACATTCTCCTGCCTCCAATAATATATACCTGACAGGAGCCCATACATTCTCCTGCCTCCAATAATATATACCTGACAGGAACCCATAGATTCTGCTGCCTCCAATAATATATACCTGACAGGAGCCCATACATTCTCCTGCCTCCAATAATATATACCTGACAGGAGCCCATACATTCTGCTGCCTCCAATAATATATACCTGACAGGAGCCCATACATTCTCCTGCCTCCAATAATATATACCTGACAGGAGCCCATACATTCTGCTGCCTCCAATAATATATACCTGACAGGAGCCCATACATTCTCCTGCCTCCAATAATATATACCTGACAGGAGCCCATACATTCTGCTGCCTCCAATACTATATAACTGACAGGAGCCCATACATTCTGCTGCCTCCAATAATATATACCTGACAGGAGCCCATACATTCTCCTATCTCCAATAATATATACCTGACAGGAACCCATAGATTCTGCTGCCTCCAATAATATATACCTGACAGGAGCCCATACATTCTCATGCCTCCAATAATATATACCTGACAGGAGCCCATACATTCTGCTGCCTCCAATAATATATACCTGACAGGAGCCCATACATTCTGCTGCCTCCAATAATATATACCTGACAGGAGCCCATACATTCTCCTGCCTCCAATAATAAAAACCTGACAGGAGCCCATACATTCTCCTGCCTCCAATAATATATACCTGACAGGAGCCCATACATTCTGCTGCCTCCAATAATATATACCTGACAGGAGCCCATACATTCTCCTGCCTCCAATAATATATACCTGACAGGAGCCCATACATTCTCCTGCCTCCAATAATATATACCTGACAGGAGCCCATAGATTCTCCTGCCTCCAATAATAAAAACCTGACAGGAGCCCATACATTCTCCTGCCTCAAATAATATATACCTGACAGGAGCCCATACATTCTCCTGCCTCCAATAATATATACCTGACAAGAGCCCATAGATTCTCCTGCCTCCAATACTATATACCTGACAGGAGCCTATACATTCTCCTGCCTCCAATAACATATACCTGACAGGAGCCCATACATTCTGCTGCCTCCAATAATATATACCTGACAGGAGCCCATACATTATCCTGCCTCCAATATATACCTGACAGGAGCCCATACATTCTCCTGCCTCCAATAATATATACCTGACAGGAACCCATACACTCTCCTGCCTCCAATAATATATACCTGACAGGAGCCCATACATTCTGCTGCCTCCAATAATATATACCTGACAGGAGCCCATACATTCTGCTGCCTCCAATAGTATATACCTGACAGGAGCCCATAGATTCTGCTGCCTCCAATAATATATACCTGACAGGAGCCCATACATTCTCCTGCCTCCAATAATATATACCTGACAGGAGCCCATACATTCTCCTGCCTCCAATAATATATACTTGACAGGAGCCCATACATTCTCCTGCCTCCAATAGTATATACCTGACAGGAGCCCATAGATTCTGCTGCCTCCAATAATATATACCTGGTATGAGCCCATACATTCTGCTGCCTCCAATAATATATACCTGTCAGGAGCCCATACATTCTCCTGCCTCTAATAATATATACCTGACAGGAGCCCATAGATTCTGCTGCCTCCAATAATATATACCTGACAGGAGCCCATACACTCTTCTGCTTCCAATAATATATACCTGACAGGAGCCCATACATTCTCCTGCCTCCAATAATATATACGTGACAGGAGCCCAAACATTCTCCTACCTCCATTAATATATACCTGACAGGAGCCCATACATTCTCCTGCCTAAAATAATATATACCTGACAGGAGCCCATAGATTCTGCTGCCTCCAATAATATATACCTGACGGGAGCCCATACACTCTTCTGCCTTCAATAATATATACCTGACAGGAGCCCATACATTCTGCTGCCTCCAATAATATATACCTGACAGGAGCCCATACATTCTGCTGCCTCCAATAATATATACCTGACAGGAGCCCATACATTCTGCTGCCTCCAATAGTATATACCTGACAGGAGCCCATAGATTCTGCTGCCTCCAATAATATATACCTGACAGGAGCCCATACATTCTCCTGCCTCCAATAATATATACCTGACAAGAGCCCATACATTCTGCTGCCTCCAATAGTATATACCTGACAGGAGCCCATAGATTCTGCTGCCTCCAATAATATATACCTGACAGGAGCCCATACATCCTCCTGCCTCCAATAATATATACCTGACAGGAGCCCATACATTCTCCTGCCTCCAATAATAAATACCTGACAGGAGCCCATAGATTCTGATGCCTCAAATAATATATACCTGGTATGAGCCCATACATTCTGCTGCCTCCAATAATATATACCTGTCAGGAGCCCATACATTCTCCTGCCTCTAATAATATATACCTGACAGGAGCCCATACATTCTCCTGCCTCCAATAATATATACCTGACAGGAGCCCATACATTCTCCTGCCTCCAATAATATATACGTGACAGGAGCCCAAAAATTCTCCTACCTCCAATAATATATACCTGACAGGAGCCCATACATTCTCCTGCCTCCAATAATATATACCTGACAGGAGCCCATAGATTCTGCTGCCTCCAATAATATATACCTGACAGGAGACCATACACTCTTCTGCCTTCAATAATATATACCTGACAGGAGCCCATACATTCTGCTGCCTCCAATAATATATACCTGACAGGAGCCCATACATTCTGCTGCCTCCAATAATATATACCTGACAGGAGCCCATACATTCTCCTGCCTCCAATAATATATACCTGACAAGAGCCCATACATTCTCCTGCCTCCAATAATATATACCTGACAGGAGCCCATACACTCTTCTGCTTCCAATAATATATACCTGACAGGAGCCCATACATTCTCCTGCCTCCAATAATATATACCTGACAGGAGCCCATACATTCTCCTGCCTCCAATAATATATACCTGACAGGAGCCCATACATTCTCCTGCCTCCAATAATATATACGTGACAGGAGCCCAAAAATTCTCCTACCTCCAATAATATATACCTGACAGGAGCCCATACATTCTCCTGCCTCCAATAATATATACCTGACAGGAGCCCATAGATTCTGCTGCCTCCAATAATATATACCTGACAGGAGACCATACACTCTTCTGCCTTCAATAATATATACCTGACAGGAGCCCATACATTCTGCTGCCTCCAATAATATATACCTGACAGGAGCCCATGCATTCTGCTGCCTCCAATAATATATACCTGTCAGGAGCCCATACATTCTCCTGCCTCTAATAATATATACCTGACAGGAGCCCATAGATTCTGCTGCCTCCAATAATATATACCTGACAGGAGCCCATACACTCTTCTGCTTCCAATAATATATACCTGACAGGAGCCCATACATTCTCCTGCCTCCAATAATATATACGTGACAGGAGCCCAAACATTCTCCTACCTCCATTAATATATACCTGACAGGAGCCCATACATTCTCCTGCCTAAAATAATATATACCTGACAGGAGCCCATAGATTCTGCTGCATCCAATAATATATACCTGACGGGAGCCCATACACTCTTCTGCCTTCAATAATATATACCTGACAGGAGCCCATACATTCTGCTGCCTCCAATAATATATACCTGACAGGAGCCCATACATTCTACTGCCTCCAATAATATATACCTGACAGGAGCCCATACATTCTGCTGCCTCCAATAGTATATACCTGACAGGAGCCCATAGATTCTGCTGCCTCCAATAATATATACCTGACAGGAGCCCATACATTCTCCTGCCTCCAATAATATATACCTGACAGGAGCCCATACATTCTGCTGCCTCCAATAGTATATACCTGACAGGAGCCCATAGATTCTGCTGCCTCCAATAATATATACCTGACAGGAGCCCATACATCCTCCTGCCTCCAATAATATATACCTGACAGGAGCCAATACATTCTCCTGCCTCCAATAATAAATACCTGACAGGAGCCCATAGATTCTGATGCCTCAAATAATATATACCTGGTATGAGCCCATACATTCTGCTGCCTCCAATAATATATACCTGTCAGGAGCCCATACATTCTCCTGCCTCTAATAATATATACCTGACAGGAGCCCATACATTCTCCTGCCTCCAATAATATATACCTGACAGGAGCCCATACATTCTCCTGCCTCCAATAATATATACGTGACAGGAGCCCAAAAATTCTCCTACCTCCAATAATATATACCTGACAGGAGCCCATACATTCTCCTGCCTCCAATAATATATACCTGACAGGAGCCCATAGATTCTGCTGCCTCCAATAATATATACCTGACAGGAGACCATACACTCTTCTGCCTTCAATAATATATACCTGACAGGAGCCCATACATTCTGCTGCCTCCAATAATATATACCTGACAGGAGCCCATACATTCTGCTGCCTCCAATAATATATACCTGACAGGAGCCCATACATTCTCCTGCCTCCAATAATATATACCTGACAAGAGCCCATACATTCTCCTGCCTCCAATAATATATACCTGATAGAAGCCCATACATTCTGCTGCCTCCAATAATATATAATTAGAAATACCTGACAGGAGCCCATACATTCTCCTGCCTCCAATAATATATACCTGACAGGAGCCCATACATTCTGCTGCCTCCAATAATATATACCTGACAGGAGCCCATACATCTCCTGCCTTCAATAATATATACCTGACAGGAGCCCATACATTCTGCTGCCTCCAATAATATATATCTGACAGGAGCCCATAGATTCTCCTGCCTCCAATAATATATACCTGACAGGAGCCCATAGATTCTGCCTCCAATAATATATACCTGACAGGAGCCCATACACTCTTCTGCCTCCAATAATATATATCTGACAGGAGCCCATACATTCTCCTGCCTCCAATAATATATACCTGTCAAGAGCCCATACCTTCTCCTGCCTACAATAATATATACCTGACAGGAGCCCATACATTCTGCTGCCTCCAATAATATATACCTGGCAGGAGCCCATAGATTCTGCCTCCAATAATATATACCTGACAGGAGCCCATACATTATGTTGACTCCAATAATATATACCTGACAGGAGCCCATACATTCTCCTGCCTCCAATAATATATACCTGACAGGAGCCCATACATTCTCCTGCCTCCAATAATATATACCTGACAGGAGCCCATACACTCTGCTGCCTCCAATAATATATACCTGACAAGAGCCCATACATTCTGCCTCCAATAATATATACCTGACAGGAGCCCATACATTCTCCTGCCTCCAATAATATATACCTGACAGGAGCCCATACATTCTGCTGCCTCCAATAATATACACCTGACAGGAGCTCATACATTCTCCTTCCTCCAATAATATATACCTGACAGGAGCCCATACATTCTGCTGCCTCCAATAATATATACCTGACAGGAGCCCATACATTCTGCTGCCTCCAATAATATATACCTGACAGGAGCCCATAGATTCTGCTGCCTCCAATAATATATACCTGACAGGAGCCTATACATTCTCCTGCTTCCAATAATATATACCTGACAGGAGCCCATACATTCTGCTGCCTCCAATAATATATAACTGACAGGAGCCCATACATTCTCCTGCCTCCAATAATATATACCTGACAGGAGCCCATACATTCTGCTGCCTCCAATAATATATACCTGACAGGAGCCCATACATTCTCCTGCCTCCAATAATATATACCTGACAGGAGCTCATACATTCTGCTGCCTCCAATAATATGTACCTGACAGGAGCCCATACATTCTGCTGCCTCCAATAATATATACCTGACTGGAGCCCATACATTCTCCTGCCTCCAATAATATATACCTGACAGGAGCCCATACATTCTCCTGCCTCCAATAATATATACCTGACAGGAGCCCATACATTCTCCTGCCTCCAATAATATATACCTGACAGGAGCCCATACATTCTCCTGCCTCCAATAATATATACCTGACAGGAGCCCATACATTCTGCTGCCTCCAATAATATATACATGACAGGAGCCCATACATTCTGCTACCTCCAATAATATATACCTGACAGGAGCCCATACATTCTCCTGCCTCCAATAATATATACCTGACAGGAGCTCATACATTCTGCTGCCTCCAATACTATATACCTGACAGGAGCTCATACATTCTCCTGCCTCCAATAATATATACCTGACAGGAGCCGATACATTCTGCTGCCTCCAATAATATATACCTGACAGGAGCCCATACATTCTGCTGCCTCCAATAATATATACCTGACAGGAGCCCATACATTCTCCTGCCTCCAATAATATATACCTGACAGGAGCCCATACATTCTGCTGCCTCCAATAATATATACCTGACAGGAGCCCATACATTCTCCTGCCTCCAATAATATATACCTGACAGGAGCACATACATTCTGCTGCCTCCAATACTATATACCTGACAGGAGCCCATACATTCTGCTGCCTCCAATAATATATACCTGACAGGAGCCCATACATTCTCCTATCTCCAATAATATATACCTGACAGGAACCCATAGATTCTGCTGCCTCCAATAATATATACCTGACAGGAGCCCATACATTCTCATGCCTCCAATAATATATACCTGACAGGAGCCCATACATTCTGCTGCCTCAAATAATATATACCTGACAGGAGCCCATACATTCTCCTGCCTCCAATAATAAAAACCTGACAGGAGCCCATACATTCTCCTGCCTCCAATAATATATACCTGACAGGAGCCCATACATTCTGCTGCCTCCAATAATATATACCTGACAGGAGCCCATACATTCTCCTGCCTACAATAATATATACCTGACAGGAGCCCATACATTCTCCTGCCTCCAATAATATATACCTGACAGGAGCCCATAGATTCTCCTGCCTCCAATAATAAAAACCTGACAGGAGCCCATACATTCTCCTGCCCCCAATAATATATACCTGACAGGAGCCCATACATTCTCCTGCCTCCAATAATATATACCTGACAGGAGCCCATAGATTCTCCTGCCTCCAATAATAAAAACTGACAGGAGCTCATACATTCTGCTGCCTCCAATAATATATACCTGACGGGAGCCCATACATTCTGCTGCCTCCAATAATATATACCTGTCAGGAGCCCATACATTCTGCTGCCTCCAATAATATATACCTGACAGGAGCCCATACATTCTCCTGCCTCCAATAATATATACCTGTCAGGAGCCCATACATTCTGCTGCCTCCAATAATATATACCTGACAGGAGCCCATACATTCTACTGCCTCCAATAATATATACCTGACAGGAGCCCATACATTCTCCTGCCTCCAATAATATATACCTGACAGGAGCCCATACATTCTACTGCCTCCAATAATATATACCTGACAGGAGCACATACATTCTGCTGCCTCCAATAATATATACCTGACAGGAGCCCATACATTCTCCTACCTCCAATAATATATACCTGACAGGAGCCCATATATTCTCCTGCCTCCAATAATATATACCTGACAGGAGCCCATACATTCTACTGCCTCCAATAATATATACCTGACAGGAGCCCATACACTCTGCTGCCTCCAATAATATATACCTGACAGGAGCCCATACACTCTGCTGCCTCCAATAATATATACCTGACAGGAGCCCATATATTCTCCTGCCTCCAATAATATATACCTGACAGGAGCCCATACATTCTGTTGCCTCCAATAATATATACCTGACAGGAGCCCATACATTCTGCTGCCTCCAATAATATGTACCTGACAGGAGCCCATACATTCTGCTGCCTCCAATAATATATACCTGACAGGAGCCCATACATTCTCCTGCCTCCAATAATATATACCTGACAAGATCCCATACATTCTCCTGCCTCCAATAATATATACCTGACAGGAGCCCATACATTCTCCTGCTTCCAATAATATATACCTGACAGGAGCCCATACATTCTGCTGCCTTCAATACTATATACCTGACAGGAGCCCATACATTCTCCTGCCTCCAATAATATATATCTGACAGGAGCCCATAGATTCTGCTGCCTCCAATAATATATACCGGACAGGAGCCCATACATTCTGCTGCCTCCAATAATATATACCTGACAGGAGCCCATACATTCTCCTGCCTCCAATAATATATACCTGACAGGAGCCCATACATTCTCCTGCCTCCAATAATATATACCTGACAGGAGCCCATACATTCTCCTGCCTCCAATAATATATACCTGACAGGAGCCCATACATTCTCCTGCCTCCAATAATATATACCTGACAGGAGCCCATACATTCTCCTGCCTCCAATAATATATACCTGACAGGAGCCCATACATTCTCCTGCCTCCAATAATATATACCTGACAGGAACAAAAACATTCTGCTGCCTCCAATAATATATACCTGACAGGAGCCCATACATTCTCCTGCCTCCAATAATATATACCTGACAGGAGCCCATACATTCTGCTGCCTCCAATAATATATACCTGACAGGAGCCCATACATTCTGCTGCCTCCAATTCTATATACCTGACAGGAGCCCATACATTCTGCTGGCTCCAATAATATTTACCTGACAGGAGCCCATACATTCTGCTGCCTCCAATAATATATACCTGACAGGAGCCCATACATTCTCCTGCCTCCAATAATATATACCTGACAGGAGCCCATACATTCTCCTGCCTCCAATAATATATACCTGACAGGAGCCCATACATTCTCCTATCTCCAATAATATATACCTGACAGGAACCCATAGATTCTGCTGGCTCCAATAATATATACCTTACAGGAGCCCATACATTCTCATGCCTCCAATAATATATACCTGACAGGAGCCCATACATTCTGCTGCCTCCAATAATATATACCTGACAGGAGCCCATACATTCTCCTGCCTCCAATAATAAAAACCTGACAGGAGCCCATACATTCTCCTGCCTCCAATAATATATACCTGACAGGAGCCCATACATTCTGCTGCCTCCAATAATATATACCTGACAGGAGCCCATACATTCTCCTGCCTCCAATAATATATACCTGACAGGAGCCCATACATTCTCCTGCCTCCAATAATATATACCTGACAGGAGCCCATAGATTCTGCTGCCTCCAATAATATATACCTGACAGGAGACCATACATTCTGCTGCCTCTAATAATATATACCTGACAGGAGCCCATACATTCTCCTGCCTCCAATAATATACACCTGACAGGAGCCCATACATTCTCCTGCCTCCAATAATATATACCTGACAGGAGCCCATACATTCTCCTATCTCCAATAATATATACCTGACAGGAACCCCTAGATTCTGCTGCCTCCAATAATATATACCTGACAGGAGCCCATACATTCTCATGCCTCCAATAATATATACCTGACAGGAGCCCATACATTCTGCTTCCTCCAATAATATATACCTGACAGGAGCCCATACATTCTCCTGCCTCCAATAATAAAAACCTGACAGGAGCCCATACATTCTCCTGCCTCCAATAATATATACCTGACAGGAGCCCATAGATTCTCCTGCCTCCAATAATAAAAACCTGACAGGAGCCCATTCTTTCTCCTGCCTCCAATAATATATACCTGACAGGAGCCCATACATTCTCCTGCCTCCAATAATATATACCTGTCAGGAGCCCATACATTCTCCTGACTCCAATAATATATACCTGACAGGAGCCCATACATTCTGCTGCCTCCAATAATATATACCTGACAGGAGCCAATAGATTCTGCCTCCAATAATATACACCTGACAGGAGCCCATACATTCTGCCTCCAATAATATATACCTGACAGGAGCTCATACATTCTGCTACCTCTAATAATATATACCTGACAGGAGCCCATACATTCTCCTGCCTCCAATAATATATACCTGACAGGAGCCCATACATTCTGCTGCCTCCAATAATATATACTTGACAGGAGCCCATACATTCTCCTGCCTCCAATAATATATACCTGACAGGAGCCCATACATTCTCCTGCCTCCAATAATATATACCAGACAGGAGCCCATACATTCTCCTGCCTCCAATAATATATACCTGACAGGAGCCCATACATTCTCCTGCTTCCAATAATATATACCTGACAGGAGCCCATACATTCTGCTGCCTTCAATACTATATACCTGACAGGAGCCCATACATTCTCCTGCCTCCAATAATATATATCTGACAGGAGCCCCTAGATTCTGCTGCCTCCAATAATATATACCGGACAGGAGCCCATACATTCTGCTGCCTCCAATAATATATACCTGACAGGAGCCCATACATTCTCCTGCCTCCAGTAATATATACCTGTCAGGAGCCCGTACATTCTGCTGCCTCCAATAATATATACCTGACAGGAGCCCATACATTCTACTGCCTCCAATAATATATACCTGACAGGAGCCCATACATTCTCCTGCCTCCAATAATATATACGTGACAGGAGCCCATACATTCTACTGCCTCCAATAATATATACCTGACAGGAGCACATACATTCTGCTGCCTCCAATAATATATACCTGACAGGAGCCCATACATTCTCCTGCCTCCAATAATATATACCTGACAGGAGCCCATATATTCTCCTGCCTCCAATAATATATACCTGACAGGAGCCCATACATTCTACTGCCTCCAATAATATGTACCTGACAGGAGCCCATACACTCTGCTGCCTCCAATAATATATACCTGACAGGAGCCCATACATTCTCCTGCCTCCAATAATATATACCTGACAGGAGCCCATACACTCTGCTGCCTCCAATAATATATACCTGACAGGAGCCCATATATTCTCCTGCCTCCAATAATATATACCTGACAGGAGCCCATATATTCTCCTGCCTCCAATAATATATACCTGACAGAAGCCCATACATTCTGTTGCCTCCAATAATATATACCTGACAGGAGCCCATACATTCTCCTGGCTCCAATAATATATACCTGACAGGAGCCCATACATTCTCCTGCCTCCAATAATATATACCTGACAAGATCCCATACATTCTCCTGCCTCCAATAATATATACCTGACAGGAGCCCATACATTCTCCTGCCTCCAATAATATATACCTGACAGGAGCCCATACATTCTCCTGCCTCCAATAATATATACCTGACAGGAGCCCATACATTCTGCTGCCTCCAATAATATATATCTGACAGGAGCCCATAGATTCTGCTGCCTCCAATAATATGTACCTGACAGGAGCCCATACATTCTCCTGCCTCCAATAATATATACCTGACAGGAGCCCATAGATTCTGCTGCCTCCAATAATATATACTTGACAGGAGCCCATACATTCTCCTGCCTCCAATAATATATACCTGACAGGAGCCCATACATTCTGCTGCCTCCAATAATATATACCTGACAGGAGCCCATACATTCTCCTGCCTCCAATAATATATACCTGACAGGAGCCCATACATTCTGCTGCCTCCAATAATATATACCTGACAGGAGCCCATACATTCTGCTGCCTCCAATAATATATACCTGACAGGAGCCCATACATTCTCCTGCCTCCAATAATATATAACTGACAGGAGCCCATACATTCTCCTGCCTCCAATAATATATACCTGACAGGAGCCCATACATCCTGCTGCCTCCAATAATATATACCTGACAGGAGCCCATACATTCTGCTGCCTCCAATAATATATACCTGACAAGATCCCATACATTCTGCTGCCTCCAATAATATATACCTGACAGGAGCCCATACATTCTCCTGCCTCCAATAATATATACCTGACAGGAGCCCATACATTCTGCTGGCTCCAATAATATGTACCTGACAGGAGCCCATACATTCTCCTGCCTACAATAATATATACCTGACAGGAGCCCATACATTCTCCTGCCTCCAATAATATATACCTGACAGGAACCCATACATTCTGCTGCCTCCAATAATATATACCTGACAGGAGCCCATACATTCTCCTGCCTCCAATAATATATACCTGACAGGAGCCCATACATTCTGCTGGCTCCAATAATATGTACCTGACAGGAGCCCATACATTCTGCTGCCTCCAATAATATATACCTGACAGGAGCCCATACATTCTCCTGCCTCCAATAACATATACCTGACAGGAGCCCATACATTCTCCTGCCTCCAATAATATATACCTGACAGGAGCCCATACATTCTCCTATCTCCAATAATATATACCTGACAGGAACCCATAGATTCTGCTGGCTCCAATAATATATACCTGACAGGAGCCCATACATTCTCATGCCTCCAATAATATATACCTGACAGGAGCCCATACATTCTGCTGCCTCCAATAATATATACCTGACAGGAGCCCATACATTCTCCTGCCTCCAATAATAAAAACCTGACAGGAGCCCATACATTCTCCTGCCTCCAATAATATATACCTGACAGGAGCCCATACATTCTGCTGCCTCCAATAATATATACCTGACAGGAGCCCATACATTATCCTGCCTCCAATAATATATACCTGACAGGAGCCCATACATTCTCCTGCCTCCAATAATATATAGCTGACAGAAGCCCATAGATTCTGCTGCCTCCAATAATATATACCTGACAGGAGAACATACATTCTGCTGCCTCTAATAATATATACCTGACAGGAGCCCATACATTCTCCTGCCTCCAATAATATACACCTGACAGGAGCCCATACATTCTCCTGCCTCCAATAATATATACCTGACAGGAGCCCATACATTCTCCTATCTCCAATAATATATACCTGACAGGAACCCCTAGATTCTGCTGCCTCCAATAATATATACCTGACAGGAGCCCATACATTCTCATGCCTCCAATAATATATACCTGACAGGAGACCATACATTCTGCTGCCTCCAATAATATATACCTGACAGGAGCCCATACATTCTCCTGCCTCCAATAATAAAAACCTGACAGGAGCCCATACATTCTCCTGCCTCCAATAATATATACCTGACAGGAGCTCATAGATTCTCCTGCCTCCAATAATAAAAACCTGACAGGAGCCCATACATTCTCCTGCCTCCAATAATATATACCTGACAGGAGCCCATACATTCTCCTGCCTCCAATAATATATACCTGTCAGGAGCCCATACATTCTCCTGACTCCAATAATATATACCTGACAGGAGCCAATACATTCTGCTGCCTCCAATAATATATACCTGACAGGAGCCCATAGATTCTGCCTCCAATAATATATACCTGACAGGAGCCCATACATTCTGCCTCCAATAATATATACCTGACAGGAGCTCATACATTCTGCTACCTCCAATAATATATACCTGACAGGAGCCCATACATTCTGCTGCCTTCAATACTATATACCTGACAGGAGCCCATACATTCTCCTGCCTCCAATAATATATATCTGACAGGAGCCCATAGATTCTGCTGCCTCCAATAATATATACCGGACAGGAGCCCATACATTCTCCTGCTTCCAATAATATATACCTGACAGGAGCCCATACATTCTGCTGCCTCCAATAATATATACCTGACAGGAGCCCATACATTCTGCTGCCTCCAATAATATATACCTGACAGGAGCCCATACATTCTCCTGCTTCCAATAATATATACCTGACAGGAGCCCATACATTCTCCTGCCTCCAATAATATGTACCTGACAGGAGCCCATACATTCTCCTGCCTCCAATAATATATACTTGACAGGAGCCCATACATTCTCCTGCCTCCAATAATATATACCTGACAGGAGCCGATACATTCTCCTGCCTCCAATAATATATACCTGACAGGAGCCCATACTTTCTCCTGCCTCCAATAATATATACCTGACAGGAGCTCATACATTCTCCTGCCTCCAATAATATATACCTGACAGGAGCCCATACATTATCCTGCCTCCAATATATACCTGACAGGAGCCCATACATTCTCCTGCCTCCAAAAATATATACCTGACAGGAACCCATACACTCTATTGCCTCCAATAATATATACCTGACAGGAGCCCATACATTCTGCTGCCTCCAATAATATATACCTGACAGGAGCCCATACATTCTGCTGCCTCCAATAGTATATACCTGACAGGAGCCCATACATTCTCCTGATTCCAATAATATGTACCTGACAGGAGCCCATACATTCTGCTGCCTCCAATACTATATACCTGACAGGAGCCCATACATTCTCCTGCCTCCAATAATATATATCTGACAGGAGCCCATAGATTCTGCTGCCTCCAATAATATATACCTGACAGGAGCCCATACATTCTGCTGCCTCCAATAATATATACCTGACAGGAGCCCATACATTCTGCTGCCTCCAATACTATATACCTGACAGGAGCCCATAAATTCTCCTTCCTCCAATAATATATACCTGACAGGAGCCCATACATTCTCCTGCCTCCAATAATATATATCTGACAGGAGCCCATAGATTGTGCTTCCTCCAATAATATATACCTGACAGGAGCCCATACATTCTCCTGCTTCCAATAATATATACCTGACAGGAGCCCATACATTCTGCTGCCTCCAATAATATATACCTGACAGGAGCCCATACATTCTCCTGCCTCCAATAATATATACCTGACAGGAGCCCATACATTCTCCTGCCTCCAATAATATATACCTGACAGGAGCCCATACATTCTCCTGCCTCCAATAATATATACCTGTCATGAGCCCATACATTCTCCTGCCTCCAATAATATATACCTGACAGGAGCCCATACATTCTCCTGCCTCCAATAATATATACCTTACAGGAACCCATACATTCTGCTGCCTCCAATAATATATACCTGACAGGAGCCCATACATTCTCCTGCCTCCAATAATATATACCTGACAGGAGCCCATACATTCTGCTGCCTCCAATAATATATACCTGACAGGAGCCCATACATTCTGCTGCCTCCAATTCTATATACCTGACAGGAGTCCATACATTCTGCTGCCACCAATAATATATACCTGACAGGAGCCCATACATTCTGCTGCCTCCAATAATATATACCTGACAGGAGCCCATACATTCTCCTGCCTCCAATAATAAAAACCTGACAGGAGCCCATACATTCTCCTGCCTCCAATAATATATACCTGACAGGAGCCCATATATTCTGCTGCCTCCAAAAATATATACCTGACAGGAGCCCATACATTCTCCTGCCTCCAATAATATATACCTGACAGGAGCCCATACATTCTCCTGCCTCCAATAATATATACCTGACAGGAGCCCATAGATTCTGCTGCCTCCAATAATATATTCCTGACAGGAGACCATACATTCTGCTGCCTCTAATAATATATACCTGACAGGAGCCCATACATTCTCCTGCCTCCAATAATATACACCTGACAGGAGCCCATACATTCTCCTGCCTCCAATAATATATACCTGACAGGAGCCCATACATTCTCCTATCTCCAATAATATATACCTGACAGGAACCCCTAGATTCTGCTGCCTCCAATAATATATACCTGACAGGAGCCCATACATTCTCATGCCTCCAATAATATATACCTGACAGGAGCCCATACATTCTGCTGCCTCCAATAATATATACCTGACAGGAGCCCATACATTCTCCTGCCTCCAATAATAAAAACCTGACAGGAGCCCATACATTCTCCTGCCTCCAATAATATATACCTGACAGGAGCCCATAGATTCTCCTGCCTCCAATAATAAAAACCTGACAGGAGCCCATACATTCTCCTGCCTCCAATAATATATACCTGACAGGAGCCCATACATTCTCCTGCCTCCAATAATATATACCTGTCAGGAGCCCATACATTCTCCTGACTCCAATAATATATACCTGAGAGGAGCCCATACATTCTGCTGCCTCCAATAATATATACCTGACAGGAGCCCATAGATTCTGCCTCCAATAATATACACCTGACAGGAGCCCATACATTCTGCCTCCAATAATATATACCTGACAGGAGCTCATACATTCTGCTACCTCCAATAATATATACCTGACAGGAGCCCATACATTCTCCTGCCTCCAATAATATATACCTGACAGGAGCCCATACATTCTGCTGCCTCCAATAATATATACTTGACAGGAGCCCATACATTCTCCTGCCTCCAATAATATATACCTGACAGGAGCCCATACATTCTCCTGCCTCCAATAATATATACCAGACAGGAGCCCATACATTCTCCTGCCTCCAGTAATATATACCTGACAGGAGCCCATACATTCTCCTGCTTCCAATAATATATACCTGACAGGAGCCCATACATTCTGCTGCCTTCAATACTATATACCTGACAGGAGCCCATACATTCTCCTGCCTCCAATAATATATATCTGACAGGAGCCCATATATTCTGCTGCCTCCAATAATATATACCGGACAGGAGCCCATACATTCTGCTGCCTCCAATAATATATACCTGACAGGAGCCCATACATTCTCCTTCCTCCAGTAATATATACCTGTCAGGAGCCCATACATTCTGCTGCCTCCAATAATATATACCTGACAGGAGCCCATACATTCTACTGCCTCCAATAATATATACCTGACAGGAGCCCATACATTCTCCTGCCTCCAATAATATATAAGTGACAGGAGCCCATACATTCTACTGCCTCCAATAATATATACCTGACAGGAGCACATACATTCTGCTGCCTCCAATAATATATACCTGACAGGAGCCCATACATTCTCCTGCCTCCAATAATATATACCTGAGAGGAGCCCATATATTCTCCTGCCTCCAATAATATATACCTGACAGGAGCCCATACATTCTACTGCCTCCAATAATATGTACCTGACAGGAGCCCATACACTCTGCTGCCTCCAATAATATATACCTGACAGGAGCCCATACATTCTCCTGCCTCGAATAATATATACCTGACAGGAGCCCATACACTCTGCTGCCTCCAATAATATATACCTGACAGGAGCCCATATATTCTCCTGCCTCCAATAATATATACCTGACAGGAGCCCATATATTCTCCTGCCTCCAATAATATATACCTGACAGGAGCCCATACAATCTGTTGCCTCCAATAATATATACCTGACAGGAGCCCATACATTCTCCTGGCTCCAATAATATATACCTGACAGGAGCCCATACATTCTCCTGCCTCCAATAATATATACCTGACAAGATCCCATACATTCTCCTGCCTCCAATAATATATACCTGACAAGATCCCATACATTCTCCTGCCTCCAATAATATATACCTGACAGGAGCCCATACATTCTCCTGCCTCCAATAATATATACCTGATAGGAGCCCATACATTCTCCTGCCTCCAATAATATATACCTGACAGGAGCCCATACATTCTGCTTCCTCCAATAATATATATCTGACAGGAGCCCATAGATTCTGCTGCCTCCAATAATATGTACCTGACAGGAGCCCATACATTCTCCTGCCTCCAATAATATATACCTGACAGGAGCCCATAGATTCTGCTGCCTCCAATAATATATACTTGACAGGAGCCCATACATTCTCCTGCCTCCAATAATATATACCTGACAGGAGCCCATACATTCTGCTGCCTCCAATAATATATACATGACAGGAGCCCATACATTCTGCTGCCTCCAATAATATATACCTGACAGGAGCCCATACATTCTCCTGCCTCCAATAATATATACCTGTCAGGAGCCCATACATTCTGCTGCCTCCAATAATATATACCTGACAGGAGCCCATACATTCTGCTGCCTCCAATAATATATACCTGACAGGAGCCCAAACATTCTCCTGCCTCCAATAATATATACCTGACAGGAGCCCATACATTCTGCTACCTCCAATAATATGTACCTGACAGGAGCCCATACATTCTCCTGCCTACAATAATATATACCTGACAGGAGCCCATACATTCTCCTACCTCCAATAATATATACCTGACAGGAACCCATACATTCTGCTGCCTCCAATAATATATAAATGACAGGAACCCATACATTCTGCTGCCTCCAATAATATATACCTGACAGGAGCCCATACATTCTCCTGCCTCCAATAATATATACCTGACAGGAGCCCATACATTCTGCTGGCTCCAATAATATGTACCTGACAGGAGCCCATACATTCTGCTGGCTCCAATAATATGTACATGACAGGAGCCCATACATTCTGCTGCCTCCAATAATATATACCTGACAGGAGCCCATACATTCTCCTGCCTCCAATAACATATACCTGACAGGAGCCCATACATTCTCCTGCCTCCAATAATATATACCTGACAGGAGCCCATACATTCTCCTATCTCCAATAATATATACCTGACAGGAACCCATAGATTCTGCTGGCTCCAATAATATATACCTGACTGGAGCCCATACATTCTCATGCCTCCAATAATATATACCTGACAGGAGCCCATACATTCTGCTGCCTCCAATAATATATACCTGACAGGAGCCCATACATTCTGCTGCCTCCAATAATATATACCTGACAGGAGCCCATACATTCTCCTGCCTCCAATAATAAAAACCTGACAGGAGCCCATACATTCTCCTGCCTCCAATAATATATACCTGACAGGAGCCCATACATTCTGCTGCCTCCAATAATATATACCTGACAGGAGCCCATACATTCTCCTGCCTCCAATAATATATACCTGACAGGAGCCCATAGATTCTGCTGCCTCCAATAATATATACTTGACAGGAAAACATACATTCTGCTGCCTCTAATAATATATACCTGACAGGAGCCCATACATTCTCCTGCCTCCAATAATATACACCTGACAGGAGCCCATACATTCTCCTGCCTCCAATAATATATACCTGACAGGAGCCCATACATTCTCCTATCTCCAATAATATATACCTGACAGGAACCCCTAGATTCTGCTGCCTCCAATAATATATACCTGACAGGAGCCCATACATTCTCATGCCTCCAATAATATATACCTGACAGGAGACCATACATTCTGCTGCCTCCAATAATATATACCTGACAGGAGCCCATACATTCTCCTGCCTCCAATAATAAAAACCTGACAGGAGCCCATACATTCTCCTGCCTCCAATAATATATACCTGACAGGAGCCCATAGATTCTCCTGCCTCCAATAATAAAAACCTGACAGGAGCCCATACATTCTCCTGCCTCCAATAATATATACCTGACAGGAGCCCATACATTCTCCTGCCTCCAATAATATATACCTGTCAGGATCCCATACATTCTCCTGACTCCAATAATATATACCTGACAGGAGCCCATACATTCTGCTGCCTCCAATAATATATACCTGACAGGAGCCCATAGATTCTGCCTCCAATAATATATACCTGACAGGAGCCCATACATTCTGCCTCCAATAATATATACCTGACAGGAGCTCATACATTCTGCTACCTCCAATAATATATACCTGACAGAAACCCATACATTCTCCTGCCTCCAATAATATATACCTGACAGGAGCCCATACATTCTGCTGCCTCCAATAATATATACTTGACAGGAGCCCATACATTCTCCTGCCTCCAATAATATATACCTGACAGGAGCCCATACATTCTCCTGCCTCCAATAATATATACCAGACAGGAGCCCATACATTCTCCTGCCTCCAATAATATATACCTGACAGGAGCCCATACATTCTCCTGCTTCCAATAATATATACCTGACAGGAGCCCATACATTCTGCTGCCTTCAATACTATATACCTGACAGGAGCACATACATTCTCCTGCCTCCAATAATATATATCTGACAGGAGCCCATAGATTCTGCTGCCTCCAATAATATATACCTGACAGGAGCCCATACATTCTGCTGCCTCCAATAATATATACCTGACAGGAGCCCATATATTCTCCTGCCTCCAATAATATATACCTGACAGGAGCCCATACATTCTGCTGCCTCCAATAATATATACCTGACAGGAGCCCATACATTCTCCTGCTTCCAATAATATATACCTGACAGGAGCCCATATATTCTCCTGCCTCCAATAATATATACCTGACAGGAGCCCATACATTCTGCTGCCTCCAATAATATATACCTGACAGGAGTCCATATATTCTCCTGCCTCCAATAATATATACCTGACAGGAGCCCATACATTCTGCTGCCTCCAATAATATATACCGGACAGGAGCCCATACATTCTCCTGCTTCCAATAATATATACCTGACAGGAGCCCATACATTCTGCTGCCTCCAATAATATATACCTGACAGGAGCCCATACATTCTGCTGCCTCCAATAATATATACCTGACAGGAGCCCATACATTCTCCTGCTTCCAATAATATATACCTAACAGGAGCCCATACATTCTCCTGCCTCCAATAATATGTACCTGACAGGAGCCCATACATTCTCCTGCCTCCAATAATATATACTTGACAGGAGCCCATACATTCTCCTGCCTCCAATAATATATACCTGACAGGAGCCGATACATTCTCCTGCCTCCAATAATATATACCTGACAGGAGCCCATACTTTCTCCTGCCTCCAATAATATATACCTGACAGGAGCTCATACATTCTCCTGCCTCCAATAATATATACCTGACAGGAGCCCATACATTATCCTGCCTCCAATATATACCTGACAGGAGCCCATACATTCTGCTGCCTCCAATAATATATACCTGACAGGAACCCATACACTCTCCTGCCTCCAATAATATATACCTGACAGGAGCCCATACATTCTGCTGCCTCCAATAATATATACCTGACAGGAGCCCATACATTCTGCTGCCTCCAATAGTATATACCTGACAGGAGCCCATACATTCTCCTGCTTCCAATAATATGTACCTGACAGGAGCCCATACATTCTGCTGCCTCCAATACTATATACCTGACAGGAGCCCATACATTCTCCTGCCTCCAATAATATATATCTGACAGGAGCCCATAGATTCTGCTGCCTCCAATAATATATACCTGACAGGAGCCCATACATTCTGCTGCCTCCAATAATATATACCTGACAGGAGCCCATACATTCTGCTGCCTCCAATACTATATACCTGACAGGAGCCCATAAATTCTCCTGCCTCCAATAATATATACCTCACAGGAGCCCATACATTCTCCTGCCTCCAATAATATATATCTGACAGGAGCCCATAGATTCTGCTGCCTCCAATAATATATACCTGACAGGAGCCCATACATTCTCCTGCTTCCAATAATATATACCTGACAGGAGCCCATACATTCTGCTGCCTCCAATAATATATACCTGACAGGAGCCCATACATTCTCCTGCCTCCAATAATATATACCTGACAGGAGACCATACATTCTGCTGCCTCCAATACTATATACCTGACAGGAGCCCATACATTCTCCTGCCTCCAATAATATATATCTGACAGGAGCCCATAGATTCCGCTGCCTCCAATAATATATACCTGACTGGAGCCCATACATTCTCCTGCTTCCAATAATATATACCTGACAGGAGCCCATACATTCTGCTGCCTCCAATAGTATATACCTGACAGGAGCCCATACATTCTCCTGCCTCCAATAATATATATCTGACAGGAGCCCATACATTCTCCTGCTTCCAATAATATATACCTGACAGGAGCCCATACATTCTGCTGCCTCCAATAATATATACCTGACAGGAGCCCATACATTCTCCTGCTTCCAATAATATATACCTGACAGGAGCCCATACATTCTGCTGCCTCCAATAATATATACCTGACAGGAGCCCATACATTCTCCTGCTTCCAATAATATATACCTGACAGGAGCCCATACATTCTGCTGCCTCCAATAATATATACCTGACAGGAGCCCATACATTCTCCTGCTTCCAATAATATATACCTGACAGGAGCCCATACATTCTCCTGCCTCCAATAATATGTACCTGACAGGAGCCCATACATTCTCCTGCCTCCAATAATATATACTTGACAGGAGCCCATACATTCTCCTGCCTCCAATTATATACCTGACAGGAGCCGATACATTCTCTTGCCTCCAATAATAAATACCTGACAGGAGCCCATACTTTCTCCTGCCTCCAATAATATATACCTGACAGGAGCTCATACATTTTCCTGCCTCCAATAATATATACCTGACAGGAGCCCATACATTCTCCTGCCTCCAATAATATATACCTGACAGGAGCCCATACATTCTCCTGCCTCCAATAATATATACCTGACAGGAGCCTATACATTCTCCTGCCTCCAATAACATATACCTGACAGGAGCCCATACATTCTGCTGCCTCCAATAATATATACCTGACAGGAGCCCATACATTATCCTGCCTCCAATATATACCTGACAGGAGCCCATACATTCTTCTGCCTCCAATAATATATACCTGACAGGAACCCATACACTCTCCTGCCTCCAATAATATATACCTGACAGGAGCCCATACATTCTGCTGCCTCCAATAATATATACCTGACAGGAGCCCATACATTCTGCTGCCTCCAATAGTATATACCTGTCAGGAGCCCATAGATTCTGCTGCCTCCAATAATATATACCTGACAGGAGCCCATACATTCTCCTGCCTCCAATAATATATACCTGACAGGAGCCCATACATTCTCCTGCCTCCAATAATATATATCTGACAGGAGCCCATACATTCTCCTGCCTCCAATAGTATATACCTGACAGGAGCCCATAGATTCTGCTGCCTCCAATAATATATACCTGGTATGAGCCCATACATTCTGCTGCCTCTAATAATATATACCTGTCAGGAGCCCATACATTCTCCTGCCTCTAATAATATATACCTGACAGGAGCCCATAGATTCTGCTGCCTCCAATAATATATACCTGACAGGAGCCCATACATTCTCCTGCCTCCAATAATATATACGTGACAGGAGCCCAAACATTCTCCTACCTCCAATAATATATACCTGACAGGAGCCCATAGATTCTCCTGCCTAAAATAATATATACCTGACAGGAGCCCATAGATTCTGCTGCCTCCAATAATATATACCTGACAGGAGCCCATACATTCTGCTGCCTCCAATAATATATACCTGATAGGAGCCCATACATTCTGCTGCCTCCAATAATATATACCTGACAGGAGCCCATACATTCTCCTGCCTCCAATAATATATACCTGACAGGAGCCCATACATTCTGCTGCCTCCAATAATATATATCTGACAGGAGCCCATAGATTCTCCTGCCTCCAATAATATATACCTGACAGGAGCCCATAGATTCTGCCTCCAATAATATATACCTGACAGGAGCCCATAGATTCTGCCTCCAATAATATATACCTGACAGGAGCCCATACACTCTTCTGCCTCCAATAATCTATATCTGACAGGAGCCCATACATTCTCCTGCCTCCAATAATATATACCTGTCAAGAGCCCATACCTTCTCCTGCCTACAATAATATATACCTGACAGGAGCCCATACATTCTGCTGCCTCCAATAATATATACCTGGCAGGAGCCCATAGATTCTGCCTCCAATAATATATACCTGACAGGAGCCCATACATTCTCCTGCCTCCAATAATATATACCTGACAAGAGCCCATACATTCTCCTACCTCCAATAATATATACCTGACAGGAGCCCATACATTCTGCTGACTCCAATGATATATACCTGACAGGAGCCCATACATTGTCCTGCCTCCAATAATATATACCTGACAAGATCCCATACATTCTGTTGACTCCAATAATATATACCTGACAGGAGCCCATACATTATGTTGACTCCAATAATATATACCTGACAGGAGCCCATACATTCTGCTGCCTCCAATAATATATACCTGACAGGAGCCCATACATTCTGCCTCCAATAATATATACCTGACAGGAGCCCATACATTCTCCTGCCTCCAATAATATATACCTGACAGGAGCCCATACATTCTGCTGCCTCCAATAATATATACCTGACAGGAGCTCATACATTCTCCTGCCTCCAATAATATACACCTGACAGGAGCTCATACACTCTCCTGCCTCCAATAATATATACCTGACAGGAGCCCATACATTCTGCTGCCTCCAATAATATATACCTGACAGGAGCCCATACATTCTGCTGCCTCCAATAATATATACCTGACAGGAGCCCATAGATTCTGCTGCCTCCAATAATATATACCTCACAGGAGCCCATACATTCTCCTGCCTCCAATAATATATACCTGACAGGAGCCCATACATTATCCTGCTTCCAATAATATATACCTGACAGGAGCCCATACATTCTGCTGCCTCCAATAATATATAACTGACAGGAGCCCATACATTCTCCTGCCTCCAATAATATATACCTGACAGGAGCCCATACATTCTGCTGCCTCCAATAATATATACCTGACAGGAGCCCATACATTCTCCTGCCTCCAATAATATATACCTGACAGGAGCTCATACATTCTGCTGCCTCCAATAATATGTACCTGACAGGAGCCCATACATTCTGCTGCCTCCAATAATATATACCTGACTGGAGCCCTTACATTCTCCTGCCTCCAATAATATATACCTGACAGGAGCCCATACATTCTCCTGCCTCCAATAATATATACCTGACAGGAGCCCATACATTCTCCTGCCTCCAATAATATATACCTGACAGGAGCCCATACATTCTCCTTCCTCCAATAATATATACCTGACAGGAGCCCATATATTCTGCTGCCTCCAATACTATATACCCGACAGGAGCTCATACATTCTCCTGCCTCCAATAATATATACCTGACAGGAGCCCATACATTCTGCTGGCTCCAATAATATATACCTGACAGGAGCCCATACATTCTCCTGCCTCCAAAAACATATACCTGACAGGAGCCCATACATTCTGCTGCCTCCAATAATATATACATGACAGGAGCCCATACATTCTGCTACCTCCAATAATATATACCTGACAGGAGCCCATACATTCTCCTGCCTCCAATAATATATACCTGACAGGAGCTCATACATTCTGCTGCCTAAAATACTATATACCTGACAGGAGCTCATACATTCTCCTGCCTCCAATAATATATACCTGACAGGAGCCCATACATTCTGCTGCCTCCAATAATATATACCTGACAGGAGCCCATACATTCTGCTGCCTCCAATAATATGTACCTGACAGGAGCCCATACATTCTCCTGCCTCCAAAAACATATACCTGACAGGAGCACATACATTATGCTGCCTCCAATAATATATACCTGACAGGAGCCCATACATTCTCCTGCCTCCAATAATATATACCTGACAGGAGCCCATACATTCTCCAGCCTCCAATAATATATACCTGACAGGAGCCCATACATTCTGCTGCCTCCAATAATATATACCTGACAGGAGCCCATAGATTCTGCTGCATCCAATAATATACACCTGACAGGAGCCCATAGATTCTGCTGCCTCCAATAATATATACATGACAGGAGCCCATACATTCTGCTGCCTCAAATAATATATACCAGACAGGAGCCCATACATTCTGCTGGCTCCAATAATATATACCAGACAGGAGCCCATACATTCTCCTGCCTCCAATAATATATACCTGACAGGAGTCCATACATTCTGCTGCCTCCAATAATATATACCTGACAGGAGCCCATACATTCTCCTGCCTCCAATAATATATACCTGACAGGAGCCCATAGATTCTCCTGCCTCCAATAATATATACCTGACAGGAGTCCATACATTCTGCTGCCTCCAATAATATATACCTGACAGGAGCTCATACATTCTCCTGCTTCCAATAATATATACCTGACAGGAGCTCATACATTCTCCTGCCTCCAATAATATATACCTGACAGGAGCCCATACATTCTCCTGCCTCCAATAATATATACCTGACAGGAGCCCATACATTCTCCTGGCTCCAATAATATATACCTGACAGGAGACCATACATTCTCCTGCCTCCAATAATATATACCTGACAGGAGCCCATACATTCTGCTGGCTCCAATAATATATACCTGACAGGAGCCCATACATTCTCCTGCCTCCAATAATATGTACGTGACAGGAGCCCAAACATTCTCCTACCTCCAATAATATATACCTGACAGGAGCCCATACATTCTCCTGCCTCCAATAATAAATACCTGACAGGAGCCAATACATTCTGCTGCCTCCAATAATATATACCTGACAGGAGCCCATAGATTCTGCCTCCAATAATATATACCTGACAGGAGCCCATACACTCTTTTGCCTCCAATAATATATACCTGACAGGAGCCCATACATTCTCCTGCCTCCAATAATATATACCTGACAGGAGCCCATACATTCTCCTGCCTCCAATAATATATACCTGACAGGAGCCCATACATTCTCCTGCCTCCAATAATATATACCTGACAAGAGCCCATACATTCTCCTGCCTCCAATAATATATACCTGACAGGAGCTCATACATTCTCCAGCCTCCAATAATATATACCTGACAGGAGCCCATACATTCTGCTGCCTCCAGTAATATATACCTGACAGGAGCTCATACATTCTCATGCCTCCAATAATATATGCCTGACAGGAGCTCATACATTCTCCTGCCTCCAATAATATATACCTGACAGGAGCCCATACATTCTGCTGCCTCCATTAATATATAACTGGCAGGAGCCCATAGATTCTGCCTCCAATAATATATACCTGACAGGAGCCCATACATTCTCCTGCCTCCAATAATATATACCTGACATGAGCCCATACATTATCCTGCCTCCAATAATATATACCTGACAGGAGCCAATACATTCTGCTGCCTCCAATAATATATACCTGACAGGAGCCCATAGATTCTGCCTCCAATAATATATACCTGACAGGAGCCCATACACTCTTCTGCCTCCAATAATATATACCTGACAGGAGCCCATACATTCTCCTGCCTCCAATAATATATACCTGACAGGAGCCCATACATTCTCCTGCCTCCAATAATATATACCTGACAGGAGCCCATACATTCTCCTGCCTCCAATAATATATACCTGACAAGAGCCCGTACATTCTCCTGCCTCCAATAATATATACCTGTCAGGAGCTCGTACATTCTCCTGCCTCCAATAATATATACCTGACAGGAGCCCATACATTCTGCTGCCTCCAGTAATATATACCTGACAGGAGCTCATACATTCTCCTGCCTCCAATAATATATGCCTGACAGGAGCTCATACATTCTCCTGCCTCCAATAATATATACCTGACAGGAGCCCATACATTCTGCTGCCTCCATTAATATATAACTGGCAGGAGCCCATAGATTCTGCCTCCAATAATATATACCTGACAGGAGCCCATACATTCTCCTGCCTCCAATAATATATACCTGACATGAGCCCATACATTCTCCTGCCTCCAATAATATATACCTGACAGGAGCCCATACATTCTGCTGCCTCCAATAATATATATCTGACAGGAGCCCATAGATTCTGCTGCATCCAATAATATACACCTGACAGGAGCCCATAGATTCTGCTGCCTCCAATAATATATACATGACAGGAGCCCATACATTCTGCTGCCTCCAATAATATATACCTGACAGGAGCCCATACATTCTGTTGCCTCCAATAATATATACCTGACAGGAGCCCATACATTCTCCTGCCTCCAATAATATATACCTGACAAGATCCCATACATTCTGTTGACTCCAATAATATATACCTGACAGGAGCCCATACATTCTGTTGACTCCAATAATATATACCTGACAGGAGCCCATACATTCTCCTGCCTCCAATAATATATACCTGACAGGAGCCCATACATTCTCCTGCCTCCAATAATATATACCTGACAGGAGCCCATACATTCTCCTGCCTCCAATAATATATACCTGACAGGAGCCCATACATTCTCCTGCCTCCAATAATATATACCTGACAGGAGCCCATACATTCTGCTGCCTCCAATAATATATATCTGACAGGAGCCCATACATTCTGCTGCCTCCAATAATATGTACCTGACAGGAGCCCATACATTCTCCTGCCTCCAATAATATATACCTGACAGGAGCCCATAGATTCTGCTGCCTCCAATAATATATACCTGACAGGAGCTCATACATTCTCCTGCCTCCAATAATATATACCTGACAGGAGCCCATACATTCTGCTGACTCCAATAATATATACATGACAGGGGCCCATACATTCTGCTGCCTCCAATAATATATACCTGACAGGAGCCCATACATTCTCCTTCCTCCAATAATATATACCTGACAGGAGCCCATACATTCTGCTGCCTCCAATAATATATACCTGACAGGAGCCCATACATTCTGCTGCCTCCAATAATATATACCTGACAGGAGCCCATACATTCTCCTGCCTCCAATAATATATACCTGACAGGAGCCCATACATTCTGCTACCTCCAATAATATATACCTGACAGGAGCCCATACATTCTGCTGCCTCCAATAATATATACCTGACAGGAGCCCATACATTCTCCTGCCTCCAATAATATATAACTGACAGGAGCCCATACATTCTCCTGCCTCCAATGATATATACCTGACAGGAGCCCATACATTCTGCTGCCTCCAATAATATATACCTGACAGGAGCCCATACATTCTCCTGCCTCCAATAATATATACCTGACAGGAGCCCATACATTCTGCTGCCTCCAATAATATATACCTGACAGGAGCCCATACATTCTGCTGCCTCCAATAATATATACCTGACAAGATCCCATACATTCTGCTGCCTCCAATAATATATACCTGACAGGAGCCCATACATTCTCCTGCCTCCAATAATATATACCTGACAGGAGCCCATACATTCTGCTGGCTCCAATAATATGTACCTGACAGGAGCCCATACATTCTCCTGCCTCCAATAATATATACCTGACAGGAGCCCATACATTCTCCTGCCTCCAATAATATATACCTGACAGGAACCCATACATTCTGCTGCCTCCAATAATATATACCTGACAGGAGCCCATACATTCTCCTGCCTCCAATAATATATACCTGACAGGAGCCCATACATTCTCCTGCCTCCAATAATATATACCTGACAGGAGCCCATACATTCTCCTGCCTCCAATAATATATACCTGTCAGGAGCCCATACATTCTCCTGCCTCCAATAATATATACCTGACAGGAGCCCATACATTCTCCTGCCTCCAATAATATATACCTGACAGGAGCCCATACATTCTGCCTCCAATAATATATACCTGACAGGAGCCCAAACATTCTGCCTCCAATAATATATACCTGACAGGAGCTCATACATTCTGCTACCTTCAATAATATATACCTGACAGGAGCCCATACATTCTCCTGCCTCCAATAATATATACCTGACAGGAGCCCATACATTCTCCTGCTTCCAATAATATGTACCTGACAGGAGCCCATACATTCTGCTGCCTTCAATACTATATACCTGACAGGAGCCCATACATTCTCCTGCCTCCAATAATATATATCTGACAGGAGCCCATAGATTCTGCTGCCTCCAATAATATATATCTGACAGGAGCCCATACATTCTGCTGCCTCCAATATTATATACCTGTCAGGAGCCCATACATTCTGCTGCCTCCAATAATATATACCTGACAGGAGCCCATACATTCTGCTGCCTCCAAGAATATATACCTGACAGGAGCCCATACAATCTGCTGCCTCCAATAATATATACCTGACAGGAGCCCATAAATTCTCCTGCCTCCAATAATATATACCTGACAGGAGCCCATACATTCTCCTGCCTCCAATAATATATATCTGACAGGAGCCCATAGATTTTGCTGCCTCCAATAATATATACCTGACAGGAGCCCATACATTCTCCTGCTTCCAATAATATATACCTGACAGGAGCCCATACATTCTGCTGCCTCCAATAATATATACCTGACAGGAGCCCATACATTCTCCTGCCTCCAATAATACATACCTGACAGGAGCCCATATATTCTCCTGCCTCCAATAATATATACTTGACAGGAGCCCATACATTCTGCTGCCTCCAATAATATATACCTGACAGGAGCCCAAACATTCTGCTGCCTCCAATAATATATACCTGACAGGAGCCCATACATTCTCCTGCCTCCAATAATATATATCTGACAGAAGCCCATAGATTCTGCTGCCTCCAATAATATATACCTGACAGGAGCCCATACATTCTGCTGCCTCCAATAATATATACCTGACAGGAGCCCATACATTCTGCTGCCTCCAATAATATATACCTGACAGGAGCCCATACATACTCCTGCTTCCAATAATATATACCTGACAGGAGCCCATACATTCTCCTGCCTCCAATAATATATACCTGACAGGAGCCCATACATTCTCCTGCCTCCAATTATATACCTGACAGGAGCCGATACATTCTCCTGCCGCCAATAATATATACCTGACAGGAGCCCATACATTCTGCTGCCTCCAATAATATATACCTGACAGGAGCCCATACTTTCTCCTGCCTCCAATAATATATACCTGACAGGAGCTCATACATTCTCCTGCCTCCAATAATATATACCTGACAGGAGCCCATACATTCTCCTGCCTCCAATAATATATACCTGACAGGAGCCCATACATTCTCCTGCCTCCAATAATATATACCTGACAGGAGCCCATAGATTCTGTCTCCAATAATATATACCTGACAGGAGCCCATACATTCTCCTGCCTCAAATAATATATACCTGACAGGAGCCCATAGATTCTCCTGCCTCCAATAATATATACCTGACAGAAGCCCATACATTCTGCTGCCTCCAATAATATATACCTGACAGGAGCCCATACATTCTCCTGCCTCCAATAATATATACCTGACAGGAGCCCATACATTCTCCTGCCTCCAATAATATATACCTGACAGGAGCCCATACATTCTCCTGCCTCCAATAATATATACCTGACAGGAGCCCATAGATTCTGCCTCCAATAATATATACCTGACAGGAGCCCATACATTCTCCTGCCTCAAATAATATATTCCTGACAGGAGCCCATAGATTCTCCTGCCTCCAATAATATATACCTGACAGAAGCCCATACATTCTGCTGCCTCCAATAATATATACCTGACAGGAGCCCATACATTCTCCTGCCTCCAATAATATATACCTGACAGGAGCCCATAGATTCTGCCTCCAATAATATATACCTGACAGGAGCCCATACATTCTCCTGCCTCAAATAATATATACCTGACAGGAGCCCATAGATTCTCCTGCCTCCAATAATATATACCTGACAGGAGCCCATACATTCTGCTACCTCCAATAATATATACCTGACAAGAGCCCATACATTCTCCTGCCTCCAATAATATATAACTGACAGGAGTCCATACATTCTGCTGCCTCCAATAATATATACCTGACAGGAGCCCATACATTCTCCTGCCTCCAATAATATATACCTGACAGGAGCCCATACATTCTCCTGCCTCCAATAATATATTCCAGACAGGAGCCCATACATTCTCCTGCCTCCAATAATATATACCTGACAGGAGTCCATTCACTCTGCTGCCTCCAATAATATATACCTGACAGGAGCCCATACATTCTCCTGCCTCCAATAATATATACCTGACAGGGGCCCATACATTCTCCTGCCTCCAATAATATATACCTGACATGAGCCCATACATTCTCCTGCCTCCAATAATATATACCTGACAGGAGCCAATACATTCTGCTGCCTCCAATAATATATACCTGACAGGAGCCCATAGATTCTGCCTCCAATAATATATACCTGACAGGAGCCCATACACTCTTCTGCCTCCAATAATATATACCTGACAGGAGCCCATACATTCTGCTGCCTCCAATAATATATACCTGACAGGAGCCCATACATTCTCCTGCCTCCAATAATATATACCTGACAGGAACCCATACATTCTGCTGCCTCCAATAATATATACCTGACAGGAGCCCATACATTCTCCTGCCTCCAATAATATACACCTGACAGGAGCCCATACATTCTCCTGCCTCCAATAATATATACCTGACAGGAGCCCATACATTCTCCTGCCTCCAATAATATATACCTGTCAGGAGCCCATACATTCTCCTGCCTCCAATAATATATACCTGACAGGAGCCCATACATTCTCCTGCCTCCAATAATATATACCTGACAGGAGCCCATACATTCTGCCTCCAATAATATATACCTGACAGGAGCCCATACATTCTGCCTCCAATAATATATACCTGACAGGAGCTCATACATTCTGCTACCTCCAATAATATATACCTGACAGGAGCCCATACATTCTCCTGCCTCCAATAATATATACCTGACAGGAGCCCATACATTCTCCTGCTTCATATAATATGTACCTGACAGGAGCCCATACATTCTGCTGCCTTCAATACTATATACCTGACAGGAGCCCATACATTCTCCTGCCTCCAATAATATATATCTGACAGGAGCCCATAGATTCTGCTGCCTCCAATAACATATACCTGACAGGAGCCCATACATTCTGCTGCCTCCAAGAATATATACCTGACAGGAGCCCATACATTCTGCTGCCTCCAATAATATATACCTGACAGGAGCCCATAAATTCTCCTGCCTCCAATAATATATACCTGACAGGAGCCCATACATTCTCCTGCCTCCAATAATATATATCTGACAGGAGCCCATAGATTTTGCTGCCTCCAATAATATATACCTGACAGGAGCCCATACATTCTCCTGCTTCCAATAATATATACCTGACAGGAGCCCATACATTCTGCTGCCTCCAATAATATATACCTGACAGGAGCCCATACATTCTCCTGCCTCCAATAATACATACCTGACAGGAGCCCATACATTCTCCTGCCTCCAATAATATATACCTGACAGGAGCCCATACATTCTGCTGCCTCCAATAATATATACCTGACAGGAGCCCATAGATTCTGCCTCCAATAATATATACCTGACAGGAGCCCATACATTCTCCTGCCTCAAATAATATATACCTAACAGGAGCCCATAGATTCTCCTGCCTCCAATAATATATACCTGACAGAAGCCCATACATTCTGCTGCCTCCAATAATATATACCTGACAGGAGCCCATACATTCTCCTGCCTCCAATAATATATACCTGACAGGAGCCCATACATTCTCCTGCCTCCAATAATATATACCTGACAGGAGCCCATACATTCTCCTGCCTCCAATAATATATACCTGACAGGAGCCCATAGATTCTGCCTCCAATAATATATACCTGACAGGAGCCCATACATTCTCCTGCCTCAAATAATATATACCTGACAGGAGCCAATAGATTCTCCTGCCTCCAATAATATATACCTGACAGAAGCCCATACATTCTGCTGCCTCCAATAATATATAACTGACAGGAGCCCATACATTCTCCTGCCTCCAATAATATATACCTGACAGGAGCCCATAGATTCTGCCTCCAATAATATATACCTGACAGGAGCCCATACATTCTCCTGCCTCAAATAATATATACCTGACAGGAGCCCATAGATTCTCCTGCCTCCAATAATATATACCTGACAGGAGCCCATACATTCTGCTACCTCCAATAATATATACCTGACAAGAGCCCATACATTCTCCTGCCTCCAATAATATATAACTGACAGGAGCCCATACATTCTGCTGCCTCCAATAATATATACCTGACAGGAGCCCATACATTCTCCTGCCTCCAATATTATATACCTGACAGGAGCCCATACATTCTCCTGCCTCCAATAATATATTCCAGACAGGAGCCCATACATTCTCCTGCCTCCAATAATATATACCTGACAGGAGTCCATTCATTCTGCTGCCTCCAATAATATATACCTGACAGGAGCCCATACATTCTCCTGCCTCCAATAATATATACCTGACAGAAGCCCATACATTCTGCTGCCTCCAATAATATATACCTGACAGGAGCCCATACATTCTCCTGCCTCCAATAATATATACCTGACAGGAGCCCATAGATTCTGCCTCCAATAATATATACCTGACAGGAGCCCATACATTCTCCTGCCTCAAATAATATATACCTGACAGGAGCCCATAGATTCTCCTGCCTCCAATAATATATACCTGACAGGAGCCCATACATTCTGCTACCTCCAATAATATATACCTGACAAGAGCCCATACATTCTCCTGCCTCCAATAATATATAACTGACAGGAGCCCATACATTCTGCTGCCTCCAATAATATATACCTGACAGGAGCCCATACATTCTCCTGCCTCCAATAATATATACCTGACAGGAGCCCATACATTCTCCTGCCTCCAATAATATATTCCAGACAGGAGCCCATACATTCTCCTGCCTCCAATAATATATACCTGACAGGAGTCCATTCACTCTGCTGCCTCCAATAATATATACCTGACAGGAGCCCATACATTCTCCTGCCTCCAATAATATATACCTGACAGGGGCCCATACATTCTCCTGCCTCCAATAATATATACCTGACATGAGCCCATACATTCTCCTGCCTCCAATAATATATACCTGACAGGAGCCAATACATTCTGCTGCCTCCAATAATATATACCTGACAGGAGCCCATAGATTCTGCCTCCAATAATATATACCTGACAGGAGCCCATACACTCTTCTGCCTCCAATAATATATACCTGACAGGAGCCCATACATTCTGCTGCCTCCAATAATATATACCTGACAGGAGCCCATACATTCTGCTGCCTCCAAGAATATATACCTGACAGGAGCCCATACATTCTCCTGCCTCCAATAATATATACCTGACAGGAGCCCATAAATTCTCCTGCCTCCAATAATATATACCTGACAGGAGCCCATACATTCTCCTGCCTCCATAATATATATCTGACAGGAGCCCATAGATTTTGCTGCCTCCAATAATATATACCTGACAGGAGCCCATACATTCTCCTGCTTCCAATAATATATACCTGACAGGAGCCCATACATTCTGCTGCCTCCAATAATATATACCTGACAGGAGCCCATACATTCTCCTGCCTCCAATAATACATACCTGACAGGAGCCCATACATTCTCCTGCCTCCAATAATATATACCTGACAGGAGCCCATACATTCTGCTGCCTCCAATAATATATACCTGACAGGAGCCCATACATTCTGCTGCCTCCAATAATATATACCTGACAGGAGCCCATACATTCTCCTGCCTCCAATAATATATATCTGACAGGAGCCCATAGATTCTGCTGCCTCCAATAATATATACCTGACAGGAGCCCATACATTCTGCTGCCTCCAATAATATATACCTGACAGGAGCCCATACATTCTGCTGCCTCCAATAATATATACCTGACAGGAGCCCATACATTCTCCTGCCTCCAATAATATATACCTGTCAGGAGCCCATACATTCTGCTGCCTCCAATAATATATACCTGACAGGAGCCCATACATTCTCCTGCCTCCAATAATATATACCTGTCAGGAGCCCATACATTCTCCTGCCTCCAATAATATATACCTGACAGGAGCCCATACATTCTCCTGCCTCCAATAATATATACCTGACAGGAGCCCATACATTCTCCTGCTTCCAATAATATGTACCTGACAGGAGCCCATACATTCTGCTGCCTTCAATACTATATACCTGACAGGAGCCCATACATTCTCCTGCCTCCAATAATATATATCTGACAGGAGCCCATAGATTCTGCTGCCTCCAATAATATATACCTGACAGGAGCCCATACATTCTGCTGCCTCCAAGAATATATACCTGACAGGAGCCCATACATTCTCCTGCCTCCAATAATATATACCTGACAGGAGCCCATAAATTCTCCTGCCTCCAATAATATATACCTGACAGGAGCCCATACATTCTCCTGCCTCCATAATATATATCTGACAGGAGCCCATAGATTTTGCTGCCTCCAATAATATATACCTGACAGGAGCCCATACATTCTCCTGCTTCCAATAATATATACCTGACAGGAGCCCATACATTCTGCTGCCTCCAATAATATATACCTGACAGGAGCCCATACATTCTCCTGCCTCCAATAATACATACCTGACAGGAGCCCATACATTCTCCTGCCTCCAATAATATATACCTGACAGGAGCCCATACATTCTGCTGCCTCCAATAATATATACCTGACAGGAGCCCATACATTCTGCTGCCTCCAATAATATATACCTGACAGGAGCCCATACATTCTCCTGCCTCCAATAATATATATCTGACAGGAGCCCATAGATTCTGCTGCCTCCAATAATATATACCTGACAGGAGCCCATACATTCTGCTGCCTCCAATAATATATACCTGACAGGAGCCCATACATTCTGCTGCCTCCAATAATATATACCTGACAGGAGCCCATACATTCTCCTGCTTCCAATAATATATACCTGACAGGAGCCCATACATTCTCCTGCCTCCAATAATATATACCTGACAGGAGCCCATACATTCTCCTGCCTCCAATTATATACCTGACAGGAGCCGATACATTCTCCTGCCTCCAATAATATATACCTGACTGGAGCCCATACATTCTGCTGCCTCCAATAATATATACCTGACAGGAGCCCATACTTTCTCCTGCCTCCAATAATATATACCTGACAGGAGCTCATACATTCTCCTGCCTCCAATAATATATACCTGACAGGAGCCCATACATTCTCCTGCCTCCAATAATATATACCTGACAGGAGCCCATACATTCTCCTGCCTCCAATAATATATACCTGACAGGAGCCCATACATTCTGCTGCCTCCAATAATATATACCTGACAGGAGCCCATACATTCTGCTGCCTCCAATAATATATACCTGACAGGAGCCCATACATTCTCCTGCCTCCAATAATATATATCTGACAGGAGCCCATAGATTCTGCTGCCTCCAATAATATATACCTGACTGGAGCCCATACATTCTGCTGCCTCCAATAATATATACCTGACAGGAGCCCATACTTTCTCCTGCCTCCAATAATATATACCTGACAGGAGCTCATACATTCTCCTGCCTCCAATAATATATACCTGACAGGAGCCCATACATTCTCCTGCCTCCAATAATATATACCTGACAGGAGCCCATACATTCTCCTGCCTCCAATAATATATACCTGACAGGAGCCCATAGATTCTGCCTCCAATAATATATACCTGACAGGAGCCCATACATTCTCCTGCCTCAAATAATATATACCTGACAGGAGCCCATAGATTCTCCTGCCTCCAATAATATATACCTGACAGAAGCCCATACATTCTGCTGCCTCCAATAATATATACCTGACAGGAGCCCATACATTCTCCTGCCTCCAATAATATATATCTGACAGGAGCCCATAGATTCTGCTGCCTCCAATAATATATACCTGACTGGAGCCCATACATTCTGCTGCCTCCAATAATATATACCTGACAGGAGCCCATACTTTCTCCTGCCTCCAATAATATATACCTGACAGGAGCTCATACATTCTCCTGCCTCCAATAATATATACCTGACAGGAGCCCATACATTCTCCTGCCTCCAATAATATATACCTGACAGGAGCCCATACATTCTCCTGCCTCCAATAATATATACCTGACAGGAGCCCATAGATTCTGCCTCCAATAATATATACCTGACAGGAGCCCATACATTCTCCTGCCTCAAATAATATATACCTGACAGGAGCCCATAGATTCTCCTGCCTCCAATAATATATACCTGACAGAAGCCCATACATTCTGCTGCCTCCAATAATATATACCTGACAGGAGCCCATACATTCTTCTGCCTCCAATAATATATACCTGACAGGAGCCCATAGATTCTGCCTCCAATAATATATACCTGACAGGAGCCCATACATTCTCCTGCCTCAAATAATATATACCTGACAGGAGCCCATAGATTCTCCTGCCTCCAATAATATATACCTGACAGGAGCCCATACATTCTGCTACCTCCAATAATATATACCTGACAAGAGCCCATACATTCTCCTGCCTCCAATAATATATAACTGACAGGAGCCCATACATTCTGCTGCCTCCAATAATATATACCTGACAGGAGCCCATACATTCTCCTGCCTCCAATAATATATACCTGACAGGAGCCCATACATTCTCCTGCCTCCAATAATATATTCCAGACAGGAGCCCATACATTCTCCTGCCTCCAATAATATATACCTGACAGGAGTCCATTCATTCTGCTGCCTCCAATAATATATACCTGACAGGAGCCCATACATTCTCCTGCCTCCAATAATATATACCTGACAGGGGCCCATACATTCTGCTGCCTCCAATAATATATACCTGACAGGAGCCCATACATTCTCCTGCCTCCAATAATATATACCTGACAGGAGCCCATACATTCTGCTGCCTCCAATAATATATACCTGACAGGAGCCCATACATTCTCCGGCCTCCAATAATATATACCTGACAGGAGCCCAGACATTCTCCTGCCTCCAATAATATATACATGACAGGAGCCCATACATTCTCCTATCTCCAATAATATATACCTGACAGGAACCCATAGATTCTGCTGCCTCCAATAATATATACCTGACAGGAGCCCATACATTCTCATGCCTCCAATAATATATACCTGACAGGAGCCCATACATTCTGCTGCCTCCAATAATATATACCTGACAGGAGCCCATACATTCTCCTGCCTCCAATAATAAAAACCTGACAGGAGCCCATACATTCTCCTGCCTCCAATAATATATACGTGACAGGAGCCCATACATTCTGCTGCCTCCAATAATATATACCTGACAGGAGCCCATACATTCTCCTGCCTCCAATAATATATACCTGACAGGAGCCCATACATTCTCCTGCCTCCAATAATATATACCTGACAGGAGCCCATAGATTCTGCGGCCTCCAATAATATATACCTGACAGGAGCCCATACATTCTCCTGCCTCCAATAATATATACCTGACAGGAGCCCATACATTCTGCTGCCTCCAATAATATATACCCGACAGGAGCCCATACATTCTCCTGCCTCCAATAATATATACCTGACAGGAGCCCATACATTCTCCTGCCTCCAATAATATATACAAGACAGGAGCCCTTACATTCTCCTGCCTCCAATAATACATACCTGACAGGAGCCCATACATTCTTCTGCCTCCAATAATATATACCTGACAGGAGCCCATACATTCTCATGCCTCCAATAATATATACCTGACAGGAGCTCATACATTCTTCTGCCTCCAATAATATATACCTGACAGGAGCCCATACATTCTCCTGCCTCCAATAATATATACCTGACAGGAGCCCATAGATTCTGCCTCCAATAATATATACCTGACAGGAGCCCAAAGATTCTCCTGCCTCCAATAATATATACCTGACAGGAGCCCATACATTCTCCTGCCTCCAATAATATATACCTGACAGGAGCCCATAGATTCTGCTGCCTCCAATAATATATACCTGACAGGAGCCCATACATTCTCCTGCCTCCAATAATATATACCTGACAGGAGCCCATACATTCTCCTGCCTCCAATAATATATACCTGACAGGAGCCCATACATTCTCCTGCCTCCAATAACATATACCTGACAGGAGCCCATACATTCTGATGCCTCCAATAATATATACCTGACAGGAGCCCATACATTCTCCTGCCTCCAATAATATATACCTGACAGGAGCCCATACATTCTGCTGCCTCCAATAATATATACCTGACAGGAGCCCATACATTCTGCTGCCTCCAATAATATATACCTGACAGGAGCCCATACATTCTCCTGCCTCCAATAATATATATCTGACAGGAGCCCATAGATTCTGCTGCCTCCAATAATATATACCTGACTGGAGCCCATACATTCTGCTGCCTCCAATAATATATACCTGACAGGAGCCCATACTTTCTCCTGCCTCCAATAATATATACCTGACAGGAGCTCATACATTCTCCTGCCTCCAATAATATATACCTGACAGGAGCCCATACATTCTCCTGCCTCCAATAATATATACCTGACAGGAGCCCATACATTCTCCTGCCTCCAATAATATATACCTGACAGGAGCCCATAGATTCTGCCTCCAATAATATATACCTGACAGGAGCCCATACATTCTCCTGCCTCAAATAATATATACCTGACAGGAGCCCATAGATTCTCCTGCCTCCAATAATATATACCTGACAGAAGCCCATACATTCTGCTGCCTCCAATAATATATACCTGACAGGAGCCCATACATTCTCCTGCCTCCAATAATATATATCTGACAGGAGCCCATAGATTCTGCTGCCTCCAATAATATATACCTGACTGGAGCCCATACATTCTGCTGCCTCCAATAATATATACCTGACAGGAGCCCATACTTTCTCCTGCCTCCAATAATATATACCTGACAGGAGCTCATACATTCTCCTGCCTCCAATAATATATACCTGACAGGAGCCCATACATTCTCCTGCCTCCAATAATATATACCTGACAGGAGCCCATACATTCTCCTGCCTCCAATAATATATACCTGACAGGAGCCCATAGATTCTGCCTCCAATAATATATACCTGACAGGAGCCCATACATTCTCCTGCCTCAAATAATATATACCTGACAGGAGCCCATAGATTCTCCTGCCTCCAATAATATATACCTGACAGAAGCCCATACATTCTGCTGCCTCCAATAATATATACCTGACAGGAGCCCATACATTCTTCTGCCTCCAATAATATATACCTGACAGGAGCCCATAGATTCTGCCTCCAATAATATATACCTGACAGGAGCCCATACATTCTCCTGCCTCAAATAATATATACCTGACAGGAGCCCATAGATTCTCCTGCCTCCAATAATATATACCTGACAGGAGCCCATACATTCTGCTACCTCCAATAATATATACCTGACAAGAGCCCATACATTCTCCTGCCTCCAATAATATATAACTGACAGGAGCCCATACATTCTGCTGCCTCCAATAATATATACCTGACAGGAGCCCATACATTCTCCTGCCTCCAATAATATATACCTGACAGGAGCCCATACATTCTCCTGCCTCCAATAATATATTCCAGACAGGAGCCCATACATTCTCCTGCCTCCAATAATATATACCTGACAGGAGTCCATTCATTCTGCTGCCTCCAATAATATATACCTGACAGGAGCCCATACATTCTCCTGCCTCCAATAATATATACCTGACAGGGGCCCATACATTCTGCTGCCTCCAATAATATATACCTGACAGGAGCCCATACATTCTCCTGCCTCCAATAATATATACCTGACAGGAGCCCATACATTCTGCTGCCTCCAATAATATATACCTGACAGGAGCCCATACATTCTCCGGCCTCCAATAATATATACCTGACAGGAGCCCAGACATTCTCCTGCCTCCAATAATATATACATGACAGGAGCCCATACATTCTCCTATCTCCAATAATATATACCTGACAGGAACCCATAGATTCTGCTGCCTCCAATAATATATACCTGACAGGAGCCCATACATTCTCATGCCTCCAATAATATATACCTGACAGGAGCCCATACATTCTGCTGCCTCCAATAATATATACCTGACAGGAGCCCATACATTCTCCTGCCTCCAATAATAAAAACCTGACAGGAGCCCATACATTCTCCTGCCTCCAATAATATATACGTGACAGGAGCCCATACATTCTGCTGCCTCCAATAATATATACCTGACAGGAGCCCATACATTCTCCTGCCTCCAATAATATATACCTGACAGGAGCCCATACATTCTCCTGCCTCCAATAATATATACCTGACAGGAGCCCATAGATTCTGCGGCCTCCAATAATATATACCTGACAGGAGCCCATACATTCTCCTGCCTCCAATAATATATACCTGACAGGAGCCCATACATTCTGCTGCCTCCAATAATATATACCCGACAGGAGCCCATACATTCTCCTGCCTCCAATAATATATACCTGACAGGAGCCCATACATTCTCCTGCCTCCAATAATATATACAAGACAGGAGCCCTTACATTCTCCTGCCTCCAATAATACATACCTGACAGGAGCCCATACATTCTTCTGCCTCCAATAATATATACCTGACAGGAGCCCATACATTCTCATGCCTCCAATAATATATACCTGACAGGAGCTCATACATTCTTCTGCCTCCAATAATATATACCTGACAGGAGCCCATACATTCTCCTGCCTCCAATAATATATACCTGACAGGAGCCCATAGATTCTGCCTCCAATAATATATACCTGACAGGAGCCCAAAGATTCTCCTGCCTCCAATAATATATACCTGACAGGAGCCCATACATTCTCCTGCCTCCAATAATATATACCTGACAGGAGCCCATAGATTCTGCTGCCTCCAATAATATATACCTGACAGGAGCCCATACATTCTCCTGCCTCCAATAATATATACCTGACAGGAGCCCATACATTCTCCTGCCTCCAATAATATATACCTGACAGGAGCCCATACATTCTCCTGCCTCCAATAACATATACCTGACAGGAGCCCATACATTCTGATGCCTCCAATAATATATACCTGACAGGAGCCCATACATTCTCCTGCCTCCAATAATATATACCTGACAGGAGCCCATACATTCTCCTGCCTCCAATAATATATACATGACAGGAGCCCATACATTCTCCTGCCTCCAATAATATATACCTGACAGGAGCCCATACATTCTGTTGCCTCCAATAATATATACCTGACAGGAGCCCATACATTCTGCTGCCTCCAATAATATATACCTGACAGGGGCCCATAGATTCTGCTGCCTCCAATAATATATACCTGACAGGAGCCCATACATTCTCCTGCCTCCAATAATATATACCTGACAGGAGCCCATACATTCTCCTGCCTCCAATAATATATACCTGACAGGAGCCCATACATTCTCCTGCCTCCAATAATATATACCTGACAGTAGCCCATACATTCTCCTGCCTCCAATAATATATACCTGACAGGAGCCCATACATTCTCCTGCCTCCAATAATATATACATGACAGGAGCCCATACATTCTCCTGCCTCCAATAATATATACCTGACAGGAGCCCATACATTCTGTTGCCTCCAATAATATATACCTGACAGGAGCCCATACATTCTGCTGCCTCCAATAATATATACCTGACAGGGGCCCATTGATTCTGCTGCCTCCAATAATATATACCTGACAGGAGCCCATACATTCTCCTGCCTCCAATAATATATACCTGACAGGAGCCCATACATTCTCCTGCCTCCAATAATATATACCTGACAGTAGCCCATACATTCTCCTGCCTCCAATAATATATACCTGACAGGAGCCCATACATTCTGCTGGCTCCAATAATATACACCTGACAGGAGCCCATACATTCTCCTGCCTCCAATAATATATACGTGACAGGAGCCCAAACATTCTCCTACCTCCAATAATATATACCTGACAGGAGCCCATACATTCTCCTGCCTCCAATAGTATATACCTGACAGGAGCCCATAGATTCTGCCTCCAATAATATATACCTGACAGGAGCCCATACACTCTGCTGCCTCCAATAATATATACCTGACAGGAGCCCATACCTTCTCCTGCCTCCAATAATATATACCTGACAGGAGCCCATACATTCTGCTGGCTCCAATAATATATACCTGACAGGAGCCCATACATTCTCCTGACTCCAATAATATATACGTGACAGGAGCCCAAACATTCTCCTACCTCCAATAATATATACCTGACAGGAGCCCATACATTCTCCTGCCTCCAATAGTATATACCTGACAGGAGCCCATAGATTCTGCCTCCAATAATATATACCTGACAGGAGCCCATACACTCTTCTGCCTCCAATAATATATACCTGACAGGAGCCCATACCTTCTCCTGCCTCCAATAATATATACCTGACAGGAGCCCATACCTTCTCCTGCCTCCAATAATATATACCTGACAGGAGCCCATAGATTCTGCTGCCTCCAATAATATGTACCTGACAGGAGCCCATACATTCTCCTGCCTCCAACAATATATACCTGACAGGAGCCCATAGATTCTGCTGCCTCCAATAATATATACCTGACAGGAACCCATACATTCTGCTGCCTCCAATAATATATACCTGACAGGAGCCCATACATTCTCCTGCCTCCAATAATATATGCCTCACAGGAGCCCATAGATTCTGCCTCCAATAATATATACCTGACAGGAGCCCATACACTCTTCTGCCTCCAATAATATATACCTGACAGGAGCCCATACCTTCTCCTGCCTCCAATAATATATACCTGACAGGAACCCATAGATTCTGCTGCCTCCAATAATATATACCTGACAGGAGCCCATACATTCTCCTGCCTCCAATAATATATACCTGACAGGAGCCCATACAATCTGCTGCCTCCAATAATATATACCTGACAGGAGCCCATAGATTCTCCTGCCTCCAATAATAAAAACCTGACAGGAGCCCATACATTCTCCTGCCTCCAATAATATATACCTGACAGGAGCCCATACATTCTCCTGCATCCAATAATATATACCTGTCAGGAGCCCATACATTCTGCTGCCTCCAATAATATATACCTGACAGGAGCCCATACATTCTCCTGCCTCCAATAATATATACCTGACAGGAGCCCATGCATTCTGCTGCCTCCAATAATATATACCTGACAGGAGCCCATACATTCTCCAGCCTCCAATAATAAAAACCTGACAGGAGCCCATACATTCTCCTGCCTCCAATAATATATACCTGACAGGAGCCCATACATTCTGCTGCCTCCAATAATATATACCTGACAGGAGCCCATACATTCTGCTGCCTCCAATATTATATACCTGACAGGAGCCCATACATTCTGCTGCCTCCAATAATATATACCTGACAGGAGCCCATACATTCTCCTGCCTCCAATAATATATACCTGACAGGAGCTCATACATTCTCCTGCCTCCAATAATATATACCTGACAGGAGCCCATATATTCTCCTGCCTCCAATAGTATATACCTGACAGGAGCCCATACATTCTGCTGCCTCCAATAATATATACCTGACAGGAGCCCATACATTCTGATGCCTCCAATAATATATACCTGACAGGAGCCCATACATTCTCCTGCCTCCAATAATAAAAACCTGACAGGAGCCCATGCATTCTGCTGCCTCCAATAATATATACCTGACAGGAGCCCATACATTCTTCTGCCTCCAATAATATATACCTGACAGGAGCCGATACATTCTGCTGCCTCCAATAATATATACCTGACAGAAGCCCATACACTCTGCTGCCTCCAATAATATATACCTGACAGGAGCCCATACATTCTGCTGCCTTCAATAATATATACCTGACAGGAGCCCATACATTCTCCTGCCTCCAATAATATATACGTGACAGGAGCCCATACATTCTGCTGCATCCAATAATATATACCTGACAGGAGCCCATAGATTCTCCTGCCTCCAATAATATATATCTGACAGGAGCCCATACATTCTGCCACCTCCAATAATATATACCTGACAGGAGCCCATACATTCTCCTGCCTCCAATAATATATACCTAACAGGAGCCCATACATTCTGCTGCCTCCAATAATATATACATGACAGGAGCCCATACATTCTTCTGCCTCCAATAATATATACCTGACAGGAGCCCATACATTCTGCTACCTCCAATAATATATACCTGACAGGAGCCCATACATTCTCCTGCCTCCAATAATATATACCTGACAGGAACCCATAGATTGTGCTGCCTCCAATAATATATACCTGACAGGAGCCCATACATTCTCCTGCCTCCAATAATATATACCTGACAGTAGCCCATACATTCTCCTGCCTCCAATAATAAAAACCTGACAGGAGCCCATACATTCTCCTGCCTCCAATAATATATACCTGACAGGAGCCCACACATTCTCCTGCATCCAATAATATATACCTGTCAGGAGCCCATACATTCTGCTGCCTCCAATAATATATACCTGACAGGAGCCCATACATTCTCCTGCCTCCAATAATATATACCTGACAGGAGCCCATACATTCTGCTACCTCCAATAATATATACCTGACAGGAGCCCATACATTCTCCTGCCTCCAATAATATATACCTGACAGGAACCCATAGATTGTGCTGCCTCCAATAATATATACCTGACAGGAGCCCATACATTCTCCTGCCTCCAATAAAATATATACCTGACAGGAGCCCATACAATCTGCTGCCTCCAATAATATATACCTGACAGGAGCCCATACATTCTCCAGCCTCCAATAATAAAAACCTGACAGGAGCCCATACATTCTCCTGCCTCCAATAATATATACCTGACAGGAGCCCATACATTCTTCTGCCTCCAATAATATATACCTGACAGGAGCCCATGCATTCTGCTGCCTCCAATATTATATACCTGAAAGGAGCCCATACATTCTGCTGCCTCCAATAATATATACCTGACAGGAGCCCATACATTCTCCTGCCTCCAATAATATATACCTGACAGGAGCTCATACATTCTCCTGCCTCCAATAATATATACCTGACAGGAGCCCATACATTCTGCTGCCTCCAATAATATATACCTGACAGGAGCGCATACATTCTGCTGCCTCCAATAATATATACCTGAAAGGAGCCCATACATTCTGCTGCCTCCAATATTATATACCTGTCAGGAGCCCATACATTCTGCTGCCTCCAATAATATATACCTGACAGGAGCCCATACATTCTGCTGCCTCCAATAATATATACCTGACAGGAGCCCATACATTCTCCTGCCTCCAATAATAAAAACCTGACAGGAGCCCATACATTCTGCTGCCTCCAATAATATATACCTGACAGGAGCCCATACATTCTTCTGCCTCCAATAATATATACCTGACAGGAGCCGATACATTCTGCAGCCTCCAATAATATATACCTGACAGAAGCCCATACATTCTGCTGCCTCCAATAATATATACCTGACAGGAGCCCATACATTCTCCTGCCTCCAATAATATATACCTGACAGGAGCCCATACATTCTGCTGCCTCCAATAATATATACCTGACAGGAGCCCATACATTCTCCTGCCTCCAATAATATATACCTGACAGGAGCCCATACATTCTCCTGCCTCCAATAATATATACCTGACAGGAGCCCATACATTCTGCTGCCTCCAATAATATATACCTGACAGGAGCCGATACATTCTCCTGCCTCCAATAATATATACCTGACAGGAGTCGATACATTCTCCTGCCTCCAATAATATATACCTGACAGGAGCGCATAGATTCTCCTGCCTCCAATAATATATACCTGACAGGAGCCCATACATTCTCCTGCCTCCAATAATATATACCTGACAGGAGCCCATACATTCTCCTGCCTCCAATAATATATACCTGACAAGAGCCCATACATTCTGCTGCCACCAATAATGTATACCTGACAGGAGCCCATACATTCTCCTGCCTCCAATAATATATACCTGACAGGAGCCCATACATTCTCCTGCCTCCAATAATATATACCAGACAGGAGCCCATACATTCTCCTGCCTCCAATAATATATACCTGACAGGAGCCCATACATTCTTCTGCCTCCAATAATATATACCTGACAGGAGCCCATACATTCTCATGCCTCCAATAATATATACCTGACAGGAGCTCATACATTCTTCTGCATCCAATAATATATACCTGACAGGAGCCCATACATTCTCCTGCCTCCAATAATATATACCTGACAGGAGCCCATAGATTCTGCCTCCAATAATATATACCTGACAGGAGCCCATAGATTCTCCTGCCTCCAATAATATATACCTGACAGAAGCCCATAGATTCTGCTGCCTCCAATAATATATACCTGACAGGAGCCCATACATTCTGCTGCCTCCAATAATATATACCTGACAGGAGCCCATACATTCTCCTGCCTCCAATAATATATACCTGACAGGAGCCCATACATTCTCCTGCCTCCAATAATATATACCTGACAGGAGCCCATACATTCTCCTGCCTCCAATAATATATACCTGACAGGAGCCCATACATTCTGTTGCCTCCAATAATATATACCTGACAGGAGCCCATACATTCTGCTGCCTCCAATAATATATACCTGACAGGAGCCCATAGATTCTGCTACCTCCAATAATATATACCTGACAGGAGCCCATACATTCTCCTGCCTCCAATAATATATACCTGACAGGAGCCCATACATTCTCCTGCCTCCAATAATATATACCTGACAGGAGCCCATACATTCTCCTGCCTCCAATAATATATACCTGACAGGAGCCCATACATTCTCCAGTCTCCAATAATAAAAACCTGACAGGAGCCCATACATTCTCCTGCCTCCAATAATATATACCTGACAGGAGCCCATACATTCTGCTGCCTCCAATAATATATACCTGACAGGAGCCCATACATTCTGCTGCCTCCAATATTATATACCTGAAAGGAGCCCATACATTCTGCTGCCTCCAATAATATATACCTGACAGGAGCCCATACATTCTCCTGCCTCCAATAATATATACCTGACAGGAGCTCATACATTCTCCTGCCTCCAATAATATATACCTGACAGGAGCCCATACATTCTGCTGCCTCCAATAATATATACCTGACAGGAGCGCATACATTCTGCTGCCTCCAATAATATATACCTGAAAGGAGCCCATACATTCTGCTGCCTCCAATATTATATACCTGTCAGGAGCCCATACATTCTGCTGCCTCCAATAATATATACCTGACAGGAGCCCATACATTCTGCTGCCTCCAATAATATATACCTGACAGGAGCCCATACATTCTCCTGCCTCCAATAATAAAAACCTGACAGGAGCCCATACATTCTGCTGCCTCCAATAATATATACCTGACAGGAGCCCATACATTCTTCTGCCTCCAATAATATATACCTGACAGGAGCCGATACATTCTGCAGCCTCCAATAATATATACCTGACAGAAGCCCATACATTCTACTGCCTCCAATAATATATACCTGACAGGAGCCCATACATTCTCCTGCCTCCAATAATATATACCTGACAGGAGCCCATACATTCTGCTGCCTCCAATAATATATACCTGACAGGAGCCCATACATTCTCCTGCCTCCAATAATATATACCTGACAGGAGCCCATACATTCTCCTGCCTCCAATAATATATACCTGACAGGAGCCCATACATTCTGCTGCCTTCAATAATATATACCTGACAGGAGCCGATACATTCTCCTGCCTCCAATAATATATACCTGACAGGAGTCGATACATTCTCCTGCCTCCAATAATATATACCTGACAGGAGCCCATACATTCTCCTGCCTCCAATAATATATACCTGACAGGAGCCCATACATTCTCCTGCCTCCAATAATATATACCTGACAGGAGCCCATACATTCTCCTGCCTCCAATAATATATACCTGACAGGAGCCATTACATTCTGCTGCCTCCAATAATATATACCTGACAGGAGCCCATACATTCTCCTACCTCCAATATTATATACCTGACAGGGGCCCATAGATTCTGCTGCCTCCAATAATATATACCGGACAGGAGTCCATATATTCTGCTGCCTCCAATAATATATACCTGACAGGGGCCCATAGATTCTGCTGACTCCAATAATATATACCTGACAGGAGCCCATACATTCTCCTGCCTCCAATAATACATACCTGACAGGAGCCCATACATTCTCCTGCCTCCAATAATATATACCTGACAGGGGCCCATAGATTCTGCTGCCTCCAATAATATATACCTGACAGGAGCCCATACATTCTGCTGGCTGCAATAATATATACCTGACAGGAGCCCATACATTCTGCTACTTACAATAATATATACCTGACAGGAGCCCATACATTCTCCTGCCTCCAATAATATATACCTGACAGGAGCCCATACATTCTCCTGCCTCCAATAATATATACCTGACAAGAGCCCATACATTCTGCTGCCACCAATAATGTATACCTGACAGGAGCCCATACATTCTCCTGCCTCCAATAATATATACCTGACAGGAGCCCATACATTCTCCTGCCTCCAATAATATATACCAGACAGGAGCCCATACATTCTCCTGCCTCCAATAATATATACCTGACAGGAGCCCATACATTCTTCTGCCTCCAATAATATATACCTGACAGGAGCCCATACATTCTCATGCCTCCAATAATATATACCTGACAGGAGCTCATACATTCTTCTGCATCCAATAATATATACCTGACAGGAGCCCATACATTCTCCTGCCTCCAATAATATATACCTGACAGGAGCCCATAGATTCTGCCTCCAATAATATATACCTGACAGGAGCCCATAGATTCTCCTGCCTCCAATAATATATACCTGACAGGAGCCCATACATTCTCCTGCCTCCAATAATATATACCTGACAGAAGCCCATAGATTCTGCTGCCTCCAATAATATATACCTGACAGGAGCCCATACATTCTGCTGCCTCCAATAATATATACCTGACAGGAGCCCATACATTCTCCTGCCTCCAATAATATATACCTGACAGGAGCCCATACATTCTCCTGCCTCCAATAATATATACCTGACAGGAGCCCATACATTCTCCTGCCTCCAATAATATATACCTGACAGGAGCCCATACATTCTGTTGCCTCCAATAATATATACCTGACAGGAGCCCATACATTCTGCTGCCTCCAATAATATATACCTGACAGGAGCCCATAGATTCTGCTACCTCCAATAATATATACCTGACAGGAGCCCATACATTCTCCTGCCTCCAATAATATATACCTGACAGGAGCCCATACATTCTCCTGCCTCCAATAATATATACCTGACAGGAGCTCATATATTCTCCAGCCTCCAATAATATATACCTGTCAGGAGCCCATACATTCTCCTGCCTCCAATAATATATACCTGACAGGAGCCCATACATTCTCCTGCCTCCAATAATATATACCTGACAGGAGCCCATACATTCTCCTGCCTCCAATAATATATACCTGTCAGGAGCCCATACATTCTCCTGCCTCCAATAATATATACCTGACAGGAGCTCATACATTCTGCTACCTCCAATAATATATACCTGACAGGAGCCCATAGATTCTCCTGCCTCCAATAATATATACCTGACAGGAGCCCATACATTCTGCTGCCTCTAATAATATATACCTGACAGGAGCCCATACATTCTCCTGCCTCCAATAATATATACCTGACAGGAGCCCATAGATTCTGCTGCCTCCAATAATATATACCTGACAGGAGCCCATACATTCTCCTGCCTCCAATAATATATACCTCACAGGAGCCCATACATTCTCCTGCCTCCAATAATATATACCTGACAGGAGCCCATACATTCTGCTGGCTCCAATAATATATACCTGACAGGAGCCCATACATTCTCCTGCCTCCAATAATATATACCTGACAGGATCCCATACATTCTCCTGCCTCCAATAATATATACCTGACAGGAGCCCATACATTCTCCTGCCTCCAATAATATATACCTGACAGGAGCCCATACATTCTCCTGCCTCCAATAATATATACCTGACAGAAGCCAATACATTCTGCTGCCTCCAATAATATATACCTGACAGGAGCTCATACATTCTGCTGCCTCCAATAATATATACCTGACAGGAGCCCATACATTCTGCTGCCTCCAATAATATATACCTGACAGGAGCTCATACATTCTGCTGCCTCCAATTATATATACCTGACAGGAGCCCATACATTCTGCTGCCTCCAATAATATATACCTGACAGGAGCCCATACATTCTCCTGCCTCCAATAATATATACCTGACAGGAGCCCATACATTCTGCTGCCTCCAATAATATATACCTGGCAGGAGCCCATACATTCTCCTGCCTCCAATAATATATACCTGACAGGAGCCCATACATTCTGCTGCCTCCAATAATATATACCTGACATTAGCCCATACATTCTCCTGTCTCCAATAATATATACCTGACAGGAGCCCATACATTCTCCTGCCTCCAATAATATATACCTGACAGGAGCCCATACATTCTCCTGCCTTCAATAATATATACCTGACAGGAGCCCATACATTCTCCTGCCTCCAATAATATATACCTGACAGGAGCTCATACATTCTCCTGCCTCCAATAATATATACCTGACAGGAGCCCATACATTCTGCTGGCTCCAATAATATATACCTGACAGGAGACCATACATTCTGCTGCCTACAATAATATATAACTGACAGGGGCCCATAGATTCTGCTGCCTCCAATAATATATACCGGACAGGAGCCCATATATTCTCCTGCCTCCAATAATATATACCTGACAGGAGCCCATACATTCTCCTACCTCCAATAAAATATACCTGACGGGGGCCCATAGATTCTGCTGCCTCCAATAATATATACCGGACAGGAGCCCATACATTCTCCTGCCTCCAATAATATATACCTGACAGGAGCCCATACATTCTGCTGCCTCCAATAATATATACCTGACAGGGGCCCATAGATTCTGCTGACTCCAATAATATATACCGGACAGGAGCCCATATATTCTCCTGCCTCCAATAATATATACCTGACAGGAGCCCATACATTCTCCTACCTCCAATAATATATACCCGACAGGGGCCCATAGATTCTGCTGCCTCCAATAATATATACCTGACAGGAGCCCATACATTCTTCTACTTCCAATAATATATACCTGACAGGAGCCCATACAATCTCCTGCCTCCAATAATATATACCTGACAGGAGCCCATACATTCTCCTGCCTCCAATAATATATACCTGACAGGAGCCCATACATTCTGCTGCCACCAATAATATATACCTGACAGGAGCCCATACATTCTCCTGCCTCCAATAATATATACCTGACAGGAGCCCATACATTCTGCTGCCTCCAATAATATATACCTGACAGGAGCCCATACATTCTCCTGCCTCCAATAATATATACCTGACAGGAGCCCATACATTCTCCTGCCTCCAATAATATATACCTGACAGGAGCCCATACATTCTCCTGCCTCCAATAATATATACCTGACAGGAGCCCATACATTCTGTTGCCTCCAATAATATATACCTGACAGGAGCCCATACATTCTGCTGCCTCCAATAATATATACCTGACAGGAGCCCATAGATTCTGCTGCCTCAAATAATATATACCTGACAGGAGCCCATACATTCTCCTGCCTCCAATAATATATACCTGACAGGAGCCCATACATTCTCCTGCCTCCAATAATATATACCTGACAGGAGCCCATACATTCTCCTGCCTCCAATAATATATACCTGACAGGAGCTCATACATTCTCCAGCCTCCAATAATATATACCTGACAGGAGCCCATAGATTCTCCTGCCTCCAATAATATATACCTGACAGGAGCCCATACATTCTGCTGCCTCCAATAATATATACCTGACAGGAGCCCATACATTCTCCTGCCTCCAATAATATATACCTGACAGGAGCCCATAGATTCTGCTTCCTCCAATAATATATACCTGACAGGAGCCCATACATACTCCTGCCTCCAATAATATATACCTGACAGGAGCCCATACATTCTGCTGGCTCCAATAATATATACCTGACAGGAGCCCATACATTCTCCTGCCTCCAACAATATATACCTGACAGGAGTCCATACATTCTCCTGCCTCCAATAATATATACCTGACAGGAGCCCATACATTCTCCTGCCTCCAATAATATATACCTGACAGGAGCCCATACATTCTCCTGCCTCCAATAATATATACCTGACAGAAGCCAATACATTCTGCTGCCTCCAATAATATATACCTGACAGGAGCTCATACATTCTGCTGCCTCCAATAATATATACCTGACAGGAGCCCATACATTCTCCTGCCTCCAATAATATATACCTGACAGGAGCCCATAGATTCTGCCTCCAATAATATATACCTGACAGGAGCCCATAGATTCTCCTGCCTCCAATAATATATACCTGACAGGAGCCCATACAGTCTCCTGCCTCCAATAATATATACCTGTCAGGAGCCCATAGATTCTGCTGCCTCCAATAATATATACCTGACAGGAGCCCATACATTCTGCTGCCTCCAATAATATATACCTGACAGGAGCCCATACATTCTCCTGCCTCCAATAATATATACCTGACAGGAGCCCATACATTCTCCTGCCTCCAATAATATATACCTGACAGGAGCCCATACATTCTCCTGCCTCCAATAATATATAGCTGACAGGAGCCCATACATTCTGTTACCTCCAATAATATATACCTGACAGGAGCCCATACATTCTGCTGCCTCCAATAATATATACCTGACAGGAGCCCATAGATTCTGCTGCCTCCAATAATATATACCTGACAGGAGCCCATACATTCTCCTGCCTCCAATAATATATACCTGACAGGAGCCCATACATTCTCCTGCCTCCAATAATATATACCTGACAGGAGCCCATACATTCTCCTGCCTCCAATAATATATACCTGACAGGAGCTCATACATTCTCCAGCCTCCAATAATATATACCTGACAGGAGCCCATAGATTCTCCTGCCTCCAATAATATATACCTGACAGGAGCCCATACATTCTGCTGCCTCTAATAATATATACCTGACAGGAGCCCATACATTCTCCTGCCTCCAATAATATATACCTGACAGGAGCCCATAGATTCTGCTGCCTCCAATAATATATACCTGACAGGAGCCCATACATTCTCCTGCCTCCAATAATATATACCTGACAGGAGCCCATACAGTCTCCTGTCTCCAATAATATATACCTGATAGGAGCCCATACATTCTGCTGGCTCCAATAATATATACCTGACAGGAGCCCATACATTCTCCTGCCTCCAATAATATATACCTGACAGGATCCCATACATTCTCCTGCCTCCAATAATATATACCTGACAGGAGCCCATACATTCTGCTGCCTCCAATAATATATACCTGACAGGAACTCATACATTCTGCTGCCTCCAATTATATATACCTGACAGGAGCCCATACATTCTGCTGCCTCCAATAATATATACCTGACAGGAGCCCATACATTCTCCTGCCTCCAATAATATATACCTGACAGGAGCCCATACATTCTGCTGCCTCCAATAATATATACCTGGCAGGAGCCCATACATTCTCCTGCCTCCAATAATATATACCTGACAGGAGCCCATACATTCTGCTGCCTCCAATAATATATACCTGACAGGAGCCCATACATTCTCCTGTCTCCAATAATATATACCTGACAGGAGCCCATACATTCTCTGGCCTCCAATAATATATACCTGACAGGAGCCCATACATTCTCCTGCCTTCAATAATATATACCTGACAGGAGCCCATACATTCTCCTGCCTCCAATAATATATACCTGACAGGAGCTCATACATTCTCCTGCCTCTAATAATATATACCTGACAGGAGCCCATACATTCTGCTGGCTCCAATAATATATACCTGACAGGAGCCCATACATTCTGCTGCCTACAATAATATATAACTGACAGGGGCCCATAGATTCTGCTGCCTCCAATAATATATACCGGACAGGAGCCCATATATTCTCCTGCCTCCAATAATATATACCTGACAGGAGCCCATACATTCTCCTACCTCCAATAGAATATACCTGACAGGGGCCCATAGATTCTGCTGCCTCCAATAATATATACCGGACAGGAGCCCATACATTCTCCTGACTCCAATAATATATACCTGACAGGAGCCCATACATTCTGCTGCCTCCAATAATATATACCTGACAGGGGCCCATAGATTCTGCTGACTCCAATAATATATACCGGACAGGAGCCCATATATTCTCCTGCCTCCAATAATATATACCTGACAGGAGCCCATACATTCTCCTACCTCCAATAATATATACCTGACAGGGGCCCATAGATTCTGCTGCCTCCAATAATATATACCTGACAGGAGCCCATACATTCTTCTACTTCCAATAATATATACCTGACAGGAGCCCATACAATCTCCTGCCTCCAATAATATATACCTGACAGGAGCCCATACATTCTCCTGCCTCCAATAATATATACCTGACAGGAGCCCATACATTCTGCTGCCACCAATAATATATACCTGACAGGAGCCCATACATTCTCCTGCCTCCAATAATATATACCTGACAGGAGCCCATACATTCTCCTGCCTCCAATAATATATACCTGACAGGAGCCCATACATTCTCCTGCCTCTAATAATATATACCTGACAGGAGCCCATACATTCTCCTGCCTCCAATAATATATACCTGACAGGAGCCCATACATTCTCATGCCTCCAATAAGATATACCTGACAGGAGCTCATACATTCTGCTGCCTCCAATAATATATTCCTGAAAGGAGCCCATACATTCTCCTGCCTCCAATAATATATACCTGACAGGAGCCCATACATTCTTCTGCCTGACAGGAGCCCATACATTCTCCTGCCTCCAATAATATATACCTGACAGGAGCCCATAGATTCTGCCTCCAATAATATATACCTGACAGGAGCCCATAGATTCTCCTGCCTCCAATAATATATACCTGACAGGAGCCCATACATTCTCCTGCCTCCAATAATATATACCTGACAGGAGCCCATAGATTCTGCTGCCTCCAATAATATATACCTGACAGGAGCCCATACATTCTGCTGCCTCCAATAATATATACCTGACAGGAGCCCATACATTCTCCTGCCTCCAATAATATATACCTGACAGGAGCCAATACATTCTCCTGCCTCCAATAATATATACCTGACAGGAGCCCATACATTCTCCTGCCTCCAATAATATATACCTGACAGGAGCCCATACATTCTGTTGCCTCCAATAATATATACCTGACAGGAGCCCATACATTCTGCTGCCTCCAATAATATATACCTGACAGGAGCCCATAGATTCTGCTGCCTCCAATAATATATACCTGACAGGAGCCCATACTGTTAGAACCTTGCTGTTAGGTTTTTTTTCCTTTGCTGGTCACATGACCTTGTTGGCCTATTTAGTCCTGCTCCGCCCTTCTGGCTTTGCTGGACTTCATTGTATATCTACTTTCTAGCTAGCCTGTGCTCTGTATCTAACTCTGTTAGTTTGCTTGGTCTACGGACCTCTATGTTCTATCTATTTTGTTTGTTCGTCTGTCTGCTACTTTTTCTGTTAGGAGGTGTCCCATATTCCTCCCAGTCCTTAGTACTTGTAGGGATTCCCTCCCCACATCTATAGGTCTTCGTACAGACTAGATTAGGACTTTAGCAGGTCTGATCGCAGGATCAGGTTCCCTGTTACATCGTAGGGATTCAGCTGAGTCCTATAGTAGGGACAGATCTCCTCTCTTTCCTTAGCTTTGGTAGCAGAACATAACAGTAAGTCCAGCCAGCAAATTCTCTAAGGAAAGATTTTTCTGTTCCATCATGGTGTCGGTTCAGGATTTGGCTCATCGCCTGCAGGGACTCTCTCTGGAGGTGGCCGAGCTCCGTCAGCACGTGAGTAACTGTCCTGGAGCACATTTCTTGGAGCCTAAGGTATGTTTGCCGGATTTATTTTTTGGTGAACACCGAGAATTTTTTTCATTTAAAAATGCTTGCTTATTGTATTTTCGTTTGAGACCTAAGTCCTCTGGGGATGAATCCCAGCGCGTAGGGTTCATAATGTCACTTTTGCGCAAAGAGCCTCAGGAGTGGGCCTTTTCTTTGCAACCTAGTGATTCATGCTTCAGATCAGTGGATAGTTTTTTTTCTGCTTTGGGACTATTATATGATGATCCTGACCGTGTCGCATCAGCTGAGACTGAGTTGAGATGTCTAAAACAAGGATCGGGTAATGTGGAAAAATATTGTACACATTTTCGTCGTTGGTCCACTCAAACAGGGTGGAACGATTCTGCTCTGAAAAGTCTATTTCTTGCTGGGCTCAGTGAAAGGGTTAAAGACCTGCTAATTGCTTATCCTACACCTGAAGATTTGCAACAGGCTATGCAATTAGCTATACGGGTGGATAGAAGACTGCGTGCTAGGGTTAATGAGAGCAAATCCTCTGCTATGTCAGTTTCTGGTTATGATAATGTGTGTACTAACAGTGGTGAACCGATGGAGATTGGATCGGTGGCACCTCACTCTCAAGAAAAAGACCGTCGTTTTTCGCATGGCTTGTGTTTCTATTGCGGAAAATCTGGTCATTTGATTAAAGGCTGTGAGCTTCGTATGAAGAAAGAAAAAAAAATGGTCAGTCACGCCCGTATTGCCTGTTTAAATTCCAAGGGTATATTTTTAGCTGCTTCCACGATTGCTCAGGAAAAATTTATGGAATTTCGGGTTTTTGTTGATTGCGGGTCTACACTGAATGTAATTGATGGGGGATTCGTGGAAAAACTCAATTTAAAACCTGAACCTTTGTCATTCCCCATTGCTGTGGTTTCTGTGGATGGCTCCCCTTTGAAGAATATTACTCTCAAGGTCAGTGAATTTCCTCTCACTATTAATGGTGTTCACCATGAGAAATTGGATTTGGTAGTGTTGAATAACTTGCCTTCTCCAGTAATATTGGGTTTGCCCTGGTTAAAATTTCACAATCCTGTACTGGATTGGTCTACCAGTGAAATTAAATCCTGGAGCCATAAATGTTATGACAAGTGTTGTAACGGGCGTATTGCAGCTTTGGATAGGGGAGAATTGCCTGTTCCTATTCAGGATTTTTGGAGAGTTTTTTCTGAGAAGGAATCGCAGGTTTTGCCTCCCCATAGAGACTATGATTGTTCTATTGAATTTGTCCCTGGAGCGACTCTTCCTAAGAGTCGTTTATTTAACCTTACTATTCCTGAGAGGAAGGCTTTGGAGGAATACATACAGACAAGCTTGGCCGCCGGTCACATTAGGCCCTCTAAGTCTCCTGTGGCGGTTGGATTTTTTTTTGTAAAAAAAAAGGACGGCGGTTTGCGTCCTTGTCTGGATTTTCGTGAGATTAACAAAATTACGGTACGCAATCCTTACCCACTGCCATTGATTCCTGATCTGTTTAACCAGTTATTGGGGGCCAAGTGGTTCTCTAAAATTGACCTTAAGGGGGCATACAATCTGTTGCGCATGAAGGAGGGTGACGAATGGAAGACTGCTTTTAACACTCCTGTGGGTCATTTTGAGAATCTGGTTATGCCTTTTGGTCTTACTAATGCTCCTGCATTTTTTCAGAATCTGATTAATGACATCCTTAGACCTTTGATCGGTAAAAATGTGGTTGTGTATTTGGATGACATTTTGATTTATTCGCCGGATCTGGAGTCTCATTGGCGGAGCGTGCGTGAGGTATTACAGTTATTAATGGACAATTCGCTTTTTGCTAAGCTGGAGAAATGTGAGTTCGCTGTACAGAGAATTAGTTTTTTGGGCTACATTATCTCCAGCAAAGGTTTTGAGATGGATCCGGTTAAGGTTCAGGCTGTGCAGGAATGGCCTAGGCCTATTGGTTTGAAATCGATACAGAGGTTTTTGGGTTTCGCCAATTACTATAGAAAGTTCATAAAAAATTTTTCTAGTATTGTCAAACCTCTGACTGATCTCACCAGGAAAGGTGCTGATGCGGTTCAGTGGTCTTCTGAGGCCATTGAAGCTTTTGTGTATCTCAAGGAGAGGTTCACCTCTGCTCCCATCCTTATGCAGCCTGATGTTACTAGGCCGTTTTTGGTTGAGGTTGATGCTTCCTCTGTGGGGGTTGGCGCAGTATTGTCTCAGGATAACGGGGATGGATTACATCCCTGTGCATTTTTTTCAAAAAAATTTTCGGAGACTGAATTGAATTACGATATTGGTAATCGGGAATTATTGGCTATTAAACTCGCATTTGAACACTGGCGCCACTTCTTGGAAGGTGCGGAATTTCCCGTTCAGGTTTTTACGGATCATAAAAATCTGATATATCTTGATGCTGCCAAGCGCCTGAATGCCCGTCAGGCTAGGTGGGCACTGTTTTTCTCGCGGTTTAATTTCTCCGTTACTTACATCCCTGGTACTAAGAATGTTAAGGCGGATGCCTTGTCTCGCAGTTTTTCTCCCATAGTCGGTGCTGAGAAAGAGGAAAACATTTTACAAGAAGGTGTTGTGATAGCTGCTTTAGACTCCGTTTTGGAAGATGAGATTCTTAAAGCTCAGGAGAATGCCCCATCTAACACTCCTCATGGGAGGTTGTTTGTGCCTGAGACCTTTAGGAGAGATTTGTTTGTTGAGTGTCACGAATCTCGGTTGGCAGGTCATCCCGGAATCTCTGAGACCAAGAGACTGGTGGGTCGCAGTTTTTGGTGGCCTGGATGGCAGAAGGAAGTCATTAAGTGGGTGCGCCAATGTACTATATGTGCTAGATCTAAGTCCTCACATACTCCTGCTGCGGGGTTGCTTTGTCCTTTGGAGGTCCCCAGTGCTCCTTGGACACATTTGGCTATGGACTTTATAACTGACCTTCCCCCCTCTGAGGGTTTTACTGTCATCTGGGTGGTCGTGGACCGTTTTAGCAAGATGTGTCACTTGGTTCCCTTCGTCAAACTGCCCTGCGCTAAAACTCTCGCTAAGGCCTTTGTCAAGGAAATTGTCAGACTTCATGGCGTTCCTACTGACATTGTTTCTGATAGGGGTCCTCAGTTCGTGGCTCGTTTTTGGTGTGCCTTTTGTGACAGGTTGGGAATTCATTTGTCGTTTTCGTCCGGATATCATCCTGAATCTAATGGCCAGACAGAAAGGAAAAACCAGGATGTTGAGCAGTTCTTGCGTTGTTTTGTGGCAGACAATCAAGAGGGGTGGTCTGAGTTTCTGCCACTTGCTGAATTTGCTCTGAACAATCATACATCTTCTTCTGCTGGTTGTTCGCCTTTTTTTTGTTGTTCTGGGAGACATCCGTCGTTTGGGTCGTTCTCCAAGTTGGGATCTGCCGTGCCTGAGGAGGAGAATTTTTCCGGTGATTTGGAAAGAGTTTGGACGGATGTGCGTGGTAATCTTCAGGAGGCCAACAGAAAATCTAAAGACTACTTTGATAGGAAAAAACAGGAGGTTTTGTTCGCTGTTGGTGACATGGTTTGGTTGTCCTCTAGGAATCTGCGGTTGAGGATTCCTTCTAAGAAATTGGGTCCCAAGTTTGTAGGGCCCTTTAAGGTGCTTCAGGTTGTCAACCAATCTGCTGTTAGGTTGGAGGTTCCTACCTCCTGGAGAATTAATCCGGTCTTTCATGTCTCTCTGTTAAAAAAAGCTGTTGTGTCGGATGGTGACGCCTCTGCCTCTGTTCCTCCGGTGGTGGAGGACGGGGAATATGAAATTTCTCGCATCCTTGACTCTAGACGGTATAGAGGTAGTTTGCAGTATCTTGTGGCCTGGAAAGGTTTCGGACCCGAGGATAACTCTTGGGTGAGGTCAGATGATGTTTCCGCGTCCAGACTTATCAGAGCGTTTCACAGGAGATTTCCTGATAAGCCTGGTCCTAGGGGATCCGGAGGATCCTCTTAGAAGGGGGGGGTACTGTTAGAACCTTGCTGTTAGGTTTTTTTTCCTTTGCTGGTCACATGACCTTGTTGGCCTATTTAGTCCTGCTCCGCCCTTCTGGCTTTGCTGGACTTCATTGTATATCTACTTTCTAGCTAGCCTGTGCTCTGTATCTAACTCTGTTAGTTTGCTTGGTCTACGGACCTCTATGTTCTATCTATTTTGTTTGTTCGTCTGTCTGCTACTTTTTCTGTTAGGAGGTGTCCCATATTCCTCCCAGTCCTTAGTACTTGTAGGGATTCCCTCCCCACATCTATAGGTCTTCGTACAGACTAGATTAGGACTTTAGCAGGTCTGATCGCAGGATCAGGTTCCCTGTTACATCGTAGGGATTCAGCTGAGTCCTATAGTAGGGACAGATCTCCTCTCTTTCCTTAGCTTTGGTAGCAGAACATAACACATACATTCTCCTGCCTCCAATAATATATACCTGACAGGAGCCCATACATTCTCCTGCCTCCAATAATATATACCTGACAGGAGCCCATACATTCTCCTGCCTCCAATAATATATACCTGACAGGAGCTCATACATTCTCCAGCCTCCAATAATATATACCTGACAGGAGCCCATAGATTCTCCTGCCTCCAATAATATATACCTGACAGGAGCCCATACATTCTGCTGCCTCCAATAATATATACCTGACAGGAGCCCATACATTCTCCTGCCTCCAATAATATATACCTGACAGGAGCCCATAGATTCTGCTTCCTCCAATAATATATACCTGACAGGAGCCCATACATACTCCTGCCTCCAATAATATATACCTGACAGGAGCCCATACATTCTGCTGGCTCCAATAATATATACCTGACAGGAGCCCATACATTCTCCTGCCTCCAATAATATATACCTGACAGGAGCCCATACATTCTCCTGCCTCCAAAAATATATACCTGACAGGAGCCCATACATTCTCCTGCCTCCAATAATATATACCTGACAGGAGCCCATACATTCTCCTGCCTCCAATAATATATACCTGACAGAAGAGAATACATTCTGCTGCCTCCAATAATATATACCTGACAGGAGCTCATACATTCTGCTGCCTCCAATAATATATACCTGACAGGAGCCCATACATTCTCCTGCCTCCAATAATATATACCTGACAGGAGACCATAGATTCTGCCTCCAATAATATAAACCTGACAGGAGCCCATAGATTCTCCTGCCTCCAATAATATATACCTGACAGGAGCCCATACAGTCTCCTGCCTCCAATAATATATACCTGACAGGAGCCCATAGATTCTGCTGCCTCCAATAATATATACCTGACAGGAGCCCATACATTCTGCTGCCTCCAATAATATATACCTGACAGGAGCCCATACATTCTCCTGCCTCCAATAATATATACCTGACAGGAGCCCATACATTCTCCTGCCTCCAATAATATATACCTGACAGGAGCCCATACATTCTCCTGCCTCCAATAATATATACCTGACAGAAGAGAATACATTCTGCTGCCTCCAATAATATATACCTGACAGGAGCTCATACATTCTGCTGCCTCCAATAATATATACCTGACAGGAGCCCATACATTCTCCTGCCTCCAATAATATATACCTGACAGGAGACCATAGATTCTGCCTCCAATAATATATACCTGACAGGAGCCCATAGATTCTCCTGCCTCCAATAATATATACCTGACAGGAGCCCATACAGTCTCCTGCCTCCAATAATATATACCTGACAGGAGCCCATAGATTCTGCTGCCTCCAATAATATATACCTGACAGGAGCCCATACATTCTGCTGCCTCCAATAATATATACCTGACAGGAGCCCATACATTCTCCTGCCTCCAATAATATATACCTGACAGGAGCCCATACATTCTCCTGCCTCCAATAATATATACCTGACAGGAGCCCATACATTCTCCTGCCTCCAATAATATATAGCTGACAGGAGCCCATACATTCTGTTGCCTCCAATAATATATACCTGACAGGAGCCCATACATTCTGCTGCCTCCAATAATATATACCTGACAGGAGCCCATAGATTCTGCTGCCTCCAATAATATATACCTGACAGGAGCCCATACATTCTCCTGCCTCCAATAATATATACCTGACAGGAGCCCATACATTCTCCTGCCTCCAATAATATATACCTGACAGGAGCCCATACATTCTCCTGCCTCCAATAATATATACCTGACAGGAGCTCATACATTCTCCAGCCTCCAATAATATATACGTGACAGGAGCCCATAGATTCTCCTGCCTCCAATAATATATACCTGACAGGAGCCCATACATTCTGCTGCCTCCAATAATATATACCTGACAGGAGCCCATACATTCTCCTGCCTCCAATAATATATACCTGACAGGAGCCCATAGATTCTGCTGCCTCCAATAATATATACCTGACAGGAGTCCATACATTCTCCTGCCTCCAATAATATATACCTGACAGGAGCCCATACATTCTCCTGCCTCCAATAATATATACCTGACAGGAGCCCATACATTCTGCTGGCTCCAATAATATATACCTGACAGGAGCCCATACATTCTCCTGCCTCCAATAATATATACCTGACAGGATCCCATACATTCTCCTGCCTCCAATAATATATACCTGACAGGAGCCCATACATTCTCCTGCCTCCAATAATATATACCTGACAGGAGCCCATATATTCTCCTGCCTCCAATAATATATACCTGACAGGAGCCCATACATTCTCCTGCCTCCAATAATATATACCTGACAGGAGCCCATAGATTCTGCTGCCTCCAATAATATATACCTGACAGGACCCCATACATTCTCCTGCCTCCAATAATATATACCTGACAGGAGCCCATACATTCTGCCGTCACCAATAATATATACCTGACAGGAGCCCATACATTCTGCTGCCTCCAATAATATATACCTGGCAGGAGCCCATACATTCTGCTGCCTCCAATAATATATACCTGACAGGAGCCCATACATTCTCCTGCCTCCAATAATATATACCTGACAGGAGCCCATAGATTCTGCCTCCAATAATATATACCTGACAGGAGCCCATACATTCTCCTGCCTCCAATAATATATACCTGACAGGAGCCCATACATTCTGCTGGCTCCAATAATATATACCTGACAGGAGCCCATACATTCTCCTGCCTCCAATAATATATACCTGACAGGATCCCATACATTCTCCTGCCTCCAATAATATATACCTGACAGGAGCCCATACATTCTCCTGCCTCCAATAATATATACCTGACAGGAGCCCATACATTCTCCTGCCTCCAATAATATATACCTGACAGGAGCCCATACATTCTCCTGCCTCCAATAATATATACCTGACAGAAGCCAATACATTCTGCTGCCTCCAATAATATATACCTGACAGGAGCTCATACATTCTGCTGCCTCCAATAATATATACCTGACAGGAGCCCATACATTCTGCTGCCTCCAATAATATATACCTGACAGGAGCTCATACATTCTGCTGCCTCCAATTATATATACCTGACAGGAGCCCATACATTCTGCTGCCTCCAATAATATGTACCTGACAGGAGCCCATACATTCTCCTGCCTCCAATAATATATACCTGACAGGAGCCCATACATTCTGCTGCCTCCAATAATATATACCTGGCAGGAGCCCATACATTCTCCTGCCTCCAATAATATATACCTGACAGGAGCCCATACATTCTGCTGCCTCCAATAATATATACCTGACAGGAGCCCATACATTCTCCTGCCTCCAATAATATATACCTGACAGGAGCCCATACATTCTCCTGCCTCCAATAATATATACCTGACAGGAGCCCATACATTCTCCTGCCTTCAATAATATATACCTGACAGGAGCCCATACATTCTCCTGCCTCCAATAATATATACCTGACAGGAGCTCATACATTCTCCTGCCTCCAATAATATATACCTGACAGGAGCCCATACATTCTCCTACCTCCAATAAAATATACCTGACAGGGGCCCATAGATTCTGCTGCCTCCAATAATATATACCGGACAGGAGCCCATACATTCTGCTGGCTCCAATAATATATACCTGACAGGAGCCCATACATTCTGCTGCCTACAATAATATATAACTGACAGGGGCCCATAGATTCAGCTGCCTCCAATAATATATACCGGACAGGAGCCCATATATTCTCCTGCCTCCAATAATATATACCTGACAGGAGCCCATACATTCTCCTACCTCCAATAAAATATACCTGACAGGGGCCCATAGATTCTGCTGCCTCCAATAATATATACCGGACAGGAGCCCATACATTCTCCTGCCTCCAATAATATATACCTGACAGGAGCCCATACATTCTGCTGCCTCCAATAATATATACCTGACAGGGGCCCATAGATTCTGCTGACTCCAATAATATATACCGGACAGGAGCCCATATATTCTCCTGCCTCCAACAATATATACCTGACAGGAGCCCATACATTCTCCTACCTCCAATAATATATACCTGACAGGGGCCCATAGATTCTGCTGCCTCCAATAATATATACCTGACAGGAGCCCATACATTCTTCTACTTCCAATAATATATACCTGACAGGAGCCCATACAATCTCCTGCCTCCAATAATATATACCTGACAGGAGCCCATACATTCTCCTGCCTCCAATAATATATACCTGACAGGAGCCCATACATTCTGCTGCCACCAATAATATATACCTGACAGGAGCCCATACATTCTCCTGCCTCCAATAATATATACCTGACAGGAGCCCATACATTCTCCTGCCTCCAATAATATATACCTGACAGGAGCCCATACATTCTTCTACTTCCAATAATATATACCTGACAGGAGCCAATACATACTCCTGCCTCCAATAATATATACCTGACAGGAGCCCATACATTCTCATGCCTCCAATAATATATACCTGACTGGAGCTCATACATTCTGCTGCCTCCAATAATATATACCTGAAAGGAGCCCATACATTCTCCTGCCTCCAATAATATATACCTGACAGGAGCCCATACATTCTTCTGCCTGACAGGAGCCCATACATTCTCCTGCCTCCAATAATATATACCTGACAGGAGCCCATAGATTCTGCCTCCAATAATATATACCTGACAGGAGCCCATAGATTCTCCTGCCTCCAATAATATATACCTGACAGGAGCCCATACATTCTGCTGCCTCCAATAATATATACCTGACAGGAGCCCATACATTCTCCTGCCTCCAATAATATATACCTGACAGGAGCCCATGCATTCTGTTGCCTCCAATAATATATACCTGACAGGAGCCCATACATTCTGCTGCCTCCAATAATATATACCTGACAGGGGCCCATAGATTCTGCTGCCTCCAATAATATATACCTGACAGGAGCCCATACATTCTCCTGCCTCCAATAATATAGACCTGACAGGAGCCTATGCATTCTGTTGCCTCCAATAATATATACCTGACAGGAGCCCATACATTCTGCTGCCTCCAATAATATATACCTGACAGGGGCCCATAGATTCTGCTGCCTCCAATAATATATACCTGACAGGAGCCCATACATTCTCCTGCCTCCAATAATATATACCTGACAGGAGCCCATACATTCTCCTGCCTCCAATAATATATACCTGACAGGAGCCCATACATTCTCCTGCCTCCAATAATATATACCTGACAGGAGCCCATAGATTCTGCTGCCTCCAATAATATATACCTGACAGGACCCCATACATTCTCCTGCCTCCAATAATATATACCTGACAGGAGCCCATACATTCTGCCGTCACCAATAATATATACCTGACAGGAGCCCATACATTCTGCTGCCTCCAATAATATATACCTGGCAGGAGCCCATACATTCTGCTGCCTCCAATAATATATACCTGACAGGAGCCCATACATTCTCCTGCCTCCAATAATATATACCTGACAGGAGCCCATAGATTCTGCCTCCAATAATATATACCTGACAGGAGCCCATACATTCTGCTGCCTCCAATAATATATACCTGACAGGGGCCCATAGATTCTGCTGCCTCCAATAATATATACCTGACAGGAGCCCATACATTCTCCTGCCTCCAATAATATATACCTGACAGGAGCCCATACATTCTCCTGCCTCCAATAATATATACCTGACAGGAGCCCATACATTCTCCTGCCTCCAATAATATATACCTGACAGGAGCCCATAGATTCTGCTGCCTCCAATAATATATACCTGACAGGAGCCCATATATTCTCCTGCCTCAAATAATATATACCTGACAGGAGCCCATACATTCTGCCGTCACCAATAATATATACCTGACAGGAGCCCATACATTCTGCTGCCTCCAATAATATATACCTGACAGTAGCCCATAGATTCTGCCTCCAATAATATATACCTATATAAGAATAACCTCGGCACTCAATGGATATGCAAAAAAGGTAATTTTATTATGCAGTCCACACAAAAAAAATAAACGTTTCGGTCACAGTTGACCTTCATCAGTATTGCTGCAAAATAAGTAGATGCAGTCAGAAAATAATAAAATGAAAACAAAATAATACATTCAAGGATTATAACATAAAGTATAAATGCAACTCAATGGGATCTGGGAAGGAAAGTGGAATAAGGGTGGAGGAGGATGTAGGGTAGAGGAGGATGTAGTTAATAGAGGCGGAAGAAAACATACCAAGAGGAAGGAGAAGGTGTATGTGGCTGGATGGTCCAGAAGAAAGGTTTCTGGAGTTACCTGTGTAAAAGTATATGCAGAGGTAAGGCGCCAGGTATAATGGAGACACACAGTCTAAAAGACATAGTAAAAATACCTGAGTAGTAGTAGAAGTAGTAGTGAATGAGGAGAACTGTATAACGCGGTATCCCCCGTTCGTATGATATGGACAAAAGGTAACAAGGCTTCCTGGAAGCGTATAAATTTAAAGAGGTGAGACGCTTGCTGAAGAGCAGTGTATGTCCAGGGAGAGACAGTACTATACCTGGGTGAAGAGGGCAGAGCTACGCGGTATCCCCCGCTAGTAGAAGGCACAGGTAAGAGGTGTGGAGGGTCCCTATTTATATATGTAGTGAGAGGAACGAGGCGCTGCAGAGCGCGCTAGAGCGGAAGAGGAAGTGACGTCACCGGATGTGACGCGTGCGGTCCAGAGGCTTGCGTTCCACCAACAGGAAGTGACCGGCCGAGAGAATCAGGAGATCTGGGCAAGCGCAGTAGTCAAGGAAACGGAGGAGGGGACTGGAGGGGAGAGCAGGAATGGAAGGCAGGGCTTTCTAGGGAGAAAAGAAACAACGAATGAGTACATGTAAACCGAGCATTGTGCATCATATACTATAGAAATATAGTCATATTAAAGAGATACATTGAATGACAATATAAATCAGAGTTACTAGTTACATTACAGAAAACAGCGTGGCTGAGCATAAAATCACGATATAGAGCAGGGTACTATGTATCCTATTAGATAAAAGCAGATAAGTCATATTCCCTGTTCAGACCTTTGGGGGTCCTGGAATCCAACTCGTGGATCCAGAATGCTTCCCTTTGTTTGAGACGTAAGATCCGATTACCACCTCTGCGTAATGGTGGTACCTGTTCCAGGATTTGGAATCTAAGTTGTGATATATTATGTCCTACTGTAATGAAATGGTGCGGGATCGGTAGTAACATATTTCTACATCTGATTGTCGATTTGTGTTTAGAAATACGATCTTTTATAGGTTGTGTGGTTTCTCCAATGTAAATCATGCCACACGGACATTTAATGAGGTAAACCACAAACGAACTGTCACATGTGAAGTAATTTTTGATAGTGTATCTCTTGCCTGACTGGGGATGAAAAACGGAACTGCCTTTAAGCACATTATTGCATTGATGGCAATGAAGGCATGGGAATGTGCCTGATTTAGGATTGCAGAGAAAGCGTTGTGTCTGGCCTGTTTTGTTGCTGCCAATATCAGCATGTACCAGTGCATCTTTGATGTTGGGAGCTCTTTTGAAACAGGGCATAAAAGGTTGTTTAAATGACAATATGGTAGGGTGTGCTTCTTGTAGTAAGTGCCAATGTTTTTTTATGGTTTTGTGAATCAGATAGGCATAAGGATGAAATGTATGAACAAAAGGGATGCGTTCCTTGGAGCCCGAAGCCGTATTGTTGCTGGAATTCCCTGTTCCGAGTTGGAGAGTGGAAGAGGGGTAACCCCGTTCTCTAAATTTGGATTGCATCTCTTGTAGTCGAAGATTTCTTGTGTCTGGATCTGAGACAATACGTTCGACCCTTTTAAACTGGGATCTGGGGATAGATGTTTTCATAGGTTTGGGATGATTGCTAGTAAAATGTAGTAGACCATTCCGGTCCGTCGATTTGCGAAAAAGATCTGTGCTAAGGCGCCCCTCAGTGTCCTTAAGTACCAAGGTGTCTAAAAAGCTAATCTGAAATTTGTCATGTGTCATGGTGAAGCCCAAATCAGGCCATGCACTGTTCAGGAAATTGTGAAATAACTCAAGGGACTCCAATGGACCGGCCCAGATGCAAAAAATGTCATCAATGAATCTTTTCCATACGATGGAGTATGACTGCAATAATTGGTTTGTGTACACCATGCAATTCTCAAAGTTGGCCATGTAGCAGTTCGCATATGGGGGGGCCACATTGGAGCCCATAGCAGTGCCCTTAATCTGAAGGTAGTAGGTGTCCTGAAATAAGAAATAGTTCTTGGTGAGGACGAGTGTGAGTAACTCGATGGAGAGGTCTATGATGGAAGGATCTATAGAAGACTCGGTCATGAGAGTCTTAACTGTGGCTATACCGGTGTCGTGAGGTATAGATGTATATAAATTTCGGACGTCAAATGTGACTAATAAAGCTTCTGGGGGCACTTGTCCCAAATTACCCAGTGTCGTAAGGAAGGCTCCTGTATCTAGTAGAAAAGCCGGACTTCTCTGAGTAAGAGGAGTCAAGATTTTCTCCAGGAAAATGGCCAGAGGAGAGAGAAGAGAGTCCGTGGAGGCTACGATCGGTCGGCCCGGAGGATTTATTAAGCTTTTGTGAATTTTCGGTAGTATGTAGAAGACCGGTGTCACAGGGTGTGTTTTAGTGAGGAATTCGCACGTTTTAGTGTCAATAACACCGGCTCCAGCAAATCGGTCAGTAACAGTCTTGATCAATTTGCTGAATTGAAAGGTGGGGTCATGAGATAGACGGCGATACGTGGTGGAGTCGTTAAGTTGTCGTTCGATTTCAGCGATGTATTGTGTACTGTCCATCACCACTATGGCACCCCCTTTATCAGCGGGTTTGATAATGATGTTTTTGTCCTGTCTCAGGCTGTTAAGGGCCTGTTGGTCAAGAGATGATAAATTGGATTCGTAGTGTAACTTGCCTCTGTCAGCTTTGGACCGAAGGTCCTGAAATGCACTGTCAACGAAACCAATGAATGTTTCGAGGGCATGTGAGCCTTGAGGTGGTCTATATGGGCTGCGAGTATAGAGGCCTAGGCTTTTGGAAGTAATGGCTACCTGGGGTTCTGAGGAAGATACTGACACGTGATCAGTGGCTACAGGACAGGTTGTTTGGGCAAAATGAACCTTCAATCTAAGTGAGCGATAGAACCGTTGAAGTTCCATCTCCAGTTTGAAGGTATTCGGGCGATAAGAGGGGCAAAAGGAAAGTCCTTTCTGTAATAGGGAGGTTTGGGCACCGTTCAAGGTTTTAGATGATATATTTACCACCAGGGGCGTTGGGTCTGCGAGCGAGTTATCCTGGTGAAATCCATGCCTCCTCTGATGCTGCCCGCCTCTTCGCGTCTTCTTCTGGATGGGCGTCTTTTGTACTGTCCTAAAAAACGAGAAGAGGAAACAGATTGGTCTCTTCTGTCGGTCTCCGAACCTGAAGAGGAGATATCTGTTGATGAGTGGAAAAAACGGCGAGAATTTCCCCCCGTTGTACGTTTCTCTTGCCATCGGTAGACTCTTTGTAGTTCGTAGTCCTCAGTGTCTCTCTGGAATTACTACATTTTACTAGCAATCATCCCAAACCTATGAAAACATCTATCCCCAGATCCCAGTTTAAAAGGGTCGAACGTATTGTCTCAGATCCAGACACAAGAAATCTTCGACTACAAGAGATGCAATCCAAATTTAGAGAACGGGGTTACCCCTCTTCCACTCTCCAACTCGGAACAGGGAATTCCAGCAACAATACGGCTTCGGGCTCCAAGGAACGCATCCCTTTTGTTCATACATTTCATCCTTCTGCCTATCTGATACACAAAACCATAAAAAAACATTGGCACTTACTACAAGAAGCACACCCTACCATATTGTCATTTAAACAACTTTTTATGCCCTGTTTCAAAAGAGCTCCCAACATCAAAGATGCACTGGTACATGCTGATATTGGCAGCAACAAAACAGGCCAGACACAACGCTTTCTCTGCAATCCTAAATCAGGCACATTCCCATGCCTTCATTGCCATCAATGCAATAATGTGCTTAAAGGCAGTTCCGTTTTTCATCCCCAGTCAGGCAAGAGATACACTATCAAAAATTACTTCACATGTGACAGTTCGTTTGTGGTTTACCTCATTAAATGTCCGTGTGGCATGATTTACATTGGAGAAACCACACAACCTATAAAAGATCGTATTTCTAAACACAAATCGACAATCAGATGTAGAAATATGTTACTACCGATCCCGCACCATTTCATTACAGTAGGACATAATATATCACAACTTAGATTCCAAATCCTGGAACAGGTACCACCATTACGCAGAGGTGGTAATCGGATCTTACGTCTCAAACAAAGGGAAGCATTCTGGATCCACGAGTTGGATTCCAGGACCCCCAAAGGTCTGAACAGGGAATATGACTTATCTGCTTTTATCTAATAGGATACATAGTACCCTGCTCTATATCGTGATTTTATGCTCAGCCACGCTGTTTTCTGTAATGTAACTAGTAACTCTGATTTATATTGTCATTCAATGTATCTCTTTAATATGACTATATTTCTATAGTATATGATGCACAATGCTCGGTTTACATGTACTCATTCGTTGTTTCTTTTCTCCCTAGAAAGCCCTGCCTTCCATTCCTGCTCTCCCCTCCAGTCCCCTCCTCCGTTTCCTTGACTACTGCGCTTGCCCAGATCTCCTGATTCTCTCGGCCGGTCACTTCCTGTTGGTGGAACGCAAGCCTCTGGACCGCACGCGTCACATCCGGTGACGTCACTTCCTCTTCCGCTCTAGCGCGCTCTGCAGCGCCTCGTTCCTCTCACTACATATATAAATAGGGACCCTCCACACCTCTTACCTGTGCCTTCTACTAGCGGGGGATACCGCGTAGCTCTGCCCTCTTCACCCAGGTATAGTACTGTCTCTCCCTGGACATACACTGCTCTTCAGCAAGCGTCTCACCTCTTTAAATTTATACGCTTCCAGGAAGCCTTGTTACCTTTTGTCCATATCATACGAACGGGGGATACTGCGTTATACAGTTCTCCTCATTCACTACTACTTCTACTACTACTCAGGTATTTTTACTATGTCTTTTAGACTGTGTGTCTCCATTATACCTGGCGCCTTACCTCTGCATATACTTTTACACAGGTAACTCCAGAAACCTTTCTTCTGGACCATCCAGCCACATACACCTTCTCCTTCCTCTTGGTATGTTTTCTTCCGCCTCTATTAACTACATCCTCCTCTACCCTACATCCTCCTCCACCCTTATTCCACTTTCCTTCCCAGATCCCATTGAGTTGCATTTATACTTTATGTTATAATCCTTGAATGTATTATTTTGTTTTCATTTTATTATTTTCTGACTGCATCTACTTATTTTGCAGCAATACTGATGAAGGTCAACTGTGACCGAAACGTTTATTTTTTTTTGTGTGGACTGCATAATAAAATTACCTTTTTTGCATATCCATTGAGTGCCGAGGTTATTCTTATATGTTACGGGTTCGGCCCCTACTCGAGCACCACTCATCAACAGCTGTGCGGTGATTTTTTCATTTATCTAATAATATATACCTGACAGGAGCCCATACATTCTCCTGCCTCCAATAATATATACCTGACAGGAGCCCATACATTCTCCTGCCTCCAATAATATATACCTGACAGGAGCCCATACATTCTGCTGGCTCCAATAATATATACCTGACCGGAGCCCATACATTCTGCTGCCTCCAATAATATATACCTGACAGGAGCCCATAGATTCTGCTGCCTCCAATAATATATACCTGACAGGAGCCCATACATTCTCCTGCCTCCAATAATATATACCTGACAGGAGCCCATAGATTCTGCTGCCTCCAATAATATATACCTGACAGGAGCCCATACATTCTCCTGCCTCCAATAATATATACCTTACAGGAGCCCATACATTCTCCTGCCTCCAATAATATATATCTGACAGGAGCCCATACATTCTGCTGCCTCCAATAATATATACCTGACAGGAGCTCAAACATTCTCCTGCCTCCAATAATATATACCTGACAGGAGTCTATACATTCTCCTGCCTCCAATAATATATACTTGACAGGAGCCCATACTGTCACGGGTGTGTCGCCACGAAGATCGTCACGATTACACAGCCTGACTTCTCGCAGCTGAGTTTTTGGTGCTTTGTGTTTTTCGGCAGTGAGGGAGTTAACTCTCTCTCTCTCTGTTCTAGACGAGGTCCAGCCTCGCCCAGCTGCAATCAATGCTGCTGTAATGGGACTCCTTCAAATGCCTGTCGGTCTGTTAGGGAAGTGTCGGTGAAAGCATTTCAAGCAGACTAACAGAGCGGATCGTGGTATTTGGAGTTTCAGAGCTAAGTGCATTTGGAGTGTTTTTTCCCTTCCTCGCTTTTTCATTTATCTCCTTTCCCGTTGGTGTTCCCTCTGTTGTAGTTGTGTAGTTTTTGTATGCAAGGTGGTTTTGGTTTTGCCCTTGTACTGTCTCGTTCGTCTAAGTACTGAGTGTGGGCATATTATTACCTGTCCCCTTTTGTTGTGATCAGGGGTCCTTCTCAGGACTAGATTACTTAGGTGCAGGGATCCTCAGGAGGTAGGGGTTACGCTGGCGGCCTGGACCTCTGTACCTTTAACAGTACCTCCAGGTAGAGGGATTAGTCAGGGCCCCAGCTTAGGGTCAGCTTAGGCCCCCTACCTCCAGTACACAGAGACAGCGTGACATTTTCACCGACCACTTAGATTTTCTCCAGCTACCATGGATCCAGTAGCCGGTCTAGCTCGGCAGTTGCAGAGTTTGTCCATGGAGCTGGCGGACGTTAGGTCCAAGGTTTTGTATCCTCAGGAGCAAGCCGGACCAGAACCTAAAGTAGCTGTCCCTGACAGGTTCACTGGGGGGCGGGACAAGTTTTTTGTTTTCCGGGAGGCATGCAAGTTGTACTTTCGGCTGCGGCCTCGGTCATCGGGGAGTGAAGAACAAAGGGTGGGAATTGTCATCTCGCTCCTACAAGGGGACCCACAATCTTGGGCGTTCTCTCTTCCCCCGGGCTCCCAGGCTCTCCAGTCAGTGGATAGGTTTTTTGCTGCTCTGGGTCTTGTATATGATGACCCGGATCGGATCTCCCTTGCTGAATCTAAGTTACGTAGGATCCAGCAGGGAGAACGTCCGGCGGAGGAATTCTGTTTGGAGTTCCGTAGGTGGGCCACTGACACCCAGTGGAATGACCCGGCTCTTAGGAGCCAGTTTTGTCAAGGTTTATCCGACAAATTACAGGATGTGTTGGCACAGTATGACTCTCCCGCGTCACTGGAAGCCGCTATGGCCCTTGCTATTCGCATTGACAGACGGCTTCGGGAGAGGTGCGGGATAACTCCACCCCCTGTGATGACTCCACCTCCTACAAGGTCCCCTCATATGGTGGTTCCCCTGGTCAGTCCAGAGGAGCCTATGCAATTAGGAGGGACATCATTTCGGGGGAGGGGACCGGTGGTGCGCCATAAGACAGGAAGGTGTTTCTTCTGCGGGAGAAAGGGACATTTTATTGGGGGGTGTCCATCCCGTCCCTTGCAGAGTGAAGAGTCATCGGAAAACTGTTGATCCCAGGTTGTGTGGTGGACGGCAATCTGGGAGTAGGTATTTCGTCCCTAGGTTCGTCTCAGTTTCTCGTACCGGCGGAGGTGGTGGTGGGTACGAGAACTGAGAGGATATCTGTTCTTCTGGATAGTGGGGCCGGGGCTAATCTGGTGGACGCTCGGTTTGCCCGGGTTCAAGGTATGCGATTGAGTGAGTTGGCTAAACCCATCCCCATATTCTCGATCGATGCCAGGCCTCTCGGTCAGGGAAGTTTTTTGCAAGCTGTGCATAACGTAAAACTTCAAGTGGGGGCGATACATAAAGAACTGTTGTCTTGCTACGTGTTGGAGGGTCTTCCCACTCCTATAGTGTTGGGCCTTCCTTGGTTAACTAAGCATAACCCGGTTATTAATTGGCAATCCAGAGAGATAAGCCAATGGAGTAAATTCTGTAATAAAAACTGCATGAATACGGTCATCGGTGCGGTTACTCCTAGGGTCTTACCTCCAATTCTGGCGGACTTTGAGGATGTATTCTCGGAGAAAGGGTGTCAGGAACTACCTCCTCATCGCGAGTATGACTGTTCTGTAAAACTGCTCCCTGAGGCCAAGTTACCTAAAGCTAGGTTGTATAACCTTTCTGGTCCTGAGAGGCAGGCCATGAAGGATTATATTTCAGAAAGTCTGGCTAAGGGGCATATTAGACCTTCATCTTCACCGGTGGCCGCGGGGTTCTTCTTTGTTAAGAAGAAAGATGGAGGCCTACGCCCTTGCCTGGATTTCCGTGAACTTAATCGGATTACGGTCCGAGATCCGTATCCGCTCCCACTTATTCCCGATCTCTTTAATCAGATCGTGGGCGCCAAATGGTTCTCTAAGTTGGATCTCAGGGGGGCGTACAATCTGATTAGGATGAAGGAGGGGGATGAGTGGAAGACGGCGTTTAACACTCCGGAGGGGCATTATGAGAACCTTGTCATGCCATTCGGTCTGACTAATGCCCCGGCTGGTGTTCCAACACTTTGTTAATGACATTTTTCGCCGCCTGGTGGGACAGTTTGTTGTCATATATCTGGATGATATCTTAATTTACTCGCCGGATCTGGTGTCTCATCAGGAGCACGTTAGGCAGGTGTTACAGATCTTGCGGGATAATAAACTGTATGCCAAATGGGAAAAGTTTGTGTTCGCCGTACAGGAACTCCAGTTTTTAGGCTTCCTGGTTTCAGCGTCCGGTTTTCGTATGGACCCTGGGAAAGTGCGGGCAGTTCTTGAGTGGGATCGGCCAGAGAATCTTAAGGCACTACAACGTTTCCTGGGGTTTGCTAATTAATACCGGAAGTTCATTCGTAATTTCACATCCATGGTTAAGCCTCTCACAGACATGACTAAAAAGGGGACGGATTTTTCTAGGTGGTCTGACAAGGCTTGTCAAGCATTCTCCTCCTTGAAAAAATGTTTTGCCTCGGCACCCATACTCATTCAACCTGATGCGTCACAGCCATTCATTGTAGAGGTAGACGCTTCCGAGGTAGGGGTGGGAGCAGTATTGTCACAAGGTTCGTCCCCTGGTAAGTGGCATCCGTGCGCCTTTTTCTCTAAAAAATTGTCGTCCGCTGAGAGGAATTACGATGTCTGCAATAGGGAACTCTTGGCCATTAAGTTAGCTTTTGAGGAGTGGCGCCATTTTTTAGAGGGGGCAGTCCAACCGGTCACCGTCATCACCGATCACAAGAACCTGCTATATCTGGAGTCCGCGAAACGTCTGAATCCCAGACAAGCTAGGTGGTCATTATTTTTTACCAGGTTTAATTTTGTCGTTACATATCGTCCTGGGTCAAAAAATGTAAAGGCGGATGCCTTATCTCGTAGTTTCCCTGGGGCCGGGAATATGGACGACCCGATTCCTATCCTTCAGGAGGGGGTGGTGGTTTCGGCAGTATGCTCTGAGCTTGAGGAGGAGGTATTGGAGGCTCAGGGGGACGCCCCTGTTGGACCTCCGGGGAGACTGTTTGTTCCAGATCAGTTGCGACAAAAGGTGATCGAGGCACACCATAACTCAGTTTTTGCAGGACACCCGGGGAGTAAAGCAACTGTGGATCTTCTCTCGCGTCGGTTTTGGTGGCCTAACTTACATAAGGAGGTGGTAACTTTTGTCGCGTCCTGTGGGGTTTGTGCGCGCTCTAAGACCTCACATACCCGTCCATCTGGGGCCCTCTTACCTTTGAAGATCCCGGAGCGTCCTTGGACTCATCTGTCTATGGACTTTATTACGGACCTCCCTCCGTCTTCGGGTAAAACAGTCATACTCGTTGTAGTGGACAGGTTCAGCAAGATGGCACATTTTATCGCTCTTCCTGCTCTTCCTAATGCTAAAACTCTTGCGCAGGTGTAAATTTGGGGAGATTGTGAGGCTTCACGGGGTACCCTCCGAGGTGGTGTCAGATCGGGGGTCTCAGTTTGTGTCCAAATTCTGGAAGGCGTTTTGTACACGGCGGTGGATGCATTTATCGTTCTCATCGGCTTTTCATCCTCAGACCAATGGTCAGACGGAACGTATGAACCAGAGCTTGGAGACATATCTCCGGTGTTTTGTGTCAGAGAACCAGGAGGACTGGACTTCTTTCTTACCTCTGGCAGAGTTTGCTCTTAATAATAGGCGGAGCGAGTCCACTGGTAAGTCCCCGTTTTTTGGGGCATATGGTTTTCACCCCCAGTTTTGTACTTTCAGTAGTGGGGGCTCTTCGGGGGTTCCTGAAGAGGAACAATTTTCCTCATCACTCGCTTCAGTATGGAGAGGGGTGCTGAAGAATCTGAATACTATGGGGAACCGATACAAACGTATGGCTGATAGGAGGAGAGTGTCTGGTCCGGACCTAAGTGTGAACGATCGGGTATGGTTGTCTACCAGGAATATAAAACTTAAGGTTCCCTCCTGGAAACTGGGTCCCAGGTTCATCGGGCCGTACAGGATCAGTTCTATAATTAATCCGGTGGCATTCCATCTTGACCTCCCCCCTACGTTTAAAATTCACAACGTGTTCCACAGATCGTTGCTTAAGAGGTATGTGGCGCCGGTGATACCGTCACCTTTACCTCCCCCTCCTGTGGTGGTCAATGGTAACTTGGAGTTCCAGGTATCGAGGGTCATCGATTCACGCTTTAATCGCCGTCCCTTCAGTACCTGGTTCATTGGAAGGGGTATGGTCCTGAGGAGAGGATGTGGGTTCCTGCGTCGGATATTAACGCAGACCGATTAGTTCGGGCCTTCCACACGACTCACCCGGATAAACCTGGCCCTGAGGGTCCGGAGGCCCCTCGTAGAAGGGGGGGTACTGTCACGGGTGTGTCGCCACAAAGATCGTCACGATTACACAGCCTGACTTCTCGCAGCTGAGTTTTTGGTGCTTTGTGTTTTTCGGCAGTGAGGGAGTTAACTCTCTCTCTCTGTTCTAGATGAGGTCCAGCCTCGCCCAGCTGCAATCAATGCTGCTGTAATGGGACTCCTTCAAATGCCTGTCGGTCTGTTAGGGAAGTGTCGGTGAAAGCATTTCATGCAGACTAACAGAGCGGATCGTGGTATTTGGAGTTTCAGAGCTAAGTGCATTTGGAGTGTTTTTTCCCTTCCTCGCTTTTTCATTTATCTCCTTTCCCGTTGGTGTTTCCTCTGTTGTAGTTGTGTAGTTTTTGTATGCAAGGTGGTTTTGGTTTTGCCCTTGTACTGTCTCGTTCGTCTAAGTACTGAGTGTGGGCATATTATTACCTGTCCCCTTTTATTGTGATCAGGGGTCCTTCTCAGGACTAGATTACTTAGGTGCAGGGATCCTCAGGAGGTAGGGGTTACGCTGGTGGCCTGGACCTCTGTACCTTTAACAGTACCTCCAGGTAGAGGGATTAGTCAGGGCCCCAGCTTAGGGTCAGCTTAGGCCCCCTACCACCAGTACACAGAGACAGCGTGACACATACATTCTCCTGCCTCCAATAATATATACCTGACAGGAGCCCATACATTCTGCTGTCTCCAATAATATATACCTGACAGGAGCCCATACATTCTCCTGCCTCCAATAATATATACCTGACAGGAGCCCATAGATTCTCCTGCCTCCAATAATATATACCTGACAGGAGCCCATAGATTCTCCTGCCTACAATAATATATACCTGACAGGAGCCCATACATTCTGCTGCCTCCAATAATCTATACCTGACAGGAGCCCATAGATTCTGCTGCCTCCAATAATATATACCTGACAGGAGCCTATAGATTCTGCTGCCTCCAATAATATATACCTGACAGGAGCCCATACATTCTGCTGCCTCCAATAATATATACCTGAAAGGAGCCCATACATTCTGCTGCCTCCAATAATATATACCTGACAGGAGCCCATACATTCTGCTGTCTCCAATAATATATACCTGACAGGAGCCCATACATTCTCCTGCCTCCAATAATATATACCTGACAGGAGCCCATAGATTCTCCTGCCTCCAATAATATATACCTGACAGGAGCCCATAGATTCTCCTGCCTACAATAATATATACCTGACAGGAGCCCATACATTCTGCTGCCTCCAATAATCTATACCTGACAGGAGCCCATAGATTCTGCTGCCTCCAATAATATATACCTGACAGGAGCCTATAGATTCTGCTGCCTCCAATAATATATACCTGACAGGAGCCCATACATTCTGCTGCCTCCAATAATATATACCTGAAAGGAGCCCATACATTCTGCTGCCTCCAATAATATATACCTGACAGGAGCCCATACATTCTGCTGCCTCCAATAATATATACCTGACAGGAGCCCATACATTCTGCTGCCTCCAATAATATATACCTGACAGGAGCCCATACATTCTCCTGCCCCAATAATATATACCTGACAGGAGCCCATACATTCTGCTGCCTCCAATAATATATACCTGACAGGAGCCCATACATTCTGCTGCCTCCAATAATATATACCTGACAGGAGCCCATACATTCTACTGCCTCCAATAATATATACCTGACAGGAGCCCATACATTCTCCTGCCTCCAATAATATATACCTGACAGGAGCCCATACATTCTGCTGCCTCCAATAATATATACCTGACAGGAGCCCATACATTCTCCTTCCTCCAATAATATATACATGACAGGAGCCCATACATTCTCCTGCCTCCAATAATATATACCTGACAGGAGCTCATACATTCTGCTGCCTCCAATAATATATACCTGACAGGAGCCCATAGATTCTGCTGCCTCCAATAATATATACCTGACAGGAGCTCATACATTCTCCTGCCTCCAATAATATATATCTGACAGGAGCCCATACATTCTGCTGGCTCCATTAATATATACCTGACAGGAGCCCATACATTCTGCTGCCTCCAATAATATATACCTGACAGGAGCCCATACATTCTGCTGCCTCCAATAATATATACCTGACAGTAGCCCATAGACTCTGCCTTCAATAATATATACCTGACAGGAGCCCATACATTCTGCTGGCTCCAATAATATATAAGTGACAGGAGCCCATAGATTCTGCTGCCTACAATAATATATACCTGACAGGGGCCCATAGATTCTGCTGCCTCCAATAATATATACCGGACAGGAGCCCATATATTCTCGTGCCTCCAATAATATATACCTGACAGGAGCCCATACATTCTCCTACCTCCAATAATATATACCTGACAGGGGCCCATAGATTCTGCTGCCTCCAATAATATATACCGGACAGGAGCCCATATATTCTGCTGCCTCCAATAATATATACCTGACAGGGGCCCATAGATTCTGCTGACTCCAATAATATATACCTGACAGGAGCCCATACATTCTTCTACTTCCAATAATATATACCTGACAGGAGCCCATACATTCTCCTGCCTCAATAATATATACCAGACAGGAGCCCATACATTCTCCTGCCTCCAATAATATATACCTGACAGGAGCCCATACGTTCTGCTGCCACCAATAATATATACCTGACAGGAGCCCATACATTCTCCTGCCTCCAATAATATATACCTGACAGGAGCCCATACATTCTCCTGCCTCCAATAATATATACCTGACAGGAGCCCATACATTCTCCTGCCTCCAATAATATATACCTGACAGGAGCCCATACATTCTCCTGCCTCCAATAATATATACCTGACAGGAGCCCATACATTCTCCTGCCTCCAATAATATATACCTGACAGGAGCCCATACATTCTCCTGCCTCCAATAATATATACCTGACAGGAGCCCATACATTCTCCTGCCTCCAATAATATATACCTGACAGGAGCCCATACATTCTCCTGCCTCCAATAATATATACCTGACAGGAGCCCATACATTCTTCTGCCTCCAATAATATATACCTGACAGGAGCCCATACATTCTCTTGCCTCCAATAATATATACCTGACAGGAGCCCATACATTCTGCCTCCAATAATATATACCTGACAGGAGCCCATAGATTCTCCTGCCTCCAATAATATATACCTGACAGGAGCCCATACATTCTGCTGCCTCCAATAATATATACCTGACAGGAGCCCATACATTCTGCTGCCTCCAATAATATATACCTGACAGGAGCCCATACATTCTCCTGCCTCCAATAATATATACCTGACAGGAGCCCATACATTCTGTTGCCTCCAATAATATATACCTGACAGGAGCCCATACATTCTGCTGCCTCCAATAATATATACCTGACAGGGGCCCATAGATTCTGCTGCCTCCAATAATATATACCTGACAGGAGCCCATACATTCTCCTGCCTCCAATAATATATACCTGACAGGAGCCCATACATTCTGCCGTCACCAATAATATATACCTGACAGGAGTCCATACATTCTGCTGCCTCCAATAATATATACCTGACAGGAGCCCATACATTCTCCTGCCTCCAATAATATATACCTGACAGGAGCCCATACATTCTGCTGGCTCCAATAATATATACCTGACAGGAGCCCATACATTCTCCTGCCTCCAATAATATATATCTGACAGGAGCCCATACATTCTCCTGCCTCCAATAATATATACCTGACAGGAGCCCATACATTCTCCTGCCTCCAATAATATATACCTGACAGGAGCCCATACATTCTGTTGCCTCCAATAATATATACCTGACAGGAGCCCATACATTCTGCTGCCTCCAATAATATATACCTGACAGGGGCCCATAGATTCTGCTGCCTCCAATAATATATACCTGACAGGAGCCCATACATTCTCCTGCCTCCAATAATATATACCTGACAGGAGCCCATACGTTCTCCTGCCTCCAATAATATATACCTGACAGGAGCCCATACATTCTCCTGCCTCCAATAATATATACCTGACAGGAGCCCATAGATTCTGCTGCCTCCAATAATATATACCTGACAGGAGCCCATACATTCTGCTGCCTCCAATAATATATACCTGACAGGAGCCCATACATTCTCCTGCCTCCAATAATATATACCTGACAGGAGCCCATACATTCTGCCGTCACCAATAATATATACCTGACAGGAGCCCATACATTCTCCTGCCTCCAATAATATATACCTGACAGGAGCCCATACATTCTGCTGCCTCCAATAATATATACCTGGCAGGAGCCCTTACATTCTGCTGCCTCCAATAATATATACCTGACAGGAGCCCATACATTCTGCTGCCTCCAATAATATATACCTGACAGGAGCCCATACATTCTCCTGCCTCCAATAATATATACCTGACAGGAGCCCATACATTCTGCCGTCACCAATAATATATACCTGACAGGAGTCCATACATTCTGCTGCCTCCAATAATATATACCTGACAGGAGCCCATACATTCTCCTGCCTCCAATAATATATACCTGACAGGAGCCCATACATTCTGCTGCCTCCAATAATATATACCTGGCAGGAGCCCTTACATTCTGCTGGCTCCAATAATATATACCTGACAGGAGCCCATACATTCTGCTGCCTCCAATAATATATACCTGACATGAGCTCATACATTCTCCTGCCTCCAATAATATATACCTGACAGGAGCCCATACATTCTGCCGTCACCAATAATATATACCTAACAGGAGTCCATACATTCTGCTGCCTCCAATAATATATATCTGACAGGAGCCCATGCATTCTGCTGGCTCCAATAATATATACCTGACAGGAGCCCATACATTCTCCTGCCTCCAATAATATATACCTGACAGGAGCCCATACATTCTGCTGGCTCCAATAATATATACCTGACAGGAGCCCATACATTCTGCTGCCTCCAATAATATATACCTGACAGGAGCCCATACATTCTGCTGCCTCCAATAATATATACCTGACAGGAGCCCATACATTCTGCTGCCTCCAATAATATATACCTGACAGGAGCCCATACATTCTCCTGCCTCCAATAATATATACCTGACAGGAGCCCATAGATTCTGCTGCCTCCAATAATATATACCTGACAGGAGCCCATACATTCTTCTGCCTCCAATAATATATACCTGACAGGAGCCCATATATTCTCCTGCCTCCAATAATATATACCTGACAGGAGCCCATACATTCTCCTGCCTCCAATAATATATAACTGACAGGAGCCCATACATTCTCCTGCCTCCAATAATATATATCTGACAGGAGCCCATACATTCTGCTGCCTCCAATAATATATACCTGACACTAGCCCATACATTCTGCTGCCTCCAATAATATATACCTGACAGGAGCCCATACATTCTCCTGCCTCCAATAATATATACCTGACAGGAGCCCATACATTCTCCTGCCTCCAATAATATATACCTGACAGGAGCGCATACATTCCGCTGCCTCCAATAATATATACCTGACAGGAGTCTATACATTCTCCTGCCTCCAATAATATATACCTGACAGGAGCCCATACATTCTCCTGCCTCCAATAATATATACCTGACAGGAGCCCATACATTCTCCTGCCTCCAATAATATATACCTGACAGGAGCCCATACATTCTGCTGCCTCCAATAATATATACCTGACAGGAGCCCATACATTCTGCCGTCACCAATAATATATACCTGACAGGAGTCCATACATTCTGCTGCCTCCAATAATATATACCTGACAGGAGCCCATACATTCTCCTTCCTCCAATAATATATACCTGACAATAGTCCATACATTCTCCTGCCTCCAATAATATAAACCTGACAGGAGCCCATAGATTCTCCTGCCTCCAATAATACATACCTGACAGGAGCCCATAGATTCTCCTGCCTCCAATAATATATACCTGACAGGAGCCCATAGATTCTCCTGCCTCCAATAATATATATCTGACAGGAGCCCATACATTCTGCTGGCTCCATTAATATATACCTGACAGGAGCCCATACATTCTGCTGCCTCCAATAATATATACCTGACAGGAGCCCATACATTCTCCTGCCTCCAATAATATATACCTGACAGGAGCCCATAGATTCTGCTGCCTCCAATAATATATACCTGACAGTAGCCCATAGATTCTGCCTCCAATAATATATACCTGACAGGAGCCCATACATTCTGCTGCCTCCAATAATATATACCTGACAGGAGCCCATACATTCTCCTGCCTCCAATAATAAAAACCTGACAGGAGCCCATACATTCTCCTGCCTCTAATAATATATACCTGACAGGAGCTCATACATTCTGCTGCCACCAATAATATATACCTGACAGGAGCCCATACATTCTCCTGCCACCAATAATATATACCTGACAGGAGCCCATACATTCTCCTGCCTCCAATAATATATACCTGACAGGAGCCCATACATTCTCCTGCCTCCAATAATATATACCTGACAGGAGCCCATACATTCTCCTGCCTCCAATAATATATACCTGACAGGAGCCCATACATTCTCCTGCCTCCAATAATATATACCTGACAGGAGCCCATACATTCTGTTGCCTCCAATAATATATACCTGACAGGAGCCCATACATTCTGCTGCCTCCAATAATATACACCTGACAGGAGCCCATACATTCTGCTGCCTCCAATAATATACACCTGACAGGAGCCCATACATTCTGCTGCCTCCAATAATATATACCTGACAGGAGCTCATACCTTCTCCAGCCTCCAATAATATATACCTGACAGGAGCCCATAGATTCTCCTGCCTCCAATAATCTATACCTGACAGGAGCCCATACATTCTGCTGCCTCCAATAATATACAGTGCCTACAAGTAGTATTCAACCCCCTGCAGATTTAGCTGGTTGACACATGCGGAATTAACTTGGCATTGTGACATTTGTACTGTAGATCAGCCTGGAAGTGGGAAATGCACTGCAGCAAATATTGTTTTTTTTTTTGTTTTGTTTTAAAACGTGAAAAGTTAATTCAGAGTGTCATTTATTATTCAACCCCTCAAACCACAAGAATTCTGTTTGGTCCCCCTAAAGTATTAAGAAGTAGTTCAGGCACCAAGAATAATGAGCTTCACATGTGTGGATTAAAGATCTCTTTTGCCAGCCTTTTCTGACTATTTAAGACCCCCCCCAAACTTGTGAACAGCACTCAGACATGGTCAACATGGGAAAGACAAAGGAGCATTCCAAGGCCATCAGAGACAAGATCGTGGAGGGTCACAAGGCTGGCAAGGGGTACAAAACCCTTTCCAAGGAGTTGGGCCTACCTGTCTCCACTGTTGGGAGCATCATCCGTAAGTGGAAGGCTTATGGAACTACTGTTAGCCTTCCACGGCCTGGACAGCCTTTGAAAGTGTCCTCCCGTGCCGGGGCCAGGCTTGTCCGAAGAGTCAAGGCTAACCCAAGGACAACAAGGAAGGAGCTCCGGGAAGATCTCATGGCAGTGGGGACATTGGTTTCAGTCAATACCATAAGTAACGTACTCCACCGCAATGGTCTCCGTTCCAGATGAGCCCGTAAGGTACCTTTACTTTCAAAGCGTCATGTCAAGGCTCGTCTACAGTTTGCTCATGATCACTTGGAGGACTCTGAGACAGACTGGTTCAAGGTTCTATGGTCTGATGAGACCAAGATCGAGATCTTTGGTGCCAACCACACACGTGACGTTCGGAGACTGGATGGCACTGCATACGACCCCAAGAATACCATCCCTACAGTCAAGCATGGTGGTGGCAGCATCATGCTGTGGGGCTGTTTCTCAGCCAAGCGGCCTGGCCATCTGGTCCGCATCCATGGGAAGATGGATAGCACGGCCTACCTGGAGATTTTGGCCAAGAACCTGCGCTCCTCCATCAAGGATCTTAAGATGGGTCGTAATTTCATCTTCCAACAAGACAACGACCCAAAGCACACAGCCAAGAAAACCAAGGCATGGTTCAAGAGGGAAAAAGTCAAGGTGTTGGAGTGGCCTAGTCAGTCTCCTGACCTTAACCCAATTGAAAACTTGTGGAAGGAGCTCAAGAATAAAGTCCACATGAGACACCCAAAGAACCTAGATAACTTGGAGAAGAGCTGCATGGAGGAGTGGGCCAAGATAACTCCACAGACCTGTGCCGGCCTGATCAGGTCTTATAAAAGACGATTATTAGCTGTAATTGCAAACAAGGGTTATTCCACAAAATATTAAACATAGGGGTTGTATAATAATTGACCCACACTTTTATGTTTAAAATTTAATAAAATTCAACTGAGCAACATAACTTTTTGGTTTGTAAGATTTATGCTTCTGTTCATAAAACCTACTCTCGTTTGCAGTTTGAAGGCTCTAACTTATTTGCATCTTATCAAACCAGCTAAATCTGCAGGGGGGAGAGTACTACTTGTAGGCACTGTATACCTGACAGGAGCCTATAGATTCTGCTGCCTCCAATAATATATACCTGACAGGAGCCCATACATTCTGCTGCCTCCAATAATATATACCTGAAAGGAGCCCATACATTCTGCTGCCTCCAATAATATATACCTGACAGGAGCTCATACATTCTCCTGCCTCCAATAATATATACCTGACAGGAGCCCATACATTCTGCTGCCTCCAATAATATATACCTGACAGGAGCCCATACATTCTCCTGCCTCCAATAATATATACCTGACAGGAGCCCTTAGATTCTGCTGCCTCCAATAATATATACCTGACTGGAGCCCATACATTCTCCTGCCTCCAATAATATATACCTGACAGGAGCCCATACATTCTGCTGGCTCCAATAATATATACCTGACAGGAGCCCATACATTCTCCTGCCTCCAATAATATATACCTGACAGGAGCCCATACATTCTCCTGCCTCCAATAATATATACCTGACAGGAGCCCATACATTCTCCTGCCTCCAATAATATATATCTGACAGGAGCCCATACATTCTGCTGGCTCCATTAATATATACCTGACAGGAGCCCATACATTCTGCTGCCTCCAATAATATATACCTGACAGGAGCCCATACATTCTCCTGCCTCCAATAATATATACCTGACAGGAGCCCATAGATTCTGCTGCCTCCAATAATATATACCTGACAGGAGCCCATAGATTCTGCCTCCAATAATATATATCTGACAGGAGCCCATACATTCTGCTCCCTCCAATAATATATACCTGACAGGAGCCCATAGATTCTGCAGCCTCCAATAATATATACCTGACAGGAGCCCATAGATTCTGCCTCCAATAATATATACCTGACAGGAGCCCATAGATTCTGCATCCAATAATATATATCTGACAGGAGCCCATAGATTCTGCCTCCAATAATATATACCTGACAGGAGCCCATACATTCTCCTGCCTCCAATAATATATACCTGACAGGAGCTCATACATTCTGCTGCCTCCAATAATATATACCTGACAGGAGCTCATACATTCTGCTGCCTCCAATAATATATACCTGACAGGAGCCAATACATTCTCCTGCCTCCAATAATATATACCTGACATGAGCCCATACATTCTCCTGCCTCCAATAATATATACCTGACAGGAGCCCATACATTCTCCTGCCTCCAATAATATATACCTGACAGGAGCCCATACATTCTCCTGCCTCCAATAATATATACCTGATAGGAGCCCATACATTCTGCTGCCTCCAATAATATATACCTGACAGGAGCCCATACATTCTGCTACCTCCAATAATATATACCTGACAGGAGCCCATAGATTCTCCTGCCTCCAATAATATATACCTGACAGGAGCCCATACATTCTGCTGCCTCCAATAATATATACCTGACAGGAGCCCATACATTCTGCTACCTCCAATAATATATACCTGACTGGAGCCCATAGATTCTACTGCCTCCAATAATATATACCTGACAGGAGCCCATACATTCTCCTGCCTCCAATAATATATACCTGACAGGAGCCCATACATTCTCCTGCCTCCAATAATATATACCTGACAGGAGCCCATACATTCTGCTGCCTCCAATAGTATATACCTGACAGGAGCCCATAGATTCTGCTGCCTCCAATAATATATACCTGACAGGAGCCCATACATTCTCCTGCCTCCAATAATATATACCTGACAGGAGCCCATACATTCTGCTGGCTCCAATAATATATACCTGACAGGAGCCCATACATTCTCCTGCCTCCAATAATATATACCTGACAGGAGCCCATAGATTCTCCTGCCTCCAATAATATATACCTGACAAGAGCCCATACATTCTGCTGCCTCCAATAATATATACCTGACAGGAGCCCATACATTCTGCTGCCTCCAATAATATATACCTGACAGGAGCCCATACATTCTGCTACCTCCAATAATATATACCTGACAGGAGCCCATACATTCTGCTGCCTCCAATAATATATACCTGACAGGAGCCCATACATTCTCCTGCCTCCAATAATATATACCTGACAGGAGCCCATACATTCTCCTGCCTCCAATAACATATACCTGACAGGAGCCCATACATTCTGCTGCCTCCAATAACATATACCTGACAGGAGCCCATACATTCTCCTGCCTCCAATAATATATACCTGACAGGAGCCCATACATTCTCCTGCCTCCAATAATATATACCTGACAGGAGCCCATACACTCTGCTGCCTCCAATAATATATACCTGACAGGAGCCCATAGATTCTGCTGCCTCCAATAGTATATACCTGACAGGAGCCCATAGATTCTGCTGCCTCCAATAATATATACCTGACAGGAGCCCATACATTCTCCTGCCTCCAATAATATATACCTGACAGGAGCCCATACATTCTGCTGGCTGCAATAATATATCTGACAGGAGCCCATACATTCTCCTGCCTCCAATAATATATACCTGACAGGAGCCCATAGATTCTCCTGCCTCCAATAATATATACCTGACAAGAGCCCATACATTCTGCTGCCTCCAATAATATATACCTGACAGGAGCCCATACATTCTGCTGCCTCCAATAATATATACCTGACAGGAGCCCATACATTCTGCTACCTCCAATAATATATACCTGACAGGAGCCCATAGATTCTCCTGCCTCCAATAATATATACCTGACAGGAGCCCATACATTCTGCTGCCTCCAATAATATATACCTGACAGGAGCCCATACATTCTCCTGCCTCCAATAATATATACCTGACAGGAGCCCATACATTCTCCTGCCTCCAATAACATATACCTGACAGGAGCCCATACATTCTGCTGCCTCCAATAACATATACGTGACAGGAGCCCATACATTCTCCTGCCTCCAATAATATATACCTGACAGGAGCCCATACATTCTCCTGCCTCCAATAATAAATACCTGACAGGAGCCCATACACTCTGCTGCCTCCAATAATATATACCTGACAGGAGCCCATACATTCTGCTGCCTCCAATAATATATACCTGACAGGAGCCCATACATTCTGCTGCCTCCAATAATATATACCTGACAGGAGCCCATACATTCTGCTGCCTCCAATAATATATACCTGAAAGGAGCCCATACATTCTGCTGCGTCCAATAATATATACCTGACAGGAGCTCATACATTCTCCTGCCTCCAATAATATATACCTGACAGGAGCCCATACATTCTCCTGCCTCCAATAATATATACCTGACAGGAGCCCATACATTCTCCTGCCTCCAATAATATATACCTGACAGGAGCCCATACATTCTGCTGCCTCCAATAATATATACCTGACAGGAGCCCATACATTCTCCTGCCCCAATAATACATACCTGACAGGAGCCCATACATTCTGCTGCCTCCAATAATATATACCTGACAGGAGCCCATACACTCTGCTGCCTCCAATAATATATACCTGACAGGAGCCCATACATTCTGCTGCCTCCAATAATATATACCTGACAGGAGCCCATACACTCTGCTGCCTCCAATAATATATACCTGACAGGAGCCCATACATTCTGCTGCCTCCAATAATATATACCTGACAGGAGCCCATACATTCTGCTGCCTCCAATAATATATACCTGACAGGAGCCCATACATTCTGCTGCCTCCAATAATATATACCTGACAGGAGCCCATACATTCTGCTGCCTCCAATAATATATACCTGAAAGGAGCCCATACATTCTGCTGCCTCCAATAATATATACCTGACAGGAGCTCATACATTCTCCTGCCTCCAATAATATATACCTGACAGGAGCCCATACATTCTCCTGCCTCCAATAATATATACCTGACAGGAGCCCATACATTCTCCTGCCTCCAATAATATATACCTGACAGGAGCCCATACATTCTGCTGCCTCCAATAATATATACCTGACAGGAGCCCATACATTCTCCTGCCCCAATAATACATACCTGACAGGAGCCCATACATTCTGCTGCCTCCAATAATATATACCTGACAGGAGCCCATACATTCTGCTGCCTCCAATAATATATACCTGACAGGAGCCCATACATTCTCCTGCCTCCAATAATATATACCTGACAGGAGCCCATACATTCTGCTGCCTCCAATAATATATACCTGACAGGAGCCCATACATTCTCCTTCCTCCAATAATATATACCTGACAGGAGCCCATACATTCTCCTGCCTCCAATAATATATACCTGACAGGAGCTCATACATTCTGCTGCCTCCAATAATATATACCTGACAGGAGCCCATAGATTCTGCTGCCTCCAATAATATATACCTGACAGGAGCTCATACATTCTCCTGCCTCCAATAATATATACTTGACAGGAGCCCATACATTCTCCTTCCTCCAATAATATATACCTGACAAGAGTCCATACATTCTCCTGCCTCCAATAATATAAACCTGACAGGAGCCCATAGATTCTCCTGCCTCCAATAATATATACCTGACAGGAGCCCATAGATTCTCCTGCCTCCAATAATATATACCTGACAGGAGCCCATAGATACTGCTGCCTCCAATAATATATATTTGACAGGAGCCCATACATTCTGCTGGCTCCATTAATATATACCTGACAGGAGCCCATACATTCTGCTGCCTCCAATAATATATACCTGACAGGAGCCCATACATTCTCCTGCCTCTAATAATATATACCTAACAGGAGCCCATAGATTCTGCTGCCTCCAATAATATATACCTCACAGTAGCCCATAGATTCTGCCTCCAATAATATATACCTGACAGGAGCCCATACATTCTGCTGCCTCCAATAATATATACCTGACAGGAGCCCATACATTCTCCTGCCTCCAATAATATATACCTGACAGGAGCCCATACATTCTCCTGCCTCCAATAATATATACCTGACAGGAGCCCATACATTCTGCTGCCACCAATAATATATACCTGACAGGAGCCCATACATTCTGCTGCTTCCAATAATATATACCTGACAGGAGCCCATACATTCTCCTGCCTCCAATAATATATACCTGACAGGAGCCCATACATTCTGCTGCCTCCAATAGTATATACCTGACAGGAGCCCATAGATTCTGCTGCCTCCAATAATATATACCTGACAGGAGCCCATACATTCTCCTGCCTCCAATAATATATACCTGACAGGAGCCCATAGATACTGCTGCCTCCAATAATATATATCTGACAGGAGCCCATACATTCTGCTGGCTCCATTAATATATACCTGACAGGAGCCCATACATTCTGCTGCCTCCAATAATATATACCTGACAGGAGCCCATACATTCTCCTGCCTCCAATAATATATACCTGACAGGAGCCCATACATTCTGCTGCCACCAATAATATATACCTGACAGGAGCCCATACATTCTCCTGCCTCCAATAATATATACCTGACAGGAGCCCATACATTCTCCTGCCTCCAATAATATATACCTGACAGGAGCCCATACATTCTCCTGCCTCCAAGAATATATACCTGACAGGAGCTCATACATTCTCCTGCCTCCAATAATATATACCTGACAGGAGCCCATACATTCTGCTGCCTCCAATAATATATACCTGACAGGAGCCCATACATTCTCCTGCCTCCAATAATATATACCTGACTGGAGCCCATACATTCTGCTGGCTCCAATAATATATACCTGACAGGAGCCCATACATTCTCCTGCCTCCAATAATATATACCTGACAGGAGCCCATACATTCTCCTGCCTCCAATAATATATACCTGACAGGAGCCCATACATTCTCCTGCCTCCAATAATATATATCTGACAGGAGCCCATACATTCTGCTGGCTCCATTAATATATACCTGACAGGAGCCCATACATTCTGCTGCCTCCAATAATATATACCTGACAGGAGCCCATACATTCTCCTGCCTCCAATAATATATACCTGACAGGAGCCCATAGATTCTGCTGCCTCCAATAATATATACCTGACAGGAGCCCATAGATTCTGCTGCCTCCAATAATATATACCTGACAGGAGCCCATAGATTCTGCCTCCAATAATATATATCTGACAGGAGCCCATACATTCTGCTGCCTCCAATAATATATACCTGACAGGAGCCCATAGATTCTGCTGCCTCCAATAATATATACCTGACAGGAGCCCATAGATTCTGCCTCCAATAATATATACCTGACAGGAGCCCATAGATTCTGCCTCCAATAATATATATCTGACAGGAGCCCATACATTCTGCTGGCTCCATTAATCTATACCTGACAGGAGCCCATACATTCTCCTGCCTCCAATAATATATACCTGACAGGAGCCCATAGATTCTGCTGCCTCCAATAATATATACCTGACAGGAGCCCATAGATTCTGCTGCCTCCAATAATATATACCTGACAGGAGCCCATAGATTCTGCCTCCAATAATATATATCTGACAGGAGCCCATACATTCTCCTGCCTCCAATAATATATAGCTGACAGGAGCTCATACATTCTGCTGCCTCCAATAATATATACCTGACAGGAGCACATACATTCTGCTGCCTCCAATAATATATACCTGACAGGAGCCCCTACATTCTCCTGCCTCCAATAATATATACCTGACATGAGCCCATACATTCTCCTGCCTCCAATAATATATACCTGACAGGAGCCCATACATTCTCCTGCCTCCAATAATATATACCTGACAGGAGCCCATACATTCTGCTGCCTCCAATAATATATACCTGACAGGAGCCCATACATTCTCCTGCCTCCAATAATATATACCTGACAGGAGCCCATACATTCTGATGCCTCCAATAATATATACCTGACAGGAGCTCATACATTCTCCTGCCTCCAATAATATATACCTGACAGGAGCCCATACATTCTGCTGCCTCCAATAATATATACCTGACAGGAGCCCATACATTCTCCTGCCTCCAATAATATATACCTGACAGGAGCCCATACATTCTCCTGCCTCCAATAATATATACCTGACAGGAGCCCATACATTCTCCTGCCTCCAATAATATATACCTGACAGGAGCCCATACATTCTCCTGCCTCCAATAATATATACCTGACAGGAGCCCATAGATTCTGCTGCCTCCAATAATATATACCTGACAGGAGCCCATACATTCTCCTGCCTCCAATAATATATACCTGACAGGAGCCCATACATTCTGCTGCCTCCAATAATATATACCTGACAGGAGCCCATACATTCTGCTGCCTCCAATAATATATACCTGACAGGAGCCCATACATTCTGCCGTCACCAATAATATATACCTGACAGGAGCCCATAGATTCTCCTGCCTCCAATAATATATACCTGACAGGAGCCCATACATTCTCCTGCCTCCAATAATATATACCTGACAGGAGCCCATACATTCTCCTGCCTCCAATAATATATACCTGACAGGAGCCCATACATTCTGCTGCCTCCAATAATATATACCTGACAGGAGCCCATACATTCTCCTGCCTCCAATAATATATACCTGACAGGAGCTCATACATTCTGCTGCCTCCAATAATATATACCTGACAAGATCCCATACATTCTGCTGCCTCCAATAATATATACCTGACAGGAGCCCATACATTCTCCTGCCTCCAATAATATATACCTGACAGGAGCCCATACATTCTCCTGCCTCCAATAATATATACCTGACAGGAGCCCATACATTCTGCTGCCTCCAATAATATATACCTGACAGGAGCCCATACATTCTGCTGCCTCCAATAATATATACTTGACAGGAGCCCATACATTCTCCTGCCTCCAATAATATATACCTGACAGGAACCCATAGATTCTCCTGCCTCCAATAATATATACCTGACAGGAGCCCATACATTCTCCTGCCTCCAATAATATATACCTGACAGGAGCCCATACATTCTCCTGCCTCCAATAATATATACCTGACAGGAGCCCATACATTCTCCTGCCTCCAATAATATATACCTGACAGGAGCCCATACATTCTCCTGCCTCCAATAATATATACGTGACAGGAGCCCATAGATTCTGCTGCCTCCAATAATATATACCTGACAGGAGCCCATACATTCTCCTGCCTCCAATAATATATACCTGACAGGAGCCCATACATTCTCCTGCCTCCAATAATATATACGTGACAGGAGCCCATAGATTCTGCTGCCTCCAATAATATATACCTGACAGGAGCCCATACATTCTCCTGCCTCCAATAATATATACCTGACAGGAGCCCAAACATTCTGCTGCCTCCAATAATATATACCTGACAGGAGCCCATACATTCTCCTGCCTCCAATAATATATACCTGACAGGAGCCCATAGATTCTGCTGCCTCCAATAATATATACCTGACAGGAGCCCATAGATTCTCCTGCCTCCAATAATATATACCTGACAGGAGCCCATACATTCTCCTGGCTCCAATAATATATACCTGACAGGAGCCCATACATTCTCCTGCCTCCAATAATATATACCTGACAGGAGCCCATAGATTCTGCCTCCAATAATATATACCTGACAGGAGCCCATAGATTCTGCCTCCAATAATATATACCTGACAGGAGCCCATAGATTCTGCCTCCAATAATATATACCTGACAGGAGCCCATAGATTCTGCCTCCAATAATATATACCTGACAGGAGCTCATACATTCTGCTATCTTCCAGAATGTATGGGTTCCTTCCAGGTCCTGACTACAGCCCATACATTCTAGGCTCAACCCACAGTGATCTGCCACCCGGATGTCGCCGGATCACATGATCCATCGTCACATGACCGGAAGTAGAAACCTCCTCTCTGCAGTCACGGGTTCGGATGTGGAGGGTGACGTCAGGGAGCAGGAGGCTGAGGAGCGGGAAGTGATCTCTGCGCACACCACACACAGGGCACAGTGTTGGTCACATAGTGCGGTTTGTACTGCGTCTTTATGTTTAGGGCTACACACAGAGAACGGGAGTGTCAGCCCCATACTCTGATAGCCCAGGCAGACGGGCTGAGCATAGTGCTGCTGATAGGGGGACCGGCGGCTGAGACCACGCAGTGAAGTCCGTGCGCAGTTAGCAGAAAGCCGCAGCATGTGACCAGCACAACGGGAAGCCGCTCACATCTCACACCTCCGCTGCAGACAGGTTGGTGCCTAAAAGCCAGCAAAATGCCATCTATGAAGGCGCCGGACAGAAGGTTTTCGCTATGTAATCTGCGAGCAGCATGATGTGGGGCAGAGACCCTGATTCCAGCCATGTGTCACTTAGTTTGCTTATTGCAGCAGTGCTGACACAGCCGCTGTTTTATGAGCTGTAGCAGAGCTGTGAATGCTGAGCTGTAGTGATGAGGGTATTTATCACTAACCCGCTCAGGTGCTCGCAGAGTATTTTGGCTTTTCATGCACTGTCGCCACCCCTGCGAGTGTCACGGCTGTCAGACAGCTGTCACACATGCAGAGATGTCACGGCTGTCAGACAGCTGTCACACATGCAGAGATGTCACGGCTGTCAGACAGCTGTCACACATGCAGAGATGTCACTGCTGTCACACATGCAGAGATTTCACGGCTGTCAGACAGCTGTCACACATGCAGAGATTTCACGGCTGTCAGACAGCTGTCACACATGCAGAGATGTCACGGCTGTCAGACAGCTGTCACACATGCAGAGATGTCACGGCTGTCAGACTGGCAACTTGCAGGAGCGGCAACAGTGAATGAAATGCAGAGCACGCCAAAATACTCGGGGAGCACCCAAGCGTGCTCGCCGGAGAGGGTCAGTGATACATGCTCAATCATCTCTAATGAGCTATACTCACACCCCGGATTCAGAGACGTATCATTTTCAAGGCTCCAGAGAGATGATTCTATTCCTTTTTTCATCCAAAATGCATCAGAAAAGCCCATTTTCAGCCAGCAAGCCACCTTCAACCATAAACAAAATGGCTAATAAAGCTTGAAAAGGGCGGCTTGTTGGCCGATACTTGGCTTTCCTGATGCATTTTGGATGAATAGAGGAATAGAATCATCTCTCTGGAGCCTTGGAAACAATTTGTCTCTGAATTTGCTGATAACTCGGAGGGAAGTTGCAGCACAGAGCCTATGGAGTGGCGCAAAGGGAACTAGCATTACAGACTTTTCCCACCTCTGATTGTCTGCTTTCTGTGTACACTGTGCATAGGCAGAAAGCTGACGATCAGTGGTGGCGATGTGATTGTGCCAGGAGGTACCAGGTCTTGTATTGATAATCTCTTGATAAAACATTTGATTTTTATCAACACAGCCCAGTAAGTGACACATGGCTGTAATTGGGGTCTTTTCCCCTTTGTAACGCTGCTCTCAAATTACATGTCAAAACCTGCTGATGATTCCCTGTAACTGCTCCCTCCACTGAGGAGCAAAAGCTCTTTATCCCATACGTAAACAACAATACTTGGTGAGACGCAGCGCGCTGTTCCACCACTGTATTGTCTTGGTGAGACGCAGGGCGCTGTTCCACCACTGTTTTGTCTTGGTGAGACGCAGCCGCTGTTCCACCACTGTATTGTCTTGGTGAGACGCAGGGCGCTGTTGCACCACTGTATTGTCTTGGTGAGACGCAGGCCGCTGTTGCACCACTGTATTGTCTTGGTGAGACGCAGGCCGCTGTTGCATCACTGTATTGTCTTGGTGAGACGCAGGCCGCTGTTGCACCACTGTATTGTCTTGGTGAGACTCAGGGCGCTTTTCCAGCACTGTATTATCGTGGTGAGACGCAGGGCGCTGTTGCACCAATGTATTGTTGTGGTGAGACGCAGGGCGCTGTTGCACCAATGTATTGTTGTGGTGAGACGCAGGGCGCTGTTGCACCACTGTATTGTTGTGGTGAGACGCAGGGCGTTGTTGCACCACTGTATCGTTGTGGTGAGACGCAGGGCGCTGTTCCACCACTGTATTGTTGTGGTGAGACGCAGGGCGCTGTTCCACCACTGTATTGTTGTGGTGAGACGCAGGGCGCTGTTGCACCACTGTATTGTTGTGGTGAGACGCAGGGCGCTGTTGCACCACTGTATTGTTGTGGTGAGACGCAGGGCGCTGTTGCACCACTGTATTGTTGTGGTGAGACGCAGGGCGCTGTTGCACCACTGTATTGTTGTGGTGAGACGCAGGGCGCTGTTGCACCACTGTATTGTCTTGGTGAGACGCAGGGCGCTGTTCCACCACTGTATTGTCTTGGTGAGACGCAGGGCGCTGTTCCACCACTGTATTGTTGTGGTGAGACGCAGGGCGCTGTTGCACCACTGTATTGTCTTGGTGAGACGCAGGGCGCTGTTGCACCACTGTATTGTCTTGGTGAGACGCAGGGCGCTGTTGCACCACTGTATTGTCTTGGTGAGACGCAGGGCGCTATTGCACCACTGTATTGTCTTGGTGAGACGCAGGGCGCTGTTGCACCACTGTATTGTCTTGGTGAGACGCAGGGCGCTGTTGCACCACTGTATTGTCTTGGTGAGACGCAGGGCGCTGTTGCACCACTGTATTGTCTTGGTGAGACGCAGGGCGCTGTTGCACCACTGTATTGTCTTGGTGAGACGCAGGGCGCTGTTGCACCACTGTATTGTCTTGGTGAGACGCAGGGCGCTGTTGCACCACTGTATTGTCTTGGTGAGACGCAGGGCCCTGTTGCACCACTGTATTGTCTTGGTGAGACGCAGGGCGCTGTTGCACCACTGTATTGTCTTGGTGAGACGCAGGGCGCTGTTGCACCACTGTATTGTCTTGGTGAGACGCAGGGCGCTGTTGCACCACTGTATTGTCTTGGTGAGACGCAGGGCGCTGTTGCACCACTGTATTGTCTTGGTGAGACGCAGGGCGCTGTTGCACCACTGTATTGTCTTGGTGAGACGCAGGCCGCTGTTGCACCACTGTATTGTCTTGGTGAGACGCAGGCCGCTGTTGCACCACTGTATTGTCTTGGTGAGACGCAGGCCGCTGTTGCACCACTGTATTGTCTTGGTGAGACGCAGGCCGCTGTTGCACCACTGTATTGTCTTGGTGAGACGCAGGCCGCTGTTGCACCACCGTATTGTTGTGGTGAGACGCAGGACGCTGTTCCACCACTGTATTTTCTTGGTGAGACGCAGGGCGCTGTTGCACCACTGTATTGTTGTGGTGAGACGCAGGGCACTGTTGCACCACTGTATTGTCTTGGTGAGACGCAGGGCGCTGTTGCACCACTTTCAATTCCCACTCTTGACACGCTGATAGCAACACCGCAGAAGAAATGCTAGCACTGGCTTCCAGTATCCGTTGTTTCAGATGCTGCACATCTCGTATCTTCACAGCATAGACAATTGCCTTCAGATGACCTCAAAGATAAAAATCCAAGGGGGTCAGATCGGAGACCTTGGTGGCCATTCAATTGGCCCACGACGACCAATCCACTTTCCAGGAAACTGTTCATGTAGGAATGCTCTTACCTGACACCCATAATGTGCTGGTGACCATCTTGTTGGAAAAACTCTGGGAACGTGCCATCTTCAGTGCATAAAGAGGGCAACACATCATCATGGAGCAATTTCAGATATCTTTGTACCCCATATAGCACACCATACCATCAATTTTTGTGTTCCAACAGTCTTGGAGGATCTATCCACTGTGGGTTAGTGTCAGACCAATAGCCATGGTTTTGTTTGTTAACTTCACCATTCACAAAAAAGTTTGCCTCATCACTGAACATAATGTTCTGTGTAAACTGAGGGTCCTGTTCCAATTTTTGTTTTTGCCCATTCTGCAAATTCAGTGCGCCGATCTGGGTCATCCTCGTTCAGGATGCTGCAGCAGCTGGATTTTGTAAGGTGCCATTTGTGAGTAGCTAATATCTGCTGAAGGTATGTCCGACTGATGCCACTCTCCAGTGACATGCAGCGAGTGCTACGCTGTGGGCTCTTGCTTAATGAAGCGAGGACAGCCACTGATGTTTCTTCATTAGTGACAGTTTTCTTGCGTCCACATTTTGGCAAATCCAACACCGAACCTGTTTCACGAAATTTGGCAAGCAGTTTGCTAACTGTAGCATGGGAGATGGGTGGACTCGTACGGTGTCTTGCATTGAAATCTGCTGCAATGACCCTGGTGCTGCGTTCACCAGACATCAACACAATTTCTATCGGCTCCTCACGTGTTAACCTCTGCGACATATCAATGGTTGTAAACAAAGAGAAACTTGTAAAAAAACTCATGAAAGAATAAAGTTACATTAAAACTAAGCACACCATTGTTTTTCTTATGAAATTCTCAATAAGTCTGATGTGTCACATGACCCTATTCCCACTGCAAAAAATAAAGTTGGATCCAAAATGGCCGACTTCAAAATGGCTGCCATGGTCACCACCCATCTGGAAAAGTTTTCCCCCTCCCATATACTAATGTGCCACAAACAGGAATTTGATATCACCAACCATTCCCAGTTAATTTAGGTGAATCCATATAAATGGCCCACCCTGTAGAAATTGTGGTCGGCCAAGCAAACCTAGTAAAGCAGATTAAACTGAAGATGCCCAGCAGTGCCATCAGCTCAGAACTGGCAGCAACACCTGTGAGCAGCTACTCCTATCTATTGTTTGGAGAAGTCTGTCCAGAAGTGACCTTCACAACAAAACATAACTTCAATGAGAAACAAGACCGAGTGACTCAACTATGCACAGAAAAGAAGGAACTGAAGTGCGTAAAAATGGGAGCAGGTTCTCTGGACTGATTTTATCTGTTAACCAACACTCACTGGCAGTATAACATGGGTAGCTAGTCCAGCATGACTACCCAGATATCCGAGTGATACATGTTCTGCTTTGATACAGTAATAAATTATAATTTTTATTTCACTTGGCCCCTTTTCTATCATTATTTGTCATTTTAACCATAATGGTACTGTATATCCATAAATTGCGCCACTTTCATTATGATCATGACTATTTAGATTTTTTTAATTTCTATATTTTTTTTTATTACTCCAGTTTGATTTATTTGTATATATATTTTTATGAATCATTGAAAAATAAATGTTGTGTTTTACACAATTCTATGTTTTTTGTAGGTAGTATAATATCTTACAGGTGTCCATACCTTAGTGTACTTTATTCTTACCCCTGATTGAACATGAGCTTTGGCTCCTGCAGGTGCGGTGTAGATATGACAATAGGCGTCAAAGCTATTCTACAAAAAAGCCAACAAGGCCACTTCCCTCCTGAGCTCCGCTGTTTTCCCCCACATAGCGGAATAGCCTATGTTACCAGTGCCTGGGGCAAGGCAAGTATTTTACACCCCTAACCAGGGTGGATAAAAATCAATGTTTTTTTAAAAAAAATAAAAAAAAATCGGATTTTTTTGATTTAAATCGGATTTTTTTCAATAAACTGCTTTTTGAGGAAAATATTTTACCATCCAAAGGTTCTTCCACCATGAGATAAAGCTGAGTTGTTTAACTCGGTAGAATAAAGGCTGTATATGTGTAACATTCACGATGCCATGCTCTTCCAGAGGTTTCTGTAGGATTAGTGGGCAGTTTCTCTCCTATATTATCACAGACGCTCGCTTTACTTACGCAGTTCTCAAAACTGAATTTGACTCCGCAGAGGTCCCAGCCTCTTCTTCACGGCAAAAATGTTACAACATGAACAGAGTTGAGAAAAAGACCTTAATCCTATTGTTCTACAAACCTATGAATACAGAATCAACCCCTTCAGTGCCAAGTCCAAGAAGTTAGACAATATGTTTCTGATTGTTTGGAGTGGAATAGATCTGCACAACACAAGAAGAATGTGAATCTAAGTGTGAGGAGGAGGAAGGGCAAGCAGACAAGAAAATGAAAGTGAAACTTTGAGCACAATACTGCAGCATAGCCACAGACAGACAAGTCTGGATCTGTTTGTGTGTACGATCTGAGGTTTATTACATTCTTTCCTTATAATGGCAGCAGGCAGTAAAAGAGACCCAGTTTGGGAATATTTTAATGAAGCTCCTTCGCCTATCGGTAAGGCAGGCATGCGTGCAAAATGCAAACGATGCAACAAAGATGCAAGGCCTGGTGGCGCGAATGAGGCAACATCATGAGAAGTGCGGTGATGAAGATGACCAAAGAAACACTTCTGAACAGGCAGGATCTGTTGGTAAACATTTTTATTGAATCCTATTTCTAAAGACTGAACTGTCATGTGTGAGAAAAATTATAATTCTTATTATTACTGCATGTTACTGTCATTTGGTACAGTTATGAAGAAAAACAAATATTCCTTTTGGGGCAGGGGCAGTGATGTGTTGTGTACAATAAGCAGAAATTGTATAAACAATAAAATAACAGCATTGACTTTTTTTGTTTAGGGGAATTCATGGATTCTGGAAACTATCCACCTCCAAGATCACCATCATCCTGTTCTACAGTTTCAGAGTTATCCATCCAGGATAGTGCTTCATTAGCAGCAGCAGCATCATCATCAGACACCCACAGCCACATATCACCATCACCCAAAAGGAAGAAAAAACCTTTACCTCCTGGAACCACCATAGATAGGTTTGTGATAAGAACTAGCAGATTAGAAAAAGAGTTGATTGATGAAAAAATTGCCCAGTTTATTTATGCAATGAACTCTTCTTTCCGTCTGACTGAGAACCCACATTTCATTAATATGGTTCAGTCACTGAGACCAGGATACAGTCCACCCAGCAGAGCTGATGTTGCAGGGAAACTGCTGGATCAAGTGTATGACAGAGAAATGGAGCAATGTGCAACAGCTCTGGAGGGTAAAATTGTTAACCTAAGTATTGATGGGTGGAGTAATGTCCACAATGATCATATTGTATGTGCTTGTATAACAACAGAAGAAGGTAAAGTCTTCCTTGCACAAACAACTGATACGTCAGGAAATGCACACACAGCAGAATACTTACAAGAAGTGGCAGTAAAAGCTATAACAACATGTGAACAAAAATTCAAATGTCTAGTACGCAGTTTGGTCACTGACAATGCTGCAAAAGTATCCAAGATGAGAAGAAATTTAGAAGAGCAGGGAGGGAATACAAAGCTGCTAATAACATATGGTTGCAGTGCTCATTTGCTGCACCTCTTAGCCAAAGACTTAAGTGTTCCAGAAAAAAAGGCTAATGTTGTTGAAATTGCTAAATACTTCCGTAATAATCATTTTGCTGCAGCAGCTCTGAAAAGGATGGGTGGAACCAAGCTAACGCTCCCACAAGATGTTAGATGGAACTCTGTGGTGGACTGTTTTGAGCAGTATATCAAAAACTGGCCTATTCTGATGACACTTTGTGAAGAAAATCGAGATAAAATAGATGGCACTGTCACGGCCAAAATCCTCAACATTGGGCTTAAGAGAAATGTTGAACATATGCTGAGCTTCCTGAAACCCATCTCTCAAGCTTTAAACAAAATACAGAAAAATAGCTGTTTTATTGCGGATGCTGTTGAAATTTGGAAGGAACTGAGTGAACACTTAAAAACAGAACTACACATGGACAGAATTAAATTACAAGCAGTAAACAAACGAATGGGACAAGCACGGACTCCAGCTCATTTTTTGGCAAATATTGTCAATATCCAATATCAGGGTCAAAGCCTAAGTGCTGAGGAAGAGGAGTTAGCTATGACATGGGTATCCAGCAATCATCCATCTTTAATGCCAACTATAATAAACTTCAGAGCTAAGGGGGAACCATTCAAGAAATATATGTTTGCTGAAGATATTTTAAGGAAGGTCACACCAGTAAACTGGTGGAAGTCACTTAAGCGCTTGGATTTAGAGACTGTTCAAGTAATGATTTCACTTTTAACAGCAGTAGCTTCTTCTGCAGGCGTTGAAAGAATATTCTCTTCCTTTGGACTCATTCATTCTAAATTGAGAAATCGGTTGGGACCCAATAAAGCAGGAAAGCTTGTTTTACTTTTCCAGATTATGAATAGGAACAAAGAAGAAGATGATGATGAAGATGACGAGTGAGCTACAGAGGACAGCAGGGACAGTAGTATTTAAGTTTTTCATGTGTCGGCTGGGCTGACAGTCTAAGTTACTTAAAATATATATGACGCGCCCCCTGGGCCAGTGTTGTTTGGGGGATTACCCGGAGCCGGATCAGATGGGGGTTGTAGTCTCCGAGTGGCGGTGACCCGGTCCGTGCCCAGGGTGTCAAGCTCAGTGTGTGGCAGTCCTTACAGATGTTACTAGATGTTCTTTTATGTCGACTACGCCACCCGTTGATTTGCGGTCCATACGTCCGCCGCTGCAGCAGGGTCCGCTGAGGCTGGTGGTGTGTGTGCAGCTCTGGTAGTATAACCCCCAACGGGAGGGGTATAGCCTCAGGGGGTCAGTTGCAGAGGATGGTGGTTGTGGAGGTGCAGTGAGGATGGTAATGAGACTCAGAGTCGGGCTGTGCAGTTCAGGGTTTTTACTTACTGCTGTTGTGCTGGTCACTCCGGCCTTGAGTGACCGCCCGAGCCGTGCTGCGTCCACCAGGTCCTGGACTCGGCCAACCCCCAAGTAATTCTGGAGCGTGATCCTGAGCTCCCTTTCTGACGTTCCTTCTCTCTGGCCTTCCCCACCAGGGATCCACCTATGTCCGGCTCCCTCGGGCCTCTTGTTGGTAAAACCCTTGTCTCTGGGTTCCCTGACCCTATGCTCGGTTTGCCTTCCGGGTGGATTTAGTGAGGGGTCGTGGCAGATCCTGCTCACGACCTCCGGTCTCTGGCTGAGGATTAGTGCCCTCCACCAGCTTGGGATCCGGTACCCTTGTGCCAACCCTTCACCCTTCTGCTTGTATTTGGGCTCTTGGGGTTCCTTCTTCTCCCCCTCTGGGTCCTTCTTTCTCCTCTCTCTCTCTCTTGGCCTGGGGCTGCTCTTCTCCTCTGCTCTCTTCCTCTGACTCTGCAAAAAGACTGACTGTTGACTGTCTGACCAAACCTCTACAAAAGACCCTGTTCTAAGATGGTTCCCACCTTATATACTCCCTCTATGTGTGAGCTCAGGTGACCAGCACCCAATGAGCTCCTAGCATTACCCAGACTGCTCCCCCTATCTGCCCCTACACTACTGGGATGTTCCACCCCCCTCCCACTCCAGCCAGGGACAGACACTGTCGTACCTGCACATTTCTCTAGTGGGAGTACCATTGATCTGTCCCCCGGAAATGGGATGTGTGTAGTGCATGCAGCCTACTGAGCTCAGTTCCACACTCCATCCTTACCCGGGAGTGGAATATCACACCTCTGGCTTGAGGTGCAATACCCCTGTAGCAGCCGAATCCTCAGGGTGCTACATATATATATTTTGTTTAGCCAAGTTAGTTAACAAACATGGATGTTTGTTTAAGCAAATAACTTATGCTGTAATGTTGTTATTGTTTCAGTTGAATAAATCTATTTAAATTGTTATTAAGGTCAGGATTATTTTTCTACTTCCTAAGTACAACAGAACAGTGGTGTCCAAATATGAATGATTAACCCATTAAACTGGGGAGAAAAACGTAATATAAAAAGTGATTCTAAAAATCTTCATCTACTTGCATGTTAAAGTAGCAAGAACTAGTTTAGGTAGAAACTTTGATTTAAATCACTGATTTAAATCAAGCCTTACTGACTAGTGATTTAAATCGTGATTTAAATCGTGATTTAAATCAGTTAGATTTAAATCAAATCCACCCTGCCCCTAACCTGTTAGCACTCCTGGATTTTCTTCCACCAGTCCTGTATTGAGCTCATATCCCCCAACTACATGTATTAATTAGAGGATACTTTGCGTTTTAATCTTCTATTTTTTTTTTTTTTTTTGTTAAATAAAATTTTTGAGTAAAAAGTTTTTTTTTTTGTTTTTTTTTTGCTCTTTTCTATTTTTTTTATATCTAACAATTTTAGTACCATAGCCTTAACCGGTTCGTGACGGCCCACTGTAGATAAACGTCGGCGCTTGCTGGGCTCTGTGCGCCGACATTTAAAAACGGTGGGTGGTCTCGCAGCGCTCAGGACCCCCAGGGTCCTGCAAGCACTGCGATTCCGGTGCAGAGCATTAGCTCTGACAGGGAACATCATCGGGACCTGATTGGATCAGGTCCCACTGATGTTAACCCTATGCTATGTTCTATATGCCACGATCTATAGTGATCGCGGCATATAGAAGATAGACAAAGGAGAGGGGGTCGTCTTACTTACCTCTCCGACGACCCCTGATACCTTCCAGGACCTGGGCTTGCTATGGCAGCTGGAGGTCACATGACCGCCTCCAGATCTGCCATATATGGTGTCCTGCCTGGCTCAGCCTGCAGCTGAAGCCAGGCAGGAGACTGACTGTGAAACAGTCAGCGAAGATCTCATGTAATGTAATACATGTCTATTACATTACATGAGATCAGTGATCAGAAAAATAAAAATTAATGTCCCATACAGGGACTAAATAAAAATGTAAAAAAAAGTAAAATAAAATGTTTTTAAACTGTTAAAAAAAAAAATCACAAAATAAATAAAAATAAATAAAATATTAAACCAATAAATCCGTATATTTTTACAAAACCAAAAAATGTACACATATTTGGTATCGCCGCGTCTGAAACAACCCGGGCTATAAAACTGTCACACTAATTAACTCCTTCTGTGCACACCGTAATAAAAATAAATAAAAAACGGAGCAAAAAAATATGCTTTTTCATCATATCGCCAAACAAAAAGTGGAAAAAAATGCGATTAGAAATAAAAATAGTACCGCTGAAAACGTCATCTTGTTCCTCAAAAAAAAAGCCGTCATACAGCTCCATCAGCCGAAAAATAAAAAAGTTATAGCGCTCAGAATAAAGCGATGCAAAAAAAATATTTTTTCTATAAAATTGTTTCATTGTGTAAAAGCGCCAAAACATAAAAAAAAATACTGTAAGTGTAGTATCGCTGTAAACGTACTGACCCGAAGAATAACGCTGCCTGATCACTTTTACCACACGCAGAATGGCATAAAAGAAAACCTCAAAAAACAATTCCTGAATTGTTGGTTTTTGTTAATTTTACCTTCCAAAAAACGGAATAGAAAGCGATCAAAAAATGTCACGTACCCAAAAATGGTACCAATAAAAATGTCAACTCGTCACGCAAAAAACAAGCCATCACATGACTCTGTCGGCCGAAATATGGAAAAATTATAGCTCTCAAAACATGGCGATGCAAAAACTAGATTTTGCAAAAAAAAGCGTCTTTTAGTGTGTGACAGCTGTCAGTCATAAAAACCCGATATAAATCTGGTATCTCTGTAATCGCACCGACCCGAAGAATAAAGTAATCTAATCAGTTATATCACACTAGGAACGGCGTAAAAAATAAATAAAACCAATTCTTCACCTGCTACTGATTTGTTTATTATGTCTCCCAAAGATCGCAGTAAGGCTCTGCTCACATTTATCCTGTGCTCTGCGCTGAGCACTTACGCCAGAGTTTCCGTGTAAATCTCTGAAATACGTGATTCAGCCGGAACCCATGACGGAAGATTCCCTGTAATGAGGCAGATATAGGCCACTGTGAATGCCGTCTAGCCTGGGATCCCACGGTGTCATTTGTTTTAGGCGTGCATAAAAGTGCGGTTGGCCACAGTTTTGTGCACTTCTGAAAAAAAGGACACCGCTAAACAGAGGCCAGACGGAGTCCAGGGTAACTCTGCTGCCTCATTACAGTGAATGGATCCCGCAGGGGTTTCATCTGAATTACATCACTTGGAAATTTAGATGGAAACCCCGATGTAAGTGCTCAGCCTAGAGCGCCGGATAAATGTTACGTAAAATGTTCCCAATAAAAGCTTCAACTCAGTCCTCAAAAAAAGCTAGTCCCCACTCAGGTCCGTCATCTGTTAGAAATATAAGGGACTTCCAAGTTACTGGTAGCAGAAAGGCTCTGGAAAAGCGAAATGGCCCTTGCCCCCCAAAAGAAATTAAGAAAATTTTGTGCTCCCAAATCCAAATGCCTATTCTACAATAATTTGTTCTCCAATTGTCAAATAGCGCTCCGTCCCCCCCAGATCTCGCCGTATGGCTGAGCGATACGATACAGCCACATATGGGGTATTGCCACTTTTAGAAGAAATTGTGACACATTTCGGCACCATTTTTACCCATTGCCCTGTGTGAAAATGTAAAATCTGAAGGTAAAATACTCACTACTTCCCTAGATGAATTCCTTGAGAGGTGTAGTTTACAAAATGGGGTCACTTGTGGGGGGTTTCCACTGTTTAGGCACATCAGGGGCTCCCCAAATGCAACATGGCGTCCGCTAATTATTCAAAGAAATTTTACATTCAAAAAGTCAAATGGCGCTCCTTCCTTTTCAAACCGTGCCGTGCGCCCAAACAGTGGTTTGCCTCCACATATGGGGTATCAGCGTGTTCAGGAGAAATTGCCCAACAAATTTCATGGTGCAATTTCTCCTGTTACCCTTATGATAATGCAAAATTAAGGGATGAAAAACGTTTTTGTGGGAAAAATGTGAAAATTTTATTTTTTTACAGCTCAATATTATAAACTTCTGTGAAGCACCTTGGGGTTCAAGGTGCTCACCACACATCTAGATAAGTTCCCTAAGGGGTCTAGTTTCCAAAATGGTGTCACTTGTGGGGGGTTTCCACTGTTTAGGCACATCAGGAGCTCTCCAAACGCAACATGGCGTCTGCTAATTATTCAGACAAATTTTACGTTCAAAAAGTCTAATGGCGCTCCTTACCTTCCAAACCCTGCAGTGCGCCCAAACAGTTGTTTTTCCCTCATATATGGGGTATCAGCACGCTCAAGAGAAAGTGCACAAAAAAATTTGTCCATTTTTTTCCTGTTACCCCTGTGAAATTAAAAAAAATTGGGTCTAAAGTAACATTTTTGTGAAAAAAGTTAAATGTTAATTTTTTTCTTGCACATTCCAAAAATTCCTGTGAAGCACCTAAAGGGTTAATAAAGTTCTTGAATGTGGTTTTGAGCACCTTGAGGGGTGCAGTTTTTAGAATGGTGTCACTTTTGGGTATTTTCTGTCATAAAGACCCCTCAAAGTCACTTCAAATAAGATGTGGTCTCTAAAAAAATGTTTTTGTAAATTTTGTTGGAAAAATGAGAAATCGCTGGTCAACTTTTAACGCAAGTTTTATCGAAGAAATTTTACCACTATCATGAAGTACAATATGTCATGAAAAAACAATCTCAGAATCAGGGGAATACGTTGAAGCGTTCCAGAGTAATTACTTCATAAAGTGACTGGTCAGAATTGAAAAAATTGGCCCGGTCACGAAGGCAAAAACAGGCTCTGGTGCGAAGTGGTTAAACCTAACAATAGCCCTAATCCCATAGCTACATGCACACATCCTTGTGAATTCTGCTATCCATGAGAAATCAGCATTTTTCTCAGGTGTCCTAGTTACATCTTTGCTGCATACGTTTTTCTCCCATCAGTGTTTTTTTTTGTTAAATTGAAGCGTCTTTGATCTTAAGCCAACAAAAAGACCTTTGGAAGGGCACTCTTTTTTTTTTTTTTTTCTTTAAAATTGATCATTAAGCAACAGATCTGTGAGACACTGATGCAAAACAGAAGTAAATTGGAAGCCATTTTGCTTCCATATTGCAAGAATCCCAATAGACTTGAATAGCTGATCCACAAATACGTAGCAGAATAGGACCTTCTTTGAGTATCACGAATCTCACACACGGATAAGGTTAACTGCCGCTCCACCTATAGCAGTAATAGGCAGATGATGGCTGATTATCACAGCCATTATCTGCCGAAAAAGATGTGAACCGGCATCAAAGTCAGGGAGACAACATATCCCTGTATGTCATGTTGTTAAGTGGTTAAAGAAGCAATACCATGAAAGTTTTTTTTCCCACTAAACCTGTACATATATGCATGTAGTGTACTGTCAGTGTGTGCATATACTCACCTGCCGCCACCTTCTCCGGGATCCAGCGCCCTTCTGTTCCTTTTCTCAGTGACCTCATCGTTCCTAAAAAAAAAAAAAAAAAAAAGTGTCAGTAGGCAGGGCTGTGGAGTCTGAGTCGGAGTTAGTTTTGGTCGGAGTCGGTAGAAATGTACCGACTCCAGCTTTAAAAAAAAATGTATTAATATTTCATAATTGAACTCTCATATGAATTTTATAAATGTTACTCAAATATATATGTTCTATCAAACTATGAACAACAGTGATAAGCAGTTCTGCTGGAGATAGAGACATTTCTTACTTCTTGTGTGTCACTGTTCTCCAGTGCCCTTATCTAATCTTATACTTGGTTAACCTCATGCTGCCCCAACCCCTATACTTACAATGTATGAAACTGAAAGTGAAAATGTGTTGCAAATTCTTAGTAGTAAAGCTCCTCCTCTAGACTAGATGTTTACTAGGTGTGTGTCTTCCAAGCATCTCACAGCTGCTACTCAGAAGAGGAAGACTGTAAGAAGTATTATCATTTCAACAAACTTTGCATCAGTTAACTGTGAGTACATGAGGAATAACAGTATTACTGACCACTATATCAGTTGGACGACCTGGCAATAATTTTGTACAATTGTTTTTAGGAAAAACAATTGTCATTTGGATTGTGAATGCAGAAATAAAAACCTGAGAATGTCAAAGAAGCGTCACATTAAATCAGCTGTATGTGAACATTTCACCATCACTCAAGATAGAAAACATTATGTCTGGCAGTGTATGACAAATGATCCTGACGAAAACAAATGCTATGAAGCCAAGATCAGTGCATATTCAGGCGAAGATAAAAATGCTCCTACCAGAGCTTCTAATCTAAAGAGACATTTACCGAGGTTTCATCCAGAAGTACTGAAAGCAGTGGATGAGAAAGACTGCATCCAAACCACTGAACCAGTGCCCAGCTCTTCCAGCCAAACAAAGGAGCAGAGAACTTTGCAGCCATCAGTTGCAAGATATTTTGTCAGTGACAAAGTTACTGTGACAATGACAGTAGATACATTTAAAAAACATCATAGAGCTTGTTGTAAAGGATAGTGTGCCTCTTTCATTATTTTCACGACCAGCTTTTATGTGTCTGAATGGGGAAATGGCCCAAAAGCTTGGTGTTTCTCTGGAGAGAGAGAGTATTAGAAAATTAGTAATCAAAGAAGCTTTTAAACAAAAGGAAGAACTTAAAAAAAACTCTCAAGGGACGCTTTCTATTTCTTAAAATGGATGCCTGCACACGTCACAGAGTGAACTATTTTGCCATCAATGTCCGATTTGTTTGTGACAAAAATGAAATAGTTTCCAAGACATTGGCAGTAAAAGACACCAAAGCTCATCACACCAGTGAATTTCTCCAGGTCTTGGTGGAAAAGGTTCTGCAAGACTATGAACTTAAAAAAGAGCAAGTTCTTTCTGTCGTAACTGACAATGCTTCAAATATGATAAGTACTATTAAGCTAATGAATGAGAGTAATGATGGTGACCTGCAGCTAGAAGAACATTCTGGGTCCACAGACACAGAAAGGTTTGAAATAGAGGAACACAGTATTGTAACTGAGGAGCAAACTGAAGTTGCTTCAGATGAACAGCAACATGATAGTTTAGATCAGGGGTCTCAAACTCGGCTGGGTATATGGGCCACAAATGGAAAAAATTTGAATTTGGGGGGCCGCATTTTTTGTTCAATGTGACATTTTTAGTGATACCATTTTTTTTTTGTATACACCTTTTGAACATTTTTCCCGTGTTTATTTTTTTATAGCTTGGGTCGTTATGGATGTGGCGATAATAAACGTGCACTTTTTTGTGTTTACTTTAGTTTACATATTAAACAGCATTTTTAGTGCCCAATATTTTTTCATGCTTTATTTTTATTTTTTTGATTTTTACAATTTTCTTTCCTCCAATTGGCCACATACAGTAAAATTGTCATACCATTAGCATCATATAGTAATAATGGCAAACATCTTGTAGTAATGTCCCCATCTTGTACTAATGTGCCCCAACCAGGTCCCCATCCTGTGGCTATGTGCCCCATCCAGGTCCCCATCCTGTGGCTATGTGCCCCATCCAGGTCCCCATCCTGTGGCTATGTGCCCCATCCAGGTCCCCATCCTGTGGCTATGTGCCCCATCCAGGTCCCCATCCTGTGGCTATGTGCCCCATCCAGGTCCCCATCCTGTGGCTATGTGCCCCATCCAGGTGCCCATCCTGTGGCAATGTTCCCGATCCAGGTCCCCATCCTGTGGCAATGTTCCCGATCCAGGTCCCCATCTTGTGGCTATGTGACCATCCAGGTCTCCATCTTGTGGCAATGTTCCCATCCTGGCCCCCATCTTGTACTAATGTGCCTCATCCAGGTCCCCATCCTGTGGCTATGTGCCCCATCCAGGTCCCCATCCTGTGGCTATGTGCCCCATCCAGGTCCCCATCCTGTGGCAATGTTCCCGATCCAGGTCCCCATCTTGTGGCTATGTGCCCCATCCAGGTCCCCATCCTGTGGCTATGTGCCCCATCCAGGTCTCCATCTTGTGGCTATGTGCCCCATCCAGGTCCCCATCCTGTGGCAATGTTCCCCATCCAGGTCCCCATCCTGTGGCTATGTGCCCCATCCAGGTCCCCATCCTGTGGCTATGTGCCCCATCCAGGTCCCCTCTTGTGGCTATGTGCCCCATCCAGGTCCCCTCTTGTGGCTATGTGCACCATCCAGGTCCCCTCTTGTGGCTATGTGCACCATCCAGGTCCCCATCTTGTGGCTCTGTGCCCCATCCAGGTCCCCTCTTGTGGCTATGTGCCCCCTGTGCTGTTCTTCACACACATAAAAAAAAAAAAGATGATTCTCACCTGTCCTCCGTTCCCTCGGCGGCCTTCCTGCAGATGTGGCCCGCAGGCACCACAGAGTCCGACCCCTTGACGATCCCGACCTGGTCCAGGAGGAGCCGCCGACAGCAGCGCTGCATTGCCGCACACAGAGACTGTCTCCCAGCACAGCATTTCCAATGTCAGCCGCCGGCCAATCAGAGGCCAGCAGCTGACATCTGCATATGGCAATGACATCATACTCACTGCGCCGACACGCAGATATCAGCTGCTGGCCTCTGATTGGCCAGCGGCTGTCATTGGAAATGCTGTGCTAGGAGACAGTCTCTGTGTGGCAATTCAGCGCTGCTGTCGGTGGCTCCTCCTGGACCAGGTCGGGATCGTCAAGGGGTTTGTGCCTGCGGGCCGCATAAAGCAGCCTCAGGGGCCGCATGCGGCCCGCGGGCCGCGTGTTTGAGACCCCTGGTTTAGATGATCTTGTTGAAACTGTGTCAATCCGTTCTTTCATTCATCACATGCGCTGTGTTGTGCATATGCTACAGCTGGCTATAAGAGACAGTCTGCAAGAAGGACATGCTGCAAAGCGTTCCCGCATAGAAGAGTCATCCCCATCAAAGAACACAGCCAGTACATTTCAGCAGAATTTTTCATGTGCACTAAAAGAAATTGAGAAATTTGACCGTTCATCAAAAATAACAGTGCAACAAGCGATTCCTCTGTATCCTGACATTGTCAGAGATGTTGCCCGAGTGGTTACTGCTTTGCCACCAACCCAAGTTAGTGTAGAGAGGTTGTTCTCTGCTCTCAAAATAATTAGATCAGATTTGAGGGCATCCATGAAGGAGGATCTGACAGAGGCAATACTTTTTCTGAGGACAAATTTATAGATTTCTTCTTATTAACTGCATAACAGTGTTTATTGCATATTTACTTACAAGAGTTTAGAAAAGTTTATAAAAGTTATTTGCTATATTCTAATTGTATTCTAATAAATATAGTTTTTGCTCTAAGTGGTCTGATCACTTATATGATGGTGAGAAACTGAATAAGCACGATGTTAATATTTTACAACAGTAAATTTATTGTTACAAATTGGCCATTTATGAAGGAGTCGGAGCCGGAGTCGGAACCTGATAAAATCCAGGAGTCAGAGTCGGAGTCGCAACTGTGGCTTACCGACTCCACAGCCCTGGTCGGAACCTGATAAAATCCAGGAGTCGGAGTCGAAACTGTGGCTTACCGACTCCACAGCCCTGTCAGTAGGTGAGTATATTCATACACTGACTGTCACGGGGTTACCGCAACGGGGTGGAACCAGAAGATCACAGAGTCTCATGGCTCCTACTCCGGCTCCGAGAAGAAGCACTTCTTCCTCATTTTAAAACGTGTTTTATTTCTTCTGGCAGAACAGGGGTTAAACGGTCATGTTGGAAATCCCTGTGCTCACAGCTGAGCTCAGTTAGCCACTCCTTTTCCCTTTATAATCTGGACTCTGATATTAATCCTTGTCCGAGTTAGTATTTGCTGCATGGCTAACGGAGGGAGAGGCGTTCTTATGAGAAGGAGAGTTGGAGAAATTATTAGTGTCTGTTTGGTTTGTTTGCGTGATAATTCCTTATCCTTCTCCATTTTTGTTTATCTCCCTACCTCTCACACCCCGGTGCTTTCCTCTGTTATATGTGAGTGAATATTTTGTGTGCCTGGAGTTTTCTGTCAACCCCTGTCTGTGTAGCCTTGTTTGCATGGTTGGTGTACTACGGTGCACAGTAGCACCCCCTTCTCTGGGTGGGGGAGGAGAACAGATGGAGGGCTAACTCAGGAGTTAGGGCGAGGGTGGAGGCCCCGGCATCCTCACCTTCAGAGGTATCCCGGGGAATAGGGTGAGCTAGGGTGCCCCCTAGTGTTAGGGACAGGCTAGGAGCCCCTGGTCACCTGACAGATGTGTCGTGACACTACACTACATGCACATACACGGGTTTAGTGAAAAAAATTAATGTGAGGGCTTCTTTAATGAATTTGGTGCATCTTATCCCTGGCATGCACCTCGCTAGAAATGTTACTCCAGTCAAGGATTGGAGTAACATTTCTGGCATAATAAATGTCGCCACTTTTGCTGAATTTTGGCAAAAATGCTTCAAACTAGCTTGGAAACTATGGGTTCATGGACTGTCCGAGAAAATAATGAAGAGCACATGGATGTGTGAGTGTAGCCTAAGTCTAGCCCTATACCTAACCCTAAATCAAGCCCTAATCTGAACCCTGAGTAGAAAATGTGTAAAAATATAAAATCAGCTCTTAGTAATGAATTAAGACAGCTATGAGTTATGTGCCTTGCTTAAATATTGTTTTCTTTCATGACATGCTGATCTTCAGTCATCTCTCTTGCTGCTTATGCAGAGCGCAGCAGTGAAAATCAATTTGTTATAGGTTGCTGCGCTCTGCATAAGCAGCAACAGAGATGACAAAGCTCATGTCATTATACTGAGCTTTGTCATTTTGGTCATTGCCTATGTAGAGTGCAGCAGCCGATGACAAATTCATCTTCACTGTTGTAGCCACTGATCCCTTCACAGAGCAGGGTGTGTCAGGCAGGGGCAGTGGGGGGTGAAGGGGCTCATGGGGCATCCAAACCCACTTTAAGGTCCCCCATGTTATTCCACTACCCAAACATTACTTTACGACGACATATTGGCTATTCCCTTACTTGGGAGAAATTATTAACTATGGAGTGGCTAGTTTTTTAATACTTCTTGTGAAAATGGAAAATATGGGGCTAAACAACACTGTGTTGGAAAAATTGAATTTGTCATGTTCACAGCCTAATGTTATAAAGGCTTGTAAAGTGGAGTCATTTCTCATTGGTTCACTTCAGAAAAATGGTTCCTAAAAATGATAGATTTAACCCCTTTCTGACATTGTACGTAATAATACATCCCTGTACCCTGGTATTTATGAACCAGGTACGTATTATTACGCACAGGCGATCACGCCCGCACAAAGGCAGTGCGGGCTGATTCTGACAGCTGACACCCGGCACTCAATGCCAGGAGCGGTGCCTGCTCTGCTCCTGGCACTTCAACCCCCTAAATGCTGCGATCTGTGCAATCGCAGCATTTAGTGAGCGAGCGGGAAGGACAGAAACCCCTCTGCTCTTGGATCAGAGACCCCGTGCATTAGTGCGGCGTCCTGATCATTGTCATGGTGACCCGATGTCGTCGTGACGAAATCCGGGTCACCAGGCACCAGCAAGTTACTTTGATCATGTTCACTGCGTGGTCAAACTATCTTGTGTCTGCAGCACTGACAGGTTATAAGGTATAGCTGAGCATCTGCACTGCTTTACATTGTAACTGTGATCAGACTGCAGAAAGTGAAAGTTCCATAGTGGGACAAAGTAAAAAAAAAAGTTGTAAAAATATTTTTTAAATTTTATATATATATATATACACACAGGTGCATCTCACAAAATTAGAATATCATCAAAAAGTTAATTTATTTCAATTCTACAATACAAAAAGTGAAACTCCTATATTATATAGAGTCATTACTCACAGAGGAATCTATTATATAGAGTCATTACACACAGAGGGATCTTTTATATAGAGTCATTACACGCAGAGGGATCTATTATATAGAGTCACTACACACAGAGGGATCTATTATATAGAGTCATTACACGCAGAGGGATCTATTATATAGAGTCATTACACACAGAGTGATCTATTATATAGAGTCATTACACGCAGAGGGATCTATTATATAGAGTCATTACACGCAGAGGGATCTATTATATAGAGTCATTACACGCAGAGGGATCTATTATAGAGTCATTACACGCAGAGGGATCTATTATAGAGTCATTACACACAGAGGGATCTATTATAGAGTCATTACACGCAGAGGGATCTATTATATAGAGTCATTACACACAGCGATCTATTATATAGAGTCATTACACACAGAGGGATCTATTTCAAGTGTTTATTTCTGTTAATGTTGATGATTATGGCTTACAGCCAATGAAAACACAAAAGTCATTATCTCAGTAAATTAGAATACTTTATAACAACAGCTTGAAAAATGTTTTTAAAATCCAAAATGTTGTCCTCCTGAAATGTCTGTTCAGTAAATGCCTCAATACTTGGTCAGGGCTCCTTGTGCATCAATTACTGCATCAATGCGGCAATGTGGCATGGAGGGATCAGCCTGTGGCCCTGCTGAGGGGTTATGGAAGCCCAGGTGGCTTTGATAGCCGCCTTCAGCTCGTTTGCATTGTTGGGTCTGGGGTCTCATCTTCCTCTTGACAATACCCCATAGATTCTGTATAATAGATTCTCTATGGGGTTAAGGTCAGGTGAGTTTGCTGTCAATCAAGCACAGTGATACTGTTGTGTGTAAACCAGGTATTGGTACTTTTGGCCGTGTGGACAGGGGCCAAGTCCTGCTGGAGAATGACATTTCCATCTCCATAAAGCTTGTCGGCAGAGGGAAGCATGAAGTGCTGTAAAATGTCCTGGTAGACGGCTGCGCTGACTTTGAGCCATCAGACGACTCTGTCGGCCGAAATATGGAAAAATATAGCTCTCAAAATATGGCAATTCAAAAACGAGTCTTTACAAAAAAAAAGTCTTTTAGTGTGTGACAGACGTCAATCATAAAGATCCGATATGATTCTGGTATCGCTGTAATCGCACCGACCCGAAGAATGAAGTCGCCTAATCACTTCTACCGCACGAGGAACGGCGTACAAAATAAAACCAATTCTTCACCTGCTGCTGATTTGTTCATTCTGCTTCCCAAAACAATGCAGTAAGGCTCGGCTCACATTTATCCTGCGCTCTGCGCTGAGCGCTTACACCAGGGTTTCTGTGTGAATCTCTGAAATACGTGATTCAAACCGAAGCCCCGGCGGAAAATTACCTGTAATGAGGCAGATGGAGGCACCGTGGACGTCGTCTGGCCTGTGATTCGGCGGTGTCCGTCTTTTTATAAACAGTGCATAAAAGTGCGGTTGGCCACAGTTTTGTGAACCTCTGAAAAAAAGGACACCGCTAAACAGAGGCCAGACGGAGTCCAGAGTAACTCTGCTGCCTCATTATAGTGACTGGAACCCTCGGGATAGGGTTAGGGTTGGGTTAGGATTAAGGTTGTGTTAGGGTTATGGTAAGGATTAGGGTTGTGCTAGTGTTGGGGTTGTATTAGGGTTGGGATTTTTTTCAGAAGTAAAGAAAAAAAAATAAGGACGATATGGCGACTAGTGTTGAACGCAAGTGCTCGCTACTTGAGTTTGCACTATGTATCGTGGGTGCTCGAGTCTGCACCCCATATGCTTCGTGGCAGTTATAAAGCCAAAAAAATAAAGCGGGGACTGCCTGTCATGCATGAGCAATCCCTGCAAGGTTTTTTTTGGGTGTCTAATAACCTTGAAACATGCGGGAGGGGACTCTGAGCACCTGAGATACATGGTGCTTAGCGAGCACTTGCACTCAAGACTAATGACAACTTATTCAATATTATGATCTAATGTTATCAAATTCTGTGTTGTACCTCTGGGATCAAAATGTTCACTATACCCCTTGATAAAATCCCTGAGGGGTCTAGTTTCCAAAATGAAGTCACTTGTGGGGGGTTTCCACTATTTAAGCACATCAGGGGCTCTCCAAACACGACAAGGCGTTCGCTCTCAATTCCAGCCAATTCACACAGCGCTCCTTCCCTCCTGAACCCTTCCGTGCGTCCAAACACTGTACATGCGGATTGTACATGCGGATTGTACATGTGTTTTTCCTGCCAGGTAGAAGCGTTTGTGAAGCGTTTTGAACATGCGATTTCGCAGTCGCATGACCTGTCACATGACTAAATGACGTCATGGAAGGTCCTTTGACACCACCAAGAGCAGCCGAAGAGCCAGCAGTGCCGGGAGCGGACAGGGGGCCATCGGAAGGTGAGTATAATGTTTATTTTATTCTTTTTTAACTACAGGTTCTATGGTATCTGGGTCTGGAGGAGAGTCTCCTCTTCTCCAGACCCGGGTACCATCCACACATTGAATCGCATAACATACTTGTGTGCATGCGGATGTTATGCGGTTCAATGCAAGTCAATGGCGGCGATTTTGCCAAATGAATGGTTGTGCTGCGGAGGTGGCGTTTACGTGATATGTTGGGTCCCTGTGATACGGGCTCACAATCTGAGCCCGCATCGTATCCAGCAGATGATGGCTGACAGCCGCCAGAGAAGCGCAGCTTTCCCTCTTTCCAGTGCATCATCTAATAAAGAGAATGGACTCAATCAAAAGTGCAATGTATCCTGAAAAAAACAAATATGTGGACGGAAAACTAAAACAGTTCTGGCTCTGGGAAGAAAAAACGAAAACAAAAAAAACTATATCAGCCTCAGCATGAAGGGGTTAAAGGGGTTTTCTGCTTCCAGAAAGCTGTCACCAGGCCCTAGGCACTGAGCTCAGTGATTGGCTGCAGCGCTCTCAATGTGACCACACAGCAGACACTGTGAGCAGCGGTGGAGACTCCACTAGATCCGGAGGATAAAGCACAGTTTGGGGGGTTTAATTACAGACTGCGGCTCAGGACAGGGGCTTTCTTATAGGGGAACCTCTCTAAAAATGTGTGTGAACTTACCCTGAATTGGAGCAGTCTGCTGACACTATAGAGGAAGACAGGTTAGTGGCCTTCTTGGTGTCTTCTTGGTGTCTTCTTGGTGCCATCTTGGCGCTTCTTGGCGCCTTCTTTGTGCCTTCTTCGTGTCTTCTTGGCGCCTTCTTCGTGTCTTCTTGGCTCTTCTTCGTGTCTTCTTGGCTCTTCTTCGTGTCTTCTTGGTGCCTTCTTCGTGTCTTCTTGGCGCCTTCTTCGTGTCTTCTTGGCGCCTTCTTGGTGCCTTCTTGGTGTCTTCTTGGCGCCCTCTTGGCGCCTTCTTCGTGTCTTCTTGGCGCCTTCTTCGTGTCTTCTTGGTGCCTTCTTCGTGTCTTCTTGGCTCTTCTTCGTGTCTTCTTGGTGCGTTCTTTGTGTCTTCTTGGCGCCTTCTTCGTGCCTTATTGGCGCCTTCTTGGTGCCTTCTTGGCGCCTTCTTCGTGTCTTCTTGGTGCCTTCTTCGTGTCTTCTTGGCGCCTTCTTCGTGTCTTCTTGCTGCCATCTTGGTGCTTCTTCGTGTCCTATGTGAACTGGGGCTTAGCTCTGGCTGCATATTATAATGGCAGAATCTACAGAACTCAGTGCTGAACTGTAACCACCATTGTAACTCTCCACTGCGGGGTTAAAGGAAAAGCTGCCATCTTGGCGCCTTCTTGGTGTTTTCTTGGTGTTTTCTTGGTGCCTTCTTGGCGCCTTGTTGGCGCCTTCTTGGTGTCTTCTTGGTGTCTTCTTGGTGTCTTCTTGGTGCCTTCTTGGTGTCTTCTTGGTGCCTTCTTGGCGCCTTCTTCGTGTCTTCTTCGTGTCTTCTTGGTGTCTTCTTGGTGCCTTCTTGGTGTCTTCTTGGTGCCTTCTTGGTGCCTTCTTGGTGTCTTCTTCGTGTCTATCTTGGTGCCTTCTTTGTGTCTATCTTGGTGCCTTCTTTGTGTCTATTTTGGCGCCTTCTTCGTGTCTTCTTGGTGCGTTCTTTGTGTCTTCTTGGCGCCTTCTTCGTGCCTTATTGGCGCCTTCTTGGTGCCTTCTTGGCGCCTTCTTCGTGTCTTCTTGGTGCCTTCTTCGTGTCTTCTTGGCGCCTTCTTCGTGTCTTCTTGCTGCCATCTTGGTGCTTCTTCGTGTCCTATGTGAACTGGGGCTTAGCTCTGGCTGCATATTATAATGGCAGAATCTACAGAACTCAGTGCTGAACTGTAACCACCATTGTAACTCTCCACTGCGGGGTTAAAGGAAAAGCTGCCATCTTGGCGCCTTCTTGGTGTTTTCTTGGTGTTTTCTTGGTGCCTTCTTGGCGCCTTGTTGGCGCCTTCTTGGTGTCTTCTTGGTGTCTTCTTGGTGTCTTCTTGGTGCCTTCTTGGTGTCTTCTTGGTGCCTTCTTGGCGCCTTCTTCGTGTCTTCTTCGTGTCTTCTTGGTGTCTTCTTGGTGCCTTCTTGGTGTCTTCTTGGTGCCTTCTTGGTGCCTTCTTGGTGTCTTCTTCGTGTCTATCTTGGTGCCTTCTTTGTGTCTATCTTGGTGCCTTCTTTGTGTCTATTTTGGCGCCTTCTTCGTGTCTATCTTGGCGCCTTCTTGGTGTCTTCTTGGTGCCTTCTTAGTGTCTTCTTGGTGCCTTCTTGGTGCCTTCTTGGTGCCTTCTTGGTGTCTTCTTGGTGCCTTCTTTGTGTCTTCTTGGTGCCTTCTTGGTGTCTTCTTGGTGTCTTCTTGGTGCCTTCTTGGCGCCTTCTTCGTGTCTATCTTGGTGCCTTCTTTGTGTCTATTTTGGCGCCTTCTTCGTGTCTATCTTGGTGTCTTCTTGGTGTCTTCTTGGTGTCTTCTTGGTGCCTTCTTGGTGTCTTCTTGGTGTCTTCTTGGTGCCTTCTTGGTGTCTTCTTGGTGTCTTCTTGGTGCCTTCTTAGTGTCTTCTTGGCTCTTCTTCGTGTCTTCTTGGCTCTTCTTCGTGTCTTCTTGGTGCCTTCTTGGTGTCTTCTTGGTGTCTTCTTGGCGTCTTCTTGGCGCCTTCTTGGCGCCTTCTTGGTGTCTTCTTGGTGTCTTCTTGGTGTCTTCTTGGTGCCTTCTTGGCGCCTTCTTCGTGTCTATCTTGGTGCCTTCTTTGTGTCTATTTTGGCGCCTTCTTCGTGTCTATCTTGGTGTCTTCTTGGTGTCTTCTTGGTGCCTTCTTGGTGTCTTCTTGGTGTCTTCTTGGTGCCTTCTTGGTGTCTTCTTGGTGTCTTCTTGGTGCCTTCTTAGTGTCTTCTTGGTGCCATCTTGGCGCTTCTTGGCGCCTTCTTCGTGCCTTCTTGTTGTCATCTTGGCGCCTTCTTCGTGCCTTCTTGTTGTCTTCTTGGCGCCTTCTTCGTGTCTTCTTGGCTCTTCTTCGTGTCTTCTTGGCTCTTCTTCGTGTCTTCTTGGTGCCTTCTTCGTGTCTTCTTGGCGCCTTCTTGACGCCTTCTTGGCGCCTTCTTGGTGCCTTCTTGGTGTCTTCTTGGCGCCATCTTGACGCTTCTTGGCGCCTTCTTCGTGCCTTCTTCGTGTCTTCTTGGCGCCTTCTTCGTGTCTTCTTGGTGCCTTCTTCGTGTCTTCTTGGTGCCTTCTTCGTGTCTTCTTGGTGACTTCTTCGTGCCTTCTTGGCGCCTTCTTCGTGCCTTCTTGGCGCCTTCTTCGTGTCTTCTTGGCGCCTTCTTCGTGTCTTCTTGGCGCCTTCTTCGTGTCTTCTTGGCGCCTTCTTCATGTCTTCTTCGTGTCTTCTTGCTGCCATCTTGGTGCTTCTTCGTGTCCTCTAGATGCTCCTGTGTCTGAGCTTCATAAATCAGTGGTTAAACTATGTACCACTATATTGTAGTGTTGCAAACAAAGTACAAGTGATCAAAGATTCCAGAGCCCTAGAAAAATTAAAAGATAAAAAAAATTCTAAGAATTTGTACTTTAAGGATTATAAAATAATTTAAAAGTTTAAATAGTTCACCTCGTCCTAATTGAAAAATAAATGTAAATAAAAATATATATTTATATTATCCTCTTGTCCGTAAAAGTCCAATCTGTTAACACATAAAATGAATTACCGTAACCCATACATTAAATTGCACAAAGAAAAAAAAATAAGCCAGAATTACAATTTTTTTAATTCTCTACTACTTCCTTCAAAAAATACTGTTAAAAGTGATCAAACTGTCTTGTGTTTCCCAAAATGGTATAAATAAGAATGACCGAACATCGCTCACAAAATAAGCTGTAATACAGATCCATCAACGGAAAAATAAAGAAAATTATAGGTCTCAGGAAATTAATAAATAAATATATACAGTGCAGACCAAAAGTTTGGACACACCTTCTCATTTAAAGATTTTTCTGTATTTTCATGACTTTGAAAATTGTACATTCACGCTGAAGGCATCAAAACTATGAATTAACGCATGTGGAATTATATACTTAACAAAAAAATGTGAAACAACTGTAAATATGTCTTATATTCTAGGTTCTTCAAAGTAGCCACCTTTTGCTTTGATGACTGCTTTGCACACTCTTGGCATTCTCTTGATGAGCTTCAAGAGGTAGTCACCGGAAATGGTTTTCACTTCACAGGTGTGCCCTGTCAATTTTGATAAGTGGGATTTCTTGCCTTATAAATGGAGTTGGGACCATCAGTTGTGTTGTGCACAAGTCAGGTGGATACACAGCTCATAGTCCTACTGAATAGACTGTTAGAATTTGTATTATGGCAAGAAAAAAAGCAGCTAAGTAAAGAAAAACGAGTGGCCATCATTACTTTAAGAAATGAAGGTCAGTAAGTCTGAAAAATTGGGAAAACTTTGAAAGTGTCCCCAAGTGCAGTTGCAAAAACCATCAAACGCTACAAAGAAACTGGCTCACATGAGGACCGCCCCAGGAAAGGAAGACCAAGAGTCACCTCTGCTTCTGAGGACAAGTTTATCCGAGTCACTAGCCTCAGAAATCGCAGGTTAACAGCAGCTCAGATTAGAGACCAGATCAATGCCACACAGAGTTCTAGCAGCAGACACATCTCTTCAACAACTGTTAAGAGGAGACTTTGTGCAGCAGGCCTTCATGGTAAAATAGCTGCTAGGAAACCACTGCTAAGGACAGACAACAAGCAGAAGAGACTTGTTTGGGCTAAAGAACACAAGGAATGGACATTAGACCCGTGGAAATCTGTGCTTTGGTCTGATGAGTCCAAATTTGAGATCTTTGGTTCCAACCACCGTGTCTTTGTGCGACGCAGAAAAGGTGAACGGATGGACTCTACATGCCTGGTTCCCACCGTGAACCATTGAGGAGGAGGTGTGATGGTGTGGGGGTGCTTTGCTGGTGACACTGTTGGGGATTTATTCAAAATTGAAGGCATACTGAACCAGCATGGCTACCACAGCATCTTGCAGCGGCATGCTATTCCATCCGGTTTGCGTTTAGTTGGACCATCATTTATTTTCAACAGGACAATGACCCCCAAACATACCTCCAGGCTGTGTAAGGGCTATTTGATCAAGAAGGAGAGTGATGGGGTGCTACGCCAGATGACCTGGCCTCCACAGTCACCAGACTTGAACCCAATCAAGATGGTTTGGGGAGAGCTGGTCCGCAGAGTGAAGGCAAAAGGGCCAACAAGTGCTAAGCATCTCTGGGAACTCCTTCAAGATTGTTGGAAGACCATTTCCGGTGACCACCTCTTGAAGCTCATCAAGAGAATGCCAAGAGTGTGCAAAGCAGTCATCAAAGCAAAAGGTGGCTACTTTGAAGAACCTAGAATATAAGACATATTTTCAGTTGTTTCACACTTTTTTGTTAAGTATATAATTCCACATGTGGTAATTCATAGTTTTGATGCATTCAGTGTGAATGTACAATTTTCATAGTCAAGAAAATACAGAAAAATCTTTAAATGAGAAGGTGTGTCCAAACTTTTGGTCTGTACTGTATATATATATATATATATATATATATATATATATATATATATATATATATATATATATATATATATATATATATTTTTCTCAAAGTTCAGAATTTTTTTTAAATCAACAAAACATGCAAACATATATGTATGTAGCGTCGGCGTCCCTGCCTCCTGCTAGGCAGGGACGCCGTTCCCCTCACCTCTCCGCTCCGTGTCCGGCGGCTTCCTCCCGCTCTGCTGGCAGCGCGTGCTGCTTCCCGGCCTCTGTGCTTAGGGCGCGCGCGCACTCCCCCTCTCTTAAAGGGGCCGCGCGCGCTGTCCTAAGGAGTCCCCGGCCAATGGCCGGAGTACCTCACCATATATAAGGCACCTCCTCCAAAATGGAGGTGCCCGAGCAATGTTGTTGCAAAGCCTTTCAACTCTGCTTCAGCCCTCAGGTCCCGTTACCAGTTACCTGCCAGTTACCTGCCAGTCACCTGCCAGTCACCTGCCAGATTCCTGCCTGTTACTTGTCTATCTGCGGTCCGACAGTCTGCCTACCAGCCCTGCCAGTCTGTCTATGGATCAGTCTGCCCGCTCACCTGGGAGCGCTTACCTACTACCTGTCTGCTAGCCTACCTGGAGGCTCCGCCGTCACGTGCTGTGACCACCTGCCTGTCCAGAGACTCTTGCCCGCTCACCTGGGAGCGCTCACCTGCTACCTGCCTGTTAGCCTACCTGGAGGCTCCGCCGTCACGTGCTGTGACCACCTGCCTGTCCAGAGACTCTTGCCCGCTCACCTGGGAGCGCTCACCTGCTACCTGCCTGTTCGCCTACCTGGAGGCTCCGCCGTCACGTGCTGTGACCACCTGCCTGTCCAGAGACTCTTGCCCGCTCACGTGGGGGCGCTCACCTGCTACCTGCCTGCTAGCCTACCTGGAGGCTCTGCCATCACGGGCCGTGACCACCTGCCTGTCCAGAGACTCTTGCCCGCTCACCTGGGAGCGTCCACCTGCTACCTGCTTGCTAGCCTACCTGGAGGCTCTGCCGTCACTTGCCGTGACCACCCGCCTGTCAAGAGACTGTCCCCGTCACTTGCCGTGACCTCCTGCCCTTCTACCCAGAGACTGTCCCCGTCACTTGCCGTGACCTCCAGCCCCTCTACCCAGAGACTGTCCCCGTCACCTGCCGTGTCCTTCTGCCCTTCTACCCAGAGACTGTCCCCGTCACCTGTCGTGACTACCTGCCCGCCTTCCCTGGGAGCCACCCGCTTCCTTACAAGGACTGCCCCCTTGTATAGTTGCTCAGAGGTTCCACCTCCCAGACCCGTTACAGTTTGCTCGGGCCATGGAACCCGGTGGCACCCAAACTCCCTCGCTCTCGGACCTATGCCATGAACTGTCCCGTCATAGGTCCCAACAGGAGTCCATCCTGAGCCACCTGCGGAACGTCAACTCTCGCCTGGACACTCTGACTGCTCCACCTGCAACCACCGCTAGTGTCTTGATTCGTAACCCGGCAGCGCCGCTCCCCACCAATACCATGGCATCCTGCCCCGGTCCCTGGCTTTCTGCATCTCCTCGCTTCGGAGGTGACCCCGCTCAAGCTCGGGGCTTCATAAACCAGTGCACCCTACACTTTGAACTCCTGGCCCACCAGTTTATCTCCGACCGAGCCAAAGTGGCATTCATCATGTCCCATCTCACTGGGGAGGCACTGGCATGGCTTAACCCTCTGTGGGAGAGAGGGGATCCCCTGGTGTCCGACCTGTCGTCTTTCCTCGCTGCTTTCCGAAGGGTCTTCGATGAACCAGGACGAAAGACCTCATCTGCCTCCTCTTTGCTACGTCTCCGCCAAGGGAGTCTCACCGTGGGCCAATATGCCATACGATTCCGCACCCTCGCTTCTGTGCTTGCCTGGGATAATGAGGCCCTGGTGTCCGTCTTCTGGGAGGGCCTTTCCGGTCGGATTAAAGATGAGCTCGCCGGTCGGGACATTCCTACCACCCTGGATGACCTGGTGTCTCTGGCTACCCGGATTGACATCCGGTTTCTAGAACATACCAAAGAGACCACCCGTGAGAGAAGGTTTCCCCGCCTAGCTCCTACTTTCCAGAAACCTGTCACCTCTTCTGTCACTCCCCGGGTGCACTCACCCGAGTCCATGCAGATCGACCAGACCAAGTTGGTCAAATCTCGCCAAAAGTCACGCCGAGCCGAGGGGAGCTGCTTCTATTGTGGCAGTAAGGAGCACCTGATTCGTTCCTGCCCGGAGAGGCCGGGAAACTCCAGTGTCTAGGACCACTCGGAGAGGTCGCCCTAGACAAAAATAAGTCCTCTCCAACCCTGACTTTGTCTGTATCTATCTCCTGGGGAGAGAACCGTCACTTTGAACTCGCCCACCTGGACTCTGGATCCGCTGGAAACCTCATCTCTCAGTCCCTGGTTGAGAAATACCGCATTCCCACCAAGTCTCTGGCTGAACCTTTGTCAGTCGCCTCCGTGGATGGAAGACTCCTTCCGGTGACCATCCTGCTCGTCACGGAACCCATAACCCTGCAGGTGGGAATGCTGCACTCTGAGGTAATCTCCTTCCATGTGTTGTCCGGACTCTCCCACTCCCTATTGCTAGGTCTACCTTGGCTCCAGACACATGAACCCGTGTTGAACTGGCATTCCGGTGAAGTACTCCGGTGGGGGCCGGCCTGCCATAAGACCTGCCTGGTTCCGGTTCGTCCGGTTCGTCCTCCACCTATCCCAGCTAATTTACCCGGTCTTCCGGCTCCTTACTGGCCCTATGCTGACGTCTTCGGTAAGAAGGAAGCAGAGACAGTGCCACCTCATAGGCCATATGATTGCCCGATCGACCTAGTACCCGGCGCCACTCCACCCCGTGGGCGTATTTATCCGTTGTCTGCGGCAGAAACCCGGGCCATGTCTGAGTACATAGAGGAGAATCTGGCCACTGGATTCATCCGGAAGTCTACTTCCCCGGCTGGAGCCGGATTCTTCTTTGTAAAAAAAAAAGATGGCTCGCTTCGCCCCTGTATTGACTATAGAGGACTCAATCAGATCACGGTTAAAAATAAATACCCCCTTCCGCTCATCTCTGAGTTATTTGAATGCCTTAAAGGCGCCAGGATCTTTTCCAAGCTGGATCTACGTGGAGCATATAACCTGGTCCGTATCCGTCAGGGAGACGAGTGGAAAATAGTATTCAATACCCGGGACGGACACTATGAGTACCGTGTGATGCCCTTCGGTCTCTGCAATGCTCCCGCCGTCTTCCAAGAACTGGTCAACGACATCTTCCGTGACCTTCTTTACTCCTGCGTGGTGGTATACCTGGACGACATCTTGGTCTTCTCTCCGGATCTTCCCACACACCGGAGGGATGTTCGTCAGGTCCTGCTTAGGCTCAGGCAGAACCACCTCTATGCTAAATACGAGAAGTGCCTTTTTGAGCAGACCTCTCTTCCTTTCCTGGGCTATGTTATCTCCCAGACAGGCTTGCGAATGGATCCCGAGAAGCTCTCTGCTGTCCTAAAGTGGCCCCGCCCGGAGGGCTTGAAGGCGATACAGCGGTTCCTGGGCTTCGCTAATTACTATCGTCTTTTCATTCCTCACTTCTCGTCACGGACTGCGCCCATATCTGCGCTCACCCGTAAGGGAGCAAATCCCAAGGTATGGTCATCCGAAGCTGAGGAGGCCTTCCTTTCCCTAAAACAAGCCTTCTCCTCTGCCCCTGTGCTGCACCGTCCAGACTGCAACAAACAGTTCTACCTGGAGGTTGATGCCTCCTCCTCTGGAGCCGGAGCGGTGCTCACCCAAAAGTCTTCCTCCGGGAGAATGGTAACCTGCGGCTTTTTCTCTAAAATCTTCTCCTCCTCTGAGCGCAATTACTCCATAGGAGACCGAGAACTGCTAGCCGTTAAATTGGCGCTGGAGGAGTGGCGTTACCTGCTTGAAGGGGCTCTTTACCCGGTGATCATCTACACGGATCACAAGAACCTGGCATATCTCCAAAATGCCCAGAGACTTAATCCACGTCAGGCCCGGTGGTCTTTGTTTTTTGCCCGCTTCGATTTCATCCTTCATTTCCGCCCGGCGGACAAAAATGTCAAAGCTGATGCCTTGTCCCGATCCTTCCTGTCCTCCGACCAAGAGGAGGAGCCTATGCACATTATCGACCCCTCCAAGGTGATGAATGTGGCCCCCTTGGATTTGACTCGTCTTCCACCCGGCAAGACGTTCGTGGCACCTCCAGACCGTGAGAGGGTTCTTCGCTGGGGTCATTCTTCTAAACTAGCTGGCCATGCCGGCCAAAAAAAACCCTTCCTACTCATTTCCCGGCATTACTAGTGGTCTACCCTGCGTAAGGATGTGGTAGACTTCGTCTCTGCCTGTTCATCTTGTGGCCGCAACAAAGTTCCCAGACACTTACCAGCTGGTCATCTCCTGCCGCTTCCCATACCTGTTGCCCCGTGGCAACACATCGCTATGGACTTCATTACCGATCTTCCTGTCTCTGCCGGGTGTACTGTCATTTGGGTGGTCGCGGACCGCTTCTCTAAAATGGCCCACTTCTTTCCCCTGCCTGGTCTTCCGTCTGCACCTGAGCTGGCTAAGGACTTTATCCGCCATATCTTCCGTCTCCATGGCCTACCCCTCCACATCATGTCGGATCGAGGGGTTCAGTTTACCTCACGCTTCTGGAGAGCCACATGTAAACTGCTGGACGTCACCCTGGACTTCTCCTCCGCTTACCACCCTCAGTCCAATGGTCAAGTGGAGCGGATCAATCAGATCCTTACCAGCTATCTCCGGCACTTTGTTAATGCCCACCATTCTGATTGGGTGGACCTCCTTCCTTGGGCCGAGTTCTCTTATAATAACCACGAGAGCGAATCCTCTTCCAAGTCCCCGTTCTTTATTGTCTATGGCCAGCACCCCCGGATTCCGTTTCCCGTCTCCGCCTCTGTGGACAACCCTGCCGCACAGTCTCTTGTCTGCGAGTTTTCTACCATTTGGGAGAGTACTAGATCTGCACTTCTTCAGTCCTCCGAGCGGATGAAGCGATATGCTGATAAGAGACGTCTGGATCCGCCTCAATTCCGTCCGGGAGACAAGGTTTGGCTCTCTTCCAAACATGTACGGCTCAAGATACCCTCCTACAAGTTAGGTCCTCGCTTCATCGGTCCTTTCGAAATCCTCAGGCAAATTAATCCAGTGGCCTACAAATTAAAACTCCCGGCCACCTTACGGATTCTCAACTCCTTCCACATATCTCTCCTCAAACCCGTTGTCTTTAACTCTTTTTCCAACAATCCAGGTACTCCTCCTGCTCCGGTTTCCGCTGAAGACGTCTTTGAGGTAGAGAGTATTCTGGCCACTAAGAGGGTAAGAGGAAAGACTTTTTTTTTGGTAGATTGGAAGGGGTTTGGTCCTGAGGAGAGAACATGGGAGCCCCGGGAGGACATCCATGCCCCTCTCATCCTTGCTAAATTTCTCTCTGGCCTAAAAAAGGGGGGGCCTAAAGGGGGGGATACTGTAGCGTCGGCGTCCCTGCCTCCTGCTAGGCAGGGACGCCGTTCCCCTCACCTCTCCGCTCCGTGTCCGGCGGCTTCCTCCTGCTCTGCTGGCAGCGCGCGCTGCTTCCCGGCCTCTGTGCTTAGGGCGCGCGCTCCCCCTCTCTTAAAGGGGCCGCGCGCGCCGTCCTAAGGAGTCCCCGGCCAATGGCCGGAGGACCTCACCATATATAAGGCACCTCCTCCAAAATGGAGGTGCCCGAGCAATGTTGTTGCAAAGCCTTTCAACTCTGCTTCAGCCCTCAGGTCCCGTTACCAGTTACCTGCCAGTTACCTGCCAGTCACCTGCCAGATTCCTGCCTGTTACTTGTCTATCTGCGGTCCGACAGTCTGCCTACCAGCCCTGCCAGTCTGTCTATGGATCAGTCTGCCCTCTCACCTGGGAGCGCTCACCTACTGTAACATACCTGGCGGCGTCCTTGCATAGTGGTCCATCTCCCACTGTGCAAGAGCGCGCACTTGATCTCCAGTCCAGGGTGTCTCTCTGGCTTCCCTCCATGCTGTCTGTTTGCTTCTGTGTCTGCTGCTTAAGGGCGGCGCCCGATCACTTCCTGCTTTTTGTACCTGCTGCAGGCACACCCCTTGTGCGTCCTCAGCCTATTGCTGTCTATCACCTGGTATTTAAACCAGCTGCCCCAATTAACTGATGCCTGAGCATCTTGCCCTGTCAGTTGGCTTTTGTCTCTGACATGCTAGGTCCTGTCTATGTTACCTGTCTTGCAGTATCTGTTTCCATGTCTGTACTGTGTCCTATCTGTGTACCTTAACCTGCAGTCTGTACTCGTTCCTTGCCTGTTCGTTCCGCCTTCCTGGAGGCTGTATTTCCAGGCCAGTCTGAACACGCTCCTTGCCTGTTCGTCCCGCCTCTCTGGGGGCCGTATTCCCAGACCCGCTCCTGTATCCCGCTGCAGTGTCGGTCTCTTCCGTACACTCAGTTCCAGTCTGAACTCTCTCCTATCTTTTACCTGTTTTTTTCTCTATGTCCGTTCCTTTCCTTTTTCTGCAGAGTCTGTACTCGTACCTAACTCCTGCTCGTTGTCACTGTACTTCCGTTTGTGAGTTTGTGGTCCACTCGCTACTTCTCTGCAAGTACCCTGTGGGTATCTGGTTCTGCCTTTCCCTTCTAGTCTGTTCTGTGTGAACAGAGCCTTGTCCACCGCGTCTGCGGTTTTCGCTTTGCCCAGCTCTGTCCACCGCGTCTGCGGTTTTCGCTTTGCTCAGCTCTGTCCACCGCGTCTGCGGTTTTCGCTTTGCTCAGCTCTGTCCACCGCGTCTGCGGTTTTCGCTTTGCTCAGCTCTGTCCACCGCGTCTGCGGTTTTCGCTTTGCTCAGCTCTGTCCACCGCGTCTGCGGTTTTCGCTTTGCCCAGCTTTGTCCACCGCGTCTGCGGTTTTCGCTTTGCTCAGCTCTGTCCACCGCGTCTGCGGTTTTCGCTTTGCTCAGCTCTGTCCACCGCGTCTGCGGTTTTCGCTTTGCTCAGCTCTGTCCACCGCGTCTGCGGTTTTCGCTTTGCTCAGCTCTGTCCGCCGCGTCTGCGGTTTTCGCTTTGCCCAGCTTTGTCCGCCGCGTCTGCGGTTTTCGCTTTGCTCAGCTCTGTCCGCCGCGTCTGCGGCTTTCGCTTTGCTCAGCTCTGTCCGCCGCGTCTGCGGTTTTCGCTTTGCTCAGCTCTGTCCGCCGCGTCTGCGGTTTTCGCTTTGCTCAGCTCTGTCCGCCGCGTCTGCGGTTTTCGCTTTGCTCAGCTCTGTCCACCGCGTCTGCGGTTTTCGCTTTGCCCAGCTTTGTCCACCGCGTCTGCGGTTTTCGCTTTGCTCAGCTCTGTCCGCCGCGTCTGCGGTTTTCGCTTTGCTCAGCTCTGTCCACCGCGTCTGCGGTTTTCGCTTTGCTCAGCTCTGTCCGCCGCGTCTGCGGTTTTCGCTTTGCTCAGCTCTGTCCGCCGCGTCTGCGGTTTTCGCTTTGCTCAGCTCTGTCCGCCGCGTCTGCGGCTTTCGCTTTGCTCAGCTCTGTCCGCCGCGTCTGCGGTTTTCGCTTTGCTCAGCTCTGTCCGCCGCGTCTGCGGTTTTCGCTTTGCTCAGCTCTGTCCGTCGCGTCTGCGGTTTTCGCTTTGCTCAGCTCTGTCCGCCGCGTCTGCGGTTTTCGCTTTGCTCTGCTCTGTCCGCCGCGTCTGCGGTTTTCGCTTTGCTCTGCTCTGTCCACCGCGTCTGCGGTTTTCGCTTTGCTCAGCTCTGTACACCGCGTCTGCGGTTTCGCTTTGCTCGGCCCTGTCCACCGCGTCTGCGGTTTCGCTTTGCTCGGCCCTGTCCACTGCATCTGCGGTTTCGAATTTGTCTCCCAGTCTGTAGTGGACCCTACCCAGCCTGCGCTCTAGTCTGCCTGTCCCTGTATTCCCCGGTGTGGGTCAACAGCCGTGTCCGGAGTCTGACCTGGAGTAGACCCTGGTTCCTCTGCTCGGTTCCTCCCTGGTGCACTGGCGTCGTATGCCGTCGTGCGACCTTGGTCGGATCGGGCAGATACTTAGTTACGCCCCTCCAGGCACTCTCCGGTTCATGGCACAGTGGAATCACTACATAAACAAGCACACGCCAGCCAGTCCGGGCGTGTGCATTACACCTACTACCTGTCTGCTAGGCTACCTGGAGGCTCCGCCGTCACGTGCTGTGACCACCTGTCTGTCCAGAGACTCTTGCCCGCTCACCTGGGAGCGCTCACCTGCTACCTGCCTGTTAGCCTACCTGGAGGCTCCGCCGTCACGTGCTGTGACAACCTGCCTGTCCAGAGACTCTTGCCCGCTCACCTGGGAGCGCTCACCTGCTACCTGCCTGTTCGCCTACCTGGAGGCTCCGCCGTCACGTGCTGTGACCACCTGCCTGTCCAGAGACTCTTGCCCGCTCACCTGGGAGCGCTCACCTGCTACCTGCCTGCTAGCCTACCTGGAGGCTCTGCCGTCACGGGCCGTGACCACCTGCCTGTCCAGAGACTCTTGCCCGCTCACCTGGGAGCGTCCACCTGCTACCTGCTTGCTAGCCTACCTGGAGGCTCTGCCGTCACTTGCCATGACCACCCGCCTGTCAAGAGACTGTCCCCTTCACTTGCCGTGACCTCCTGCCCTTCTACCCAGAGACTGTCCCTGTCACTTGCCGTGACCTCCAGCCCCTCTACCCAGAGACTGTCCCCGTCACCTGCCGTGTCCTTCTGCCCTTCTACCCAGAGACTGTCCCCGTCACCTGCCGTGTCCTTCTGCCCTTCTACCCAGAGACTGTCCCCGTCACTAGCCGTGACTACCTGCCCGCCTTCCCTGGGAGCCACCCGCTTCCTTACAAGGACGGCCCCCTTGTATAGTTGCTCAGAGGTTCCACCTCCCAGACCCGTTACAATGTATATATTGATGGCCGACAGTATTGGCAGCCTTGAAATTGTTCCAGAAAATGAAGTATTTTCCCATCACCCATGACAGCACACCTTGAGAGAGGGATCCCCACCAAGGACAGGAAACCGTCTGAAATAAACGGGCTGGACCTCTCCCTTGCTTCAGTTGGTTTCCTGTCCTTGATGGGAACCTGTCTGAAAGAAGATGTCCATACTTACCTGGGCCTGTTCCGGTGTGGAAGAGCGGGCACCAGCCTGTGCATGGGGTTCCAGGTTCCAGAAGCGCCGTGCGCGGTTCCCTGGATCCATGTCCGACCGTGCGCAGGCGGTGAGGAGGGCTCTGGCTCCCCTCAGACCGCTGCGCTGTCCTCTCCCTGCCAAAGGCTCATGGCTGGCCGCATGCCGGGAGCGACGTCTTCTGGGTGTGACGCACCTGACGTCACTGCGCGGTGCACGCTGGGAGAGACGTGCCCGATGTCATCGGGTGGCACCCGGATCCATCATGGCGGCGCCCTGTAAGTGCTTGCCGGCGGTTTTTTGAAAACTCGGTCGTCGCGCATCAGGAGGGGAGAGGACACCTGAACCGGAGGAGGTTCCGGATGTGCCCTATTTAAGGTGGGGGGTTGTCCTGGTCAAACGCTGCCTATACTCGTGCTTGTGGTATAGCAGTTATGGCAGACAAGGACAGCCAGAAGCAGCAGCAGCTGACCCCTCCATCTCAACAACGCCAGCGGAAGAAGCAGTCGGACGCCTCTCACACGGACAGCCGCTCCAGCAACCGTAGCGGCAGCAGGAGAAATAAGGTGTCGGACACTTCAGGGCCATCCAGAAGGATTCATCTTATGTCCCTCCACAGCCTCCAAATCCGGTACCCTTTTGTGAGTTCAGGGGTGAGTGATCTTTGTGAATGTCACTTAATAGTAATGGAAAGTTATTTGCGTCATTCCTTAGGAACCTAAGAAGAGTAGCGCCAAACAGAAGCACAGGGTTTGCGCCTTATATCAAGTCCCCCTTTACATAGATTGGCAGAAACAGCTTTGTGCTAGCTGTATTAACCAAACCATAGCGGAGAGCACCCCGGATTTTGCTTCTAATTTGAGGTCCGTTATCCGTACAGAGGTTCAAGAATCCCTAAAAGGTTTACTTAAGGGGAAAAAGAGGATCCAATAAGGATATCTCCTCTGACTATGATTCATCCTCCCAGTCAGAGGATCCATGCCTCAGTGATTCATCATCCTGCTCTTCATCAGACCGTGGTAGGTCCTGTTTCCCTATTGAGGGTACGGACAAGTTGGTCAGAGCAGTCAGATCTACCATGGGGTTGAGGGAGGAGAAGGCAGCCAGGTCCCTGGAAGACATTATGTTCGCAGGCCTGGAGGAAAAAAAGAGACTCTCCTTTCCAGGAGACCCTTATAGACCGGGAATGGAGGAAGCCTGAGAAATCGGGAGTGTTGCCCTCATCCTCTAAAAGAAGGTACCCCTTCGAGGATAGTGTCTCTGGGTCCTGGGATAAAATTCCTAAAGTTGACGGGTCTGTCGCCCGATCATTCAAAAAATCGTCCCTACCCCTGAAAGATTCAGGCAGTCTAAAGGATGCTCTAGATAAAAAGGCAGATTCCTTCCTGCGTCACACCTGGGAAGTGGCGGCAGGGGACCTGAAACCAGCGGTAGCAGGCACTTGTGTTGCTAGGTCACTCATGGTGTGGCTTCAACAATTAGAAGAGCATCTCAAGGGTAAAAAGATATCCAGAGATAAAATCCTCTCCAATCTACCTTTACTACAGGCAGCATCCGCTTTCCTAGCTGACTCCTCAGCGTATTTGGTTAAACTCGCTGCCAGGTCTGCTAACTTATCTAACATTTTATCCCAGCTTGGAAAGCCATTACTTCAAATCCCTAGGTGTTGAGTATAATAAAGAATGGCCTAAAGATACGCTTCAGTGAAGTCCCTCAACGAACCTTCATGATCACCTCCAGGAGGAAGTCCAGGGAGGAGCCGATAGCCCTAGAATCGGAGGTGCTACATTTAGTCAACAAAGCAGGTCCTTCACGAAGTTCCGAACTCACAATGGGGAAGGGGATTTTATTGCCCCCTATTTGTGATTTAAAAAAAAAAAACAAATGGGTCCTTAAGGACCATTATCAACCTCAAAGGTCTAAATCAGCTGATAGAGAACCAGACTTTCAAGATGGAATCGGTGAACTCGGCAGTAAAACTCCTACACCACAATTGTTTCCTGGCAGTTATCGACCTAAAAGATGCCTATTATCACGTCCCAATCCATCCAGATTACCAGAAATACCTAAGGGTAGCCCTATTCATCCAAGGGGAATTGAGGCATTTCCAGTTTACTGCCCTACCTTTTGGACTCTCAATAGCACCGAGAGTGTTTACAAAGGTTATAGCGGAGGTGACAGCTTTTCTCCGAATTAAAAACGTGGTGATTGTTCCCTACTTAGACGACTTTCTGGTAATAGGGAAATCGGAGGACCACTGTTCCTCTCAACTTTTAGAGGTCAGGACAGCCTTACATCAGCTAGGATGGTTGATTAAATATTCAAAAATCAAAACTATACCCCTCAAGGACTCAGATCTTTCTGGGCTTGGCCCTAAATTCCCAACTCCAAGCCTGCTTCCTCCCGGAGGACAAGGTTTACAAAATAATCAGCTTGGTCTCAAGGGCCATAAAGTCTCCAGTGATGTCCCTGAGAGGAGCAATGTCCCTACTGGGCTCCATAACGTCCTGTCTCCTGGCAGTCAAATGGGCCCAAGGTCATATGAGGCTTCTTCAGTGGGAGGTCCTGTCAGCGCAAAAATCCTTCAACGGACATTTAGAAAAAAGACTATCTCTTTCCTTGGAGATGGTAGACTCCTTCTCATGGTGGACACACAGGGAGAATGTGACCTCGGGCTTGCAGTGGTCCAGACCAGTCGACTATACAATTACAACCGATGCAAGTGGCTCTGGCTGGGGGGGGGTGTCATCTAGCAGATCTCTCGGTTCAGGGGATCTGGCTACATCACGAAATAGGGACATCATCGAACCTAAAAGAGATTTTGGCAGTGGAGAGATCCCTGATAGGCTTCCTTCCCCACATACAGGGTCGCCATGTCCAGATCAGGTCCGTCAATCGGATGACAGTGGCTTTTATATAAATCAGGGAGGAACAAGATCATGCTCCTGTAAAGGACATATTGATATTCATGCTATGGCAACTCCATTTTGCCTGCTTGCTTCAAAATCATGTTATTATACTCTTTGCATAACATACATTCTTTCCTTCTTTCCTCTTGATTCACATGCAACTTTCCCACACTAACCTTTTCTCTCAAGAACATTCTATGAGACACCCTGCTCCTGTTATCTAGCTAATCTGAGCCGGGATGTATAACCTTGTAACTTTCCATCGTACACCAACTAACGATAATATGACCATATCTGTATTTCCGTAATAATTGTACTAACATTGGTTCAAGATTGTAGTATGGGTGAAGGTGATTGGCTATTGATATACTCAAAACAATATAAAATTCTAAGTAGAAATAAACGGGGTTAGAGATTCTTGAATTCTCCCATACAGAGCTTTGCCTCCATCTGGTTTTCTATTGGATTGCACAATCAACCTTGTAACATAATAATTTGACACTCACTTGGTCAACCGTGAAGGGTCATTACTGCCCTCCTTCAACACTCCCTTATGGTAGTGGCAAACAGAATCCTGCAACTAGCAGAACAACATCTCCCATCCCTCAGTGCTCTTTACATCCGGGGGGTAGAATATTCAAAGGCAGATTTCCTCAGTTTCTACACTTTAAGACAAGGAGAGTGGGCACTAAACCCGATAGTCTTCCAACAGATTACCCAACTATGGGGGTCACCGGACATAGATTTGTTCGCCACCAGGTTGAACAGGAAGGTGGAGAGATTCTGTTCACTAGATCCGACAGAGAATCCCTATGCTGTAAACGTTCTCCAGATACCCTGGAAGTTCAGGAGGGCCTACGCTTTTCCACCGATAGTAATGATCCCGGCAGTTGTGAGGAAAATTTGGGAGGATGGGGCAAGGATAATTCTGATAGCCCCCATTTGGCCAAAAAGACCCTGTTTCTCCCTGCTTTGCCTACTGTCAGTCTCGGATTCCTGGGTTCTGCCGGATCGGCCGGACCTTCTCATCCAGGGGCCGATGTTCCATGCACAAGCCAAAGGTTTCCATCAGGCGGCTTGGAATTTGAGAGGTTGTTACTGAGCAATAGTGGGATTTCACCGGTCCTAGCTTCCACCCTATTGGGTAGCAGGAAGCCTACAGCAACTAAGATTTATAGCAGAATCTGGGGAAAATTCCTAAATTTTATAGACTCCCCCGTTGTCGAATAAACCTCCAATTAAAGATGTCCTAGAGTTTTTACAAAAGGGACGTGACCTGGCATTAGCTACGGGAACATTTAGAGTTCAGGTGTCCGCCCTAGGGGCGCTCTATAATTGCAACCTGGCGGGGAACATCTGGGTCTCTAGATTCATTAAATCCTGTTCAAGAACTAAGCCAACTTGGGCTCTCAGAGTTCCTCCCTGTGACCTGAATTTGGTTTTAAACGCACTCTCTGGTGACCCATTTGAACCCCTGCAGGTTATCTCTCCAAAGTTCCTCACCCTCAAAAACATTCTCCAAGTGGCCCTATCATCGGCCCGTAGGGTGAGTGACCTGCAGGCCCTTTCTGTGGATTCCCCCATACACCCAAATTCATGATGACCGGGTCATCCTACGTACAGATCCAGCATACCTTCCGAAAGTAGTTTCCAGATTCCACTGTAATCAAGAGATTGTGCTTCCCTCATTCTGCAGTAACCCAAAAACCCCTGGGGAGGTTAGATTCCACAATCTAGATGTTAGAAGGGCTTTACTACAGTACATAGACATGATTAGTCAGTGGAGGAAGGACCACTCCTTGTTTCTGGCCTTTCAGGGGAGTAGGATAGGTCACGGGGTGTCAAAGGGAACTATTTCTAGGTGGCTTCGGGAGGCCATTTGTCTAGCTTACATATCTACAGGTGTTCCGGCACCGGACGGTATTAAAGCTCATTCCACCAGAGCTGTAGCCACCTCCTGGGCAGAGAGAACAGACGTCTCAATTGACCAGATATGTAAAGCTGCTACTTGTTCTGCACTATCCACCTTCTTCAAGCACTATAGGTTGGATCTATACTCCTCAGTCCTCACCTTTGGGAGAAGGCTACTTCATGCGGTGGTCCCTCCCTAGCTTGCTCATAGTCTCCAAAATTCTCTCAAGGTGTGCTGTAATGGGTGAGGGGGAAAACACCAAGGTTACTTACCGGTAGCCGGTTTTTCCTGAACCAATGACAGCACCCGTAGTCCCCCCCCTGTCTTTCTCACATTTTGGGTGATTATATATTTTGTAGGTGTTGGTTATGTGTCTAACCTTTTCTGAAGGTCCTCTCAATGCTCTGTAATCCAACTGAAGCGAGGGAGAGGTACCACCCATTTATTTCAGACGGTTTCCTGCCCTTGGTTGCTTGGTGGGGTTGATCCCTCTTTCAAGGTGTGCTGTCATGGGTTCAGGAAAAAAAACTGCTACCGGTAAGTAACCTTGGTGTTTCTCCCAGAAAATTATCACAGTTCCACGTTTTGTTATACATGTTTATTTCCTTTGTGTGTATTAGAACAACACAAAAAACAGAGGAGAAAAAAAGGCAAATTGGACATATCACACACAACCCCAAAAAATGGTCCAAACAATGACCACTCCATCCTAATGGGTATTTTAAAGCCCCGGTCTAGGGATCTGTGGGGGTGTAAGATGAGAGCAACCCTTTAAAAGTGTTATCCACTATTTTATATTAATGGCCTATTCTTAGATTAATGGGGGCTGACTCCTAGCACCCCCCCCCCATCAGCTTTCGCCTACACTGGATGTGAACCGCATACTTGGTCTATTTTAGCCTTTATTACGCCGCACTTCTTCTTCATTTTTCTGTTTGATGCAGCAGGGCAATGTCTTGACTTCTCTTGTTTGTGAGAACAATATTTTTGGGAACTCATAAATCATTCATTATCCCTTTTCCCCTTCAGGCTTTCTGCCCATTAAAGGGAATCTGACAATAAAATCAACCACCCTAAAACAGCAATTATGGGCATGCAGGTCTCTGAAGTGTAAATCCATTGACACCTTTATATCTTTTATCTATTGCTCCTTTTTTTGCATTTTGATCCGTATACAAATTGGATGTGTTTAAAAAAAATGTTCTTGCCTTGAAATAATCTCTTTAAATGTGTTTACAGTGTACTGTGTAATTTGCTGTGTCCCCTGGCTAGGGGAGGAAACATAAGTGAAAATACTGAAGACATGATAGGGACTCTCAACTGCTTGTTTGTGTGAGGGAACACATTTCTTTCTCTGTTTCCTTTATCACAGGAACAAATGCTTGAGCCTTGTCTCCAGCTCTCTGAGCTCATCATAAATTAAGCCAGATACATAGTAACTGTGACTGCTATTGATGAGCTCTTATGTCACTGACTTGATTTATGATGAGCTCACAGGACTGGTGACTTGGCAGAAACACTCACTCCTGTGATGAAACAAACAACCAGGAAAATGTGTTCCTTCACTCAAGCAAGCAGCTGAGAAGTCCCTGTCATGTCTTCAGTATATTCACTTATGCTTCTGTCCCTGGCCAAGAGCTGTGTATGCACGAGCATCAGCTACAGCATCTCTGCATGGTCAGACACAGCCATTACACAGTACACAGCAGTGGCACATTTATGGAGCTTATCTTAGCACAGGATGATTTTTTTTAAACACATCCAATTGTGCAACTCATTAGTATTTCAAGATCTATTGATTAAAATGAACTTTTGCTTGTGGGGAAAACCCCTTCAAGGAAGTTAACCTTAGGAATTGAATATGCCATATTCTGATTGCGTATATATTAAAATACGATACTTCTTTCAGTGGCTTCTATAACAGCCCATCGGCACCCTGAGGTCACATTCTAGGGGTGCTGACGTCCACTCCCTTTATCTGACTGCTTACAATGCTAGTGTCGCTGATGAGGTTAATCTACCAACATCCATGTTCTCTCTAAGCCCGGCCATTACGTCAGGATGTTGGCTTTTAGATGCAGCCTGCATCAGTTGGGGATGGTGCCTCACTTTGATTTTTGGAATCATCATATTGCAAGAACCACCCTCTTATGGTGTACTTTTGGTAAAAGGGGTGAATAAGTCTCCAAATTCTTTACATTGTTTTGTTTCTCTTCATGTTAGGTGCTGCAAAAAAAAAAGTAGAGGTCCATTCTTGTAGCCAGGGCTGTGGAGTCGGTAAGCCACAGTTGCGACTCCGACTCCGACTCCTGGATTTTATCAGGTTCCGACTCCGACTCCTTCATAAATGGCCAATTCGTAACAATAAATTTACTGTTGTAAAATATTAACATCATGCTTATTCAGTTTCTCACCATCATATAAGTAATCAGACCACTTAGATCAAAAACTATATTTATTAGAATACAATTAGAATATAGCAAATAACTTTTCTAAACTTTTCTAAACTCTTTTAAGTAAATATGCAATAAACACTGTTATGCAGTTAATAAGAAGAAATCTATAAATTTGTCCTCAGAAAAAGTATTGCCTCTGTCAGATCCTCCTTCATGGATGCCCTCAAATCTGATCTAATTATTTTGAGAGCAGAGAACAACCTCTCTACACTAACTTGGGTTGGTGGCAAAGCAGTAACCACTCGGGCAACATCTCTGACAATGTCAGGATACAGAGGAATCGCTTGTTGCACTGTTATTTTTGATCAACGGTCAAATTTCTCAATTTCTTTTAGTGCACATGAAAAATTCTGCTGAAATGTCCTGGCTGTGTTCTTTGATGGGGATGACTCTTCTATGCGGGAACGCTTTGCACGGTCCTTGTGATCCAAATATTTTTCTAAATTAAATTCTTCATCAGTTGATGATGAGGGTGAAGATGTGGCAGGACGACCAAATTCTTCTTGTTCCTCCTGACTGTTCTGCAACCCTTTCATCCTTACTGCTATTTCAAGCAGAGCTTCTTTTCCTTTAGTTAGTTGTTGATCATTTAGAAGAATCCGATGCATTGGGTCTACATAAACAGCTGCCAAAAGAATGTTATTTTGTAATAGTAGCTCCTCTCTCTGTTTCATTGATGTAGCAATGCCACTTGCAATTAACCCTCCTCTTTGGGACAGGCGAAACATCAGGTTCTTCCACTCCTTTAAGAAAATACCTGGAGTAAAGTCCTCTGCTTGTAATTTTTTAGTCCCTGTAAATGGGTGCTCTAACAATTTTTCCAGCTCAGTCACCTGATTCCACTGACTTTCATTTAGCGTCAGTTGAGGGTTAGCCATGTCTACAAGAAAGGTTTTCAGTTCAACCAAGCGCTGAATCATTAAGTAAGTACTGCCCCATCGTGTGGCTTGATCAATAATTGCCCCTTTTCCAGCACGTCTCTTCAAAATTGAGTCAACTTTAGGGGTTCTGGCAACAGTAGCCAATTTTCTCACCTTGCCAATCAGTGCAGCAGCATGTCCTTCTTGCAGACTGTCTCTCATAGCCAGCTGTAGCGTATGCACAACACAGCGCATGTGATGAATGAAAGAACGTATTGACACAGTTTCAACAAGATCATCTAAACTATCATGTTGCTGTTCATCTGAAGCAACTTCAGTTTGCTCCTCAGTTACAATACTGTGTTCCTCTATTTCAAACCTTTCTGTGTCTGTGGACCCAGAATGTTCTCCTAGCTGCTGGTCACCATCATTACTCTCATTCATTAGCTTAATAGTACTTATCATATTTGAAGCATTGTCAGTTACGGCAGAAAGAACTTGCTCTTTTTTAAGTTCATAGTCTTGCAGAACCTTTTCCACCAAGACCTGGAGAAACTCACTGGTGTGATGAGCTTTGGTGTCTTTTACTGCCAATGTCTTGGTAACTATTTCATTTTTGTCACAAACAAATTGGACATTGGTGGCAAAATAGTTCACTCTGTGACGTATGCAGGCATCCATTTTAAGAAACAGAAAGCGTCCCTTGAGAGTTTTTTAAGTTCTTCCTTTTGTTTAAAAGCTTCTTCGATTACTAATTTTCTAATATTCTCATTTCCCCATTCAGACACATAAAAGCTGGTCGTGAAAATAATGAAATAGGCACACTATCCTTTACAACAAGCTCTATGATCTGTTTTTTAAATGTATCTACTGTCATTGTCACAGTAACTTTGTCACTGACAAAATATCTTGCAACTGATGGCTGCAAAGTTCTCTGCTCCTTTGTTTGGCTGGAAGAGCTGGGCACTGGTTCAGTGGTTTGGATGCAGTCTTTCTCATCCACTGCTTTCAGTACTTCTGGATGAAAGCTCGGTAAATGTCTCTTTAGATTAGAAGCTCTGGTAGGAGCATTTTTATCTTCGCCTGAATATGCACTGATCTTGGCTTCACAGCATTTGTTTTCGTCTGGATCATTTGTCATACACTGCCAGACATAATGTTTTCTATCTTGAGTGATGGTGAAATGTTCAAATACAGCTGATTTAATGTGACGCTTCTTTGACATTCTCAGGTTTTTATTTCTGCATTCACAATCCAAATGACAATTGTTTTTCCTAAAAACAATTGTACAAAATTATTGCCAGGTCGTACAACTGATATAGTGGTCAGTAATACTGTTATTCCTCATGTACTCACAGTTAACTGATGCAAAGTTTGTTGAAAGGATAATACTTCTTACAGTCTTCCTCTTCTGAGTAGCAGCTGTGAGATGCTTGGAAGACGCACACCTAGTAAACATCTAGTCTAGAGGAGGAACTTTACTACTAAGAATTTGCAACACATTTTCACTTTCAGTTTCATACATTGTAAGTATAGGGGTTGGGGCAGCATGAGGTTAACCAAGTATAAGATTAGATAAGGGCAGTGGAGAACAGTGACACACAAGAAGTAAGAAATGTCTCTATCTCCAGCAGAACTGCTTATCACTGTTGTTCATAGTTTGATAGAACATAAATATTTGAGTAACATTTATAAAATTCATATGAAAGTCCAATTATGAAATATTAATACATTTTTTTTAAAGCTGGAGTCGGTACATTTCTACCGACTCCGACTCCAACCAAAACTAACTCTGACTCCATGACTCCGACTCCACGACTCCGACTCCACAGCCCTGCTTGTAGCATGAATGTTCTTTGCCTGATGTCCTTGCCTTGTAACATTAATGACTTATTTTTCCGTCTATGCTCATGTTTTAGTTTTCTGATCCTTTGTACATGATCGTATTTCTCACTGTTATTCTGCGTCATGTAATCACTCCCGCTACCTGCAGAACACGCTCCAGCTACATTCACCCCAAACCTTGTTGATAATCTGGTTTTCAACTTGTTTCGTCTTGTCCTGGAGCGGTGTGGTGCATGCAGAGTGCGGTTATATGGGGTTATTTGTACATATACATTTATTGCTGGTTACATGACAACTAATGTTTGCGTCGTCTTCTTCTAGTGTCTTTAGATGAAGATCTTGTTTTCACACTGATGGAGTTTGATCATGCTTTGCAAGATTTCACAAGAGGACCCTGCAACTCCGAGTAACGTCTCAGAAGGCTTAAAAAAGAAAAGCAAACCTCTCTTAACAATGGTGGCAATGGATCAGAAAGTAAGACTGCAAATACAGCACAGGGATTTTCAAAAAAAACTGTGATGGTCGCATGTTGTACGTAGACAGACGAATAGTTGCTTGCAGCACCTTTATGCTACGTTCAAACAGTTTTTGGCAAGTTTTTTTTAAACTGCATATTTTTTTAAAAACTTAACCTATTTTACTTAATGGGTGCAGAAATTCTACAACATGAAAAGCTCATGGTGGGAACCTGGATTATGCTCAAAGGGAATCTGGATTATGCTGCACAAATGAAATTTGTGCCACACTAAGTTATTTACTACCTTGTTCTGTGCAAATGAACGTGGGCTAGTCCTGCAAGGCTTGTACTCACTAAAAGCAGTGCGGTCCCAGTAGCTGCAGGCGACCCCCTTCTGCCAGGTGTGATTGACATTCCCTGCATTGCTCCTGTCTGCTCAGTCCAGACCGCTGAGCAATCGCCTCTCTGGACTAGTCTGAGGTTATTTGCATGCAGCAGACGTAATGGGGCCAGTGTAAATGCACTGGGGCACCTGAGTGGTTCCCTTTCAGGGGAGAAATGGAAACACAAATTTTTGAATTTTCCAGAGTAGATAAACATCCTCGGACCTCATTCACATATGGGTTTTCCACGTACGAGTGAGATTAATATATATATTTTTTCATGCATAGCACTTTTAAAATCTGACTTGAACAATCAGTTATCTTCAGACCGTGCAAAATTGCAGAGATGTCCGATATTGATCCGAGTGTCGTATCAAAATCAACAATGCAAGTCTATGGGTTCATGAAAAAATCTGACCGCTTTCAGATGTCACCCGAGTGCTGTCCGTTTTTCGCTGACTGATAAGAGAAGTTGGAAAAACTTAATTTTTTTTTTATTATTTATGGGGGGGGGGGGGAGACGAAAATTGCTGATAAAACTCAGTCTGTATTTCTCTTACGTCAAAAAACTGATGTCTGAATGAGGCCTAAAAGTGATGAGAAATTGAAGCACAAAGTAGATTGAAAAACTGTTTGTTCTCATTTTCCTTCAGAATCTGTTTATGTAATGCATTTTGAAAAAATAATTGTATGCATCATTTATCATTTGAATTGCATTTTAATCATAGATATAAAACTGTAAACCACTTAGGCCAGGGCTGCACATGAGTCGTGACACACTGCAACATTGGATGCAATGATTTCCTGCGGTGCTGCGTTGCGACCACATACTACATCATTGTATCCAGACGCCGGATGCAATGACGCTGAGCAAATGTTTCTAAATGCGCTGTATTTTCTGTCACTGGTCACATGTAACACACTTGCCGTAGACTTCAATGTAAGGGGCACGTTTCTGATCTACAACTTGGCTTTTTTTATCCACAGCAAAATCAGAGCTCAAATAGTTGCAAAAATTAGATTCAGTTGCGCGACTCTTCAGAGAATTGCTGTCACGCGACACACGTCACGTAGCCCCAGCCTTAATCAGTACATGTTATGTGATGACTTGTAACTTTTTGGATTTTTGAGATTTAAAGATGGTTAATCTCGTCAATTGAATGTATTTTTAGATCTGATCTCTTTAAAGGAAAATGGCTTCAACTTAAGTGAGGAAAATCTGACCTATTCATTCACCAACACAAGCCACCAACCAAAAGGTAATATTGCAAAAGATCTGTGTCGTTACCGCAGTCTTCAGGCAATGTATACATGACACTTTAGGAGGAAAGCACCGAGCGAGCTGTCAATCAAAGTGCCAGGGTGGGATCACAGCCCCCTGTCTGCTGGGAGTGATGAGCTTGGTAATGTTATCCTTTCATGGACTTTCTATGGTAGCACACAATTGGGAAATAAGTAGCAATGAAGTTAGGGAGGGGGGGTTATAGAATAACTACTTGTTACAGAACTTTTTTTTTACTAAAGACCGAACTTTCATGAATATCCAGCCTTCAATGCTCAACAAAGTTAGGACTAAGAAGCCACTTTACAAATTTAACAGGTTGAATCTTGGCTAACTCAGCCCAGGATGAAGAAGACGAATGTGTGAAATGAGCCCGAAATGTTGCAATAAGTGATGTAAGGCAGCAGCGTTTCCACCAGTGAATTTGGTGAGATGCTGACCCAGGCAAGATAAACAAAACGGCTTTTATTGTCCAAATACTTAACACCATCACGGAGAAGGTAGGGTGAAAAGTAGACCTATACCTAATTGATAATACCCCAATATAGGACATGTAGACAGATGTAATGAGGACTAACGAAGCAAATATATACACGTAAAAAACAGAGGCAAAACTTTGAATCAAAATTCCAATTAATGGTAAAATTACAAAATTTTATTGATAAAAGTTAAATAGAAAATGTGAATCACAGATACAGAAGCAGACAATAATAAAGCAAGGGAGGCGTACCAATGAGGAGCAAGTAACAAATAAACCTAATTCAAAGTCAAGCTGCCAGGAAAGAAGACTGCTCTATACAGATGCAATAAAGCACTTTAGTAAAGTGCAGGTGCACAGGACAGCAGATTGTTCTAGCTGATGTTCCTACCCTCACACCTTCAGTGCAAAAGTATATGCTGACACAGGTGAGAGGAATTCCAAACGGCAGCATAGCAAATATAACATCAGTCCTATGAAGTGGATGAAAATAAGGTCCTCAATGGCACTCACCCCGACGCGCGTTTTGGCACGGCTGCCTTTGTCAGGGGGTGGTGTAAATGAGGATGTGTAAGGTTTAAAAGGCCCCATGAACCAATAAAAAAAGGGAGGTGTGTAGGCTCTCCACCAATGGATATGGAGAGGGTGTGGCATGACTCATGGCAGTCAGTGCTGCAGCACCGTATCCACGGCAACAGCGTCATGTGATCCATGACGTCGAGAGCACGTGAAGACCTATGTGATCACGCGTCACAGAGCCCATATTGATACGTTTGTCGAGGACACTGCAGCGAGCATTGAAGCCATGTGTATTTCCCACCCCATACCCATGTATGGCCAGAAGTGACCAGAGAAAAGGGGAAATTAGTATAATAGGGTAACAATATTCTAAATGTATATGCATATATATTTTTAAGATTCCTACAAAATATCTAACGATCAGAAGGGTCAAATAACCGAAATGAAACAAGTAAAGCATATGATGAGGGCAGCATAAAACGCAACATTGTTTAGTAAGAACACAATGTCAATACATAATAGAGCATAAACAAAGCCTATAATGAGGACAGCATGACATGCAACACGATTTAGTGAAAACACCATATCAATACATAATAGAGCATAAGCAGAGCACATAAAATGTTAATCTATAAATATGAATATACAATAATAGCTGTACCTACAAAATTTGTGCACATGACAACAATTTATTTGCAAATCACGAGGACTGTGCAAAAACATTATACAATAATGACTGTACCGACAAGATGTGAGCACATGGCATAAATAATTTCTTTGCAAAACTGAGAAACTGTGCAACAACAATATGTCCATAATATCCAGAAGCAGGATAGGGACCCACAACTAGAGATGAGCGTTGTTCTACTCGAACTGTTCGCCAATCTCAAATTCGAGCTGTTTTGGGCGGTGTTCGAGCCGTTCGGCGAACACGAACAATTTGAGAAAAATTCGGCTGTTCGAGGTTATGTTCGATAACTGTTCGTGCACCAAAATCATAACTGGATTTTTTCTCAGTAATGATGAAAATTAATGTTAATACGCAGTTTGAGTGTACAGCGGGGCGGGGGGAGGGGCAGGGGATGGATCTCTGCAGGAACAATGAAGATCTCCATTTTTTTTCCTCTTTCCCGCATTTACAGTGGGGAGGTGCAATCTGTTAGCCTATCAGCAGCGCACACACGGAGCAAAGTGCTTTTTTTCACACAAGCAAGGGCATGTGTCATTGGCAGTGTATGTCACATGTCCTTGCCCTATAAGACCAAGCCATTTTCCCCGTCGCCACCATTTTCTCACTGCTGCAGCTGCGTGTTAGACGGCACCGCTGTTGCTGTGTGCGCTATACCTTGTTAATTTCAAGCCAATTTTCGCACAAATATATAGATAGCTTGGGAGTAGGGAATAGTTGTGATTGCAGTCCTTTTAAGGACTAGGTTACAGCATTTCCTACGACTTTTATCAGGCAGGTCTGTGCTCTTAAATAGATAGATTGTGGGAGTAAAGACTAATTGTAATTGCAGTCCTTTTCAGGACTAGGTTACATGAGTTCCTATCAGTTTTTGCCAGGCAGGTCTGTGCCAGTGCTGTGCAAGTTTTTTTCACAGCATTTGGCTGAATCTAGCAAAGCTAATCCTTTTTGGCCTATTGCAGAGTGTGTTAGTCAGTGGAGTAGCCTATCTGTGTTGCAAGATATACCACCTGTGTATAGAATACCAATTTTTTTACTGCACCTAGTGAAGTAAAATCTTTTGGGCATAGCATCATTCTATTAGTCCATCTATACTGACCTCCATCAGGTTGCAAACTGAATATATTTTTTTCTGCATCTACCTCTGAAAAAATATTGGGCTTCTAGCTGTGTGTGGGTCTTGTTCTATTAGTCCATCTATACTGACCTCCATCAGGTTGCAAACTGAATATAATTTTTTTCTGCATCTAGCTCTGAAAAAATATTTGGCCTTCTAGTAGTGTGTGGGACTTTCTCTATTAGTCCATCTATACTGAACTCCATCAGGTTGCAAATTAAAACTAATTTTTATCTGCATCTACAGTACCTCTGAAAAAATATTTGGGCTTCTAGCAGTGTGTGGGACTTGTTCTATTAGTCCATCTATACTGACCTCCATCAGGTTGCAAACTGAATATATTTTTTTCTGTATCTACCTCTGAAAAAATATTGGGCTTCTAGCTGTGTGTGGGTCTTGTTCTATTAATCCATCTATACTGACCTCCATCAGGTTGCAAACTGAATATATTTTTTTCTGCATCTACCTCTGAAAAAATATTTGGCCTTCTAGTAGTGTGTCGGACTTTCTCTATTAGTCCTTCTATACTGACCTCCATCAGGTTGCAAATTAAAACTAATTTTTATCTGCATCTACACTACCTCTGAAAAAATATTTGGCCTTCTAGCAGTGTGTGGGACTTGTTCTATTAGTCCATCTATACTGACCTCCATCAGGTTGCAAACTGAATATATTTTTTTCTGCATCTACCTCTGAAAAAATATTTGGCCTTCTAGTAGTGTGTCGGACTTTCTCTATTAGTCCATCTATACTGACCTCCATCAGGTTGCAAATTAAAAATAATTTTTATCTGCATCTACAGTACCTCTGAAAAAATATTTGGGCTTCTAGCTGTGTGCGGGACTTGTTGTATTAGTCCATCTATACTGACCTCCATCAGGTTGCAAACTGAATATATTTTTTTCTGCATCTACCTCTGAAAAAATATTTGGCCTTCTAGTAGTGTGTCGGACTTTCTCTATTAGTCCATCTATACTGACCTCCATCAGGTTGCAAACTGAATATAATTTTTTTCTGCATCTAGCTCTGAAAAAATATTTGGCCTTCTAGTAGTGTGTGGGACTTTCTCTATTAGTCCATCTATACTGACCTCCATCAGGTTGCAAATTAAAACTAATTTTTATCTGCATCTACAGTACCTCTGAAAAAATATTTGGGCTTCTAGCTGTGTGTGGGACTTGTTGTATTAGTCCATCTATACTGACCTCCATCAGGTTGCAAATTCAAAATAATTTTTTTCTGCATCTAACCCAGCCAATAGTTTTGGCCTAATACCACAGTTTGGCCACTCAGCTCTGCTCGGTTCCCATCCATTGTTTTTTTGTGCAAACAACTCCAGAGTTGTGAATTAGTTAACCACCAAAATGAGTGGAAAAAGGCCTGCTGCTGGTGGAAAGGGGAATAGGCGTGTTGGGAAGGGGAAAAAAGGTTGTGTCCGTGGGGTAGGTGTTAAAGCAACAGTAACATCTGCAGAAGAAAGACCATCTTCCAGCCAAACTAAAATGTCTACTTCTTTTAGCGGACAATGTGATAAGATCCCTTTCTTACGACCACGCCAATCGCTACAAATTCCAGATGAGGCACAAAAACAGCAGGTGCTTCAACGGATATCAAGTGCTCCTTTAAGTGGGCTCTCCTCCACATCAACTTCAACATCACAAATACTCCAGTCCTCAAAGGTGTCACCCAAATCGCACTTGCTTCCTCACAGCTCCCAAATCTCCAGCTGCCCGTCTGAGTATGAGGTAGAACAGATGGTTGAGTCTGCAGAGCTGTTTACTCATACTATAGCCTGGGAATCAGAGGTCGACTCCAGTGCTTCTGTGAATCCAGACGAGGAAATGATCTGCACTGATGCCCAGAATCTTTATGAGTCGGATCCAGGACCAGACGCAGAAGGTTCTGACCATAATGTAGACCCTCATTCCCAAACTGTAACTCCTGTTGGTGGAGACAATGAGGAAGACGATGATAAGACTCAAATACCTGATTGGAGCGACAACTTTCGTTTTTTGTCAGGGCAGGAACAGGTTGGCTCTGAGGACGACGGGTGTGATAACGCACAGGGTGATGATGATGAGGTCGGAGATCCCACTTACTGTCAACCCACAGTCAGCCAAGAGATGAGGTCAGCAGAGGAGGTGGAGGAAGATGCTAGTGACGACGAGGTCAGGTTGCGCCTTCCTGGACAGAGACGTAGTACTGGAAGCACGTCAACAACTGCATCCTCAAACACAACTCTGCCTCTCACCACAAGTCGTGGTGGCTCTTCAGGTCGCATGGGTGCTAAGCCTTGCATAGCCTGGGCATTTTTTCAGATCGATAAAGATGACCCAACTCGTGTTATCTGTAACATTTGTCAGCAAAAGCTAAGTAGAGGCCAAAAAATACATAGTTTGAGTACTTCATGCATGAACCGGCACATGGACATGAAGCATAAGTTGCAGTAGGAAGCTCAGTGTGCTACAATGCGGCCTAGCCGGCCGGGCCAACCACCGTCTGCCATATCTTGTGCATCCGCGGCCTCTTCATCCTCTGTGACTGGGGGGACAGCAGTCACACCTGTTTTGGGGCGCAGACCTGCCACCTCTTTACCCGCAACAGCCAGCGTGATTGGCAGGTCATCATTTTCTTTGGAGGTGGTAACACCAGCTGGTGTTGAGCGCTGTCCGACATCGATAGCACCACCTTTGGATGAAGGCAACCTAACATGTCCGCCTGCATCTTCCTCACAGACCGGCAGTTTGCCGGGGACACCCTTATCAACCCCGTCTAAGCACAATAGCCAGCCCTCGGTCCCTCAGATGTGGACAAGTAAAAGACCATTTCCTCCTAGCCATGAGAAAGCTAAGAGGTTGAATTTCACCATCTGCAAGCTCTTGGCTACAGAAATGCTGCCTTTCCGCCTGGTGGACACAGAGGATTTTCGAGACCTTATGTCCGTCGCAGTGCCCCAGTACCAGATGCCCAGTCGGCACTACTTCTCAAAGAAAGGTGTGCCTGCGCTCCACCAGCATGTCGCACACAACATCACCGCTTCTTTGAGAAACTCTGTGTGTGACAGGGTGCATTTCACCACAGACACTTGGACGAGTAGGCATGGACAGGGGCGTTACATGTCGCTGACTGGGCACTGGGTAACTATGGTGACAGCAGGACAAGGGGCTGCTGTCCAAGTCTTGCCGTCCCCACGAGTTGTGCGTCAATCCTCTTTATGTCAAAGTTCCTCCACTGCTTCTGCCTCCTCAACCTCCTCTCGGTCTTCCACCTGCACCCAAAGCCTGTCTGGTCATGCCACAAGCTTTCTAACTGCGCAGAAGGGATCCTGCACACCTCCTTACTATGCTGGCAGTAGGGCTCAACGTCATCAGGCGGTTTTTACATTGAAATGTCTGGGAAATGTGAGTCACACAGCTGAGGAGTTGTGGTCAGCTCTGGAGAACCAATTTCATGAATGGTTGTCTCCACTGGACCTGAAACCAGGGAAGGCCGTGTGCGACAATGCTGCAAACCTGGGTGCGGCCCTTCGCCGGGGCAATGTCACACACGTGCCTTGTATGGCTCACGTGTTGAACCTGGTTGTCCAGCAATTTTTAGCCCACTATCCCAGACTAGATGGCCTTCTGCAGAGGGCACGGTCGCTGTGTGCTCACTTCCGCCGTTCGCATCCCGCAGCTCAGCGACTTACATCTCTACAGAAGTCGTTGGGCCTGCCACTTCACCGGCTAAAATGCGATGTGCCTACCCGGTGGAATTCAACTCTGCACATGTTGCAGCGACTGTGGCAGCACCGACAAGCCCTGGTGCAATACGTTCTGACATATAGCCTGGGCCAACGAGATTCAGAGGTGGGGCAAATCACGCTGGAGGAGTGGTCTCAGATCAGGGACCTATGCACCCTTCTGCACAGTTTTGAAATGGCGATGAAGATGTTTAGTGCTGACGATGCCATTATCAGCATGACTATTCCGGTGATTTACATGCTGGAGCACATGTTAAACAGAATTCGGAGTCAGGTGGTGGCACAAGAGGAGGTGGAGGAAGTAGAGGAGGAGGAGTTGTATGCGGAAGGGCTAACATCTGCAAGGTCCAGAAGGTCGGCAGCACCAAGGCGGCAGGCATGTGAGGGTGGGGGAGATGGTTTTACCAGGGCGCATGGTAGCAGCCAAACTAGTGAGGAAGGTGCAGGAGCCCAGGAAGAAGTGGAGGACGAACTGATGGAAGACTCATCAGATGAGGGAGACCTTGATCACATTTCTGTTGTGCGAGGTTGGGGGGAGAGGACAGAGGAAGGAAGCATGATTGTTACCTCGCCACCAACACAACAGGGACTTGGTGCTCCTGGATGTGCAACACACATGAGTGCCTTCTTGCTGCACTACCTGCAACATGACCCTCGAATTGTGAGAATTAGAAATAATCCTGACTACTGGGTTGCCACACTGTTAGATCCCCGGTACAAAAGTAAATTTGCAGAAATTATTCCTGCCATAGAAAGGGATGCACGCATGCAGGAGTATCAGCAGAGACTCTTGCAGAATCTTACATGTGCTTTTCCACAAAATACCAGTGGTGCATGTAGTGAATCTCACAGTTCCAACTTGCCAACCGTGGGACCGTCAAGTGTTCAGCACTCAAACCGTAACAGAACCACAGTATCTGCTGGTAACATCAATTTTGCGGAATCATTTCACCACTTTTTTAGCCCATCCTTTGCAAGGCCACAGGAGACAAGAAGGCTGACACATAGTCAACGCCTAGAGACGATGGTACAGGAGTATCTCCAAGTAAACATTGAAGCCACGACTGTGTCACTGGACCCTTGCTCTTTTTGGGCTTCCAATCTGGATAAATGGCTGGAGCTAGCCACTTACGCCTTGGAGATCTTGTCATGCCCCGCAGCCAGCGTTCTGTCTGAACGTGTGTTCAGCGCTGCTGGTGGTGTGCTGACAGATAAGCGCACGCGGCTCTCCACTGATAATGTAGACAGACTCACGTTCATAAAGATGAACAAATCATGGATCCGAAACGACTTTTCTACCCCTGTGTCATCCTGGGGAGAGTAAAAGCTTGATGATTGGTTAAAATCACCCTACCAAACGTTTTAATCTTTCAAATTACTAATCATGTTTATCTGTATCTTGACTGGAAAATAATTTGGGCTTTGTAGCAGTGTGCAGCACTGATCCTATTAGGCCATCTATAATAAGCTCCACCAGATTTAAAATTAAAAATAATTTTTAGCTGCATCTAGCCCGGAAAATAATTTTGGGGCTCCGAGATGCACAAGACACATAAGTGCCTTCTTGCTGCACTACCTGCAGCATGACCCTCATATTGTCAGAATTCGAAGTAATCATGACTACTGGGTTGCCACACTCTTAGATCCCCCAAACTTTTCGATCAACCTTTTCATTTTAATAAAGACCAAAAAAATGGTCATTTTTGAAATTATAAGCATTAGCAGGTTGTTAGAAACTGAAATCAAACAGTTTTCAACTCAAAACTTTATTCTAGGTGATGTTACATTTTCACATAGGACCCCTTGTTCGAAAGGAGCTTCTGAACTCTCTCGTCCATTGAATTTGTCAGGTTTTGGATGGTTTCTGCTTCAATTGTTTTGCATGAGGACAGAATACCCTCCCAGAGCTGTTGCTTAGATGTGATCTGCCTCCCGCCATTATAGACACTCCTTTTAATGATGCTCCAAAGGTTCTGAATGGGGTAGAGGTCAGGGGAGCATGGGGGTCACACCATAAGTTTGTCCCCTTTTATGCCCATATCAGCCAGAGATGCAGATGTTTTATGTGCAGCATGAGATGGTGCATTATCATGCAGAAAAATGATCTTGCTGTGAAATACACGGTTCTTCTTCTTGAACCATGGCAGGAAGTGCTGTTTGAGAAAATCCACATACATTATGGAGTTCATCTTTAGCGCCTTCAGGGATCCTAAAGGGGCCGACAATCTCTCTCCCCATGATTCCAGCCCAAAACATTACTCCACCTCCTCCTTGTTGGCGCTGTAGCCGTGTTTGCGTGGGGTGTCCATCAACCAGCCATCCTCCACTCCATCCATCTGGACCATTGAGCGCTGCACGGCACTCATCCGTGAACAAAACAGTTTTGAAATCAGTCTTCATGTAATGTTTGGCCCACTGGAGCCGTTTCTGCTTGTGTGAAGTGGATAGGGGAGGTCGACAGGATGGCGTATGCACAGCTGCAAACCTCTGAAGGACCCTGCATCTTGTTGTTCGGGGGACGTTGGAGGCACAAGCAGCTTCAAAAACTTGTCTGCTGCTATGACAAGGCTTTTTTGCCGCTGCTCTTTCAACCTGACGTAATTGCCTGTAGGAAAGAGTCCTCAATTTGCCCTTATCAGCACGCACACGTGTGTACTGTGAATCAGCTACATACTTCTTGATTGCCAAGACACTTCATCCTGATCATCGCACAATGTTGATTGTAGTCATGCCTTGACCTAAACACTCCACAATTTGTTGCTTCTCAGCAGCCGACACATCCTTTTTCTTTCCCATTTTGGCAGAAAATGTAGGCTGCTTAATAATGTGAGAGAGCCTTCTTAAGTAGTCTTGCCTTTCATTGGACACACCTGCCAAACTAATTAGCACAGGTGTCTGCAATTGCTTACAGTGATATAAAGAGCCCTGACACACATCACCATCAATGAGTTTAACTGACAAACAAACAAATTCTTCCCTTATCACTCCTAAACACTTTTTGCATAATAATTTGGAACGCGGTGTACATGTGCTTTTCCACAAAACACCAGCGGTTCACGTAGTGAATCTTACAGTTCTAACTTGCCAACCGTGGTCTGTATGGAATTGTTCAATAAAGGGCCCAAAATTAAGATAACATAGATGGGAGAGGTCTCTATGAATAGGAGTTCCTAAGTATTTGATACCCTGTGAGGGCCAGGCAAAGGGAAAGTTGGACTGGATGGAATCCTATATGGATTTGGGGAGGGAGACATCGAGGGCCTCAGACTTCGCTGCATTGATTTTAAAATTTTACCATGTAACAAAGTGATCTATTTCAGCCATAACAGCATGGATGGATATATGTGATTGAGTGATATATACTAGGACATCATCAGCAAATAGAGAGCACTTGTACTCGGTGCCTCCTACCTCAATCCACCTAATATTGGGGTTATGGCGAATTGATGAGAGCAGGTGCTCCGTCACTAGGATGTATAAGAGAGGGGACAGAGGACATCCCTGCCTTGTCCCATTGGTGATTGTGAAAGGTGATGAAAATGTTCTGACGCACCCCCTGGGCCTTGGGACACCCGGAGCCGGACCCTTTTTGGTGGATGCTGGTGGTTGTAGTCTTCGTGGCGGCGACCCGGTTCCGTGGCTCAGGGCGGTCAAACCAGTGGCGGAACTATTTATGTGGTTTTGATGTTTAAATGTCCGACTACGCCACCCGTGGATTGCGGTCAGAGTGAACCGCCGCTACAGGGCAGACCGCTGAGGCTGGTGTTGTGGGTGCAGCAGAGCGTAGCATAACTCCCCACGGGAGGAGTATAGCCTCAGGGCAGTGTATGCGGAGGATGGGGGTGATGGTGCAGGGCAGCAGCAGTAACGACACGGAGTTAGTGATGCAGTCCAGGGCCTTTACTCACAGTTCTTATTATCCAGACCACGTCTGCAGGTAACGGCTGCCCACGTCGTACTGTGCTCACCAGGTGAGGGGCTCAGACAACTCCCAGATAACTTTGGAGCACTTCACAGGACCCCCTTTGTGTGTCCTTTGTCTGGCCTTTCTTACCAACACTTCTGTCCGGCTGCCTCGGGCCTCCTCTTGGTAAACTTGGCGCCAGTTTCCCTGACCCTATGTGGTGCCTTCCTAGCGGGTGTAGCGAGGGGCTGCGCCACATAAAATGTCAGAGCCTCCGGTTTCTAGCTGAGGGTCGTTTCCTGCCTCCACTAGTTCGGGGACCGGTCTCCCCCTTTGGCCTGACCCCTCCACGCAGGTGGATTCGGGCGTGCGGTGGCGACTCGCCCGTCCGCACCCCTGGGATCCCTTCATTCCTCGTTCCTGGAGCCTTCTCCGCTCCTCTTCCTTCCTTCTCCCTCTTCCAGGTCTGGGCCTCTGTTACTAGGCCCGCCTCCGGAGCAGAGCTCATGCAGAGCCCCTGCTCCCTGCCACTTCTGCTCAGACTTCTCTGCACTGAACTAAGATGGTGCCCACCTTTTATACTCCCTTCTCAATGCACCCAGGAACTGCTTCCTCCCTGCTCCTGCACTACAGGGTTCCCCTTCCTCAGTGTTCCCTCCCCCCACTCCAGCCAGGGACAGGGACTGTCGTGCCCATCTCAGGGGCATATTGGTCGCCCTGCCCCACGGCAATGTGGTGTAATGCATGCAGGTGTCGGGTCCTGATCCACACTCCATCCTTACCTGAGAGTGAGATATCACACCTCTGGGTGAGGTGCAATACGTCTGTAGCAACCGAGCCCTCAGGGTGCTACAGTTCCATTTATCTTCAGCCTAGGTGACGTATTGCGATACAGGGCCGTGATTTTGGCTATAAAAGGGTCCCCTAGACCCCTACCCCAAGCTTTTTAAGAGAATCATATATGGCGTGCCAGGAGACTCTATGGAATGCTTTCTCAGCATCCAACGAGAGTATCTAATTACAAATTTTTAACTGCATCTAGCCCAGGAAATACTTTGTGCCTAGTAGCAGTGTCTGCTAGTCAGCGGATTATCCCGGCTGTTAAGCAAGCTACACCACCTGTAGTTCAGACACTTAATTTTTTCAAAGGAAATGCTTCGGGACCATGGGATACTCAGTGAAGAGCATCAGGAGGCACCCCAAGGCATAGGGGCTGGGACTGGCAGTAGGATGACTTGCGGTGGACAGCCGAGCTCGATCCTTATAAAAGCTTTTTAACTGCAGCAGCTTTAGTGGACGCTACTGGAGCTGGAATTACGCGGCTGCTGGCATGAGACTTGCCCTCCAATAGATCCTTGTAAATGGATTTAAAGTGTATTCATTCAAATTAGAGAGACAATTTAAATTAAAAAGCTTAGAGCTGCCTCCACCACAGGCGGGCTCGCTCGACCCACCAGCGGACAGGCACCAGTATTGGGAGAGGGGGGCTGGCCATCAGGGTTCACCGCGGCTCTGGCACAAACCCGGCGACACGGAGGTGGCACGGGCAGGAGCGGACTGGCCGTGTCGGCTTCTCACTTTTTGGATTTTAGAAGGGCATGACATGCCTATATCTGTGTCTCCCCCTCCTTTTACTCCTCCACCTCTTTTATTTTCGCATGACTATATGTACTTGTCACTTTTCTATGTGTTAGTTGTGTCTTCTGAGCAGTTTGTCAGCTTTTGGACACCTTTGAAGGTGTTTTCTATGTGTTTCTATGTGTTTTTGTTTGCCTGCCATTGGTTTTAACGGTGTTCGAAGGTGTTCGACGAACAGTTCGACGAACAGTTCGGCGAACACACGGGTGTTCGACGAACCGAACCGAACTCGAACACTAAGGGGGTGGCTCAACACTACCCACAACCTCATTAGCAGATGGAAAAGGGGGATACCGCACCTACGAACACGCCAGTCCTCATGAGATGCCTTCATAAATATTTGATAGGTGAAGAAAAACACACTTTCATGAGAGGGGCTCTAAAGAGAGAGGGAAAAAAAGTAAATGTACAAACCAACTACCCACCTCTGCTACTTAAAATGTTAAAACAAAAACAGTAGCTTAGAACAGTACATAGGTGATCAGAGAAATGGGACATAGATAATGTTCTCATTCAAGCCCAATGGATGGAGTGTCTTCAATGTTCAAATCCATCTACTTTCTTTCTGGGCTAATAATTGTCTCACTCTACCTCCCCTGTACAGTGTCCATTTTAGGACATGATCAGACATCAAAATCAAATATCAGAATGATGTCAGTTTGAGGCTATTTTCAGGTATTTACCCTGCCTGAGAACTGATTTTGATAAGTGACTGATGAGTGACTTTGTCGAATTACTTTTACAACTATAATAATAAAAAAAAAAAAAGTAAAAAAAGTAAAAAAAAGTAACTGTTCACTGATTGTCATCCTGATGTGTTAAGAGTTTCAGACATGCTGTCTATTTGAATGGTAAATTGGGAGGCACTAATTTACTACATATCTATCTCCAAGTGACTTTATATTTGCATAATTTGTTAATGGGGTCTAATGATAATGTCTTTATTGTAAATTTTTATTTCCATATTTTCATCCACCCAAGTACTGGCTGCAAACTCCCAATTTAGTTTGGCTATGTAATTTACCATGCAAATAGACAGCGTGTCTGAAACTCTTAACACATCAGGATGACAATCACAGTGTCAGATATTAAAAGTAAAACACCGCTGTAGTTTGTGTGCTAAATAGGCATAATTAAAAAAAATAATACAATTTTTATTCCTATCAGCATTTGAACTCTAACACTGTAGTTTCAGAGGCTGATGCCTTACCATTAAGCTATCCAGTCAAATGATACTAACTGATAGCTTTTCTTGTGTTATGAGATCAACCATGAAAATACTCAGGGTGACTAAAAGTCATTGTGATTCTGATGTTTGAAGAAAGTCACACGTCAGACTCACACATCAACATCATTTGAATTTGGCTTGCTTGCAGTCTATGCATAAGTCCCAATGAGTTTTAGACAAGTTTGCACTGAAAATCATATAACCAAATAGAACTCCTAGGTTTTTACCACTGAAATTATAGCTCGGTGGTTAGTGCACTGGCTTTGGGACACAGAATTTTGGGTTCAAGTCCCATCAGCGAACAGTTACTGTTTTTTTTATTATTATTACAGTTGTAAATGTCACTTGTCAGAATCAGTTCTCAGACAGGGTATTTAGTAGTGTTGAGCCACCCCCGTAGTATTCGAGTTCGGTGCGGTTCGTCGAACACCCGTGTGTTCGCCGAACTGTTCGTCGAACTGTTCGTCGAACACCTTCGAACACCGTTAAAACCAATGGCAGGCAAACAAAAACACATAGAAACACATAGAAAACACCTTCAAAGGTGTCCAAAAGCTGACAAACTGCTCAGAAGACACAACTAACACATGGAAAAGTGACAAGTACATATAGTCATGCGAAAAGAAAAGAGGTGGAGGAGTAAAAGGAGGGGGAGACACAGATATAGGCATGTCATGCCCTTCTAAAATCCAAAAGGTGAGAAGCCGACACGTTCAGTCCGCTCCTGCCCGTGCCACCTCCGTGTCGCCGGGTTTGTGCCAGAGCCGCGGTGAACCCTGACGGCCAGCCCCCCTCTCCCAATACTGGTGCCTGTCCGCTGGTGGGTCGAGCGAGCCCCCCTGTGGTGGAGGCAGCTCTAAGCTTTTTAATTTAAATTGTCTCTCTAATTTGAATGAATACACTTTAAATCAATTTACAAGGATGTATTGGAGGGCAAGTCTCATGCCAGCAGCCGCGTAATTCCAGCTCCAGTAGCGTCCACTAAAGCTGCTGCAGTTAAATAGCTTTTATAAGGATCGAGCTCGGCTGTCCACCGCAAGGCATCCTACTGCCAGTCCCAGCCCCTATGCCTTGGGGTGCCTCCTGATGCTCTTCACTGAGTATCCCGTGGTCCCGAAGCATTTCCTTTGAAAAAAATTAAGTGTCCAAACTACAGGTGGTGTAGCTTGCTTAACAGCCGGGATAATCCGCTGACTAGCAGACACTGCTACTAGGCACAAAGTATTTCCTGGGCTAGATGCAGTTAAAAATTTGTAATTAGATACTCTCGTTGGATGCTGAGAAAGCATTCCATAGAGTCTCCTGGCACGCCATATATGATTCTCTTAAAAAGCTTGGGGTAGGGGTCTAGGGGACCCTTTTATAGCCAAAATCACGGCCCTGTATCACAATACGTCACCTAGGCTGAAGATAAATGGAACTGTAGCACCCTGAGGGCTCAGTTGCTACAGAGGTATTGCACCTCACCCAGAGGTGTGATATCTCACTCTCAGGTAAGGATGGAGTGTGGATCAGGACCCGACACCTGCATGCATTACACCACATTGCCGTGGGGCAGGGCGACCAATATGCCTCTGAGATGGGCACGACAGTCCCTGTCCCTGGCTGGAGTGGGGGGAGGGAACACTGAGGAAGGGGAACCCTGTAGTGCAGGAGCAGGGAGGAAGCAGTTCCTGGGTGCATTGAGAAGGGAGTATAAAAGGTGGGCACCATCTTAGTTCAGTGCAGAGAAGTCTGAGCAGAAGTGGCAGGGAGCAGGGGCTCTGCATGAGCTCTGCTCCGGAGGCGGGCCTAGTAACAGAGGCCCAGGCCTGGAAGAGGGAGAAGGAAGGAAGAGGAGCGGAGAAGGCTCCAGGAGCGAGGAACGAAGGGATCCCAGGGGTGCGGACGGGCGAGTCGCCACCGCATGCCCGAATCCACCTGCGTGGAGGGGTCAGGCCAAAGGGGGAGACCGGTCCCCGAACTAGTGGAGGCAGGAAACGACCCTCAGCTAGAAACCGGAGGCTGTGACATTTTATGTGGCGCAGCCCCTCGCTACACCCGCTAGGAAGGCACCACATAGGGTCAGGGAAACTGGCGCCAAGTTAACCAAGAGGAGGCCCGAGGCAGCCGGACAGAAGGGTTGGTAAGGAAGGCCAGACAAAGGACACACAAAGGGGGTCCTGTGAAGCGCTCCAAAGTTATCTGGGAGTTGTCTGAGCCCCTCACCTGGTGAGCACAGTACGATGTGGGCAGCCGTTACCTGCAGACGTGGTCTGGATAATAAGAACTGTGAGTAAAGGCCCTGGACTGCATCACTGACTCCGTGTCGTTACTGCTGCTGCCCTGCACCATCACCCCCATCCTCCGCATACACTGCCCTGAGGCTATACTCCTCCCGTGGGGAGTTATGCTACGCTCTGCTGCACCCACAACACCAGCCTCAGTGGTCTGCCCTGCAGCGGCGGTTCACTCTGACCTCAATCCACGGGTGGCGTAGTCGGACATTTAAACATCAAAACCACATAAATAGTTCCGCCACTGGTTTGACCGCCCTGAGCCACAGAACCGGGTCGCCGCCACGAAGACTACAACCACGAGCATCCACCAAAAAGGGTCCGGCTCCGGGTGTCCCAAGGCCCAGGGGGTGCATCAGAACATTTTCATCACCTTTCACAATCACCAATGGGACAAGGCAGGGATGTCCTCTGTCCCCTCTCTTATACATCCTAGTGACGGAGCACCTGCTCTCATCAATTCGCCATAACCCCAATATTAGGTGGATTGAGGTGGGAGGCACCGAGTACAAGTGCTCTCTATTTGCTGATGATGTCCTAGTATATATCACTCAATCACATATATCCATCCATGCTGTTATGGCTGAAATAGATCACTTTGTTACATGGTCAAATTTTAAAATCAATGCAGCGAAGTCTGAGGCCCTCGATGTCTCCCTCCCCAAATCCATATAGGATTCCATCCAGTCCAACTTTCCCTTTGCCTGGCCCTCACAGGGTATCAAATACTTAGGAATTCCTATTCATAGAGACCTCTCCCATCTATGTTATCTTAATTTTGGGCCCTTTATTGAACAACTCCATACAGACCACGGTTGGCAAGTTAGAACTGTAAGATTCACTACGTGAACCACTGGTGTTTTGTGGAAAAGCACATGTACACTGTGTTCCAAATTATTATGCAAAAAGTGTTTAGGAGTGATAAGGGAAGAATTTGTTTGTTTGTCAGTTAAACTCATTGATGGTGATGTGTGTCAGGGCTCTTTATATCACTGTAAGCAATTGCAGAGACCTGTGCTAATTAGTTTGGCAGGTGTGTCCAATGAAAGGCAAGACTACTTAAGAAGGCTGTCTCACATTATTAAGCAGCCTACATTTTCTGCCAAAATGGGAAAGAAAAAGGATGTGTCGGCTGCTGAGAAGCAACAAATTGTGGAGTGTTTAGGTCAAGGCATGACTACAGTCAACATTGTGCGATGATCAGGATGAAGTGTCTTGGCAATCAAGAAGTATGTAGCTGATTCACAGTACACATGTGTGCGTGCTGATAAGGGCAAATTGAGGACTCTTTCCTACAGGCAATTACGTCAGGTTAAAAGAGCAGCGGCAAAAAAGCCTTGTCATAGCAGCAGACAAGTTTTTGAAGCTGCTGGTGCCTCCAACGTCCCCCGAACAACAAGATGCAGGGCCCTTCAGAGGTTTGCAGCTGTGCATACGCCATCCTGTCGACCTCCTCTATCCACTTCACACAAGCAGAAACGGCTCCAGTGGGCCAAACATTACATGAAGACTGATTTCAAAACTGTTTTGTTCACAGATGAGTGCCGTGCAGCGCTCGATGGTCCAGATGGATGGAGTGGAGGATGGCTGGTTGATGGACACCCCACGCAAACACGGCTACAGCGCCAACAAGGAGGAGGTGGAGTAATGTTTTGGGCTGGAATCATGGGGAGAGAGATTGTCGGCCCCTTTAGGATCCCTGAAGGCGCTAAAGATGAACTCCATAATGTATGTGGATTTTCTCAAACAGCACTTCATGCCATGGTTCAAGAAGAAGAACCGTGTATTTCACAACAAGATCATTTTTTTGCATGATAATGCACCATCTCATGCTGCACATAAAACATCTGCATCTCTGGCTGATATGGGCATAAAAGGGGAAAAACTTATGGTGTGACCCCCATGCTCCCCTGACCTCTACCCCATTCAGAACCTCTGGAGCATCATCAAAAGGACTGTCTATGATGGCGGGAGGCAGTTCACATCTAAGCAACAGCTCTGGGAGGGTATTCTGTCCTCATGCAAAACTATTGAAGCAGAAACCATCCAAAACCTGACAAATTCAATGGACGAGAGAGTTCAGAAGCTCCTTTCGAACAAGGGGTCCTATGTGAAAATGTAACATCACCTAGAATAAAGTTTTGAGTTGAAAACTGTTTGATTTCAGTTTCTAATAACCTGCTAATGCTTATAATTTCAAAAATGACCATTTTTTTGGTCTTTATTAAAATGAAAAGGTTGATCGAAAAGTTTGGGGGATCTAAGAGTGTGGCAACCCAGTAGTCATGATTACTTCGAATTCTGACAATATGAGGGTCATGTTGCAGGTAGTGCAGCAAGAAGGCACTTATGTGTCTTGCGCATCTCGGAGCCCCAAAATTATTTTCCGGGCTAGATGCAGCTAAAAATTATTATTAATTTTAAATCTGGTGGAGCTTAGTATAGATGGCCTAATAGGATCAGTGCTGCACACTGCTACAAAGCCCAAATTATTTTCCAGTCAAGATACAGATAAACATGATTAGTAATTTTAAATCTGGTGGAGCTTATTATAGATGGCCTAATAGAATCAGTGCTGCACACTGCTACAAAGCCCAAATTATTTTCCAGCCAAGATACAGATAAACATGATTAGTAATTTGAAAGCTTAAAACGGTTGGTAGGGTGATTTTAACCAATCATCAAGCTTTTACTCTCCCCAGGATGACACAGGGGTAGAAAAGTCGTTTCGGATCCATGATTTGTTCATCTTTATGAACGTGAGTCTGTCTACATTATCAGTGGAGAGCCGCGTGCGCTTATCTGTCAGCACACCACCAGCAGCACTGAACACACGTTCAGACAGAACACTGGCTGCGGGGCATGACAAGATCTCCAAGGCGTAAGTGGCTAGCTCCGGCCATTTATCCAGATTGGAAGCCCAAAAAGAGCAAGGGTCCAGTGACACAGTCATGGCTTCAATTTTTACTTGGAGATACTCCTGTACCATCGTCTCTAGGTGTTGACTATGTGTCAGACTTCTTGTCTCCTGTGGCCTTGCAAAGGATGGGCTAAAAAAGTGGTGAAATGATTCCGCAAAATTGATGTTACCAGCAGATACTGTGGTTCTGTTACGGTTTGAGTGCTGAACACTTGACGGTCCCACGGTTGGCAAGTTGGAACTGTGAGATTCACTACGTGCACCACTGGTGTTTTTTGGAAAAGCACATGTAAGATTCTGCAACAGTCTCTGCTGATACTCCTGCATGCGTGCATCCCTTTCTATGGCAAGAATAATTTCTGCAAATTTACTTTTGTACCGGGGATCTAACAGTGTGGCAACCCGGTAGTCAGGATTATTTCTAATTCTCACAATTCGAGGGTCATGTTGCAGGTAGTGCAGCAAGAAGGCACTCATGTGTGTTGCGCATCCAGGAGCACCAAGTCCCTGTTGTGTTGGTGGCGAGGTAACAATCATGCTTCCTTCCTCTGTCCTCTCCCCCCAACCTCGCACAACAGAAATGTGATCAAGGTCTCCCTCATCTGATGAGTCTTCCTTCAGTTCGTCCTCCACTTCTTCCTGGGCTCCTGCACCTTCCTCACTAGTTTGGCTGCTACCATGCGCCCTGGTAAAACCATCTCCCCCACCCTCACATGCCTGCCGCCTTGGTGCTGCCGACCATCTGGACCTTGCAGATGTTAGCCCTTCCGCATACAACTCCTCCTCCTCTACTTCCTCCACCTCCTCTTGTGCCACCACCTGACTCCGAATTCTGTTTAACATGTGCTCCAGCATGTAAATCACCGGAATAGTCATGCTGATAATGGCATCGTCAGCACTAAACATCTTCGTCGCCATTTCAAAACTGTGCAGAAGGGTGCATAGGTCCCTGATCTGAGACCACTCCTCCAGCGTGATTTGCCCCACCTCTGGATCTCGTTGGCCCAGGCTATACGTCAGAACGTATTGCACCAGGGCTTGTCGGTGCTGCCACAGTCGCTGCAACATGTGCAGAGTTGAATTCCACCGGGTAGGCACATCGCATTTTAGCCGGTGAAGTGGCAGGCCCAACGACTTCTGTAGAGATGTAAGTCGCTGAGCTGCGGGATGCGAACGGCGGAAGTGAACACACAGCGACCGTGCCCTCTGCAGAAGGCCATCTGGTCTGGGATAGTGGGCTAAAAATTGCTGGACAACCAGGTTCAACACATGAGCCATACAAGGCACGTGTGTGACATTGCCCCGGCGAAGGGCCGCACCCAAGTTTGCAGCATTGTCGCACACGGCCTTCCCTGGTTTCAGGTCCAGTGGAGACAACCATTCATGAAATTGGTTCTCCAGAGCTGACCACAACTCCTCAGCTGTGTGACTCACATTTCCCAGACATTTCAAAGTAAAAACCGCCTGATGACGTTGAGCCCTACTGCCAGCATAGTAAGGAGGTGTGCAGGATCCCTTCTGCGCAGTTAGAAAGCTTGTGGCATGACCAGACAGGCTTTGGGTGCAGGTGGGAGACCGAGAGGAGGTTGAGGAGGCAGAAGCAGTGGAGGAACTTTGACATAAAGAGGATTGACGCACAACTCGTGGGGACGGCAAGACTTGGACAGCAGCCCCTTGTCCTGCTGTCACCATAGTTACCCAGTGCCCAGTCAGCGACATGTAACGCCCCTGTCCATGCCTACTCGTCCAAGTGTCTGTGGTGAAATGCACCCTGTCACACACAGAGTTTCTCAAAGAAGCGGTGATGTTGTGTACGACATGCTGGTGGAGCGCAGGCACACCTTTCTTTGAGAAGTAGTACCGACTGGCATCTGGTACTGGGGCACTGCGACGGACATAAGGTCTCAAAAATCCTCTGTGTCCACCAGGCGGAAAGGCAGCATTTCTGTAGCCAAGAGCTTGCAGATGGTGAAATTCAACCTCTTAGCTTTCTCATGGCTAGGAGGAAATGGTCTTTTACTTGTCCACATCTGAGGGACCGAGGGCTGGCTATTGTGCTTAGACGGGGTTGATAAGGGTGTCCCCGGCAAACTGCCGGTCTGTGAGGAAGATGCAGGCGGACATGTTAGGTTGCCTTGATCCAAAGGTGGTGCTATCGATGTCGGACAGCGCTCAACACCAGCTGGTGTTACCACCTCCAAAGAAAATGATGACCTGCCAATCACGCTGGCTGTTGCGGGTAAAGAGGTGGCAGGTCTGCGCCCCAAAACAGGTGTGACTGCTGTCCCCCAGTCACAGAGGATGAAGAGGCGCGGATTCACAAGACATGGCAGACGGTGGTTGGCCCGGCCGGCTAGGCCGCATTGTAGCACACTGAGCTTCCCACTGCAACTTATGCTTCATGTCCATGTGCCGGTTCATGCATGAAGTACTCAAACTATGTATTTTTTGGCCTCTACTTAGATTTTGCTGACAAATGTTACAGATAACACGAGTTGGGTCATCTTTATCGATCTGAAAAAATGCCCAGGCTATGCAAGGCTTAGCACCCATGCGACCTGAAGAGCCACCACGACTTGTGGTGAGAGGCAGAGTTGTGTTTGAGGATGCAGTTGTTGACGTGCTTCCAGTATTACGTCTCTGTCCAGGAAGGCGCAACCTGACCTCGTCGTCACTAGCATCTTCCTCCACCTCCTCTGCGGACCTCATCTCTTGGCTGACTGTGGGTTGACAGTAAGTGGGATCTCCAACCTCATCATCATCACCCTGTGCGTTATCACACCCGTCGTCCTCAGAGCCAACCTGTTCCTGCCCTGACAAAAAACTAAAGTTGTCGCTCCAATCAGGTATTTGAGTCTCATCATCGTCTTCCTCATTGTCTCCACCAACAGGAGTTACAGTTTGGGAATGAGGGTCTACATTATGGTCAGAACCTTCTGCGTCTGGTCCTGGATCCGACTCATAAAGATTCTGGGCATCAGTGCAGATCATTTCTTCGTCTGGATTCACAGAAGCGCTGGAGTCGATCTCTGATTACCAGGCTATAGTATGAGTAAACAGCTCTGCAGACTCAACCATCTGTTCTACCTCATACTCAGACGGGCAGCTGGAGATTTGGTAGCTGTGAGGAAGTAAGTGCGATTGGGGTGACACCTCTGAGGACTGGAGTATTTGTGATATTGAAGTTGATGTGGAGGAGAGCCCACTTAAAGGAGCACTTGATATCCGTTGAAGCACCTGCTGTTTTTGTGCCTCATCTGGAATTTGTAGCGATTGGCGTGGCCATAAGAAAGGGATCTTATCACATTGTCCGCTAAAAGAAGTAGACATTTTAGTTTGGCTGGAAGATGGTCTTTCTTCTGCAGATGTTACTGTTGCTTTAACACCTACCCCACGGACACAACCTGTTTTCCCCTTCCCAACACGCCTATTCCCCTTTCCACCAGCAGCAGGCCTTTTTCCACTCATTTTGGTGGTTAACTAATTCACAACTCTGGAGTTGTTTGCACAAAAAAACAATGGATGGGAACCGAGCAGAGCTGAGTGGCCAAACTGTGGTATTAGGCCAAAACTATTGGCTGGGTTAGATGCAGAAAAAAATTATATTCAATTTGCAACCTGATGGAGGTCAGTATAGATGGACTAATAGAACAAGTCCCACACACAGCTAGAAGCCCAAATATTTTTTCAGAGGTAGATGCAGACAAAAAATTATTTTGAATTTGCAACCTGATGGAGGTCAGTATAGGTGGACTAATAGAACAAGTCCCACACACTGCTAGAAGGCCAAATATTTTTTCAGAGCTAGATGCAGACAAAAAATTATTTTGAATTTGCAACCTGATGGAGGTCAGTATAGGTGGACTAATAGAACAAGTCCCACACACTGCTAGAAGGCCAAATATTTTTTCAGAGGTAGATGCAGAAAAAAATTATATTCAGTTTGCAACCTGATGGAGGTCAGTATAGATGGACTAATAGAACAAGTCCCACACACTGCTAGAAGCCCAATATTTTTTCAGAGGTAGATGCAGAAAAAAAATATATTCAGTTTGCAACCTGATAGAGGTCAGTATAGATGGACTAATAGAGAAAGTCCCACACACTGCTAGAAGCCCAAATATTTTTTCAGAGCTAGATGCAGATAAAAATAATTTTTAATTTGGAACCTGATGGAGGTCAGTATAGATGGACTAATAGAGAAAGTCCCACACACTGCTAGGAGGCCAAATATTTTTTCAGAGCTAGATGCAGAAAAAAATTACATTCAGTTTGCAACCTGATGGAGGTCAGTATAGGTGGACTAATAGAACAAGTCCCACACACAGCTAGAAGCCCAAATATTTTTTCAGAGGTAGATGCAGATAAAAATTATTTTTAATTTGCAACCTGATGGAGGTCAGTATAGATGGACTAATAGAGAAAGTCCCACACACTGCTAGAAGGCCAAATATTTTTTCAGAGCTAGATGCAGATAAAAATTATTTTTAATTTGCAACCTGATGGAGGTCAGTATAGATGGACTAATAGAGAAAGTCCCACACACTGCTAGAAGGCCAAATATTTTTTCAGAGCTAGATGCAGAAAAACATTATATTCAGTTTGCAACCTGATGGAGGTCAGTATAGATGGACTAATTGAACAAGTCCCACACACAGCTAGAAGCCCAAATATTTTTTCAGAGGTAGATGCAGATAAAAATTATTTTTAATTAGCAACCTGATGGAAGTCAGTATAGATGGACTAATAGAGAAAGTCCCACACACTGCTAGAAGGCCAAATATTTTTTCAGAGCTAGATGCAGACAAAAAATTATTTTGAATTTGCAGCCTGATGGAGATCAGTATAGATGGACTAATAGAACAAGTCCCACACACTGCTAGAAGGCCAAATATTTTTTCAGAGCTAGATGCAGAAAAAAATTATATTCAGTTTGCAACCTGATGGAGGTCAGTATAGATGGACTAATAGAAGAAGTCCCACACACTGCTAGAAGCCCAAATATTTTTTCAGAGCTAGATGCAGAAAAAAATTATATTCAATTTGCAACCTGATGGAGGTCAGTATAGATGGACTAATAGAATGATGCTATGCCCAAAAGATTTTACTTCACTAGGTGCAGTAAAAAAATTGGTATTCTATACACAGGTGGTATATCTTGCAACACAGATAGGCTACTCCACTGACTAGCACACTCTGCAATAGGCCAAAAAGGATTAGCTTTGCTAGATTCAGCCAAATGCTGTGAAAAAAACTTGCTCAGCACTGGCACAGACCTGCCTGGCAAAAACTGATAGGAACTGATGTAACCTAGTCCTGAAAAGGACTGCAATTACAATTAGTCTTTACTCCCACAATCTATCTATTTAAGAGCACAGACCTGCCTGATAAAAGTCGTAGGAAATGCTGTAACCTAGTCCTTAAAAGGACTGCAATCACAACTATTCCCTACTCCCAAGCTATCTGTAGATTTGTGCGAAAATTGGCTTGAAATGAACAAGGTATAGTGCACACAGCAACAGCGGTGCCGTCTAACACGCAGCTGCAGCAGTGAGAAAATGGTGGCGACGGGGAAAATGGCTTGGTCTTATAGGGCAAGGACATGTGACATACACTGCCAATGACACATGCCCTTGCTTGTGTGAAAAAAAGCACTTCGCTCCGTGTGTGCGCTGCTGATAGGCTGACAGATTGCACCTCCCCACTGTAAATGCGGGAAAGAGAAAAAAAAATGGAGATCTTCATTATTTCTGCAGAGATCCATCCCCTGCCCCTCCCCCCGCCCCGCTGTACACTCAAACTGCGTATTAACATTAATTTTCATCATTACTGAGAAAAAATCCAGCTATGATTTTGGTGCACGAACAGTTATTGAACATAACCTCGAACAGCCGAATTTTTCTCAAATCGTTCGTGTTCGCCGAACGGCTCGAACACCACCCAAAACAGCTCGAATTTGAGATTGGCGAACAGTTCGAGTCGAACAACACTCATCTCTAGTATTTAGCCTCAAACTGACATCATTCTGATGTTTGATTTTGATATCTGATCATGTCCTAAAATGGACACTGTACCCTTGATGTTGGTAGTAATCATATCAATACCCCGAACTTTAAGTTTCAATCCGTCACACTCATGGTGTATTCTAAAATGTTTTGGTAACGTTTTTAGTATGGAGATGTCAATTTCATCTGCCGCCGCTTCAATACCCAAGACATGTTCACATATTCTTGTCTAAAGTTATCTAATTGTGAACCCTGCATAAATCTTAGGGCACGGGCATGTTGCGTAATAAACCATCGCTTTAGAGGTGCAGGTGATTAATTTAGTGATGGAATAGGTCCTAGACCACTGAGAGTCTGTCAATGAATTTGCATGTTTCACATTGGGACACACCACACATTTTCCGCATGGAGAGCACCCATTAACTGGAGGTGGTCTTCCCAAAAAATTAGAAGGAGTGATAGAATAATAGTGGCTTCTCATAAGGTGGTTACAAAGGTTTTTTGCCTTTCTGAAAGTGATTTGTGGTCTCGTAATTCTGTCTCTTTACAACATTACGGTTTATTACCACATACCATCCTAAAGTGACAGAATTACATGACTGTCTTAATAAATCATGGCCCCTTCTAATGGTGGATCCTATATTAGCCAAATATCTACCACAGAGACTATCATATGCTTTACTTGTTTCATTTGAGTTATTAATTGGTGGAGAGCCTACACACCTCCCTTTTTTATTGGTTCATGGGGCCTTTTAAACCCTACCCACCCTTATTTACACCATCCGTGACAAAGCCCCGACGCGCGTTTCGGCACGGCTGCCGAGTGCCATTGAGGAACGCTTTTTTTTTCATCCACTGTGGTCGTAAGTACTTCCTAGGACTCATGTTATATTTGCTATGCTGCTGTTTGGAATTCCTCTCACCTGTGTCAGCATATACTTTTGCAATGAAGGTGTCCGGGTAGGAACATCAGCTAGAACAATCTCCTGTCCTGGGCAAAAGCAAATTATATAAGAATCTCTATTTAGAAGGCGGCGTGATTGATCTCATACATAACATTTATCCCTGACTTACCTCTTAAGCACCTGCACTTTACTAAAATGCTTTATTGCATCTGTATAGAGCAGTCTTCTTTCCTGACAGCTTGACTTTGAATTAGGTTTATTTGTTACTTGCTACTGATTGATACTCCTCCATTGTTTTATTATTGTTTGTTTCTGTATCTGTGATTCACATTTTCTATTTAACTTTTATCAATAAAATTTTGTAATTTTACCATTAATTGGAACTTTGATTCAAAGTTTTGCCTCTTTTGTTTTTATTGTCCAAATACTGCTTACAGGATATTGCTCACCTCCGGATCGCAGCCGGGAATTAAGCAAATAAAGTCCAGTGCCGCTGGCACTTGCACCCCCATAAGGTTATCGGGTGCTATCCTGGTTGCCCACGTCACTGGTTTTGGTCTGTGTTAGATTCATACAGCCAGGCCTTTATTCACAGCACCTTCAGCTCTGCTACTTGTGAAATCCAACACAAACTGCCACATCCAAGTCTTAACTGCAGGTTTAAATGACTGGAGGGAGAGATCTGTCCCACTAGCATCCTACAGATCTCTCCAAAAATAAAAGCCCATGTCAGATTTTCTTAAATTGACTTGGTCAAATAACTTGACCCAGTCCACACTTAACTGTGGTTACCATGCAGAATATAACTATGTCTGTGATTACTATGCACTCCAGCGGTTCAGTATGTTTCTATGCACATTCTGGGGGACACATAACAGCCCTCGCATATGGTGCCCCTCACTGTCTCACAGTGAGCTTTGACAAGCCAAATAGTAAGGGAGGATAGCCTGACTTTATTTTGTTATTGAGACCCTTGAATTATAAAAGCAAATGTTCAGTGTCATGGATTCCAACACACAGGCGAGACGACACCGGGGAGATCACGCAATATGTCACCGTGCCGTCATGCTGTCCGTATTTTGTCTGTAGTCGTGAGCACGCAATCCAGACTACTCTCTACATAAGTATCAGTAAGCGACCAATGAGCGTATGGCGTCACACCTTGGGGATTCCAAAGCCTGGAATCCGTGTTTAACGCCCTCCATACGGTCACTCAGCTTCGCGATAGCCCAATTATTATTATTCTTTGCCACCACCGGCCGACTTTGAAATATAATACCGGCCTGGCCAGACGCCTGCGTTTTGGTAGCGCATATGGCTTTGGGGAAGGGAACAATTACAGAACAAAAGAAATAGGACTATTACATTTTATATTTAATCCAAAAGGGAGGCAGTGTTTAGGAAAAATATATACAAGGATGTTACAAAGGAGACATTAAAATACATAGGCAGTTACATAAAATAAACAGGGTAAAAACACTAACTTACACTATATGATCACGGAGACAATTCAATATAGGTGGAGGAGGGGCTCCCCAGTTGGATTATGCTGTTATTGAACAAGACCTGTTGCTTATAATTCTTATCCCCCCCCCCCCGGCAATGAGTGCTCCTGTCTTCTCCATGGGTTCTCTTATACCTAAGGGGAGATCTGGCCACACGCCCCTGGTGGTGACATCATGTGGGCCGGTCTCCAGCCTGTACATTTTTATTAAAAACACTAACTTCTGCAATAACTCATCGCTCGTTGATCGCAGAAGCTTGCAAACTACGCCATTTTTTCCCTTATGATTTTGTCTTTATTTAGCGACCACACATCACATAGCTGCAGTCTGCTATTCTGGTGTTTTTGCGCTACAGCTCCCTGATTTTCTTACAGCCTTGGAAAACTACATATACATTCCTGGGCTGATGTGGTCACTACACATATGGGTCCCGTTACTGTCGCACATATGGAACTCACAATATTTCATAGTTCATATTGGAGTCAGCACGTCTGCAGATTTCTCTTTGAGGCTTGGGAAGCAGCCTCACGGTTACACGCAAATTAGTGCAAGCCAGCGTTTTAATTACCTCTTGCGTCTTTTAGAGACAAGATGCTTGCTTCCTAACGAAGTTATAACACTCCTTGGCTGTCATTGTTTGCATAAGCTATTTCTCAGGCGTGTGCTAATTGGGGCTTTTGTGCTGAGCAGAAGGGTAATAAAGTGCATTGAGTGCATAAAGGGTAAATAAACTGCATTGTACCTCCATGTTCCTTGCAATGCTCTGCTGCTAATCACTGGTATATATTTCTCACTCCTCTACGTTGTTTAATCCATGATACTTTAAGGTCATCACACTTAGTTTAACAGTTTATGATCCATATAGAGTTGCCAGTCTTTTTTTTTTTTTCTGTAGTTTTATGGTCTCCTGTTGTCTTAAGCTAGTTGATTGCTAACGAGTTAAATCTGTGTAGATCTAAGCAGATGCGTCCCCATATATTGAGACATAGTAAAGGGGCAGCATTTATGCGGGGGCATTTATGCATATAGCATTTATGCATACTTTATCGAAGTACCATAATTTATCAAAGTGTCTCGGCAGTTAGATATGGCAGTTGGACAGGGCAGGAGACAGGTAAGACATGCTAGACAATTTAAACAAACTTGCTTCCAGTTCATCTTTTTTGCAAAAAGTATTCACCATTTGTATCTGTGCAATTTATATTCTGGCTGCTACAATCATCCACATTCACCGTTCTCCCACAACTTCTGCAGACTTCATCCATATTAACCCCTCACTCCTCTCTTCTCCTATGTACAGCTGTCATGCTCTCTTCACAATGTTATACGACAAAGATCCATTCACTCCCACCATACAACACAGGAAACGCTCTCACAAATCACTCAACCATCTGCTCACTCTCTGTATCTTCCTTCTTAGTTGCAGGTGATATTTCTCCAAATCCAGGACCCTCCAGTAATAACATTAACTCTTTCCCTATTACATTCAGTAACCCTGCTAATCTCATTAATATTCCCTGCATATCTTCTGTCTCATTCAACTGTGCCCTTTGGAATGCGTGCTCAGCATGTAATAAACTCTCTTACATCCATGACTTTTTTTCCTCTCTAATTCCCTCAACCTTCTGGCTCTCACTGAAACCTGGATCCAGCAGTCGGACACCACCGCCGCTGCAGCTCTCTCCTATGGTGGCCTACACTTCTCTCACACTCCGAGACCTGACAACAGATCAGGTGGAGGTGTTGGTCTGCTACTTTCAACAAAATGTACTTTTCAGGTTATCCCCCCAATACCCTCCCTTATCTTCCCTTCTTTTGAGGCCCACACAGTCAGACTCTATTGGCCCTTCTCCTTGCGAGTGGCGGTTGTCTATCGCCCTCCAGGTCCCTCCCGTCAGTTCCTGGATCACTTTGCTGCCTGGCTTCCAAATTTTCTATCCTGTGACATCCCCACGATAATCATGGGAGATTTTAACATCCCAATTGGCGATCTTCTTTCCCCATCTGCCGCTCACCTTTTATCACTAACCTCCTCCTTCGGCCTTTCACTGCTTGCTAATTCTCCTACACATGAGGATGGGAACACATTAGACCTGATCTTCTCCCGGCTTTGCTCAGTACATCACTTTACTAACTCTTCCCTTCCACTGTCTGACCATAATCTTCTTCCATCTCAGTCAAGAACTGTGACTCTACTCAAGACCCCCCCACTTTCTACACTTATAGAAATATATGCGCCATTAATACCCAGAAATTTAAGAAAAAGTTGCAATCATCATTGGCCCCAATCTCCTCCCTCTCATGTTCTGACTCTGCATTGAAGCATTATAACAAAATAATGCTATGCGCCCTGAATGAAGCCGCACCTCCTACACAAAGAAGAATTCTGTATAGACGGCGACAACCCTGGCACACACCTCAAACACGTCTTCTCCAGCGGTGCTCCAGGTGCGCTGAACGGCTGTGGAGAAAATCTAATCTGCCCGAAGATTTTCTCCATTATAAATTGATGCTGAAAACATAGAACTCTGCGCTTCATCTCTACAAACAAACCTACTTTAACAACCTCATAATCTCACTTTCCAATAATCCTAAACGACTCTTTGACACGTTTCATTCTCTCCTCAATCAAACAGCACAGGCCCCGATCACCGACCTCAGCGCTGATGATCTGGCCAATTATTTCAAAGAAAAAATTGACCATATCCGACAGGAAATTTTCTCCCAATCCCCAAACGTTTTGCATGCTCTCCCCCGCCACATTGTATCTTGCTCACTTTCTGATTTCGAACCAGTCACGGAAGATGAAGTGATCAGACTCCTTGCATCTGCTCGCCCTACCACCTGCACCAGTGACCCTATTCCCTCACATCTCCTTCCGTCCCTTGCTCCAGCTGTCACCACTCACCTAACTAAAATTTTAACCTCTCCCTCTTATCTGGTATCTTTACCTCTTCTTTTAAACATGCCAGCATACATCCATTACTTAAAAAAACATCCCTTGACCAGAACTGCACGGCCAACTACAGACCTGTTTCCAATCTTCCCTTTATCTCTAAACTCCTGGAATGCCTGGTCCATTCCTGTCTAATCCGCTATCTCTCAGACAGCTCTCTTCTTGACCCTTTACAATCTGGTTTCCGCTCTTTACATTCTACTGAAACTGCCCTCACTAAAGTCTCTAATGATCTACTAACAGCTAAATCTAATGGTCACTACTCCCTGCTGATTCTCCTGGATCTCTCTGCAGCATTCGACACTGTGGATCACCAGCTCCTCCTCACTATACTCCGCTCTATAGGCCTCAAGGACACTGTTCTCTCCTGGTTCTCCTCCTATCTCTCTGACCGCTCCTTCTCTGTGTCTTTCGCGGGCTCCTCCTCCTCCCTACTTCCCCTTACTGTCGGGGTTCCTCAAGGATCAGTCCTAGGCCCCCTTCTTTTCTCCTTATACACTGCTCCTATTGGACAAACAATCAGCAGATTCGGTTTTCAGTACCAGCTCTATGCTGATGACACCCAATTATACACCTCTGCTCCGGACATCACCCCTGCATTACTACAAAAGACCAGTGATTGTCTTTCTGCTGTGTCTAACATTATGTCCTCCCTCTGTCTAAAACTGAATCTGTCAAAAACTGAACTACTCGTATTTCCTCCCTCCACTAACCTACCTGTGCCCGATATTGCCATTTCCGTTTGTGGCTCAACCATTACTCCCCAGCAACAAGTCCGCTATCTTGGGGTAATTTTTGACTCAGATCTTTCCTTCACTCCTCACATGAAATCACTCGCTCGTTCATGTCATCTACACCTCAAAAACATCTTAAGAATCAGGACTTTTCTCACCTTTGACTCAGCAAAAACTCTTACCGTAGCTCTTATTCATTCTTGTCTGGACTACTGCAACTCTCTACTGATTGGGCTCCCTCTTACTAAACTCTCCCCTCTCCAATCCATCCTTAATGTAGCAGCAAGGATCATATTCCTCGCCAACCGCTACATCGATGCCTCTTCCCTGTGCCAGTCATTGCATTGGTTACCCATCCAATATAGAGTTCAATTTAAACTGATCACGCTTACCCACAAAGTGCTCGATGCTTCAGTACCCCCCTACATCTCCTCCCTTGTCTCAGTCTACCACCCTACACATGCCCTCCGTTCTGCCAGTGACTTAAAACTAAAATCCTCCATAATCCGAACTTCCAACTCCCGCCTCCAAGATTTCTTGCGTGCTGCGCCAATTCTTTGGAATGCATTACCCAGGACAGTTCGATTAATTCCCAATACCCACAGTTTCAAGCGAACCCTAAAAACACATTTCTTTAGACTGGCATATCGCCTCCACACACTATCTGTCCATCCCAGTTGTCCGTCCCAGTTTTCCCCCATATTAAAATCTTCTTCAATTTCAGGTTCATACCAACCATGCACTTAATGGCCTCGGTCAGGACTGCACACATACTGGCTGGCGACCAGTCCATGTATTATTTATCCTATATAGTATATCAAGGCTGCATTATACAATATATGTACATTCTACCTTTTGTGTCTCCCCCATTTCCTCATAGACTGTAAGCTTGCGAGCAGGACCCTCACTCCTTTCGATATGAGATATGTTTATTCTGTATTGTCTGTATAAGCCCCCCTAAAATTTGTAAAGTGCTGCGAAATATGTTGGCGCTATAAAAATAAAAATTATTATTATTATTATTAATAATAAAGGAGGGGGGTGAACAACTATGTCAGGCAGATATGGAAGAACATTTTCCTGATATTAATATTTCCCTGACATTCAGCTTTTATGAAAGTCTGTGGTAAAGACATAACAGTACTATTCTTTTAACTTTATGGAAATTAAATTTTGTCTTGTTCTTCATTTTTTTTTTAAATTTGGGAAGGGAACTGGAAGTGAGATTTCTGGTTGACAGAATCAGAAAGTGCCTGAGATCTGATTCTGTAGAGGAGAGAGCCTGAAGGGCACTAATTCTTTTGATGGATGGAATGGGAACAATGTCTTGACTGAGAGATGCTTGATCCACAGGCTCAAAGGGTGATGGCATGACATATTTCCATACAATGGAGAGAACCCAAGGAGATACTGGTGGATGGAGGACATGTATTCTCGAGATGAGCATTAATTGCAGAGAACTGAGATTTAAGTATATTCAACTTAAGGCCTTTGTTGAATTCACTCTGAAGAAACCTGAGTAGATAAAGAATAGAATCTATGATTTATACACTTTTATCCCCCAAGAATAGAGCTCGATTGTAGACGGTCTTCTGGCTGCAGGCACAATAGTCGTCTCCTATTCGGACAAGCCTGGTGTCCTGTAATTTTCCTGCTCATGCCCCGGGTTGTCAGATGTGGTCTGTGCAGGTAATCTGACTCAGGCTGTGTGCCCACGATGCATTTTTTAAGCTTTTCCGCAGCGGCAAAAACGCTGCAGAAACGCTTAAAAAACGCTTGGTAGAAGGCCTGCCATGTTCCCCAATGATAATCCGCTGTGCTGTGCACATGCTGCGGAAATTTCCTCTGCGGATTATCATTGTGGAAAAAAACGCAGCACTGCCAATTATATTGCGGAAGTGCTGCGTTTTCGCCGCCATTGACTTGCATTAGAACGCATGGATTTCGCTTCACTCGATAAGCGCATGCAGAATACATGCGTTCAATGTGTGGATGGTACCCAGGTCTAGATGAGAGGAGACTCTCCTCCGGACCCGGGTACCATAGAAACTGTTAAAAAAAAAAAAAAAATTATATTTACCTTCTGATGGCCCCCGGTTTCCTTGTTTGTGCTTGCCAGCATCTCGCGATGGACTGGAGGACCTGCGCTGACGTCATAGTCATGTGACGGGTCACGCGACTATGACGTCGGCAGGTCCTTCAGTGTACTCTGATCTGCCGGCAGCCAGGACGGAGGGAAGCAAGACAACGGGGGCCATCGGAAGGTAAGTATAGATTTATTTTATTTTTTACCATTCTTTCGGTCACAGTATATAAATCCATGCCGGTTGCATGGATTTATATTGTGTGACCAAGTTGTCAAGCACTTTCCAAGTGATGCTAAAATCACTTGTCAACCCGCATGCGGAAATGCATGTGAAGAACGCTTCACTTCTGCATGTCCCTGGCAGGAAAAACGCATGTACAATCCGCATGTACAATCCGCATGTATAATCCGCATGTACAATCCGCATGTACAATCCACATGTACAATCCGCATGTACAACCCCCATGTACGATCCGCAAGTACATTCCGCATGTACAATCCGCATGTACAATCCGCATGCGTTTTTTCTGCCAGGGAAATGCAGACACGCTCAGGAAAAATCCGGAGCATTTCTGCATCGTGGGCACATAGTTTTCCTCAAGATCTGTTGTCTGGAGGCTAAGTTTCCAAATTTTGCGTCTCGTTAGTTTTAATATGAAACGAAACCAAGGCCGGATGAGTCAGAATGGTAGGATTTACCTCTGGAGATAAGCAGGCTGAAAAGATGTCTCCTTCATCCGGTAGAGGAACAATCCACATGCCTTGTCTGTCTCTTCCCCGTTGACATTATTGGCCGCAGAACGCATGAGAACAGGACCTGCTCTGAGTCTCACGGACCCATATAGATCCATGAGAAAAAACAGACTACACATGTGTCACACGGATGTGTGGATGTTGCCTGTTATGTGGTGGATTTATTTATACACAATTGCTTTAATTGTTCATTAACTCTACGTATCTTCTATGTTGAGTGCGAGACAATCAATATGAATCATTATGTTCGGCCATACAAAAAAAGAAAGTGAGATAATCTCCCCAGGGACCTGAACCTGCAACAGTCGCTTGTTCTATATGCTCTAGTATTGCAGTATACAAAACTGAGGATCTACTGTGAATCCCCTGGAGTACAGTGATGGGGGCCTTAAGTAGCCCTAAACTATTTACACCATATTGTAATGCAAGCGCCCGGACTGACTGGCGTGTACTGTACACATGAGCCGTGTATGAGGGAGTCGTGGAGTCGGTGTAATGGAAATGTCGGAGTCGGAGGTTTGGCTTACCGACTCCACAGCCCTGCTAAAGAGGGAGAGGGAGTAAACGCTTGCCTAAGGCAAAATAAAATTACTAGGGTATGTTAGGAAAACAGACAAAGAAAAAAACCCCAGAATAAGATATAACTTTTTATTAGATATTTTAAAAGACCACAAAATGGACAAAAAACATAAAAATGTCCGTGCAAAAAAGGGTAATGATCAGGGGTATGATAAGATAATGTCATTCAGGCTGGCCCTGGATATCCCTAAATGAACTAGGACCCTGCCTGGCAGCGGACGTTTATCACCCTAGCGAGACGGTTTGGTGTCCCTGCTCCATGTTGGCTGTCCCTTAGTTGACCTAGTAAACCCTTGCACCAAACATACATTAACTTAGAAATATTAAGATACAAAGTTCTTTATCCTATGCAGTGGTACCGCCTAGGTCACAACCAAATGTCTATAAACACATAATAGATGCTCCATATATTTTGATCTCTATCAAAAGATAAAAATAGAGAAATAATAAATGGTCTCAAAGAAGCAAATAAACGCTGCAAAACATGCTATAAGAGAGAAAAAAAAGAACTTATCTGTAGTAGGTAGTAGATTGCTTTTAGATAGAGACCGGATAATTCAATTCAGGCAGAATTCTGTAGGTTGCACCAATTCATAGGAAAAGGTCCCAAAAAACATGGCTCAGAAGATGCCAGCAGCTATCCCAACGTGTTTCACCCTTTCCTCATTCAGGGTTCATCAGGGGACAGATTAGGAGATACACTGCTGCTGCCGATGCTCCTATTATGGTGTATCTGCCATGGGCCGCCAGAGTAAATGCCTGATTCAACATTGTAGCAGATATCCCCCGTTCATATAGCCGTAATCACACGCCAAAAAGCCACCCACCAATTAGAACCAGGAGTCTACAGGTCATATCCGTGAAGAGCCGTCATGTTCTTAAGGTCCTACTAGCAAACATCATCTATAGTGGAGTGCAATTATGCTCTGCACCCGGTGGCAGGTCCTAGAGGGTTGTCTATGGAAACATAAAGTATAATATATAAAGAATTCAGCAGCAAATTGTTGGGGACAGTAAATCAAGACCTGAACTAGATTAGGTGAGGGAAGGGGGTGAAACGGATAAGTACAAAGAAAGCCCATATACAGTATCTAGTTAATAATTATGTAATGTCCATGTATAGACACATGTGATATGATATCACAGACGATTAAAGGGAAAATTAAAAAAGGTCAAACATGACCTACATCAAGTATAAAAAAGGTTCATGTCGTATGGATAACTACCGATTAGGCTCAATGAAGCTAGAAAAGTTCAGTTGTTCGTTTAGACCCAGGGGGTTCAATCATTCTGTCCAAAATATCCATCTGCACTCACGCTGTAGGATTTTCCTGTCCCAGTCTCCCTGCCGAGTGGAGACAGGGACAGTTGAAATAGTCCGAAAAGAGAGGGGCTTCAGATCACCATGATGGACTTCATTAATATGTTTAGAAGGGGTAGTGTCCCTACTATACTGCTCAAAAAAATAAAGGGAACACTCAAATAACACATCCTAGATCTGAATAAATGAAATATTCTCATTGAATACTTTCTTCAGTACAAAGTTAAATGTGCTGACAACAAAATCACACAAAAATCATCAATGGAAATCACATTTTTTAACCAATGGAGGTCTGGATTTGTAGTCACCCCCAAAATTAAAGTGGAAAAACACACTACAGGCTGATCCAACTTTGATGTAATGTCCTTAAAACAAGTCAAAATGAGGCTCAATATTGTGTGTGGCCTCCACGTGCCTGTATGACCTCCCTACAACGCCTGGGCATGCTCCTGATGAGGCTGAGTATTGTGTGTGGCCTCCACGTGCCTGTATGACCTCCCTACAATGCCTGGGCATGCTCCTGATGAGGCTGAGTATTGTGTGTGGCCTCCACGTGCCTGTATGACCTCCCTACAACGCCTGGGCATGCTCCTGATGAGGCTGAGTATTGTGTGTGGCTGCCACGTGCCTGTATGACCTCCCTACAACGCCTGGGCATGCTCCTGATGAGGCTGAGTATTGTGTGTGGCCTCCACGTGCCTGTATGACCTCCCTACAACGCCTGGGCATGCTCCTGATGAGGCTGAGTATTGTGTGTGGCCTCCACGTGCCTGTATGACCTCCCTACAACGCCTGGGCATGCTCCTGATGAGGCTGAGTATTGTGTGTGGCCTCCACGTGCCTGTATGACCTCCCTACAACGCCTGGGCATGCTCCTGATGAGGCTGAGTATTGTGTGTGCCCTCCACGTGCCTGTATGACCTCCCTACAACGCCTGGGCATGCTCCTGATGAGGCTCAGTATTGTGTGTGGCCTCCATGTGCCTGTATGACCTCCCTACAACGCCTGGGCATGCTCCTGATGAGGTTGCGGATGGTCTCCTGTGGGATCTCCCAGACCTGGACTAAAGCATCCGCCAACTCCTGGACAGTCTGTGGTGCAACGTGACGTTGGTGGATTGAGCGAGACATGATGTCCCAGATGTGCTCAATTGGATTCAGGTCTGGGGAACGGGCGGACAGTCCATAGCTTCAATGCCTTCATCTTGCAGGAACTGCTGACACACTCCAGCCACATGAGGTCTGGCATTGTCCAGCATTAGGAGGAACGCAGGGCCAACCGCACCTGCATATGGTCTCACAAGGGGGTCTGAGGATCTCATCTTGGTACCTAATGGCAGTCAGGCTACCTCTCGCGAGCACATGGAGGGCGCTCGCGAGAGGTAGCCTGACTGCCATTAGGTACCAAGATGAGATTGCCACCCCACACCATTACTGACCCACTGCCAAACCGGTCATGCTGAAGGATGTTGCAGGCAGCAGATCGCTCTCCACAGCGTCTCCAGACTCTGTCACGTCTGTCACATGTGCTCAGTGTGAACCTGCTTCCATCTGTGAAGAGCACAGGGCGCCAGTGGCCACTTTGCCAATCCTGGTGTTCTGTGGCAAATGCCAAGCGTCCTGCATGGTGTTGGGCTGTGGGCACAACCCCCATCTGTGGACATCGGGCCCTCATACCACCCTCATGAAGTCAGTTTCTAACCGTTTGTGCAGACACATGCACATTTGTGGCCTGCTGGAGGTCATTTTGCAGGGCTCTGGCAGTGCGCCTCCAGTTCCTACTTGCACAAAAGCGGAGGTAGCGGTCCTGCTGCTGGGTTGTTGCCCTCCTTCGGCCCCCTCCACGTCTCCTGGTGTACTGGCCTGTCTCCAGCCTCTGGACACTACGCTGACAGACACCGCAAACCTTCTTGCCACAGCTCGCATTGATGTGCCATCCTGGATGAGCTGCACTACCTGAGCAACTTCTATGGGTTGTAGAGTCTGTCTTATGCTACCACGAGTGTGAAAGCACAGCCAACATTCAAAAGTGACCAAAACAGCCAGAAAGCATTGGTACTGAGATGTGGTCTGTGGTCCCCACCTGCAGAACCACTCCTTTATTGAGGGTGTCTTGATAATTGCCAATAATTTCCATCTATTGTCTATTCCATTTGCACAACAGCATGTGAAATTGATTGTGAATCAGTGTGTTAGAACCTTGCTCTTAGTTCTTTTTTCCTTTGCTGGTCACATGACCTTGTTGGCCTATTTAATCCTGCTCCGCCCTTCTGGCTTTGCTGAACTTCATTGTATATCTACTTTCTAGCTAGCCTGTGCTCTGTGTCTTGCTCTGTTAGTTTGCTTGGTCTACTGACCTCTATGTTCTATATATTTTGTTTGTTCGTCTGTCTGCTACTATTTCTGTTAGGAGGTGTCCCATATTCCTCCCAGTCCTTAGTACTTGTAGGGATTCCTCCCCCACATCTATAGGTCTCCGTACAGACTAGCTTAGGACTTTAGCAGGTCTGATCGCAGGATCAGGTTCCCTGTTACATCGTAGGGATTAAGCTGAGTTCTATCGTAGGGACAGATCTCCTCTCTTTCCTTAGTTCTGGTAGCAGAACATAACAGTAAGTCCAGCCAGCAAATTCTCTAAGGAAAGATTTTTCTGTTCCATCATGGTGTCGGTTCAGGATTTGGTTCATCGCCTGCAGGGACTCTCTCTGGAGGTGGCCGAGCTCCGTCAGCACGTGAGTAATTGTCCTGGAGCACATTTCTTGGAGCCTAAGGTATGTTTGCCGGATTTATTTTTTGGTGAACACCGAGAATTTTTTTCATTTAAAAATGCTTGCTTATTGTATTTTCGTTTGAGACCTAAGTCCTCTGGGGATGAATCCCAGCGCGTAGGGTTCATAATGTCACTTTTGCGCAAAGAGCCTCAGGAGTGGGCCTTTTCTTTGCAACCTAGTGATTCATGCTTCAGATCAGTGGATAGTTTTTTTTCTGCTTTGGGACTATTATATGATGATCCTGACCGTGTCGCATCAGCTGAGACTGAGTTGAGACGTTTAAAACAAGGATCAGGTAATGTGGAAAAATATTGTACTCATTTCCGTCGTTGGTCTACTCAAACAGGGTGGAACGATTCTGCTCTGAAAAGTCTATTTCTTGCTGGGCTCAGTGAAAGGGTTAAAGACCTGCTAATTGCTTATCCTACACCTGAAGATTTGCAACAGGCTATGCAATTAGCTATACGGGTGGATAGAAGACTGCGTGCAAGGGTTAATGAGAGCAAATCCTCTGCTATGTCAGTTTCTGGTTATGAGAATGTGTGTACTAACAGTGGTGAACCGATGGAGATTGGATCGGTGACACCTCGCTCTCAAGAAAAAGATCGTCGATTTTCTGAAGGCTTGTGTTTCTATTGCGGAAAATCTGGTCATTTGATTAAAGGCTGTGAGCTTCGTATGAAGAAAGAAAAAAAAATGGTCAGTCACGCCCGTATTGCCTGTTTAAATTCTAAGGGTATATTTTTAGCTGCTTCCACGATTGCTCAGAAAAAATTAATGGAATTTCGGGTGTTTGTCGATTGTGGGTCTACTCTGAATGTAATTGATGGGGGATTCGTGGAAAGACTCAATTTAAAACCTGAACCTTTATCATCCCCCATTGCTGTGGTTTCTGTGGATGGTTCCCCTTTGAAGAATATTACTCTCAAGGTCTGTGAATTTCCTCTCACTATTAATGGTGTTCACCATGAGAAATTGGATTTGGTAGTGTTGAATAACTTGCCTTCTCCAGTAATATTGGGATTGCCCTGGTTAAAATTTCACAATCCTGTACTGGATTGGTCTACCAGTGAAATTAAATCCTGGAGCCATAAATGTTATGACAAGTGTTGTAACGGGCGTATTGCAGCTTTGGATAGGGGAGAATTGCCTGTTCCTATTCAGGATTTTTGGAGAGTTTTTTCTGAGAAGGAATCGCAGGTTTTGCCTCCCCATAGAGACTATGATTGTTCTATTGAATTTGTCCCTGGAGCGACTCTTCCTAAAAGTCGTTTATTTAACCTTACTATTCCTGAGAGGAAGGCTTTGGAGGAATACATACAGACAAGTTTGGCCGCCGGTCACATTAGGCCCTCTAAGTCTCCTGTGGCGGTTGGATTTTTTTTTGTAAAAAAAAAGGACGGCGGTTTACGTCCTTGTCTGGATTTTCGTGAGATTAACAAAATTACTGTACGCAATCCTTACCCACTGCCATTGATTCCTGATCTGTTTAACCAGTTAATGGGGGCCAAGTGGTTCTCTAAAATTGACCTTAAGGGGGCATACAATCTGTTGCGCATGAAGGAGGGTGATGAATGGAAGACTGCTTTTAACACTCCTGTGGGTCATTTTGAGAATCTGGTTATGCCTTTTGGTCTTACTAATGCTCCTGCATTTTTTCAGAATCTGATTAATGACATCCTTAGACCTTTGATTGGTAAAAATGTGGTTGTGTATTTGGATGACATTTTGATTTATTCGCCAGATCTGGAGTCTCATTGGCGGAGCGTGCGTGAGGTATTACAGTTATTAATGGACAATTCGCTTTTTGCTAAGCTGGAGAAATGTGAGTTCGCTGTACAGAGAATTAGTTTTTTGGGCTACATTATCTCCAGCAAAGGTTTTGAGATGGATCCGGTTAAGGTTCAGGCTGTGCAGGAATGGCCTAGGCCTATTGGTTTGAAATCGATACAGAGGTTTTTGGGTTTCGCCAATTACTACAGAAAATTCATAAAAAATTTTTCTAGTATTGTCAAACCTCTGACTGATCTCACCAGGAAAGGTGCTGATGCGGTTCAGTGGTCTTCTGAGGCCATTGAAGCTTTTGTGTATCTCAAGGAGAGGTTCACCTCTGCTCCCATCCTTATGCAGCCTGATGTTACTAGGCCGTTTTTGGTTGAGGTTGATGCTTCCTCTGTGGGGGTTGGCGCAGTATTGTCTCAGGATAACGGGGATGGATTACATCCCTGTGCCTTTTTTTCAAAAAAATTTTCGGAGACTGAACTGAATTACGATATTGGTAATCGGGAATTATTGGCTATTAAACTCGCATTTGAACACTGGCGCCACTTCTTGGAAGGTGCGGAATTTCCCGTTCAGGTTCTTACGGATCATAAAAATCTGATATATCTTGATGCTGCCAAGCGCCTGAATGCCCGTCAGGCTAGGTGGGCACTGTTTTTCTCGCGGTTTAATTTCTCCGTTACTTACATCCCTGGTACTAAGAATGTTAAGGCGGATGCCTTGTCTCGCAGTTTTTCTCCCATAGTCGGTGCTGAGAAAGAGGAGAACATTTTACAAGAAGGTGTTGTGATAGCTGCTTTGGACTCCGTTTTGGAAAATGAGATTCTTAAAGTACAGGAGAATGCCCCTTCTAACACTCCTCATGGGAGGTTGTTTGTGCCTGGGACCTTTAGGAGAGATTTGTTTGTTGAGTGTCACGAATCTCGGTTGGCAGGTCATCCCGGAATCTCTGAGACCAAGAGACTGGTGGGTCGCAGTTTTTGGTGGCCTGGATGGCAGAAGGAAGTCATTAAGTGGGTGCGTCAATGTACTATATGTGCTAGATCTAAGTCCTCACATACTCCTGCTGCGGGGTTGCTTTGTCCTTTGGAGGTTCCCAGTGCTCCTTGGACACATTTGGCTATGGACTTTATAACTGACCTTCCCCCCTCTGAGGGTTTTACTGTCATCTGGGTGGTCGTGGACCGTTTTAGCAAGATGTGTCACTTGGTTCCTTTCGTCAAACTGCCCTGCGCTAAAACTCTCGCTAAGGCCTTTGTCAAGGAAATTGTCAGACTTCATGGCGTTCCTACTGACATTGTTTCTGATAGGGGTCCTCAGTTCGTGGCTCCTTTTTGGCGTGCCTTTTGTGATAGGTTGGGAGTTCATTTGTCGTTCTCATCCGGATATCATCCTGAATCTAATGGCCAGACAGAAAGGAAAAACCAGGATGTTGAGCAGTTCTTGCGTTGTTTTGTGGCAGACAATCAAGAGGGGTGGTCTGAGTTTCTGCCACTTGCTGAATTTGCTCTGAACAATCATACATCTTCTTCTGCTGGTTGTTCGCCTTTTTTTTTGTTGTTCTGGGAGACATCCGTCGTTTGGGTCGTTCTCCAAGTTGGGATCTGCCGTGCCTGAGGAGGAGAATTTTTCCGGTGATTTGGAGAGAGTTTGGACGGATGTGCGTGGTAATCTTCAGGAGGCCAACAGAAAATCTAAAGACTACTTTGATAGGAAACGACAGGAGGTTTTGTTCGCTGTTGGTGACATGGTTTGGTTGTCCTCTAGGAATCTGCGGTTGAGGATTCCTTCAAAGAAATTGGGTCCCAAGTTTGTAGGGCCCTTTAAGGTGCTTCAGGTTGTCAACCAATCTGCTGTTAGGTTGGAGGTTCCTACCTCCTGGAGAATTAATCCGGTATTTCATGTCTCTCTGTTGAAAAAAGCTGTTGTATCGGATTGTGACGCCTCTGCCTCCGTTCCTCCGGTGGTGGAGGACGGGGAATATGAAATTTCTCGCATCCTTAACTCTAGACGGTATAGAGGTAGTTTGCAGTATCTTGTGGCCTGGAAAGGTTTCGGTCCCGAGGATAACTCTTGGGTGAGGTCGGATGATGTTTCCGCGTCCAGACTTATCAGAGCGTTTCACAGGAGATTTCCTGATAAGCCTGGTCCTAGGGGATCCGGAGGATCCTCTTAGAAGGGGGGGTACTGTTAGAACCTTGCTCTTAGTTCTTTTTTCCTTTGCTGGTCACATGACCTTGTTGGCCTATTTAATCCTGCTCCGCCCTTCTGGCTTTGCTGGACTTCATTGTATATCTACTTTCTAGCTAGCCTGTGCTCTGTGTCTTGCTCTGTTAGTTTGCTTGGTCTACTGACCTCTATGTTCTATATATTTTGTTTGTTCGTCTGTCTGCTACTATTTCTGTTAGGAGGTGTCCCATATTCCTCCCAGTCCTTAGTACTTGTAGGGATTCCTCCCCCACATCTATAGGTCTCCGTACAGACTAGCTTAGGACTTTAGCAGGTCTGATCGCAGGATCAGGTTCCCTGTTACATCGTAGGGATTCAGCTGAGTTCTATCGTAGGGACAGATCTCCTCTCTTTCCTTAGTTCTGGTAGCAGAACATAACACAGTGTTGCTTCCTAAGTGGACAGTTTGATTTCACAGAAGTTTGATTTACTTGGACTTATATTATGTTGTTTAAGTGTTCACTTTATTTATTTGAGCAGTGTATTTCTAATATCCCCAATGTGTTTCCCAATTCAAACTCGTAGTTGCCTCTTTGTTTTACCAATGCAGTCCTTGGGGCATGTACACGTACACATGTAGATAACCCCAACGGTCTTACAATTGGCAAATGACACGTTTTCCAGTGCTACCACTAAGAGGACTTATAAGAACATATCAGAAGGTGCGACATACTGGCAATAGCTACAGTGTCCTCATCTAAACGCCCCTAGGGACCTCCTCTCAAGCCACGTCCCTTCCCGGACAGGCGGAGTATAGTGGCTGTGCACTACATGATCTTTTATTGACTTCTCTCGTCTATAGGTGACCGATGGATATGGAGAAATCCACTTGGCAACATCTGGGTCAGTTTTTAAAATACCCCAGTATCTCCTGAGAACCCCAATAACCTTAGCCTGCTGGTTATCAAAGGTCCCTATAAGTCTCGTAACTTGGCTACTATCCTCTTTGTGCTTTGGTATCAGGAGTGTGGATCTCTCTTGTCCTAAAGTATTGTTATACGCTTGATTGATTAAATTTGTAGGATATTCCCGGTCATGGAATCTTCTTTTAAGATCACTGGCCTTTATTCTGAAATCGAGGGAAGAGGAACAATTTCTCCTTAATCTCAGAAATTGGCCCTTCGGGATATCTCGTTTCAAGGGATGATGGCTTTCCCATCTTAGTAGGCTATTTGCTGCAGTCGGTTTCCTATAAATTGATGTCTTCAGGAAGCCTTTTTTATCAATACTGATCATAACATCCTAAAAAGCTATGCTATCGCCCCCTATTTCATGTATACATTTCAGACCAAGATCGTCGACATTAAGATGGTCAATAAATGTCAAAAAAGAAGTAGAATCACCAGACCACAGGACGAGGATGTTGTCGATGTACCATCCCCAGAATTGGATATGGGGGACACCAATGACATGCCCGTCCCCAAACACTATCCTGTCCTCCCACCAGCCGAGGAGCAAATTAGCATATGTGGGGTCACAAGGGTTCCCTTCGCTGTGCCCCTGAGCTAGTAGTAAAACATCCCGTTAAACAGGAAATAGTTGTGTTGTAGGATATAGTCAAGCAGCTGTAAAATAAACTTATTGTGGGGATAAGATGTAACTCCCCTAGAGCTCAGGAAAAATTCAACTGCTGCCAAGCCCGCTTCGTGGTGTATACTGGAGTACAATGCCTCGACATTTATAGATACCATAATAGTACCTGGATCCACCATAATACCATCCAATTTGGTTATAAGGTCCGTGGTATCTCTATGATATGAAGGTAAGGTGGTAACAGAAGGTCTCAGTATTTGATCTAGATATACACTACAGTTCTGGCTCAAGGCATCAACCCCCAACACGATCAGTCTACCTTTGAGGGGAGGATATCCCTTATGTACTTTAGGGAGAGCATAGAAGGTGAAAATAACAGGACATTTAGGTAGCAAGTAATTGTGCTCACTTGTGGAAATCAATCCAGTTATTTTTGCCTGGCGTAGGATATTATAGGGAGTTTTCATATACATAGCAGTGGGGTCTGACCTAAGCATTTGATAGGCAGAGGTGTCTGATAAGATGGTACGACACATCTCAACTTACTGATCCCTATCAAGGAGTACTGTATTTCCCCCCCTTGTCTGATGGAGAAGTATCCTGACTTAAATGACTTAAGGCCATATGTTCTTCAAAGGAGAGGTTCTATGATATAGCATTAGTTTTGGGATTAATTTTCTTAATCTCCTCGCTCACAAGTTTTGAAAAAATATCTACGCTGTTGATCTCACCAACTGGTGGCATCTTTGTACTCTTGAGTTTTAGGTTTGAGAAGGAACCCTCCCCTGGTTCTCTTACCCCTTCTTCAGCCAAACTTGCCAGCAACTGGACATCCGGAAGATCCTCCTGATTGATACCAAGTTGCTGACATTTTGTCCTGTCGTTGTGGGCAAAGAATTTCCTCCATTGCAATTTTCTAAGAAATAGATTGATGTCCTTAATCCAGACAAAAGGATCAAAATGTGTGATGGGTACAAAGGAGAGACCATATCCAAGAACTCTACCTTCAATGCTTGTAAGAGTATGTGAAGACAGAATAATAATCCAATTAGTTTGATCCTGTGGCCCACGTGGACACCTTAGGCTAGACATACAGTTAGGTCCACATATATTTGGACAGAGACAACATTTTTCTAATTTTGGTTCTAGACATTACCACAATGAATTTTAAACAAAACAATTCAGATGTGTAGTTCTGCGTCCCTGCCCTCTGCTAGGCAGGGACGCTGTTCCCCTCACCGCTCTGCTCCGTGCCCGGCATCCCTCTCCCGCTCTGCTGGCAGCGCGCGCTCCTTCCCGGCCACTGTGCTTAGGGCGCGCGCGCGCGCTCTCCCTCCCTCTTAAAGGGGCCGCGCGCGCCGTCCTAAGGAGTCCCCGGCCAATGGCCGGAGGACTTTACCATATATAAGGCACCTCCTCCAAAATGGAGGTGCCCGAGCAATGTTGTTGCACCGTTCTACTCTGCTTCAGCCCTCAGGTCCCGTTGCCAGTTACCTGCCAGTTACCTGCCAGATTCCTGCCAGCTTGCTGTCCTAATCCTGCCTGATTTCCTGTTACCTGCCTGCCTGCCTTTACCATATATAAGGCACCTCCTCCAAAATGGAGGTGCCCGAGCAATGTTGTTGCACCGTTCTACTCTGCTTCAGCCCTCAGGTCCCGTTGCCAGTTACCTGCCAGTTACCTGCCAGATTCCTGCCAGCTTGCTGTCCTAATCCTGCCTGATTTCCTGTTACCTGCCTGCCTGCCTGCCTGTGGTCCGACGGTCTGCTTTACAACTCCGGTCAGTCTGTCTAAGGACCAACTTGCCCGCTCACCTGGGAGCGCACATCAGCTACCTGCCTGCTTGCCTGAGGTCCGACGGTCTGCCTTACAACTCCGGTCAGTCTGTCTATGGACCAGCTTGCCCGCTCACCTGGGAGCGCACATCTGCTACCTGCCTGCTAGCCTGCCTGGAGGCTCCGCCGTCACGTGCTGTGACCACCAGCTATTCCGGAGACTCTTGCCCGCTCACCTGGGAGCGCTCCTCCGCTACCTGCCTGCTTGCCTGCCCGGAGGCTCCGCCGTCATGTGCTGTGACCACCAGCTATTCCAGAGACTCTTGCCCGCTCACCTGGGAGCGCTTCTCCGCTACCTGCCTGCTTGCCTACCTGGAGGCTCCGCCGTCACGTGCTGTGACCACCAGCTATTCCAGAGACTCTTGCCCGCTCACCTGGGAGCGCTTCTCCGCTATCTGCCTGCTTGCCTACCTGGAGGCTCCGCCGTCACGTGCTGTGCCCACCTGCTATTCCAGAGACTCTCGCTTGCTCACCTGGGAGCACACATCCTCCATCTGCCTTGCTAGCCTACCTGGAGGTTCAGCCATCACAGGTCGTACCTACCCTTTATCCAGAGACTGCCCCGGTCACTTGCCGTGACCTCCTGCCCGTACACCCAGAGACTGTCCCGGTCACCTGCTGTGACTGCCTGCCTGGTCGCCACCCGCTCCCTTACAAGGACCGCCCCCTTGTATAGTAGCTCTGAGGTTCCGCCTCCCAGACCCGTTACAGTTTGCTCGGGCCATGGAACCCGGTGGCACCCAAGCTCCCTCGCTCTCGGACCTGTGTCATGAACTGTCCCGTCAAAGGTCCCAACAGGAGTCCATCCTGGGTCACCTGCGGAATGTCAATACTCGCCTGGACACTCTGACTGCTCCACCAACAACCTCCGCCAGTGCCATGTCTCGCAATCCGGCAGCTCCGCTGTCCACTAACACCATGATATCCTACCCCGGACCTTGGCTTTCTGCACCTCCTCGCTTCGGAGGCGACTCAGCCCAGGCTCGGGGCTTCATAAATCAGTGCACCCTGCACTTTGAACTATTGTCCCACCAGTTTAACTCCGACCGAGCCAAAATTGCATTCATCATGTCCCATCTCACCGGGGAGGCCCTGGCCTGGCTAAATGCTCTATGGGAGAGAGGAGACCCCCTGGTGTCCAACTTGCCTGCTTTTCTCATGGCTTTCCGGAAAGTCTTCGACGAACCCGGACGGAAGACCTCATCCGCATCATCGTTGCTACGCCTCCGTCAGGAAAGTCTCACCGTGGGCCAATATGCCATACGGTTCCGTACCCTTGCCTAGGAGCTGGCCTGGGATAACGACGCTCTGGTTTCCGTCTTCTGGGAGGGTCTGTCCGGCCGTATTAAAGATGAACTTGCCGGTCGGGACATTCCTACCACTCTCGATGACTTAATAACTCTTGCCACCCGGATTGACCTACGGTTCCAGGAGCGTGCCAGAGAGGTCACCCGTGAGAGGAGGTTACCACGTCTAGCTCCTACTTTTCAGAAACCCGTCACTCCTTCTGTCTCTAACCAGGTACACCCTCCTGAGCCTATGCAGGTCCCAAGATGGTCAAGACCCGTCAGGACTTACGCCGTGCCGAGGGGACCTGCTTCTACTGTGGCAGTAAGGAGCACCGGATCCGTGCCTGCCCGGAGAGGTCGGGAAACGCCTGTGTCTAGGTTCGCTCAGAGAGGTCCACCTAGACAAGAATAAATCCTCTCCATCCCTGCTGTTGTCAGTTTCAATCGTCTACGGGGAGAACCGTTATTTCGAACTAGCCCAACTGGACTCTGGAGCAGCCGGGAATCTTATTTCACAGTCCCTGGTAGAGAAATACCGCATCCCCACCAAACCTCTGGCTGTACCCTTGTCTGTTGCTGCCGTGGATGGGGGGCTCTTACCACGCCCCATCCAACTCATCACCGAATCCATTACTCTGCAGGTGGGAATGCTGCATTCTGAAAGTATCTCCTTCCATGTTCTGCCTGGACTCTCTCACGCCCTCTTGCTAGGCCTACCTTGGCTCCAGAGACATGCACCCGTTCTTGACTGGCAGACCGGAGAAGTCCTTCGCTGGGGACAGGGCTGCCATAAGACCTGTCTGGTTCCCGTTCATCCCGTCCGTCCTTCTCCTACCCCAGCTAATCTACCTGGACTTCCGATTCCTTATTGGTCTTATGCTGATGTCTTTAATAAAAAGGAGGCAGAGACACTACCCCCTCATAGACCATACGACTGCCCTATCGACCTGTTACCTGGTACTTCTCCTCCCCGTGGGCGTATTTATCCATTATCCGCTGCTGAGACCCGGTCGATGTCCGAATATATTGAGGAGAATCTGGCCAGGGGATTCATCCGGAAATCTACCTCCCCGGCGGGAGCAGGCTTCTTTTTCGTCAAAAAGAAGGACGGCTCTCTCCGTCCCTGTATAGACTATAGAGGCCTTAACCAGATCACGGTGAAGAATAAGTACCCCCTTCCGCTCATTCCGGAGTTATTTGATCGTCTGAGGGGGGCTAGAATCTTCACCAAACTGGACCTCCGTGGGGCGTACAACCTGGTTCGTATCCGTCAGGGGGATGAATGGAAGACGGCATTCAACACCCGGGACGGCCACTATGAATATCTGGTAATGCCCTTTGGCCTCTGTAACGCTCCTGCCGTCTTTCAAGAGTTGGTCAATGACATCTTCCGGGACCTTCTCTACTCCTGCGTAGTGGTGTACCTGGACGACATCTTGGTCTTCTCTCCGGATCTCCAGACTCACCGGAGGGATGTTCGTCAGGTCCTGCTCAGGCTCAGGCAGAACCATCTCTACGCTAAATATGAGAAGTGCCTCTTTGAGCAGACCTCGCTTCCGTTTCTGGGCTACATTATCTCTCAGACCGGCCTACAAATGGATCCTGAGAAACTGTCTGCCATCGAGAAATGGCCCCGACCAGAGGGGTTGAAGGCTATTCAACGGTTCCTGGGCTTCGCCAACTATTACCGCCTCTTCATCCCGCACTTCTCTTCCCGGACTGCCCCAATTTCCGCGCTCACCCGTAAGGGTACTAATCCCAAAGAGTGGCCGCCCGAAGCAGAGGAGGCCTTTCTTTCCCTAAAACAGGCCTTCTCTTCCGCCCCGGTGCTGCATCGCCCGGACGGCAGCAAGCAGTTCTTCCTGGAAGTTGACGCCTCCTCCTCTGGAGCCGGAGCGGTACTTACTCAAAAATCATCTTCCGGGAGAATGGTAACTTGTGGCTTCTTCTCCAAACTCTTCTCCTCTTCTGAGCGCAACTATTCCATAGGAGACCGAGAGTTATTGGCCATCAAGCTGGCGTTGGACGAGTGGCGTTACCTACTCGAGGGGGCTCTTCATCCAGTAATAATTTACACTGACCACAAGAACTTGGCTTACCTCCAGCATGCCCAGAGACTTAACCCGCGCCAAGCCCGGTGGTCCTTGTTTTTTGCTCGCTTTGATTTTGTTCTTCATTTTCGCCCGGCTGACAAAAACGTCAAAGCAGACGCCTTGTCCCGATCCTTTCTGGTGTCCGATCTCGAGGAAGAACCTAAACATATCATCGATCCCGCCAGAGTAATGCAGGTGGCTCCCGTGAGTCTAAATCGTCTCCCTCCCGGTAAGACGTTTGTTTCAGTACCTGATCGGGAGAAGATCCTACACTGGGGTCATTCGTCTAAACTAGCTGGCCACGCTGGTCAGAAAAAGACCCTCCAGCTTATTGCCCGGCACTATTGGTGGCCTACCCTGCACAAGGACATAATAGACTTTGTTTCTGCCTGTGTGTCCTGCGCCCGCAACAAAGTCCTGAGACATCTGCCAGCCGGACGCCTCCTTCCGCTTCCTGTACCTGCTGCCCCCTGGCAGCATATAGCAATGGACTTTATAACTGATCTCCCCGTCTCTGCCGGTTGTACGGTCATTTGGGTGGTCGCTGACCGCTTTTCCAAGATGGCTCACTTTATTCCCCTGCCAGGCCTTCCGTCTGCACCCGAGCTGGCTAAAGACTTTATCCCCCACATCTTCCGTCTTCATGGCCTGCCCCTCCACATCGTGTCGGATCGTGGGGTACAGTTCACCTCACGTTTCTGGAGAGCCACTTGTAAACTACTAGACGTCACCCTGGACTTCTCTTCCGCTTACCACCCACAGTCCAATGGTCAAGTGGAGCGGATCAATCAGAACCTGACCAGTTACCTCCGGCACTTCGTTAATGCCCACCATTCTGACTGGGTGGATCTCCTACCATGGGCCGAGTTCTCTTATAATAATCACGAGAGCGAATCCTCCTCCAAATCCCCGTTTTTTGTAGTCTTTGGTCAGCATCCTCGGATTCCTTTTCCTGTCTCCACCTCTGTGGACAACCCGGCTGCGGAATCTCTCGTTAGCAAATTTTCCTCCATATGGGAGAGTACCCGGTCCGCACTCCTTCTGTCATCCGAGCGTATGAAAAGACACGCTGACAAAAAACGCCTGGATCCTCCACAATTTCGTCCAGGAGATAAAGTCTGGCTCTCATCTAAATATGTTCGACTCAAGATACCTTCTTACAAGTTAGGGCCTCGGTTCATCGGTCCTCTGGAGGTCATCAGTCAGATCAACCCGGTGGCCTATAAATTGAAACTCCCAGCCAACTTACGGATCCCTAACTCCTTCCATGTATCTCTCCTCAAACCCGTGGTGCTTAACTCTTTCTCCAAGTCTACAGGTACGCCTCCTGCTCCGGTTTCTGCTGAGGACGAGTTTGAGGTAGAGAACATTCTTGCCACCAAAAGGGTAAGAGGAAAGACCTTTTTTCTGGTAGATTGGAAGGGGTTTGGTCCTGAGGAGAGAACGTGGGAGCCCCGGGAGAACATCCATGCCCCTCTCATCCTAGCTAAATTTCTATCTGGCCTAAAAAAGGGGGGGCCTAAAGGGGGGGGTACTGTAGTGCCGGCGTCCCTGCCCTCTGCTAGGCAGGGACGCTGTTCCCCTCACCGCTCTGCTCCGTGCCCGGCGTCCCTCTCCCGCTCTGCTGGCAGCGCGCGCTCCTTCCCGGCCACTGTGCTTAGGGCGCGCGCGCGCGCTCTCCCTCCCTCTTAAAGGGGCTGCGCGCGCCGTCCTAAGGAGTCCCCGGCCAATGGCCGGAGGACTTTACCATATATAAGGCACCTCCTCCAAAATGGAGGTGCCCGAGCAATGTTGTTGCACCGTTCTACTCTGCTTCAGCCCTCAGGTCCCGTTGCCAGTTACCTGCCAGTTACCTGCCAGATTCCTGCCAGCTTGCTGTCCTAATCCTGCCTGATTTCCTGTTACCTGCCTGCCTGCCTGCCTGTGGTCCGACGGTCTGCTTTACAACTCCGGTCAGTCTGTCTAAGGACCAACTTGCCCGCTCACCTGGGAGCGCACATCAGCTACCTGCCTGCTTGCCTGAGGTCCGACGGTCTGCCTTACAACTCCGGTCAGTCTGTCTATGGACCAGCTTGCCCGCTCACCTGGGAGCGCACATCTGCTACCTGCCTGCTAGCCTGCCTGGAGGCTCCGCCGTCACGTGCTGTGACCACCAGCTATTCCAGAGACTCTTGCCCGCTCACCTGGGAGCGCTCCTCCGCTACCTGCCTGCTTGCCTGCCCGGAGGCTCCGCCGTCACGTGCTGTGACCACCAGCTATTCCAGAGACTCTTGCCCGCTCACCTGGGAGCGCTTCTCCGCTACCTGCCTGCTTGCCTACCTGGAGGCTCCGCCGTCACGTGCTGTGACCACCAGCTATTCCAGAGACTCTTGCCCGCTCACCTGGGAGCGCTTCTCCGCTATCTGCCTGCTTGCCTACCTGGAGGCTCCACCGTCACGTGCTGTGCCCACCTGCTATTCCAGAGACTCTCGCTTGCTCACCTGGGAGCACACATCCTCCATCTGCCTTGCTAGCCTACCTGGAGGTTCAGCCATCACAGGTCATACCTACCCTTTATCCAGAGACTGCCCCGGTCACTTGCCGTGACCTCCTGCCCGTACACCCAGAGACTGTCCCGGTCACCTGCTGTGACTGCCTGCCTGGTCGCCACCCGCTCCCTTACAAGGACCGCCCCCTTGTATAGTAGCTCTGAGGTTCCGCCTCCCAGACCCGTTACAAGATGCAGTTGAAGTTCAGACTTTCAGCTTTCATTTGAGGGTATCCACATTGAAATTGGATGAAGGGTTTAGGAGTTTCAGCTCCTTAACATGTGCCACCCTGTTTTTAAATAGAGGAAATGAAAACAAAAGTGAAAGACAAGAAGAGAAAAAAAGAGACATAATAAGTAAAAAAACACATCGGTGGACTCTGTGATCCCATTTGTAAATTCATCGACCACTATCTTAAGCCCCTAGTCGAAACATTACCATCTTATGTTAAAGACACAACTGACGTCCTGACTCGGGTTGACGGCGTCCTTGTGGAGGAGGGTACTCTGCTTGTGACGGCCGACGTGGAGAGTCTTTATACCATTATCAACCATGCCGATGGCTTGAATGCGGTCTGCCTCTACTTGGGGGCCTCCAACCTGGAGGGTCCCTTGTGTGAATGTAGCACCCTGAGGATTCGGCTGCTACAGGGGTATTGCACCTCAACCCAGAGGTGTGGTATTCCACTCCCGGGTAAGGATGGAGTGTGGAACTGAGCTCAGTAGGCTGCATACACTACATACATCCCATTTCCGAGGGACAGACCAATGGTACTCCCACTAGAGAAATGTGCAGGTACGACAGTGTCTGTCCCTGGCTGGAGTGGGAGGGGGGTGGAACATCCCAGTAGTGTAGGGGCAGATAGGGGGAGCAGTCTGGGTAATGCTAGGAGCTCATTGGGTGCTGGTCACCTGAGCTCACACATAGAGGGAGTATATAAGGTGGGAACCATCTTAGATCAGGGTCAGTCTTTTGTAGAGGAAGAGAGCAGAGAAGCAGAGCAGCTCCAGGGCCAAGAGAGAGAGAGGAGAAAGAAGGACCCAGAGGGGGAGAAGAGAGAACTCCAAGAACCCAAAATTAGATCAGAGGGTGAAGAGTTGGCACAAGGGTACCGGATCCCAAGCTGGTGGAGGGCACTAATCCTCAGCCAGAGACCGGAGGTCGTGGGCAGAATCTGCCACGACCACCCACTACATCCACCCGGAAGGCAAACCAAGAATAGGGTCAGGGAAGCCGGGACAGGTTTCGCCACCAAAAGGCCCGAGGGAGCCGGACATAGGTGGATCCCTGGTGGGGAAGGCCAGAGAGGAGGACAAGTCAGAAAGGGAGCTCAGGACCACGCTCCAGAATCACCTGGGGGTTGGCCGAGTCCAGGACCTGGTGGACGCAGCACGGCTCGGGCGGTCACTTAAGGCCAAAGTGACCACAAGAACAGCAGTAAGTAAAAACCCTAAACTGCACAGCCCGACTCTGAGTCTGATTTCCATCCTCACTGCACCACCACAACCACCATCCTCTACAACTGACCCCCTGAGGCTATACCCCTCCCGTTGGGGGTTATACTACCAGAGCTGCACAATCACCACCAGCCTCAGCGGACCCTGCTGCAGCGGCGGCCGTACTGACCGCAAATCAACGGGTGGCATAGTCGACACAAAAAGAACACTAATAACATCTGTAAGGACTGCCACACACTGAGCTTGACACCCTGGGCACGGACCGGGTCACCGCCGCTCGGAGACTACAACCCCCATCTGATCCGGCTCCGGGTATCCCCCAAACAACACTGGCCCAGGGGGCGCGTCATGAACTCATCCTGGAGCTGCTGGATTTTGTCCTCACCCACAGAAGCGTGGCACGGCCATGGGGGTGACCTGCACGCCCTCCTATTCCAACCTCTTCCTTGGGCAGTGGGAGAGGGAGATCTTTAGCCATGGGGGTGTGTTACCCGCCCACCATGTGCTGTGCTGGTTGCGCTACATAGATGATATTTTATTTTTGTGGCAGGGATCAATCCAGCAGCTCGGGAGGTTCATGGACGAGCTCGGCGTGAATCGATATAATATTAAACTCACAGTGATCTTGCTCCATTCCATATGCAAATCTGCAAACAATTCATCTATATTACTCTGGGTACAGTCCCCAACTAGTGTTGAGCGAGCACTAAAATGCTCGGGTGCTTGAAGCTCGGGCCGAGCTCACCGTCATACTCGTGTGCTCGACCCGAGCAACGAGCCCAATGTTAGTCTATGGGAGACCCGAGCATTTTTGCGGCGGCACCCCGGCAGTCTGTAGAAAGCCTAAAAAGTGCCCAAAACGATAGTGACAGTGCTCAAATGACATGGGGACAGCATGGGGATCGCCCCAGGAAGCATTTCTGACCCCCAGGTCACTGCTGTCAACAGCGTGGTCAGAGGTGTTAAGCCACTTTTACGAACTCACAATAAAACGTTCAAAAACGAAACTGAAACTCCTTTCCTGTGAAATATGTTAAGGAACTTCCTTTCCAGGGTAAAGACTTGTGTATAAGGTAAAATAAATAACCAAAAACAAAAATACTCCTCCACACCTTGGGCTATGTATGACGCGCCCCCTGGGACATATTCCTTTTTGAGGGGAATACCCGGCACCGGATCAGATGGGGGGTTGTAGTCTCCGAGCGGCTGTGACCCGGCCCCGTGCCCAGGGCGTCAAGCTCAGTGTTATGTGGCAGTCCTACAGATGTTACTAGATGTTCTTTTATGTCGACTACGCCACCCGTTGATTTGCGGTCCATACGTCCGCCGCTGCAGCAGGGTCCGCTGAGGCTGGTGGTGTGTGTGCAGCTCTGGTAGTATAACCCCCAACGGGAGGGGTATAGCCTCAGGGGGTCAGTTGCAGAGGATGGTGGTTGTGGAGGTGCAGTGAGGATGGTAATGAGACTCAGAGTCGGGCTGTGCAGTTCAGGGTTTTTACTTACTGCTGTTGTGCTGGTCACTCCGGCCTTGAGTGACCGCCCGAGCCGTGCTGCGTCCACCAGGTCCTGGACTCGGCCAACCCCCAAGTAATTCTGGAGCGTGATCCTGAGCTCCCTTTCTGACGTTCCTTCTCTCTGGCCTTCCCCACCAGGGATCCACCTATGTCCGGCTCCCTCGGGCCTCTTGTTGGTAAAACCCTTGTCTCTGGGTTCCCTGACCCTATGCTCGGTTTGCCTTCCGGGTGGATTTAGTGAGGGGTCGTGGCAGATCCTGCCCACGACCTCCGGTCTCTGGCTGAGGATTAGTGCCCTCCACCAGCTTGGGATCCGGTACCCTTGTGCCAACCCTTCACCCTTCTGCTTGTATTTGGGCTCTTGGGGTTCCTTATTCTCCCCCTCTGGGTCCTTCTTTCTCCTCTCTCTCTCTCTTGGCCTGGGGCTGCTCTTCTCCTCTGCTCTCTTCCTCTGACTCTGCAAAAAGACTGACTGTTGACTGTCTGACCAAACCTCTACAAAAGACCCTGTTCTAAGATGGTTCCCACCTTATATACTCCCTCTATGTGTGAGCTCAGGTGACCAGCACCCAATGAGCTCCTAGCATTACCCAGACTGCTCCCCCTATCTGCCCCTACACTACTGGGATGTTCCACCCCCCTCCCACTCCAGCCAGGGACAGACACTGTCGTACCTGCACATTTCTCTAGTGGGAGTACCATTGATCTGTCCCCCGGAAATGGGATGTGTGTAGTGCATGCAGCCTACTGAGCTCAGTTCCACACTCCATCCTTACCCGGGAGTGGAATATCACACCTCTGGCTTGAGGTGCAATACCCCTGTAGCAGCCGGATCCTCAGGGTGCTACATTCCCCCCTGGTAAATCACAGCACGTCCTCGGGCTGTAAGACATAAAACATCACCAAAACATGCAAATTTTTCATATGAACATATAAAACATATAAAAAACATTATATAAATAACATATCTTAGCAGATAAAACTTTCTCGTCGTCTCAGGCTCCTGGTTCCTCCTCCTCCGGACACTGTGCAACGTGTGTCCGGGAAAAAGTGCGACAGTCTCTTAGAAAAACTGGTTTTCCTATAAAACCGGTAGGGGGCGCTTTAGGAAGCGCAACTATATACAGGGGAAGTTGGCCGCTCTCAGTCCTCGGCCAGGTAAGGAGGGAAAGGGAATGGCTGCTCACAGTCCTCAGCCTGTGGGATTAAGGGGTTAACGGGTAAACAGTTCACTCAGCTGGTCCCAACGGGGACTATATTAGCAACAACAGTTTCAGTTTCTTTATACCCCGATCGGGTAACTTATTTACAGCACCTGCTCTGCCGCACTCAACGGCGTCTTCCTCCTGCTCTTTGCTTATAGCTGGTGGTAACTTCAGACCCGTCCGGGTCCTCTTGCTCCTCCTCCTCGCACCGCAACTCCTCCTCCGTCAGGCGGTGTACGTGGAGGGCGTAAGGTCCTTTGGCACACTTGTGCCGGGTGAAGGTGACCTCGTCTCCGATGTAGAGGTCACGACCTCTGTGCCCCTCCGGCAGATGGGACTCAACGTCTCTGCGCGTTACAAAAACGTCGCCGGGGGTGTTGTGGTCTCTGATGAAGCCCCACCCATGCTGCTGGTTGAACTTGATCACTGTCCCGATGGTGCGGGGACAATGCGCTGCACGGGGGTCCCTCCTGGTCCGGCTCTTCTGCTCGGCGCTCCGTACTTGGGCCTGTTGTTCCCGGACCCGCCTCTCTCTCCGCTCCCGTGCGAACTCTTCGAGCTGCTGTCGGCAACACTCAGCACGCTCTGCTGCAGCTGCCCTGGTTTCTTGAGTGAACCCCATTAGGTCTTCTCCGGTGGGGTCCCACTCAAATTGGGCTTCTTCCAGAGGAGGCGAGATCCTTATCACGGGCTTCGGAGCCGGAATCAGGGGTGCACACATGGCCCCAACCCTCCTCTGGTGCTCCAGTTCGTAATATTTCTGGGGCCAGATGAAAGGCTGCCCGTCCGGCCACGTGTGCTGGGCAAACAAGTCCTCTCCCAGACGCGGCACCCTTGGTTTTACGGGTGCGGGCGCGGTGGTGGTGGCGCCCGGGTTGCCCAGGCCTTGCGGCCAGGCCTGGGGCACCTGGAAGGTGAAGGGCACCGTTAGGACGGCGGCACCCTGGGCTACCTGGCCTTGCGACCAGGCCGGAGGCTCCGCGGAGGTAGGGGGCGCTGTTGGTGATGCGGCGCCCGGGGGTACTAGGCCTTGCGACCAGGCTGGTGGTACTTCCTGCTTGGTCACGCTCGGGGTCGAGGCGTGTGACGTCACAGGGGTCGCGGCGGCGGCTTCCGGTTGAGGCCTAGTCTGCGTCGGTGACATGGCGTTTTCGGGCACAGCAGGGGGACTTTCGGGCTCTGCGACGGGGAGCTGGGGCAGGTGGGCGGTGTCCCGGCTTGGGGTGTAGACGTCCCCTTTACCTGCCTCCATGCGTTCGGCTCCCTTCTCGGCGCCGTCTCCGGCCTTTGGTCCTCCCGCGCCATCCTCAGAGGCGGTCTGTCTCCTCATCTTGGCTGGCGTGCTCCGGGTCTTGGTTTCAGCTTGCTGGGCCATCTCCCGGCTCCATTCCGCCAATATCTCGCGCTGTACCCGGGCCATCCTCCGTGCGAGGCCCTCCAGGGCAGTCTGTGCACACTCCCGGTCTCGGGGGAGCTGTGCAAGGACCTCCACTAGGCCTAGTGGGGTCGTGGTGTCCAGCAGGCTCCTGACCAACGGGTCGGTGCTGCTCTGCTCTTCTTCCAGCAGGCTCCTGGCCAGCGGGCCGGTGCTGCTCTGCTCTCTGGACATCTCCGGGTGAGCTTTTCTGCTGCTCCTCTCCAGGCTTCCTGCCTCCGGGTGCGCTCGCTCCAGACTGCTCCAGGCGGCACCCATCTTCGTTCTTTTCTTTCGTCTCCTCCCACTTCGAGGGCGGTCCCGGGGCAACTCGGTGACTGTCAGCTCCAGGGGCTGTTCTTCCACGCTGACAGACACCTCCAGCATCACAGTCTCTGTTGGTGGGGGCGGTTTCCACTTTTGGCGCCATTTTCTGTCCCGGCCCACGATGGGAGGCGGCCTCTTGCCCTCCTTTGGCACGCCCATAATGGCGTCCGCTGCTCTTCCAAGGCGGGAAATCTTCGGATTTGGCGGGAAGCGTCGCCCAGTGGCGGGAAACTCTGCAGATGGCGGGAACAAGCTGGAAATGGCGGACAATCGGCGGGAAACGACCTGTGATGGGGTCCGATGGCGTGGACCCTCCGGAACCGGCGGGAGACTTCTTTCTGAGGTAAACTTGCACTTTTCTTCAGGCACGCAGTACCCGGGTGTTGCGGGCACGTAATCCTGCCGACTACGCCAAAGTTGACGCGCCCCCTGGGACATATTCCTTTTTGAGGGGAATACCCGGCACCGGATCAGATGGGGGGTTGTAGTCTCCGAGCGGCTGTGACCCGGCCCCGTGCCCAGGGCGTCAAGCTCAGTGTTATGTGGCAGTCCTACAGATGTTATTAAGAGTTCTTTTGTGTCGACTACGCCACCCGTTGTGATGCGGTCACTGTGGCCGCCGCTGCAGCAGGGTCCGCTGAGGCTGTTGGTGCAGGTGCAGCTTGAGATGGTATAACCCCCAACGGGTGGGGTATAGCCTCAGGGGGAACAGGTGCAGAGGATGGGGGTTGTGGTGGTGCAGTGCAGACGGCAGAGAAGACAGAGTCGGGTTGTGCAGTTAAGGGTGTTTACTTACTGCAGATGTTGTACTGGTCACTCCAGCTCCGAGTGACCACCCGAGCCGTGCTGCGTCCACCAGGTCCTGGATCCAGCCAACCCCCAAACAAGTCCGGAGCGTGGCCCTGAGCTCTCCTTCTGTCCCGTTCACTGGCCGTCCCCACCAGTGATCCACCTAGGTCCAGCTCCCTCGGGCCTTCTGTTGGGACACCCTTGGCCTTGGGTTCCCTGACCCTTCATGTGGTGTGCCTTCGGGGTGGATGTGGTGGGTGACCGTGGCAAACGCTGCCCACGGTCTCCGGTCTCTGGCTGGGGAATGTTTTTACCCCCACCAGCTTGGGTTCCGGTACCCTGATGCCGACTCTTCACCCTGGGTTTTAATTTGGGATCTTAGAGTCCTGTTCTTCTGTGCCTCTGGGTCTCTCTCTCTCCTCTCTCACTCTGGGTCTTTCCTTCTCCTCTGCTCCTGACTTGTTCTCTGCATCTGACCCTGTTCTTAGTTGGTGCCCACCTTATATACACCCTCTATGTGTGAGCTCAGGTGACCAGCACCCAATGAGCTCCTAACTTTACCCAGGCTGCTCCCCCTATCTGCCCCTACACTACTTGGGATGTACCACCCCCCTCCCACTCCAGCCAGGAACAGACTCGGTCGTACCTGCACATTTCTAAGTGGGAGTACCGTCGGTCTGCTCCTCGGAAATGGGATGTGTGTAGTGCATGCAGCCTACCGAGCTCAGTTCCACACTCCTTCCTTACCCGGGAGTGGAATATCACACCTCTGGAGTGAGGTGCAATACCCCTGTAGCAGCCGGATCCTCAGGGTGCTACATGTACACAAGTAGCATTTTTTATGTGTTTTTGCACTTTTGTATTGCTTTCAACCGTGACAAATGCATTCACCGGGAAATGTCATTTTAACATTTTACAACCTTATCTGGCCATGTGCTGTGTGACACATGCATACAGTGCTGAAAAGACATGGGAACAGCATGGGGAAGACCCCTGGAAGCATCTCTGACACCCAGGTCACTGCCTAAAAGTGTGCCCATCAGAAGTGATCCTTGCCGCATCAGAAGATGCAGACTTGCAACTATCCCCGTGCAAGTCCTTGTCCCAGGGCAGTGTTCAATTGTACCTCCCCCATTCCTTGCAATGCAAGTGCAAGTATGCAGCCTGCCACCCACCGACCCCCAGGCTGCAATACCATACTGCTTGCTTGCTTGCACTTGAAATTGGGCCTTTTAGGCATGTGGAGGCGAAATCTGGCCACCACGTCATGGCTGCGTCGGCGGCCTGGTATCCATACTCAGTCCCCAGCTGCCCGGCGGCCGGATGTCCATGCTTGGTCCCCAGCCGCCAGGGGGCGGCCAGGTGTCCATACTCTGTCCCCAACCGCCACGTGGCCGGGTGCCCACACACGGTCCCCAGCCGCCTGGGGGGCGGCCGGGTGTCCATAAACGGTCCCCAGCCGCCCCTATTTGAAGGACAGCCTAACCACAAACACGTGGACAAGTGAATGTGGCCAGGGATGGTCCATCTGACTGATGCCGTCACACTCGGTTAATATTATGGAAGCCGGGACACAGTTGGACACTGGGATGCAACACGTTCTCCAGACATAGAGGATTGCGGGTCCTGGGTCAATCAGGCTTCAACACAAAGTTCAAAAGGTAGACAGCAGCAGTGGTCGGCCTCCTACACAACGAGTAAATTATTCATGATCATGAGGCCATCCATCTCCTTAGCTTTCTGTTCTTTGGAATGCAAGCACATGTATGTAGTAGCGGCTAGGCCTTAGGTGGTCAGCGTTTTGGCGCATATCCTACCTCCTCCGAGGATTGCTGGATGTTTTACTGCTACTATCCCATTTCTATGACTCCTGTTAAAACAAAGCTTCAGGTGATGAATGATGGATGAGGTGGTGGCAAAGGAGAAAGAGCAGGAGGAACAGGGACCATTCACATCAATATCAGGCCAGTCAACCACACATGTCTTGTAGGATATGTTTCTGTACAAAAAGGAGTGGTTCGGCTACACAGTTATAGGGCATACAGTGAGTGTAATGCCTACCAAAAATTTCGAGGCACTACAGTGCCCCTTGGAAGTGACATGGAGGTCAGAGGGCCTTAACTAAACGATTTTTTCCATTTATAGCAACTGGGTCTCCTGTACACTGTTGGCCTAAGCAGTGAATGGAAGGCTTTCCAAAAATTAGGAGGAACTGAAATGCCCCTTGAAACAGATGTGGATTACAGCGTATTAAAAACCTTCTACCCATTATTGGGGAGTGTGTCTCCCTTAGTGTTCGCCTATGCATTGAAAAGCAAAAGCTGACTAAAATTAGGAGGAAATGCAATGCCCGTTGTAAGAGTCGTGGAGGTTAGAGGTAATTAAAAACGACATTTCAATGCCCCTTGGAAGAGCTGTGGAGTTCAGAGTGGTTTAACAAGATGCTTTTAATGCCCCTTGGAAGAGTGGTGGAGGTCACAATAGCTTAACAAGACGGTTTTACTGCCCCTTGAAAGAGTGGTGGAGGTCGCAGTAGCTTAACAAGACTGTTTTAATGCCCCTTGGAAGAGACGTGGAGGTCACAGTGGAACAAAAAGACAATATCAATGCCCCTTTGGAAGAGTGGTGAAGGTCGCAGTAGCTTAACAAGACGGTTTTAATGCCCCTTGGAAGAGTGGTGGAGGTCGCAGTAGCTTAACAAGACGGTTTTAATGCTCCTTGGAAAAGTGGTGGAGGTCGCTTTGGAATAAAAAGACAATATCAATGCCCCTTGGAAGAGTGGTGGAGGTCACAGTAGCTTAACAAGACAGTTTTAATGTGCCTTGGAAGAGACGTAGAGTTCAGAATGGTTTAACAAGACGGTTTTAATGCCCCTTGGAAGAGACGTGGAGGTTACAGTAGCTTAACAAAACTATTTTAATGCTCCTTAAAAGAGCCATGCAGTACAGCATATTCAAAACATTATTCCCATTATTGGGGAGTGGGTCTCCCATAGTCTTTGCCTATGCCTTCCAAGCAAAAGCTGCCAAAAATTAGGACAGAGGAACATGCAATGCTGGCAACACGTAACACGGTCACCCTGGTTTTATAGTCGCGGTGGAGGCTGAGAATAAGGAGAAGAGCAAAAAACAGCCGAAATGAGGAAGCGTATACCCATGTGTGGGTGTGACGCGGTGCATGGGAATACACCTCCCGAAATAACACAGTGGATTTGACTTTATGTTACTCTGCTGTCATTTGGTGGTGATGAGAAGTCTGGTCCAATCCAGCCCTTGTTCATTTTGATAAGGGTCAGCTTGTCAGCATTGTCAGTTGACAGGCGAGTGCGCTTATCAGTTATAATTCCCCCAGCGGCACTAAAAACACACTCCGATAACACGCTAGAGGCAGGGTAGGCCAGGACCTCCAAGGCGTACAGAGCAAGTTCATTCCAAGTGTCCAGCTTGGATACCCAATAATTAAAAGGCACAGAGGAATCACGGAGGACGCTGGTACGGTCGGCAAGGTACTCCCTCACCATCTTTTGAAACTTTCCACTCCTTGTGAGAGTACCCCGCGCCTCAGGGCCTGTAAGCTGGGCGGGTCTCAGAAAACTGTCCCAGAATGTTGACAGTGTTCCCCTGCCTCTGCTGGATTTGAGTTGCGCCTCTCTCGCCTGTACGCCTTGGTTGGTCAACGAACTGTGACCTCTGCCGCTAGCGTGTTCAGATGGGAATTTTTTTAACAGTTCTGCAGCAAGGGCCTTCTGGTACTGTCCCATTTTTGTAGACCTCTCCACCTCAGGAATAAGAGATTGAAAGTTCTCCTTGTAGCGGGGGTCTAAAAGTATCACCAACCAGTAATGACTGTCACCCAGCATTTTGCCAACGCGAGGGTCACGGTTAAGGCAGCATAACATAAAGTCAGCCATGTGTGCCAGACTGGTAATGGGCAAGACTTCCGTGTCCTCACCAAGATGACGACTGACCATGCTCTCCTCCTCCTCCTCCTCCCCCCCTGTCCTCAGGCCACACACGCTGAATTAAACACCTAGACAAAATATCACATGAGGGGCCTAATAAATAGAGACAACCAGCAGACACACAGCCCCCCTAAAAAATAACTTTTATTAATAATCTCTAAAAAGGACCTAAAAGTCCATAGACAAACAACAATAATACTCTAAATGATAGGACATATAGAATCAGGTAATACACCGACCGGGAGGGAATACAAATTAAAGCTGTCCCTGTTATGTCCCTAAATCCTGTCCCTACCTGACAGCGGAGGTTGGCACCCTAATTTGTACTTCGTGGCGCCCCCGCTCAACGTCGGTATCCCTAATGTCCCTACAAGGACCCTTGTTTTAAATTAAACAAAACCACAATAGTGAGAAAGGGTAGAAAAAGTGAACGTATAAGTACAGAAGTCGATAATAAGTCAATGATTATAGATGGCCAAATTCATTTGGTCGGGTAAACATAAATGCTCTAGGGTAGAGGAGCACAGTGCTTGTTTTTCCATAGCCAAATCAAATCAAATAGCAGCCAGAGCAGTCAAATATGGACACATGCTCCACTTTGATAATCCAGCTATATACCTCAAAAGGGGCTCCAAAAACAGAATCCCACCCAGGTAAATGTCTCCCCATATATCAAATGGGATTTAAGTATTGGTATTTGAAAAAGCATAATATCTATATCAGAGTATCAGGTCCAAACTCTATCTGTCATAGATGTACATAATAGTAGACAGAAAGAAAGACACTTATCATTATTAGTCCCTATACCTTTTCAAATAACTAGAAAATAGTAATCAGAATATAAATATCCATTAGTAAGTAAACAATAGCACTTAGCCTTGATGGTCCCTAGTCCCAACAGTCAAATAATAGATTATCGAAAGAGAGAGACTCATCATTGTTAGTCCCTATTCCTTTTCAAAAGACTAGAAAATGGCAATCAGAATATACATTTTCATTAGTAAATAAACAGTAACACTAAACCTTAATGGTCCCCAATTCCAGCAGTCAGAAAGTAGATATCATTAATAAGTAGAAAAAAAAAAATGACACTTATCCTTAGTAGTTGACGCGCCCCCTGGGCCATGTTCAAGGGATACCCGGAGCCGGATCTGTATGGGGGTAGTAGTCCTTGTGGCGGTGACCCGGTCCGTGCCCAGGGTGTCAAACTAAGTGGCAGTCTATGGCAGTAGATGTTAACTTGATTGTCGACTACGCCACCCGTTGAGTGCGGCTTTGAAGCCGCCGCTGCAGAGCAGTCCGCTGAGGCCGGTGGTATATGTGCAGCAGTGATGGTATAACCCCCAACGGGAGGGGTATGGCCTCAGGGCAGCAGGTGTAGATGGTGGGGGTTGTGACGGTGCAGTAAGAAGACTCAGAGTCGGGAGATGCAGTTCAGGGTTTTTACTTACTGGTGTCCTTTTAGTTACTCTGGCCTTGAGTGACCACCCGAGCCGTGCTGCGTCCACCAGGTCCTGGACTCGGCCAACCCCCAGGCAATTCCGGAGCGTGGTCCTGAGCTCCTTTCTGACTCTCCCTTCCTCTGGCCGTTCCCACCAGGGATCCACTTTTGGCCGGCTCCCTCGGGTCTCTTGGTGGTCAAACCTCCTCTGGGTTCCCTGACCCTATGCTTGGTGTGCCTTTCTAGTGGATTTGGTGAGGGTCGTGGCAGATCCTGACCACAACCTCCGGTTCCTGGCTAAGGTTTGTTTTGGCCTCTGCCAGCTTGGGATCCGGTACCCTTGTCCGCCAACCCTTCACCCTTCTGTCCTTATTCTGGGATCTTGGGGTTCTCTTCTTGTTTCCTCTCTGGGTCCTTCTTACTCCTCTCTCTCTCTCTCTGCAGGCTCTGTTCTGGAGCTGGGCCCAGCCGGAGCCACGGCTCCCTGTCAGCCCTCCTGGCCGAGCTCCTCTGCTCTGCTCAGGCTCTCCTAGACTCTTCTTCTCCCTCAACTAGATGGTGCCCACCTTATATATTCCCTCTATGTGTGAGCTCAGGTGACCAGCACCCAATGAGCTCCTATCTTTACCCAGACTACTCCCCCTATCTGCCCCTACACTACTGGGATGTTCCACCCCCCTCCCACTCCAGCCAGGGACAGACGCTGTCGTACCTGCACATATACTGGTGGGAGTACCGTATTTCTGTCCCCCGGAAATGGGATGTATGTAGTGCATGCAGCCTACTAGCTCAGTTCCACACTCCATCCTTACCCGGGAGTGGAATACCACACCTCTGGCTTGAGGTGTAATACCCCTGTAGCAGCCGAGTCCTCAGGGTGCTACATTCCCCCCTGGTAAACCACAGCACGTCCTCGGGCTGTAAAAGAATAAAAACATCCACAAACATACAAATTTTCTTTCAAAAACATCATAAACATATAAAACACTATATATATCATCAGCATAAAAGTTTTCATATAAAACTTTTCATAGTAAACATTCTTGTTCCTCCGGCCACGGTGCAACTTTGACCGGGTAAAGTGCAACAGTCTCTTCAAGAAAAACACAGCTTTCCTATAAAACCAGTAGGGGGCGCCTTAGAAAGCGCAACTATATACAAGGGGAGGTATGGCCGCTCTCAGTCCTCGACCAGTGGGACTAAGGAAAGAATGACCGCTCTCAGTCCTCGGTCAGTGGGAAGAAGGAACACACGGGTAACAGTTTAATTTGCTGGTCCCAACGGGGACTATAATGGTAACAGTTCCTGTACCCCGACGGGTAACTATGCACAGTTCTTTTTACCGTACTCTAGTAACGGCGTCCTCCTGATGCTTCCTCCGTGTACCCTTCAGACCCGTCCGGGTCCTCTTGCTCCTCCTGACACCTCAGCTCTTCCTCTGTCAAACGGTGTACATGAAGGGCATAGGGTCCTTTGGCACATTGGTGCCGGGTGAATGTGACCTCATCACCCAGGTATAGGTCACGACCTCTGTGTCCCTCCGGTAGGTGGGACTCGACATCTCTTCTGGTCACGAAGACGTCGCCGGGGGTGTGATGATCTCTGATGAAGCCCCAACCGTGCTGCAGTTGGTATTTAATTACAGTCCCGGTGGCACGGGGACCGTGGGCTGCACGGGGGTTCCTTCGGGTCCGGCTCTTTTGTTCTGCACTTTTTATTTGCAGCCGCTGCTCACGGACCCGCCTCTCTCTCCTCTCTCTGTCGAAGACCTCTAACTGCTGCCGGCAGCACTCTGCACGCTGGGCTGCGGCCGACCGGGTCTCTTGGGTGAACCCGATGAGGTCTTCTCCAGTGGGGTCCCACGCGAACTGCGCCTCCTCCAACGAGAGTGGGGTGATCTTGGCGGGCGCCGGAGCCGGGATCAGGGGCTCATCCAGAGGCCGTTCCCTCCGGAGTCGGGGATTGACGAACTCCGGTGGCCACACAAAGGGCTGCCCATCCGGGCAAGTGTGCTGGGCCAACAAGTCCTCACCCAGGTGCGGCACAGTGGAAGTTGAGGGCGCGGTGGTGGTAGCGGCGCCCAGGTTTACCAGGCCTTGCGACCAGGCTTGGGGCACCCTGAATGTAAAGGGCACCGTGAAGACGGCGGCGCCCGGGTGTACTTGACCTTGCGACCAGGCCGGTGGCTCAGTGGAGGTAGAGGGCGCTGTTGGTACTGCGGCGCCCGGGGGTACTCGGCCCTGCGACCAGGCCGGTGGCGTCTCCTGCTTGGCCGCACTCAGGATTGAGGCGCGTGACGTCACAAGAGGCGTGGCCGCGGCTCCTGCTTGAAGCCTAGTCTGGAGCGGTAGCGGAGCGGCAACGGGCACGATCGGTGGGATTTTGGGCTCTGCGACGGGGAGCGGGGGTAGGCTTACGGTGGCCGGGCTTGGGGTAGTGACGTCCCCTTTACTTGCCTCCGTCTCTTCAGCTCCCTCTGCGGCGTCGTCTCCGGCCTCCGTCCCTTCTGCATCCTCTTCAGGGGCAGGCGTGCTCCTCGTTGCGGGTGGTGTGCTTCGCTGGCGGGTTCCAGCCTGCTGGGCCATCTCTCTGCTCCATGCGGCCAGTACGTCTCGCTGCACTCGGGCCATCCTCTGAGCCAAGCCCTCCAGTGCGGTCCGTGCATGCTCCCGATCTCTGGGGAGCTGCGCCAGGATCTCCACCAGGCCTTCTGGGGTTGTCGCTTGCAACAGGCTCCTGACCACTGGGTCGGTGCTGCCTGCCTCTCCCTCCATCTCCGGGTACGACTCCTCCAGACTCCTCTCCAGACTCCTCCAGGCTGCACCCATCTTCTTTCTTTTGTTCTTTATCCGCCCCCACTGAGGGCGGTCCTGGGGCAACTTGGTGATTGTCAGCTCCAGGGGCAGACCTCTCACGCTGATGGACACCTCAGTTACTGCAGTCTCTGCTGGTGGGGGCGGTCTTCGCTTTTGGCGCTCTTCTGGGACCAGACCCACGATGGGAGGCGGCCTCTTGTCACCCTCTGGCACGCCCATAATGGCGTCCGCTCTGCCAAGGCGGGAAATCTTCTCAGATGGTGGGAACCGCTTCCCAATGGCGGGAAACACTGCAGATGGCGGGAAAAGACTGCAGATGACGGGCAAATGGCGGGAACCGATCCGAGATGGCGTCCGATGGCGGGGACCCTCCGGAACCGGCGGGAGACTTCTTTTTGAGGTAAATGCGAACTTTTCTTCAGGCACGCAGTACCCGGTGGTTGCGGGCACGTGATCCTGCCGACTACGTCAAAGTTGACGCGCCCCCTGGGCCATGTTCAAGGGATACCCGGAGCCGGATCTGTATGGGGGTAGTAGTCCTTGTGGCGGTGACCCGGTCCGTGCCCAGGGTGTCAAACTAAGTGGCAGTCTATGGCAGTAGATGTTAACTTGATTGTCGACTACGCCACCCGTTGAGTGCGGCTTTGAAGCCGCCGCTGCAGAGCAGTCCGCTGAGGCCGGTGGTATATGTGCAGCAGTGATGGTATAACCCCCAACGGGAGGGGTATGGCCTCAGGGCAGCAGGTGTAGATGGTGGGGGTTGTGACGGTGCAGTAAGAAGACTCAGAGTCGGGAGATGCAGTTCAGGGTTTTTACTTACTGGTGTCCTTTTAGTCACTCTGGCCTTGAGTGACCACCCGAGCCGTGCTGCGTCCACCAGGTCCTGGACTCGGCCAACCCCCAGGCAATTCCGGAGCGTGGTCCTGAGCTCCTTTCTGACTCTCCCTTCCTCTGGCCGTTCCCACCAGGGATCCACTTTTGGCCGGCTCCCTCGGGTCTCTTGGTGGTCAAACCTCCTCTGGGTTCCCTGACCCTATGCTTGGTGTGCCTTTCTAGTGGATTTGGTGAGGGTCGTGGCAGATCCTGACCACGACCTCCGGTTCCTGGCTAAGGTTTGTTTTGGCCTCTGCCAGCTTGGGATCCGGTACCCTTGTCCGCCAACCCTTCACCATTCTGTCCTTATTCTGGGATCTTGGGGTTCTCTTCTTGTTTCCTCTCTGGGTCCTTCTTACTCCTCTCTCTCTCTCTCTGCAGGCTCTGTTCTGGAGCTGGGCCCAGCCGGAGCCACGGCTCCCTGTCAGCCCTCCTGGCCGAGCTCCTCTGCTCTGCTCAGGCTCTCCTAGACTCTTCTTCTCCCTCAACTAGATGGTGCCCACCTTATATATTCCCTCTATGTGTGAGCTCAGGTGACCAGCACCCAATGAGCTCCTATCTTTACCCAGACTACTCCCCCTATCTGCCCCTACACTACTGGGATGTTCCACCCCCCTCCCACTCCAGCCAGGGACAGACGCTGTCGTACCTGCACATATACTGGTGGGAGTACCGTAGTTCTGTCCCCCGGAAATGGGATGTATGTAGTGCATGCAGCCTACTAGCTCAGTTCCACACTCCATCCTTACCCAGGAGTGGAATACCACACCTCTGGCTTGAGGTGTAATACCCCTGTAGCAGCCGAGTCCTCAGGGTGCTACATAGTCCCAACGCGTTTCCCCCTAGTTTCCACCAGGGTTCATCAGGGGATCTGGGGAGGACTTCAATCCCTCACCCCAGATTGCCAGACAATGCTGCATGTGTAGGGAATTCCTGCCCATATACCTCCCTTATAAACTCAGCTCAGCCCCACAATTAGTAATAATTGCAAAAGCCTGTGTACTGCTGTCATCGTACACATGTCCGGCGTCCACCGCCAAATGCAGGTCCGTGGACCGCACATGGAACGCACGCACCCGGAAGTGACGATATGCTAATGACGCCCACCGGAAATTACATCCCCAGACTGCATCAGAATATCTGAAGCGCATCTGGAACGCACGCACCCGGAAGTAACGGTGCCTAACTGGCGTCCACCGGGATATGATGTCATCCAAATGTGGCGGTACATGGTTAGGAGGCAAGGTCTGCACCCATCCCCATAAACGTTTGTCAGTGGTTGTCATGGTAGCCAGCAATGCAAACACCGGCCAGACGGGCACACCTCCCACCAACATACCCCATATACTTAAAGTGCCATAGACGGACAGGTCGGCACCAGGGCTAAGATGTCCAGAAGTTATTCAGCGCAAAATAAATATATACGCTGTACATCGGGGGACAAAAGCATTCAGTATATAATAAACAGGAAGGTTGGAGTCTGACTATTATATAATTAAAGTGTTATCCACATATTACAATGTTGTTTATCATCCACAGAGTATTTAACGCTGTTAGAGTAGGAGAAAAATAAGTCCCAGAAATATAAATACATATTTAACCACAATGGGTATATACATATGGTGATCATTAGACCAATACCATATAGGCTGGTTCTATTCGGCCCCTAATATCACATTCTTGGAATCAGATAAAACTCGAGAAGCTCAACTGTTCATTAATGCCCCCAGGGGCCATTGACTCCATCCAAAAGATCTAACGGGCCTCCCGTTGGAGTATTTTTTTATTCCAGTCACCCTGCCTGATTGACCGTGCCACAACCTCCAAAACCCTAAACGAAATGCATCTCACATCACCCCCATGTTTAGATATTACATGTCTGGCGAGTGGTGTATCTCTGCCATGCCTAACGTCTCCAAGGTGCTCGCCTATCCGGACGCGTAATTCACTTTTCGTTTTCCCGATATAATCCATTGGACACGTACACGTGCAGAGGTACACCACTCCTGACGTTTTGCAGTTGGCAAAATCTTTCATCTCGTATGTGCTTTTAGTCACTGCACTCACAAAACTCTTTGAAGGTGTGACAAATTTACAGAAGGAGCAGTGACCACATCTGAACGTACCCTTAGACCTACTTCTCAACCATGTGACCTCCTTCATCTGAGGCGTAAAGTGACTGTGTACGACTGTATCCTTCACGGATCTCCCCCTCCTATATGTAACCGAGGGTGTTTTTGGGACCAAGCCCGCCACATCCGGATCTGCTCGTAGGATCCCCCAGTATTTTTCAAGAATGCCCATTACTTTTCTTGACTGATCATCATAGGTACCTATCAGTCGTGTGATGGACTCAGAGTTGCATCTGTCTCTTGGAGTAAGGAGGGACGATCTATCTGTCGTCCTTGCCTGTTGATATGCCTTACCTATTACTCCTTCAGGATAACCCCTAGTTCTAAGCCTGTGAGATAGATTACATGACTCAGATTGAAAGTCATTCCACGAGGAACAGTTCCTCCGCACCCTAAGGAACTGTCCCTTAGGAATGCCTCTTTTTAGAGGCGGAGGATGGAAGCTCCCCCACTCTAGAAGGCTATTGGTCGCAGAAGGTTTACGATACAGTGAAGTTTTTAAAGTGCCATCACCATTTCTTGAGATTTTTAAATCAAGGAAGGAGATCTCGTCCACTCCCACCTCGTGTAACGGGTCTGGGAGGCGGAACCTCTGAGCTACTATACAAGGGGGCGGCCCTTGTAAGGGAGCGGGTGGCAGTCTCTGGATGAACGGGCAGGGAGATACGGCAAGTGATCAGGGCAGTCTCTGGGTAAAGGGTAGGTACGACCTGTGATGGCAGAGCCTCCGGGTAGGCTAGCAGGCAGATGGTAGATGTGTGCTCCCAGGTGAGTAAGCGAGAGTCTCTGGAATAGCAGGTGGTCACGGCACGTGACGGCGGAGCCTCCGGGCTGGCAAGCAGGCAGGTAACGGAGAAGCGCTCCCAGGTGAGCGGGCAAGAGTCTCTGAAATAGCTGGTGGTCACAGCACGTGACAGCGGAGCCTCCGGGCTGGCAAGCCGGCAGGTAACGGAGAAGCGCTCCCAGGTGAGCGGGCAAGAGTCTCTGAAATAGCAGGTGGTCACAGCACGTGACAGCGGAGCCTCCGGGTAGGCAAGCAGGCAGGTAGTGGAGAAGCGCTCCCAGGTGAGCGGACAAGAGTCTGAAGTAGCTGATGGTCACAGCACGTGACAACGGAGCCTCCGGGCTGGCAAGCAGGCAGGTAGTGGAGAAGCGCTCCCAGGTGAGCGGACAAGCTGGTCCATAGACAGACTGACCGGAGTTGTAAGGCAGACCGTCGGACCTCAGGCAAGCAGGCAGGTAGCTGATGTGCGCTCCCAGGTGAGCGGGCAGGCTGGTCCTTTAGACAGACTGACAGGAGTAGTAAGGCAGACCGTCGGACCTCAGACTGGCAGAGAGGTAACAAGTATTCAGGCAGGAATCAGGCAGGTAACAGGCAGGTAACTGGCAGGTAACTGGCAGGTAACTGGCAACGGGACCTGAGGGCTGAAGCACAGGTGAGACACAGGTGCAAACAACATTGCTCGGGCACCTCCATTTTGGAGGAGGTGCCTTATATATGATGAAGTCCTCCGGCCATTGGCCGGGGACTCCTTAGGACGACGCGCGCGGCCCCTTTAAGAGGAGGGGGGCGCGCGCGCGCGCACGCCCTAAGCACAGGGGCCGGGAAGGAGCGCGCGCTGAGAGCAGAGCGGGAGGAGGACGCCGGGAAGGAGCGCGCGCTGACAGCAGAGCGGGGAGAGTACGCCGGGCACGGAGCAGAGCGGTGAGGGGAGCAGCGTCCCTGCCTAGCAGAGGGCAGGGATGCCAGCGCTACAGTACCCCCCCCTTTAGGCCCCCCCTTTTTTAGGCCAGACAGAAATTTAGCTAGGATGAGAGGGGCATGGATGTTCTCCCGGGGCTCCCACGTTCTCTCCTCAGGACCAAACCCCTTCCAATCTACCAGAAAAAAGGTCTTTCCTCTTACCCTTTTGGTGGCAAGAATGTTCTCTACCTCAAACTCGTCCTCAGCAGAAACCGGAGCAGGAGGCGTACCTGTAGACTTGGAAAAAGAGTTAAGTACCACAGGTTTGAGGAGAGATACATGAAAGGAGTTAGGGATCCGTAAGTTGGCCGGGAGTTTCAATTTATAGGCCACCGGGTTGATCTGACTGATGACCTCCAGTGGGCCGATGAACCGAGGCCCTAACTTATAGGAAGGGATCTTGAGCCGGACATATTTGGACGAGAGCCAGACTTTATCCCCAGGACGGAATTGAGGAGGGTCCAGACGTTTTTTGTCAGCGTGTCTTTTCATACGCTCGGAAGACTGAAGGAGTGCGGATCGGGTACTCTCCCAAATGGAGGAAAATTTGCTAACGAGAGATTCCGCAGCCGGGTTGTCCACCGAGGTGGAGACAGGAAAAGGAATCCGAGGATGCTGACCAAAGACTACAAAAAACGGGGATTTGGAGGAGGATTCGCTCTCGTGATTATTGTAAGAGAACTCGGCCCATGGTAGGAGATCCACCCAGTCAGAATGGTGGGCATTAACGAAGTGCCGGAGGTAACTGGTCAGGTTCTGATTGATCCGCTCCACTTGACCATTGGACTGTGGGTGGTAAGCGGAAGAGAAGTCCAGGGTGACGTCTAGTAGTTTACAAGTGGCTCTCCAGAAGCGTGAGGTGAACTGTACCCCACGATCCGACACGATGTGGAGGGGCAGGCCATGAAGACGGAAGATGTGACGAATAAAGTCTCTAGCTAGCTCGGGTGCAGACGGGAGGCCTGGCAGGGGAACGAAATGAGCCATCTTGGAGAAGCGGTCAGCGACCACCCAAATGACCGTACAACCGGCAGAGAGTGGGAGGTCAGTTATGAAGTCCATTGCAATATGCTGCCAGGGGGCAGCAGGTACTGGGAGCGGAAGGAGGCGACCGGCTGGCAGATGTCTCGGAACCTTGTTGCGGGCGCAGGACACACAGGCAGAAACAAAGTCTATTACATCCTTGTGCAGGGTAGGCCACCAGTAGTGCCGGGAAATAAGCTGGAGGGTCTTCTTCTGACCAGCGTGGCCAGCCAGTTTAGACGAGTGACCCCAGTGAAGGATCTTCTCCCGATCAGGTACTGATACGAACGTCTTTCCGGGAGGGAGACGATTTAGACTCACGGGAGCCACCTGCATTACTCTGGCGGGATCGATGATGTGTTTCGGATCTTCCTCGAGATCAGATACCAGAAAGGATCGAGACAAGGCGTCCGCCTTGACGTTTTTGTCAGCCGGGCGAAAATGAAGGACAAAATCAAAACGAGCAAAAAACAAGGACCACCGGGCTTGGCGCGGGTTAAGTCTCTGGGCATGCTGGAGGTAAGCCAAGTTCTTGTGGTCAGTGTAAATTATTACTGGGTGAAGAGCCCCCTCAAGCAGGTAACGCCACTCCTCCAATGCCAGTTTGATGGCCAATAACTCTCGATCTCCTATGGAATAATTGCGCTCTGAGGAGGAGAAGAGTTTAGAGAAGAAGCCGCAAGTTACCATCCTCCCGGAAGAAGATTTTTGAGTAAGTACCGCTCCAGCTCCAGAGGAGGAGGCGTCCACTTCCAGGAAGAACTGCTTGTTGCCGTCCGGGCGATGCAGCACCGGGGCGGAAGAAAAGGCCTGTTTTAAGGAAAGAAAGGCTTCTTCTGCTTCGGGCGGCCACTCTTTGGGATTAGTACCCTTACGGGTGAGCGCGGAAATTGGGGCAGTCCGGGAAGAGAAGTGTGGTATGAAGAGGCGGTAGTAGTTGGCGAAGCCCAGGAACCGCTGAATGGCCTTCAGCCCCTCCGGTCGGGGCCATTTCTCGATGGCAGACAGTTTCTCTGGATCCATTCGTAGGCCGGTCTGAGAAATAATGTAGCCCAAAAACGGAAGCGAGGTCTGCTCAAAGAGGCACTTCTCGTATTTAGCGAAGAGGTGATTCTGCCTGAGCCTGAGCAGGACCTGACGAACGTCCCTCCGGTGAGTCTGGAGATCCGGAGAGAAGACCAAGATGTCGTCCAGGTACACCACTACGCAGGAGTAGAGAAGGTCCCGGAAGATGTCATTGACCAACTCTTGAAAGACGGCAGGAGCGTTACAGAGACCAAAGGGCATTACCAGGTATTCATAGTGGCCGTCCCGGGTGTTGAATGCCGTCTTCCATTCATCCCCTTGACGGATACGAACCAGGTTGTACGCCCCACGGAGGTCTAGTTTGGTGAAGATTCTAGCCCCCCTCAGACGATCAAATAATTCTGGAATGAGCGGAAGGGGGTACTTATTCTTCACCGTGATCTGGTTTAGGCCTCTATAGTCTATACAGGGACGGAGAGAGCCGTCCTTCTTTTTGACGAAAAAGAAGCCTGCTCCCGCCGGGGAGGTAGATTTCCGGATGAATCCCCTGGCCAGATTCTCCTCAATATATTCGGACATCGACCGGGTCTCAGCAGCGGATAAAGGATAAATACGCCCACGGGGAGGAGTAGTACCGGGTAACAGGTCGATGGGACAGTCGTATGGTCTATGAGGGGGTAATGTCTCTGCCTCCTTTTTATTAAAGACATCAGCATAAGACCAATAAGGAATTGGAAGTCCAGGTAGATTAGCTGGGGTAGTAGAGGGACGGACGGGATGGACGGGAACCAGGCAGGTCTTATGACAGTCTTGTCCCCAGCGAAGGACTTCTCCGGTTTGCCAGTCAAGCACGGGTGCATGTTTCTGGAGCCAAGGCAGACCTAGCAAGAGGGCGTGAGAGAGTCCCGGCAGAACATGAAAGGAGATACTCTCAGAATGCAGCATTCCCACCTGCAGAGTAATGGATTCGGTGATGAGTTGGATGGGGCGTGGTAAGAGCCCCCCATCCACGGCAGCCACAGACAAGGGTACAGCCAGAGGTTTGGTGGGGATGCGGTATTTCTCTACCAGGGACTGTGAAATAAGATTCCCGGCTGCTCCAGAATCCAGTTGGGCTAGTTCGAAATAACGGTTCTCCCCGTAGACGATTGAAACTGACAACAGCAGGGATGGAGAGGATTTATTCTTGTCTAGGTGGACCTCTCTGAGCGAACCTAGACACAGGCGTTTCCCGACCTCTCCGGGCAGGCACGGATCCGGTGCTCCTTACTGCCACAGTAGAAGCAGGTCCCCTCGGCACGGCGTAAGTCCTGACGGGTCTTGACCATCTTGGTCTGGTCGACCTGCATAGGCTCAGGAGGGTGTACCTGGTTAGAGACAGAAGGAGTGACGGGTTTCTGAAAAGTAGGAGCTAGACGTGGTAACCTCCTCTCACGGGTGACCTCTCTGGCACGCTCCTGGAACCGTAGGTCAATCCGGGTGGCAAGAGTTATTAAGTCATCGAGAGTGGTAGGAATGTCCCGACCGGCAAGTTCATCTTTAATACGGCCGGACAGACCCTCCCAGAAGACGGAAACCAGAGCGTCGTTATCCCAGGCCAGCTCCGAGGCAAGGGTACGGAACCGTATGGCATATTGGCCCACGGTGAGACTCCCCTGACGGAGGCGTAGCAACGATGATGCGGATGAGGTCTTCCGTCCGGGTTCGTCGAAGACTTTCCGGAAAGCCGTGAGAAAATCAGGCAAGTTGGACACCAGGGGGTCTCCTCTCTCCCATAGAGGATTTAGCCAGGCCAGGGCCTCCCCGGTGAGATGGGACATGATGAAGGCGATTTTGGCCCGGTCGGAGTTAAACTGGTAGGACAAAAGTTCAAAATGCAGGGTGCACTGATTTAAGAAGCCCCGAGCCTGGACGGAGTCGCCTCCGAAGCGAGGAGGTGCAGAAAGCCGGGGTCCGGGATAGGATACCATGGTATTAGTGGGTAGCGGAGCTGCCGGGTTGCGAGTCATGGTACTGGCAGTGGTTGCAGGTGGAGCAGTCAGAGTGTCCAGGCGAGAATTAACATTCCGTAGGTGACCCAGGATGGACTCCTGTTGGGACCTTTGACGGGACAGTTCATGACACAGGTCCGAGAGCGAGGGAGCTTGGGTGCCACCGGGTTCCATGGCCCGAGCAAACTGTAACGGGTCTGGGAGGCGGAACCTCTGAGCTACTATACAAGGGGGCGGCCCTTGTAAGGGAGCGGGTGGCAGTCTCTGGATGAACGGGCAGGGAGATACGGCAAGTGATCAGGGCAGTCTCTGGGTAAAGGGTAGGTACGACCTGTGATGGCAGAGCCTCCGGGTAGGCTAGCAGGCAGATGGTAGATGTGTGCTCCCAGGTGAGTAAGCGAGAGTCTCTGGAATAGCAGGTGGTCACGGCACGTGACGGCGGAGCCTCCGGGCTGGCAAGCAGGCAGGTAACGGAGAAGCGCTCCCAGGTGAGCGGGCAAGAGTCTCTGAAATAGCTGGTGGTCACAGCACGTGACAGCGGAGCCTCCGGGCTGGCAAGCCGGCAGGTAACGGAGAAGCGCTCCCAGGTGAGCGGGCAAGAGTCTCTGAAATAGCAGGTGGTCACAGCACGTGACAGCGGAGCCTCCGGGTAGGCAAGCAGGCAGGTAGTGGAGAAGCGCTCCCAGGTGAGCGGACAAGAGTCTGAAGTAGCTGATGGTCACAGCACGTGACAACGGAGCCTCCGGGCTGGCAAGCAGGCAGGTAGTGGAGAAGCGCTCCCAGGTGAGCGGACAAGCTGGTCCATAGACAGACTGACCGGAGTTGTAAGGCAGACCGTCGGACCTCAGGCAAGCAGGCAGGTAGCTGATGTGCGCTCCCAGGTGAGCGGGCAGGCTGGTCCTTTAGACAGACTGACAGGAGTAGTAAGGCAGACCGTCGGACCTCAGACTGGCAGACAGGTAACAAGTATTCAGGCAGGAATCAGGCAGGTAACAGGCAGGTAACTGGCAGGTAACTGGCAGGTAACTGGCAACGGGACCTGAGGGCTGAAGCACAGGTGAGACACAGGTGCAAACAACATTGCTCGGGCACCTCCATTTTGGAGGAGGTGCCTTATATATGATGAAGTCCTCCGGCCATTGGCCGGGGACTCCTTAGGACGACGCGCGCGGCCCCTTTAAGAGGAGGGGAGCGCGCGCGCGCGCGCCCTAAGCACAGGGGCCGGGAAGGAGCGCGCGCTGAGAGCAGAGCGGGAGGAGGACGCCGGGAAGGAGCGCGCGCTGACAGCAGAGCGGGGAGAGGACGCCGGGCACGGAGCAGAGCGGTGAGGGGAGCAGCGTCCCTGCCTAGCAGAGGGCAGGGACGCCAGCGCTACACCTTGCATGTGAAGGATAGTCCAAAAGGGTTTACATTCAGATGTGTCACGAACGTCCGAAAAGATGCCTCATCCCCTGCCCACAGGACGAGGATGTCGTCAATATATCTGCCCCAGAAAAGGATCCGTGGGGCCCAGACGACATCCTCGTCTCTGAACACAACAGTATCCTCCCACCAACCCAGGAGCAGATTAGCGTATGTAGGGGCACAAGGGCTCCCCATCGCTGTGCCCCTGAGTTGGTGGTAGTATCTCCCATTGTATAGAAAAAAATTATGTCGTAGTACAAAATCCAAAAGTTCCAGGAGAAATTTATTGTGTGGCCTCAGGTGTGTCCCTCTACTTTTCAAATAGTATTCAACGGCTGTTAAGCCCACTTCGTGTCGAATGCTACTATACAAAGCCTCAACATCAATTGAGGCCAAAATCGTATTGAAATCAATGGACACACCTTCTAGTTTGTTCAAAAGGTCCATAGTATCCCTCAGATATGATGGGAGGGCTAGGACAAATGGTCTCAAGACCTTATCCAAATACACACTCGAATTTTGGCACAGGGCATCAATCCCTGCAACAATAGGTCTTCCCTTGAGGGGGCTGATGCCCTTGTGTATCTTGGGAAGTGCATAGAACGTCGCTGTTACAGGCCATTTCGGAATGAGAAAATCATATTCATTTTTCGAGAGCAGATTCATAGTCAGTGCACATGACAGAATCTTAGTTAGTCCCACCATATATTCACTGCTGGGATCCTTCCGTAAGACTTCATATGTGGACACATCTGATAGGAGACCCTGACACATTTCAATGTACTGGGTGTCGTCCAAGACAACAATGTTGCCGCCCTTATCAGAGGGCTTCAGCACTACTGCATTATTAGCACCCAGGGATTCCAATGCCCTTTTTTCCCCCAAAGAAAATTAGAACGTGCTGGTTCATATCTTGGGTTAATATTGCGGATCTCTTCAGAAACCAATTTAAGGAAGATATCGATGCCCCCTATGTCGCCGACTGGGGGCATCCTAGTGCTCCTAGGTTTCAGATCAGAGAAGGGTCCGAGGCCAGGACTCCTCTGTCCCTCCTCTGATAATTCTGATAATGTTAACACGTCCGGGAGATCCTCCAGGGATATGCCCAAATGTTGGCACTTCAATCTGTCATTATGCAGAAAAAACTTTCTCCATTTTAATTTTCTGGTAAAGAGGTTAATATCTTTTATCCAAGAAAAAGGGTCAAATCTCGTTGTTGGGACAAATGTGAGGCCTTTCCGGAGGACAGACTTCTCACAATCAGACAAAACATAAGAAGATATATTAATTATCTGGTTTTCACTATCCTCTGGAAAATCATTAGTCCTATAACCCACTAGAGACAGATAGAGTTTGGACCTGATACTCTGATATAGATATTATGCTTTTTCAAATACCAATACTTAAATCCCATTTGATATATGGGGAGACATTTACCTGGGTGGGATTCTGTTTTTGGAGCCCCTTTTGAGGTATATAGCTGGATTATCAAAGTGGAGCATGTGTCCATATTTGACTGCTCTGGCTGCTATTTGATTTGATTTGGCTATGGAAAAACAAGCACTGTGCTCCTCTACCCTAGAGCATTTATGTTTACCCGACCAAATGAATTTGGCCATCTATAATCATTGACTTATTATCGGCTTCTGTACTTATACGTTCACTTTTTCTACCCTTTCTCACTATTGTGGTTTTGTTTAATTTAAGACAAGGGTCCTTGTAGGGACATTAGGGATACCGACGTTGAGCGGGGGCGCCACGAAGTACAAATTAGGGTGCCAACCTCCGCTGTCAGGTAGGGACAGGATTTAGGGACATAACAGGGACAGCTTTAATTTGTATTCCCACACATGCTGAACCAACAGTATGACAATTGTACAGGTACTACCGTCTACAGCGCATGATACCAGCTCCTGTTCTTCCTCCTCCTCCTGTCCCTCATTGTCCCCCAGTGCACATTGGGATGAGATGAGGCTGAGCTGTGTGTAATCGCCCATTACGGGTTCTTGATCCATCTCATCATACTCTGGCTGCAATGCCTCCTCTTTAATTCTCTGCAGAGAGCGTTGCAAAAGACAGACAAGTGGGATTCTGACGCTAATGATGGCGTCATCACCACTCACCATCTTGGTGGACTCCTCAAAGTTTGTCAGGATGGTACATATGTCAGACATCCAGGTCCACTCCTGAGGTCTTATGTGTGAAGTCTGACCTAAATATCGACGGCCTTATTGCAGCTGGTACTCCACAACTGCTCACAAATCCTTTGCAACATGTGGAGGGTAGAGTTCCAACTTGTGGGGACATCACACACCAGTCGGTGTGCCGGAAGCTGCAAACGCTGCTGCAACACTGCAAGGGCGGCGGAAGCTGTAGCTGACTTCCGAAAATGAGCTGACAGGCGGCGTACTTTGACGAGCAGATCTGGCAACTCGGGGTACGATTTAAGAAACCGCTGAACCACGAGGTTAAGCACATGAGCCAGGCATGGTACGTGTGTGATCTCGCCTTGCCTCCAGATCTGCCATCAGGTTACGGCCATTGTCACACACGACCATGCCTGGATGTAGGTTTAGCGGTCTCAGCCACAGATCTGCCTGCTCTTTCACAGCTGCCCACAACTCACAAGCAGTGTGAAGTTTATCACCTAAGCTTATGAGTTTCAGCACAGCCTGTTGCCGCTTGGCTGAGGCAGTACTGCAGTGCTTCCAGCTTGTAACTGATGCGGTGATATCTAAGATGGAGGCTGAACATGAGGAGGAGGAGGATGATGCGCAGGAGTTGTACACTGTGGGGGCAACTCTGACTGACATAGGGCCCGCAATCCTCGGTGTGGGGAGGATGTGTTCCGTTCAAAGGTCCGACTGGGTCCTGGCTTCCACTATGTTTACCCAGTGTGCCGTCAGGGAGATGTACCATCCCTGGCCACAAGCACTTGTCCACGTGTCCGTTGTCAGGTGGACTCTCCCAGTAACTGCATTGTTGAGTGCACGGCAGATGTTTTGGGACACGTGATTGTGTAGTGCGGGGATAGCACACCGGGCAAAATAGTGTCGGCTGGGGACCGAGTACCGAGGGACGGCCACCGCCATAAGGTTGCGGAAGGATTCCGTCTCCACCAGCCTAAAAGGCAGCATTTCCAACGCAATCAGTCGTGAAATTTGCGAATTTAGGACTGTGGCCTGTGGGACATTGGCTACAAATTTCCGGTTTCGTTCAAAGGTCTGGGATATGGACAATTGAACGCTGCGGTGGGGCGTGGACGTGAACGTTCATGCTGTTTCTTGAGAAACTGCCATAACAAGTGAAGACTGAGAGGAGGAGGCATCTTTGCATGCAGTATGGACAGGGGATTGCCTTGCACGCACAACAGGTGGTTCTATTACACGCACAACAGCGGAAGAAGCAGTGGTGACACCCGCTGACACTGGTCGTGGACCCTGGGGTTTGCCCCATAAAGTCGGGTGCTTTGCTGTCATGTGCCTGATCATGCTGTTGGTGGTCAGGCTGGTAGTTTTGTCACCCCTGCTGATGCTGGCATGGCAGGTGGTACAAATGGCCTTTTTGGGGTTATCAGCAGAGTCTTTAAAAAAATTCCAGACTCTGGTAGACCTACCGGTTGTATTGGCAACGTCCCTCGTGTTGGTGTTATGGGGAACTGTTGCCCGCCTTCTGTGTGCGGACACCACACTGCTTCTTCCTGCCTGTTGGGGTACTCTGCCTCCCTCCCCCTGTGTGCTGCTGGCCTCGCTCTGCGTGTCCTCCTGCCACGTTGGGTCAATTACTAGATCATCCACCACCTCCTCTTCCACTTACACACCACGATTCTCCTCCTCACTTTGTCACAAGAGGTGGACGATGACGAGACACAATTGCCACAAATTGCCAGCGTCGACTTCCTCTGGCCGTGGCTGTTCAAATATTTTGGCATCGCTACATGGGATCTCCTCTTCCACCACTTCAAGCGGAGCAGGCAAGGGGCTCAAATATGGAAATGGACCAGTGAACAGCTCTTCAGAGTGTCCAAGTGTGGGATCAGTTGCTGTCTGACAACACTCGGCATGGTGGGAGGAATGAGCATCAGGGTGAGGAGGAGTATGCGGTCGAGACTCACGGCTACTAAAACTTGACCGTGTGATAGACAGACCGGAGGTGGTGGTGCCCAGGTAACTGGAAGTATTACCGTATATTCCGGCGTTTAAGACGACCTGGTGTATAAGACGACCCCCCTACTTTCCTGTTAAAATATAGAGTTTAGGATATATTCACCGTATAAGACTACTCCTTTTCCAACGCATACCAAACACCGGTAAAAATTAAAAAAAAACAGATTTGAATTTAACATGGTCCTTTTTTAATTTAAATTCTTATGACATGCAGGTATATAGCAGGAAAACTGTCACTCATAAACATAAGGCATACAACAACAACATTACTATCATCCATTTTACTGTAAATGTTACCATACTGTACTTTAAGTTTTTTTTAAGCTGTCAACCAAACAAGAACTGATAATGATAGGAGAAAGATATGGTAAAGCAACAAACAAACTACCAACATCTATCATAACCGTCAGCTACAGTATTTTACAGGTTTCCCTTTCTTTAAAAGCCTTCAAAATCCTCCTGTTCGTCATCTGATATCATAAGTACATCAATGAGATCTTGTGACACATCTGTAAAGCAGTCATCATATGGATCGAATTCGGTATCAGATGGTGTGGTGTCAGATTCAGCTTCATCTTCATCTTGCCACAGGTACGGTAGTTTATATATTACCTGTCCCCGCCGACGCCACCTAAAATAAAGTAAAAAATAAAAAAATACACCTATACTCACCTAGACACCTAATCCCCGAAGCCATCGATCTCCTGTAATAAAATATAAAATAATAAACCACAATCTTATCCTTACCCCTCCATAGTAGTCCACGAGTGTCCCACGATGATCTCCAGTTTAGAGCAGCCACATAAAATGTGACCGCTCTAAACCGCTGCCGCCGCTCAATGACGCTGCTCCGGTTAGCTGCTTTACGGTTAGACTGCTGTACCGTGAGAAATTCCCACGATACAGCAGTGGCGTAAATGAGGTCCCCGGAGCTGCGCTGACTGAATGCACTCCAGTGACCTCAGTCAGGGCTCACGCTGCCGGGAATGGACGTGTTCCCGGCAGTCTGAGCTTACAGCAGCCATGACAGCTGTCACATCCATCTCCAGATCAGCGCAGGAACCTGGACAAGTAACTATTTTTTTTTTGTAAACTAAGAATTACGGTAAATAAAATTGTGTGTTTTATTTCAAATAAATTATTTTTTTCTGGGTGTAGTGTGTGTTTTTTATTTTTAATTCTTTGTAGGTTAGTAATGGGGGTGTCTTATAGACGCCCATCATTACTAACCTGGGCTTCATGGCAGCTGGTGCTGACATGAACCCCACCACTATTACCCCCTGCCACCACACCAGGGCAGCGTGGAAGAGCGAGGCTAAGCGCCAGATTTGGCGCACAAATAGGATGTGCCAAATCTGGGGCGGCTGAGGGCTGCTGTTTCTAGCCTGGGAGGGGGCCAATATTCATGGCACCCTTCCTGGGCTATTAATATCAGCCCCCAGCTGTCTGCTTAGCCTTTGCTAGCTATTAAAATAGGGGGGACCCCACGTCATTTTTTTGGGGGGTCCCCCATTCTAATAGCTAGTAAAGGCTAGGTATTCAGCTGGGGGCTGATATTAGTAGCCTGGGAAGCTCCGTGGGTATTACCCCCTTCCCAGACTTCAAACATCTGCCCCAGCCGTCTGCTTAACCTCCGCTAGAGATTATAATGATGGGGGATCCCACGCCAATTTTCTTTTTAAAAAATCCTTTATTTTAACACTAAATGACAATTGAGGGGTTAATAAAGATGCAGTCCCTAAATTATTATTTATTTTGTAATTAATTTTTCCCAAAAATGTTGACGTGGGCTTCGCCATATTTTTGTGTCCAGCCAGGTACAGCAGGCAGGAACGGGCTGCCCCCAACCACCAGCTGCCTATTTGTACCTGGCCGGACACAACAATATAGGGAAGCCCTTTTTTTTTAAATTATTTCATGAAATAATTAAAAAAAAAAAAAACGTGGGGCTTCGCCCTATTTTTGTGTCCAGCCAGGTACAACTAGGCAGCTGGGGGCTGGAATCTGCAGCGCAGGGAGGCCCAAGCTTTCTGGGCCCCCCCCGCTGCAAATTGCAGTCCGCAGCCACCCCAGAAAATGGCGCGTTCATAGAAGCGCCATCTTCTGGCGCTGTACCCAACTCATCCATTGCCCTGGTGCGGTGGCTCACTGGGTAATAAAGGGGTTAGGGCCAGCTTGGCATTATCAGCTGGCCCTAAGCCCGAAATTCATGGGGTCACGCCAATATTAGACATGACCGCCATGAATTTCTAGTAAAGTAATTAAAAAAAACACAACACCCAGAATAAAGTCCTTTAATTGAAATAAACACACAATTTTTTAATGTTCTAAATTAAACCATACTTACCATCACGCCCATTCCAGCTGAAGCCAACAATCTCCTGCAATGAAAGTAAAATAATAAAGCAACATCATCCTTACCTCTCCATGGTTCCCAGGACCGGTCCAGCTCTGCTACATTCACATGACAGGCTGCACCACAGCAGAACGCTGCCGTTCAGCTTGCCATCCCGCAGACACTGAGAAGCGCAGGCATGCTTGTGCTCCTCAGTGTCTGACTGTGACGGCATCCAGATGAGCCGACAATGAACTCAGCTCACCTCATGCACGTCACTGACAGCGTGGGAAAATTCTCCTGCTCCCCGCATGCGCAATAGAAGTTTCCCACGCTGTCAGTGACGGACGTCCAGGAGGTGAGCTGAGTTCATTGTCGGCTCATCTGGATGCCGTCACAGCCAGACACTGAGGAGCGCAAGCACGCCTGCGCTTCTCAGTGTCTGCGGCATGGCAAGCTGGACGGCAGTGTTCTGCTGCGGTGCAGCTTGTCATCTCGATGTAGCAGAGCTGGACCCGTCCTGGGAGCCATGGAGAGGTAAGGATGAGGTTGCTTTATTATTTTACTTTTATTGCAGGAGATTGTTGGCTTCAGCTGGAATGGGCGTGATGGTAAGTATAGTTTAATTTAGAACATTAAAAAATTGTGTGTTTATTTCAATTAAATGACTTTATTCTGGGTGTTTGTGTTTTTTTTTAACTTTGACTATGGGGTTAGTAATGGGGGTGTCTTATAGACGCCTCTCCATTACTAACCTGGGCTTGATGTCAGCTGGCATTATAAGCTGACATCAACCCCAGCCCTATTACCCCACTGCCACCGCTACAGGGCAGTGGGAAGAGCGAGGCTAAGTGCCAGAATTGGCGCATCCTATAGATGCGCCATTTCTGGGGCGGCTGACGGCTGGTGTTTCTAGCCTGGGAGGGGGCCAATATTCATGGCACCCTTCCTGGGCTATTAATATCAGCCACCAGCTGTCTGCCTAGCCTTTGCTAGCTATTAAAATAGGGGGGACCCCACGTCATTTTTTTGGGATCCCCCATTTTAATAGCTAGTAAAGGCTAGGTATTCAGCTGGGGACTGATATTAGTAGCCTGGGAAGCTCCGTGGGTATTAACCCCTTCCCAGGCTTCAAACATCTGCCCCAGCCGTCTGCTTAACCTCCGCTAGAGACTAAAATTACGGGGAACCCCACGCCAATTTTTTTTTTAATAAATCCTTTATTTTAACACTAGATGACAAGTACAGTAAGCAACACTATCACTGCACTTATTATATTTGTGACTGACATGTTTCTATCTATCTAATCTATGTGTGATGCTCTATTCTTTCTATTCTAAATTGTCGGGTACCGCTGCTGAATTGCCGGCAGCTTTTTTAAAGAGACGGTGCATGAAAACACTGTTATTTTTTTTAATAAATCCTTTAACACTAAATGACAAGTACAGTAATCAACACTGTCACTGTACTTATTATATTTGTGGCTGACATGTTTCTATCTATCTAATCTATGTGTGATGCTCTATTCTTTCTATTCTAAATTGTCGGGTGCCGGCTTATGCCGCTGCTGAATTGCCGGCTTTTCATATATTGTCACAGAAGCGATGCGAACTTCCCAGCTCCGAACACAGCGCAGTGCTTCTGTGACAAGTGAAAGCTGTCGGCACAGAAGCCCTGCGCTGTGTCCGGAGCTGGGAAGACACTGCGATGTGTCAGAAAAGTTCGCTAGGTTCTGTCTATCTCTGCTGCTGGGAATACGCAGCGATGTGTCAGTTTCAGCACAGAAGCGCTGACTGTCTGGACCTACCGCCGCCGTATTTTAACTCCCTCCACCTTATATTAACTCCCACATGGCAGGGATACGGCCACGGCAGCTTATTAACACCCCCAGAGTATCCCCGCATGTCAATTTCTGAAAGTTCAAAAACATTACCGGCGTATAAGACGACCCCATACTAAACAGAAGATTTTTCAGTCTTCAAAAGTCGTCTTATACGCCGGAATATACGGTATATGCTATCCAATTAATAACCTGTTCACATTGATCAGTTCGCAATACTGGTGTTGTAGTGTGCTTCTGACGCGCCCCCTGGGCCTGTGCGCTGCTGCTGTGCAGGGAGAATACCCGGAGCCGGATCGCTGGGGGTTGTAGTTCTCCGTGGCGGTGACCCGGTCCGTGCCCAGGGTGGTCAAACCAGTGGCAGTCTAAATGTTTGGTAATAAGTGTCCGACTACGCCACCCGTGGATTGCAGTCAGTGGGGACCGCCGCTGCGCTGCAGACCGCTGAGGCTGATGTTGTTTGCGCAGCTAAGTATGGGATGACTCCCCACGGGAGAAGTATTGCCTCAGGGCAGCTAATGTGGATGATGGTGGTAGTGATGGTGTGAGGGTCCCAGTGCTAATGGTGCTGGAGCGGCAAGGAATCACAGAGACGTGTGGTGCAGTTTCCAAAGCTTTACTCACAGTTGTTGCTCCGGTCACTTCAGCCAGCAGTGACCGCACGAGCCGTGCTGCGTCCACCAGGTGAGGGACTCGGTCAACTCCCAAGCAATTCCAGAGTGTGGCTGAGAGCTCCCCTCTCTTCCTTTCTACTGGCCGTCCCCACCAGTGACCCACCTTTGTCCAGCTTCCTCGGGCCTTCTGTTGGTGAAACCTCTCTCCGGTCTCCCTGACCCTATGCGGTATGCCTTTCTGGTGGATGTAGTGAGGGGTCGCACCAAGATGTAGTCACGACCTCCGGTTTTGGCTGAGGATTAGTCGCCTCCACCAATTCGGGTTCCGGTACCCTGCTCTGCCAACCCTTCACCCAGTATCTCCTCTGGTAATATGGGGTTCCTTCTGCCTTCGTGTCTCTGGGCCTTTCTTTGTGTTCCTTGCCGCCTTTCTCCTCCGTTTCAGTTCCTTTCTTACTTTCCTTCCTGTTCCTTCTCCTTTCTCTTTCTGCTGTCTCAGGCCTCCACTCCAGGCTTGCCTCTGGAGCTGGGCCCAGACTGAGCCACAGCTCCCTGTCAGCCCTCTCTGGCTGAGCTCCTCTCTTCTTCTCCTCCTCTCTGAACTGAACCCTGATCTAAGATGGTGCCCACCTTATATACCTCCCTCTATGTGTGAGCCCAGGTGACTAGCAACCAATGGGCTCCTACCTATGCCCAGAGACCTACCCCTATCTGCTCCTACACCACTGGGTGTACTTTCCCCTCCCCACTCCAGCCAGGAACAGAAGCTGTCGTGCCTGCACTCTGTCTAGTGGGAGCACCGTTGAGCTGTTCCTCGGAAATGGGGTGTGTGTGGTGCATGCAGCCTACTGAGCCCCGGTCCACACTCCATCCTTACCCGGGAGTGGAATATCACACCTCTGGTTCGAGGTGCAATACCCCTGTAGCAGCCGAGTCCTCGGGGTGCTACATTCCCCCCTGGTAAATCACAGCACGTCCTCGGGCTGGAAAAGAGCAAAGACAATTTAAAACATACAAATTTTTAAAGTGCACTCATATATAAGACATTAACTTTTCACTCATCCCTTTATGGGAGGTACTCTTCTCTCTTTAACGTTACTGGTATAAAACATTTTTATAAAACATTCTACTAATGCCACCGGAACTCTTTTGTAAAACACTATATAAAACTTTTGGCATTACTATTTTAGCAGCATATTAAACTTTCCATTATAAGACATTTTCAAATAAACATTTTCAAAACATATTCTTGAGCTCTGGCCGCTGTGCAACTTGCGACCAGGTAAAGGTGCAACAGTCCATTTAATCCGTCTTGAGGTAGACGTTGCGGTTCTTGTATAAAACCAGTAGGGGGCGCTTTAAGAAGCGCAACTATGTACAAGGGTATGGCCGCTCTCAGTCCTCGGCCAGTGGGAATAGGGGAATGGCTGCTCACAGTCCTCAGCCTGGTTAGGGATTAGGGGCACACAGGTAACAGTTCACACAATCAACAATTTCACGACAGTTCTTGTACCCCGACGGGTAACTATATACAATTCCACTTTACCATTCTCTAATAATGGTGTCCTCCTCGCTCCTCCGGGTAATCTTCTGGTCCGTCCGGATCCTCAGTGTATTCCGTGTCTGGGCGGTACTGCAGTTCCTCCTCTGTGAGCCGGTGAACATGGAGAGCATACAGTCCCTTTGCGCCCTTGTGCCGGGTGTAGGTGACCATGTCGCCGGGGTACAGGTCACGTCCGTGATGTCCCTCTGGCAGGTGGCTTTCAACGTCCCTTCTAGTGACGAAGACGTCGGTGTCAGCCTCCGGGTCTCTGATGAAGCCCCAGCCATGCTCCAGCTGGAACTTGACTACGGTCCCGGTGGCTCTGGGTCCGCGGATGGCGTGGGTGTCTTGTCGGGCCCTCCTCTTTTGCTCCGCGCTCCTGGCCTGGAGTCGCTGCTCCCTGATGCGCCTCTGCCGCCGCTCTCTTTCATAGGTGGCTAGCTGCTGACGGCAGCACTCCAGGCGCTGGACTTCTTCCGCCCGGGTCTCCTGGGTGAAGCCCATGAGGTTCTCGCCAGTGGGGTCCCATGCAAGCTGGGCATCCTCCGGCAGGGGTGGAGCGATGTTGGCGGGCTCCGGGGCCGGGATCAAAGGCTCACTCAGGGGTCGCTCTTTCCGGAGACGGGGGTTGGCGAACTCCGGCGGCCATTCAAAGGGTAGCCCGTCCGGGCTGGTATATTGGGCATACAGGTCCGCGCCCAAGGGTGGAACTATGGGCTTCGGACGGGTGGCAGCGCCCGGGGGCACTCGGCCTTGCGACCAGGCCGGTGGTCGCTTGTTGGTCGCGCCCGGGGGTGGCACCGCCAAGGTAGGGGGCGCTGGTGAGGCAGCGGTGCCCGGGTGTGCTGGGTCTTGCGTCCTGGCCCGTGACGTCTCACGCTGTACGGCGCCAGGGTTCAGAGGGCACAGCGCGGGCCGGGGCGTGACGACGGTGCTTGCTGCCTGAGGCCTAGCTGGTGGCGGTGGAGGCGTGGTGTCAGGTACGGTCCCCGGGGCTTCGGGTCCCGCAACGGAGGGTGAGGGCAGGCTGGTGTTCCCCGGGCTTGGGGTGGTGGCGTCCCCATTACCTGCCTCGGTCTCCGTGGCCTCCTCCGCGGCGTCATCTGCAGCTGCCGGTCCCTCTTCTCCGCGCCCAGTGGTAAGCGCGCTACCCGGTTCTGGCGGGGTCCTCTGCTGGTCGCCTCCGTGCTGCCGGGCCATCTCCTCTCTCCACCCGGCAAACACATCCCGCTGCGCCCGGACCATTCTTCTATTCAGATCTTCCAGCGCTGCGCGCGCACGGTCCGGGTCTCTAGGCAGTTGGGCCAGCAGTTCTGTCAGGCTGCAGGGTGGATCCGCTTGCAGCAGGCTGCGGGCCAGGGTGCTGGTGGAGTTTTCTGCTCCCTCCATCTCCGGGTGCAGCAGGTCCAGACTGATCCAGAGCGCGCCCTGCTCCACAGTTTTCTTCACTTCCCGCCCCCATTGGGGGTGGTCCTGGGGCAACTTGGTGACAGTCAGTTTCAAGGGCAGCCCTCCCACGCTGATGGACATCTCCACTGCTGCATTCATGGCTGGTGGGGGCGGGCTCCTTCTTTGGCGCCACTCTGGGACCTGACCCACGATGGGAGGTGGCTTCCTGCTGTCCTTTGGTGCGCAAATAATGGCGTCCGCTCTGCCAGGGCGGGAAAAACTGATGAAGATGGCGGGAAACGGTCCAAGATGGCGTCTGATGGCGGGAATCGGCTCCTGATGGCGGGAAACGACTCCGGACGGCGGGAAACTTCTGGAAATGGCGGGAGACTTCTTTTTAAGGTACATGTGCAGTTTTCTTCAGGCACGCAATACCCGCTTGTGGCGGGTTGGTAACGATCATGCCGACTACGCCAAAGTTGACGCGCCCCCTGGGCCTGTGCGCTGCTGCTGTGCAGGGGAATACCCGGAGCCGGATCGCTGGGGGTTGTAGTTCTCCGTGGCGGTGACCCGGTCCGTGCCCAGGGTGGTCAAACCAGTGGCAGTCTAAATGTTTGGTAATAAGTGTCCGACTACGCCACCCGTGGATTGCAGTCAGTGGGGACCACCGCTGCACTGCAGACCGCTGAGGCTGATGTTGTTTGCGCAGCTAAGTATGGGATGACTCCCCACGGGAGAAGTATTGCCTCAGGGCAGCTAATGTGGATGATGGTGGTAGTGATGGTGCGAGGGTCCCAGTGCTAATGGTGCTGGAGCGGCAAGGAATCACAGAGACGTGTGGTGCAGTTTCCAAAGCTTTACTCACAGTTGTTGCTCCGGTCACTTCGGCCAGCAGTGACCGCCCGAGCCGTGCTGCGTCCACCAGGTGAGGGACTCGGTCAACTCCCAAGCAATTCCAGAGTGTGGCTGAGAGCTCCCCTCTCTTCCTTTCTACTGGCCGTCCCCACCAGTGACCCACCTTTGTCCAGCTTCCTCGGGCCTTCTGTTGGTGAAACCTCTCTCCGGTCTCCCTGACCCTATGCGGTATGCCTTTCTGGTGGATGTAGTGAGGGGTCGCACCAAGATGTGGTCACGACCTCCGGTTTTGGCTGAGGATTAGTCGCCTCCACCAATTCGGGTTCCGGTACCCTGCTCTGCCAACCCTTCACCCAGTATCTCCTCTGGGAATTTGGGGTTCCTTCTGCCTTCGTGTCTCTGGGCCTTTCTTTGTGTTCCTTGCCTCCTTTCTCCTCCGTTTCAGTTCCTTTCTTACTTTCCTTCCTGTTCCTTCTCCTTTCTCTTTCTGCTGTCTCAGGCCTCCACTCCAGGCTTGCCTCTGGAGCTGGGCCCAGACTGAGCCACAGCTCCCTGTCAGCCCTCTCTGGCTGAGCTCCTCTCTTCTTCTCCTCCTCTCTGAACTGAACCCTGATCTAAGATGGTGCCCACCTTATATACCTCCCTCTATGTGTGAGCCCAGGTGACTAGCAACCAATGGGCTCCTACCTATGCCCAGAGACCTACCCCTATCTGCTCCTACACCACTGGGTGTACTTTCCCCTCCCCACTCCAGCCAGGAACAGAAGCTGTCGTGCCTGCACTCTGTCTAGTGGGAGCACCGTTGAGCTGTTCCTCGGAAATGGGGTGTGTGTGGTGCATGCAGCCTACTGAGCCCCGGTCCACACTCCATCCTTACCCGAGAGTGGAATATCACACCTCTGGCTCGAGATGCAATACCCCTGTAGCAGCCGAGTCCTCGGGGTGCTACACTTCCCTAGTAATTCGGTCAAGAAGTGGGAACGAGAAGATGTGGCTGTTGGCTGTGGCACATTTTCACCTTGGCCACGGCCCCATCCTCTACACGCACCATCACCAGAACGTCCAGTTCCACGTCCTTTGCCTCTTGCCTTGCCCATTGTAAATGAAGTAAAATAGCTTACACTCGCACTATCAATGGAAAAAGGGTAATAAAAGGGAGATTAGAACTGTGGAAGAGGAAAACCACAGTTCTATTTCTCTGGCCTACACCAGAATCTTTTAAACAGATATATTTGTGTCTGAACACTGAGCGAGACACTCAATTTTTTTATTTTTTATGTAAAAAAGGCAAAACGGTGGATAATACAGAGATTTGAACCGTGGAACTGCAAAACCACAGTTATAGTTATGTGGCTTACACTAGAATCTTTTAAACAGATATATTTGTGTCGGAACAGTCAGGGAGACACTATTACTGTTTTTTTTTTTAACGGAAAAAATGCCAAAAGCAGGATAATACAGAGATTTGAACCGTGGAACTGCAAAACCAAAGTTCTAGTTATCTGGCCTACACCAGACTCTTTTAAACAGATATATTGGTGTCTGAACAGTCACAGACACATTCAATTTTTTTTTTTTGGGGGGGGGGGGGGATACCAAAAGGTTAATAAGACACGTATTTGTACAGTCTGACTGAGAAAAAAAAAATACAGGATTTAAATGAAAAAAAAAAAGGATTTTTCATGGCCCCTGAGACCGGAGGATAAGTCTAGCAATTTGACCAGCAGGAGCACACAGGACTGTAATGCACTGTTTGTTGATATAACCACTGCGTCTCCTATACAGCCTGCCTGCCTGCCTGATATCTGGGATGGATATTAGTCCTGAGAAGGACTGTTTGTTTGATTTTGCAGGCTTTAGAGACCCTACACTACCTTTTTTGCACTATATATCTGTAACATACCTGGTGGTGTCCTTGCATAGTGGTCCATCTCCCACTGTGCAAGAGCGCGCACTTGATCTCCAGTCCAGAATGTCTCTCTGGCTTCCCTCCATGCTGTCTGTTTGTGTCTGTTTCTGCTGCTTAAGGGCGGCGCCCGATCACTTCCTGCTTTTTGTACCTGCTGTGGGTCACACCCCTTGTACGTCCTCAGCCTATTGCTGTCTGTCACCTGGTATATAGCTCAGCTGCTCCAATCAATCCCTGCCTGAGCATTGTGTTTCATTCAGTGTGTGCTTGCACTCTGAAGGTGCCAGGTCCCGTTCTGTGTTCTCTTGTCTGCCTATCCTGGAGGCTGTATTTCCAGGCCTGTCTGAACACGCTCCTAGCCTGTTCCTCCCGCCTTCTAGGGGCCGATTATCTAGACCCGCTCCTGTATCTTGTCTGTCCTGTCTGAACACGCTCCTAGCCTGTTCCTCCCGCCTTCTAGGGGCCGATTACCTAGACCCGCTCCTGTATCTTGTCTGTCCTGTCTGAACACGCTCCTTGCCTGTTCGTCCCGCCTCTCTGGGGGCCGTATTCCCAGACCCGCTCCTGTATCCCGCTGCAGTGTTGGTCTCCTCCGTACACTCAGTTCCAGTCTGAACTCTCTCCTATCCTTTACCTGTTTTGCCTCTATGTCCGTTCCCTTCCTTTTTCTGCAGAGTCTGAACTCGTACCTAACTCCTGCTTGTTGTCTCTGTACTCCCGTTTGTGAGTTTGTGGTCCACTCGCTACTTCACTGCAAGTACCTTGTGGGTATCTGGCTCTGTCTTTCCCTTCCTGTCTGTTCCGTGTGAACAGAGCCCTGTCCCCCCTGCTCAGTCTTGCCTGCTCTGTCTCCTTTGCTCACCGCTCCGGCGGTTCTAGCCTGCTCTGACTCCTTTGCTCACCGCTCCAGCGGTTCTAGCCTGCTCTGACTCCTTTGCTCACCGCTCCGGCGGTTCTAGCCTGCTCTGACTCCTTTGCTCACCGCTCCGGCGGTTCTAGCCTGCTCTGACTCCTTTGCTCACCGCTCCGGCGGTTCTAGCCTGCTCTGACTCCTTTGCTCACCGCTCCGGCGGTTCTAGCCTGCTCTGACTCCTTTGCTCACCGCTCCGGTGGTTCTAGCCTGCTCTGACTCCTTTGCTCACCGCTCCGGCGGTTCTAGCCTGCTCTGACTCCTTTGCTCGCTGCTCCGGCAGCCTTGCTCCGCTCTGACCCTTTTGCTTGCTGCTCCGGCAGCCTTGCTCCGCTCTGACCCTTTTGCTCACTGCTCCGGCAGCCTTGCTCCGCTCTGACCCTTTTGCTCACTGCTCCGGCAGTCTCGCTCCGCTCTTATCCTTTTGCTCACTGCTCCGGCAGTCCTGCTTTACTCTTGCTCACCGCTCCAGGCGGCCTCGTCCTGCTCTACTCTTGCTCACTGCTCCAGGCGGCCTCGTCCTGCTCTGACTCCTTGCTCACTGCTCCGGCAGTCTCGCTCAGCTCTGACCCTTTGCTCACCACTCCTGGCGGCCTTGTCCTTCTCTACTCTTGCTCACCGCTCCAGGCGGTCTTGTCCTGCCCTGCTCTCGCTCACCTCTCTGGGCGGCCTCACTCTGCTGTGTTTGTCCGCCACATCTGTGGTTCTGTTCCTGAGTCCCTGTGTGTACTGGGTCCTATCCCGCCTGTGTTCCTACCTGCTAGTGCCTCCCTGTCTGCACTCTAGCCGTGCTTGCCTGTACCCCCCTGCCTGCATACCCGCCTGCCTGCATACCAGTCGTGCCTGCCTATACCCACCAGTCTGTGTGCCAGCCTAACCAGTCTGTTCCTGTATTCCCCTGTGTGGGTCAACAGCCGTGTCCGGGGTCTGTCATGGAGTAGCACCTGGTCCCTCTGCTCGGTTCCTCCTTGGTGCACTGGTGTCGTATGCCGTCGTGCGACCCTGGTCGGATCGGGTGAATACCTAGTTACGCCCCTCCAGGCATTCACTCTCCGGCACGGTCCAGTGGAATCACACGCACACGCCGCTCAGCCCGGGCGTGTGCATTACAGCATGCTCAGGCCATGGTTACCGTTGAGCCCCACGGCCTTCGCTCTCTGAGACGTTTTCTATTGAATACATGCATTAAAAATAAATAAATAATTTTTTTTTTCCTTAGCTGAGTTCCAGGCGAATTACGCACCCGTCCAGATGGATCTATCTGCTCTCGTTCCTGCGGATCCGCCACGTTACTATGGGGATCCAAGACAGTGTAGTGCATTTGTGGAGCAATGCATGCTATACTTCAAGTTCTACCCTCTTTGTTTTCCCACCTATCAGGTTAAGGTGGGATTCATTATGTCTAACCTAGCGGGTGATGCCTTGGAATGGATCAACCCCCTATGGGAAACACAGGATCCGATCCTCCTGGACCTAATGGCCTTCCTGGTGGCCTTTCTAATGGTCTTCGATGATCCTAACCCGGAGGCTCCTGCTGAAGCTTCACTTCCCAATATCCTGGAGCAGCCCCGATGGGTAATGTGTGTGGGTAGCGCAATAGTCCTCCAGCCCAATGAGACTACTGCCCACCCAGAATCCTCACAGGGTGACTACGCTTTCCGGAATACTTCTCCCAAACTCAAGAGGCAGTCCAGACGTGCTAGACGTAGAGGCAAGCCGTCACGCCAGGGTCTGTCCTCCCTGAGACCTCCTGACCCCAACCTTGAAGTCCCTACTGAAGCTTCATCTCCCTGTATCCCGGAGAAGCCCCAATGGGTAATGTGCGTGGGTAGTGCACCAGTTCTCCTGCCCGAAGAGACTTCTGCCCATCCAGACTCCACACAGGAGAACTTCCTGCACCCGGCATCAGATGCTTCACCCACTTTAACCAGTGTGCATGTCCAAGGATGCTCCAAAGCTGTGGTTACCTCAGAGTCTGTGCACCTCTACTACCTGGTGGAGGACCCTCTGTTGCCTCCTGAATCCTCCGGGATACCACTCGATGACAAATGGAGAGAGACTTCTCTACACCCTGTACTCGATACTTTGTCCGCTTCGTCCTGTGAGCCTGACAATGGGTACCCCAAAGTGGTAGTTACCCCTGAGTCTCTACACCCCTCCGACCAGGCGGAGGACCTCCAGTTGTCTCCAGAACCCTTCGGGGTGCTACCTGGTAGCGAAAGGACAGAGACTCTCCTATACTCTGTACCTGATACCTCGCTCGCTTCGTCCACTGAGTCCAACCTAGTGTACTCCGAAGCAGAGGTTACTCCCGAGTCTCTACACCCCTCCGACCAGGCGGAGGACCTCCAGTTGTCTCCAGAACCCTTCGGGGTGCCACCTGGTGGTGAATGGACAGAGACTTTCCTATATCCTGGATCTGATACCTCGCTTGCTTCGACCAGTGAGTCTGACCTAGTGTACTCTGAAGCAGAGGTTACCCATGAGTCTCTACACCCCTCTGACCAGGCGGAGGACCTCCAGTTGTCTCCAGAACCCTTCGGGGTGCCACCTGGTGGTGAATGGACAGAGACTTTCCTATATCCTGGATCTGATACCTCGCTTGCTTCGTCCAGTGAGTCCGACCTAGTGTACTCTGAAGCAGAGGTTACCCATGAGTCTCTACACCCCTCTGATTAGGCGAAGGACCTCCAGTTGTCTCCAGAACCCTTCGGGGTGCCACCTGGTGGTGAATGGACAGAGACTTTCCTATACTCGGTACCCGATACCTCGCCTGCTTCGTCCAGTGAGTCCGACCTAGTGTACTCTGAAGCAGATGTTTTCTCTGAGCCTCTGCACTCTTCTGACCCGGCGGAGGACCTCCAGTTGTTTCCTGAATCCTCCGGGGTACCACCAGATAACAAAGAGACAGTGACTTTTCCTCATTATGTACCTGATAACCCGTCTATTTCTTCCTGTGAGCTTGACAAGATGTACCTCGAAGCAGAGATTACCCCCAAGTCTCTGTCCCCCTCCAACCCGGTGGAGGACTTCCAGTTGTCTCCTGTACCCTCTGGGGTGCCACCTGAAAATATGTGGAGAGAGACTTCCTTGTGTGCTGTTCCTGGTACTCCACCCGTTTCGTCTGTTGCTGAGGATGGCTGGATAGGAGGTAGCATCCTAGCTAACCAGATGAGATCAGTTTTTCCTGTGGACAGTGGAAGTGATCTCCTTGAAGTGAAGGATTGGTCCTCGAATTCCCTGCGGAAGATTCTGGCAGGCCTGAAGAAGAGGGGGCGTAAGGGGGGGGTACTTTAACATACCTGGCGGCGTCCTTGCATAGTGGTTCATCTCCCACTGTGCAAGAGCGCGCACTTGATCTCCAGTCCAGAATGTCTCTCTGGCTTCCCTCCATGCTGTCTGTTTGTGTCTGTTTCTGCTGCTTAAGGGCGGCGCTCGATCACTTCCTGCTTTTTGTACCTGCTGTTGGTCACACCCCTTGTGCGTCCTCAGCCTATTGCTGTCTGTCACCTGGTATATAGCTCAGCTGCTCCAATCAATCCCTGCCTGAGCATTGTGTTTCATTCAGTGTGTGCTTGCACTCTGAAGGTGCCAGGTCCCGTTCTGTCTTCTCTTGTCTGCCTATCTTGGAGGCTGTATTTCCAGGCCTGTCTGAACATGCTCCTAGCCTGTTCCTCCCGCCTTCTAGGGGCCGATTACCTAGACCCGCTCCTGTATCTTGTCTGTCCTGTCTGAACACGCTCCTAGCCTGTTCCTCCCGCCTTCTAGGGGCCGATTACCTAGACCCGCTCCTGTATCTTGTCTGTCCTGTCTGAACACGCTCCTAGCCTGTTCCTCCCGCCTTCTAGGGGCCGATTACCTAGACCCGCTCCTGTATCTTGTCAGTCCTGTCTGAACACGCTCCTTGCCTGTTCGTCCCGCCTCTCTGGGGGCCGTATTCCCAGACCCGCTCCTGTATCCCGCTGCAGTGTCGGTCTCCTCCGTACACTCAGTTCCAGTCTGAACTCTCTCCTATCCTTTACCTGTTTTGCCTCTATGTCCGTTCCCTTCCTTTTTCTGCAGAGTCTGAACTCGTACCTAACTCCTGCTTGTTGTCTCTGTACTCCCGTTTGTGAGTTTGTGGTCCACTCGCTACTTCACTGCAAGTACCCTGTGGGTATCTGGCTCTGTCTTTCCCTTCCTGTCTGTTCCGTGTGCACAGAGCCCTGTCCCCCCTGCTCAGTCTTGCCTGCTCTGTCTCCTTTGCTCACCGCTCCGGCGGTTCTAGCCTGCTCTGACTCCTTTGCTCACCGCTCCAGCGGTTCTAGCCTGCTCTGACTCCTTTGCTCACCGCTCCGGCGGTTCTAGCCTGCTCTGACTCCTTTGCTCACCGCTCCGGCGGTTCTAGCCTGCTCTGACTCCTTTGCTCACCGCTCCGGCGGTTCTAGCCTGCTCTGACTCCTTTGCTCACCGCTCCGGCGGTTCTAGCCTGCTCTGACTCCTTTGCTCGCTGCTCCGGCAGCCTTGCTCCGCTCTGACCCTTTTGCTCGCTGCTCCGGCAGCCTTGCTCCGCTCTGACCCTTTTGCTCACTGCTCCGGCAGCCTTGCTCCGCTCTGACCCTTTTGCTCACTGCTCCGGCAGTCTCGCTCCGCTCTTATCCTTTTGCTCACTGCTCCGGCAGTCCTGCTTTACTCTTGCTCACCGCACCAGGCGGCCTCGTCCTGCTCTACTCTTGCTCACTGCTCCAGGCGGCCTCGTCCTGCTCTGACTCCTTGCTCACTGCTCCGGCAGTCTCGCTCAGCTCTGACCCTTTGCTCACCGCTCCTGGCGGCCTTGTCCTTCTCTACTCTTGCTCACCGCTCCAGGCAGTCTTGTCCTGCCCTGCTCTCGCTCACCTCTCTGGGCGGCCTCACTCTGCTGTGTTTGTCCGCCACATCTGTGGTTCTGTTCCTGAGTCCCTGTGTGTACTGGGTCCTATCCCGCCTGTGTTCCTACCTGCTAGTGCCTCCCTGTCTGCACTCTAGCCGTGCTTGCCTGTACCCCCCTGCCTGCATACCCGCCTGCCTGCATACCAGTCGTGCCTGCCTATACCCACCAGTCTGTGTGCCAGCCTAACCAGTCTGTTCCTGTATTCCCCTGTGTGGGTCAACAGCCGTGTCCGGGGTCTGTCATGGAGTAGCACCTGGTCCCTCTGCTCGGTTCCTCCTTGGTGCACTGGTGTCGTATGCCGTCGTGCGACCCTGGTCGGATCGGGTGAATACCTAGTTACGCCCCTCCAGGCATTCACTCTCCGGCACGGTCCAGTGGAATCACACGCACACGCCGCTCAGCCCGGGCGTGTGCATTACAGCATGCTCAGGCCATGGTTCCCGTTGAGCCCCACAGCCTTCGCTCTCTGAGACGTTTTCTAGTGAATACATGCATTAAAAATAAATAAATATTTTTTTTTTTCCTTAGCTGAGTTCCAGGCGAATTACGCACCCGTCCAGAAGGATCTATCTGCTCTCGTTCCTGCGGATCCGCCACGTTACTATGGGGATCCAAGACAGTGTCGTGCATTTGTGGAGCAATGCATGCTACACTTCAAGTTCTACCCTCTTTGTTTTCCCACCTATCAGGTTAAGGTGGGATTCATTATGTCTAACCTAGCGGGTGATGCCTTGGAATGGATCAACCCCCTATGGGAAACACAGGATCCGATCCTCCTGGACCTAATGGCCTTCCTGGTGGCCTTTCTAATGGTCTTCGATGATCCTAACCCGGAGGCTCCTGCTGAAGCTTCACTTCCCAATATCCTGGAGCAGCCCCGATGGGTAATGTGTGTGGGTAGCGCAATAGTCCTCCAGCCCAATGAGACTACTGCCCACCCAGAATCCTCACAGGGTGACAACGCTTTCCGGAATACTTCTCCCAACCTCAAGAGGCAGTCCAGACGTGCTAGACGTAGAGGCAAGCCGTCACGCCAGGGTCTGTCCTCCCTGAGACCTCCTGACCCCAACCTTGAAGTCCCTACTGAAGCTTCATCTCCCTGTATCCCGGAGAAGCCCCAACGGGTAATGTGCGTGGGTAGTGCACCAGTTCTCCTGCCCGAAGAGACTTCTGCCCATCCAGACTCCACACAGGAGAACTTCCTGCACCCGGCATCAGATGCTTCACCCACTTTAACCAGTGTGCATGTCCAAGGATGCTCCAAAGCTGTGGTTACCTCAGAGTCTGTGCACCTCTACTACCTGGCGGAGGACCCTCTGTTGCCTCCTGAATCCTCCGGGATACCACTCGATGACAAATGGAGAGAGACTTCTCTACACCCTGTACTCGATACTTTGTCCGCTTCGTCCTGTGAGCCTGACAATGGGTACCCCAAAGTGGTAGTTACCCCCGAGTCTCTACACCCCTCCGACCAGGCGGAGGACCTCCAGTTGTCTCCAGAACCCTTCGGGATGCTACCTGGTAGCGAAAGGACAGAGACCCTCCTATACTCTGTACCTGATACCTCGCTCGCTTCGTCCACTAAGTCCAACCTAGTGTACTCCGAAGCAGAGGTTACTCCCGAGTCTCTACACCCCTCCGACCAGGCGGAGGACCTCCAGTTGTCTCCAGAACCCTTCGGGGTGCCACCTGGTGGTGAATGGACAGAGACTTTCCTATATCCTGGATCTGATACCTCGCTTGCTTCGTCCAGTGAGTCCAACCTAGTGTACTCTGAAGCAGAGGTTACCCATGAGTCTCTACACCCCTCTGACCAGGCGGAGGACCTCCAGTTGTCTCCAGAACCCTTCGGGGTGCCACCTGGTGGTGAATGGACAGAGACTTTCCTATATCCTGGATCTGATACCTCGCTTGCTTCGTCCAGTGAGTCCGACCTAGTGTACTCTGAAGCAGAGGTTACCCATGAGTCTCTACACCCCTCTGATCAGGCGGAGGACCTCCAGTTGTCTCCAGAACCCTTCGGGGTGCCACCTGGTGGTGAATGGACAGAGACTTTCCTATACTCGGTACCTGATACCTCGCCTGCTTCATCCAGTGAGTCCGACCTAGTGTACTCTGAAGCAGATGTTTTCTCTGAGCCTCTGCACTCTTCTGACCCGGCGGAGGACCTCCAGTTGTTTCCTGAATCCTCCGGGGTACCACCAGATAACAAAGAGACAGTGACTTTTCCTCATTATGTACCTGATAACCCGTCTATTTCTTCCTGTGAGCTTGACAAGATGTACCTCGAAGCAGAGATTACCCCCAAGTCTCTGTCCCCCTCCAACCCGGTGGAGGACTTCCAGTTGTCTCCTGTACCCTCTGGGGTGCCACCTGAAAATATGTGGAGAGAGACTTCCTTGTGTGCTGTTCCTGGTACTCCACCCGTTTCGTCTGTTGCTGAGGATGGCTGGATAGGAGGTAGCATCCTAGCTAACCAGATGAGATCAGTTTTTCCTGTGGACAGTGGAAGTGATCTCCTTGAAGTGAAGGATTGGTCCTCGAATTCCCTGCGGAAGATTCTGGCAGGCCTGAAGAAGAGGGGGCGGGGTACTGTAACATACCTGACGGCGTCCTTGCATAGTGGTTCATCTCCCACTGTGCAAGAGCGCGCACTTGATCTCCAGTCCAGAATGTCTCTCTGGCTTCCCTCCATGCTGTCTGTTTGTGTCTGTTTCTGCTGCTTAAGGGCGGCGCCCGATCACTTCCTGCTTTTTGTACCTGCTGTTGGTCACACCCCTTGTGCGTCCTCAGCCTATTGCTGTCTGTCACCTGGTATATAGCTCAGCTGCTCCAATCAATCCCTGCCTGAGCATTGTGTTTCATTCAGTGTGTGCTTGCACTCTGAAGGTGCCAGGTCCCGTTCTGTGTTCTCTTGTCTGCCTATCCTGGAGGCTGTATTTCCAGGCCTGTCTGAACACGCTCCTAGCCTGTTCCTCCCGCCTTCTAGGGGCCGATTACCTAGACCCGCTCCTGTATCTTGTCTGTCCTGTCTGAACACGCTCCTAGCCTGTTCCTCCCGCCTTCTAGGGGCCGATTACCTAGACCCGCTCCTGTATCTTGTCTGTCCTGTCTGAACACGCTCCTAACCTGTTCCTCCCGCCTTCTAGGGGCCGATTAACTAGACCCGCTCCTGTATCTTGTCTGTCCTGTCTGAACACGCTCCTTGCCTGTTCGTCCCGCCTCTCTGGGGGCCGTATTCCCAGACCCGCTCCTGTATCCCGTTGCAGTGTCGGTCTCCTCCGTACACTCAGTTCCAGTCTGAACTCTCTCCTATCCTTTACCTGTTTTGCCTCTATGTCCGTTCCCTTCCTTTTTCTGCAGAGTCTGAACTCGTACCTAACTCCTGCTTGTTGTCTCTGTACTCCCGTTTGTGAGTTTGTGGTCCACTCGCTACTTCACTGCAAGTACCCTGTGGGTATCTGGCTCTGTCTTTCCCTTCCTGTCTGTTCCGTGTGAACAGAGCCCTGTCCCCCCTGCTCAGTCTTGCCTGCTCTGTCTCCTTTGCTCACCGCTCCTGCAGTTCTAGCCTGCTCTGACTCCTTTGCTCACCGCTCCAGCGGTTCTAGCCTGCTCTGACTCCTTTGCTCACCGCTCCGGTGGTTCTAGCCTGCTCTGACTCCTTTGCTCACCGCTTCGGCGGTTCTAGCCTGCTCTGACTCCTTTGCTCACCGCTCCGGCGGTTCTAGCCTGCTCTGACTCCTTTGCTCACCGCTCCGGCGGTTCTATCCTGCTCTGACTCCTTTGCTCACCGCTCCGGCGGTTCTAGCCTGCTCTGACTCCTTTGCTCGCTGCTCCGGCAGCCTTGCTCCGCTCTGTCCCTTTTGCTCGCTGCTCCGGCAGCCTTGCTCCGCTCTGACCCTTTTGCTCATTGCTCCGGCAGCCTTGCTCCGCTCTGACCCTTTTGCTCACTGCTCCGGCAGTCTCGCTCCGCTCTTATCCTTTTGCTCACTGCTCCGGCAGTCCTGCTTTACTCTTGCTCACCGCTCCAGGCGGCCTCGTCCTGCTCTACTCTTTCTCACTGCTCCAGGCGGCCTCGTCCTGCTCTGACTCCTTGCTCACTGCTCCGGCAGTCTCGCTCAGCTCTGACCCTTTGCTCACCGCTCCTGGCGGCCTTGTCCTTCTCTACTTTTGCTCACCGCTCCAGGTGGTCTTGTCCTGCCCTGCTCTCGCTCACCTCTCTGGGCGGCCTCACTCTGCTGTGTTTGTCCGCCACATCTGTGGTTCTGTTCCTGAGTCCCAGTGTGTACTGGGTCCTATCTAGTGTTGAGCCACCCCCGTAGTGTTCGAGTTCGGTTCGGTTCGTCGAACACCCGTGTGTTCGCCGAACCGTTCGTCGAACTGTTCGTCGAACACCTTCGAACACCGTTAAAACCAATGGCAGGCAAACAAAAACACATAAAAACACATAGAAAACACCTTCAAAGGTGTCCAAAAGCTGACAAACTGCTCAGAAGACACAACTAACACATGGAAAAGTGACAAGTACATATAGTCATGCGAAAAGAAAAGAGGTGGAGGAGTAAAAGGAGGGGGAGACACAGATATAGGCATGTCATGCCCTTCTAAAATCCAAAAAGTGAGAAGCCGACACGTTCAGTCCGCTCCTGCCCGTGCCACCTCCGCGTCGCCGGGTTTGTGCCAGAGCCGCGGTGAACCCTGACGGCCAGCCCCCCTCTCCCAATACTGGTGCCTGTCCGCTGGTGGGTCGAGCGAGCCCCCCTGTGGTGGAGGCAGCTCTAAGCTTTTTAATTTAAATTGTCTCTCTAATTTGAATGAATACACTTTAAATCCATTTACAAGGATGTATTGGAGGGCAAGTCTCATGCCAGCAGCCGCGTAATTCCAGCTCCAGTAGCGTCCACTAAAGCTGCTGCAGTTAAAAAGCTTTTATAAGGATCGAGCTCGGCTGTCCACCGCAAGGCATCCTACTGCCAGTCCCAGCCCCTATGCCTTGGGGTGCCTCCTGATGCTCTTCACTGAGTATCCCGTGGTCCCGAAGCATTTCCTTTGAAAAAATTAAGTGTCCAAACTACAGGTGGTGTAGCTTGCTTAACAGCCGGGATAATCCGCTGACTAGCAGACACTGCTACTAGGCACAAAGTATTTCCTGGGCTAGATGCAGTTAAAAATTTGTAATTAGATACTCTCGTTGGATGCTCAGAAAGCATTCCATAGAGTCTCCTGGCACGCCATATATGATTCTCTTAAAAAGCTTGGGGTAGGGGTCTAGGGGACCCTTTTATAGCCAAAATCACGGCCCTGTATCGCAATACGTCACCTAGGCTGAAGATAAATGGAACTGTAGCACCCTGAGGGCTCGGTTGCTACAGAGGTATTGCACCTCACCCAGAGGTGTGATATCTCACTCTCAGGTAAGGATGTAGTGTGGATCAGGACCCGACACCTGCATGCATTACACCACATTGCCGTGGGGCAGGGCGACCAATATGCCCCTGAGATGGGCACGACAGTCCCTGTCCCTGGCTGGAGTGGGGGGAGGGAACACTGAGGAAGGGGAACCCTGTAGTGCAGGAGCAGGGAGGAAGCAGTTCCTGGGTGAATTGAGAAGGGAGTATAAAAGGTGGGCACCATCTTAGTTCAGTGCAGAGAAGTCTGAGCAGAAGTGGCAGGGAGCAGGGGCTCTGCATGAGCTCTGCTCCGGAGGCGGGCCTAGTAACAGAGGCCCAGGCCTGGAAGAGGGAGAAGGAAGTAAGAGGAGCGGAGAAGGCTCCAGGAACGAGGAACGAAGGGATCCCAGGGGTGCGGACGGGCGAGTCGTCACCGCACGCCCGAATCCACCTGCGTGGAGGGGTCAGGCCAAAGGGGGAGACCGGTCCCCGAAACTAGTGGAGGCAGGAAACGACCCTCAGCTAGAAACAGGAGGCTGTGACATTTTATGTGGCGCAGCCCCTCGCTACACCCGCTAGGAAGGCACCACATAGGGTCAGGGAAACTGGCGCCAAGTTTACCAAGAGGAGGCCCGAGGCAGCCGGACAGAAGGGTTGGTAAGAAAGGCCAGACAAAGGACACACAAAGGGGGTCCTGTGAAGCGCTCCAAAGTTATCTGGGAGTTGTCTGAGCCCCTCACCTGGTGAGCACAGTACGACGTGGGCAGCCGTTACCTGCAGACGTGGTCTGGATAATAAGAACTGTGAGTAAAGGCCCTGGACTGCATCACTGACTCCGTGTCGTTACTGCTGCTGCCCTGCACCATCACCCCCATCCTCCGCATACACTGCCCTGAGGCTATACTCCTCCCGTGGGGAGTTATGCTACGCTCTGCTGCACCCACAACACCAGCCTCAGCGGTCTGCCCTGGAGCGGAGGTTCACTCTGACCGCAATCCACGGGTGGCGTAGTCGGACATTTAAACATCAAAACCACATAAATAGTTCCGCCACTGGTTTGACCGCCCTGAGCCACGGAACCGGGTCGCCGCCACGGAGACTACAACCACCAGCATCCACCAAAAAGGGTCCGGCTCCGGGTGTCCCAAGGCCCAGGGGACGCGTCAGAACATTTTCATCACCTTTCACAATCACCAATGGGACAAGGCAGGGATGTTCTCTGTCCCCTCTCTTATACATCCTAGTGACGGAGCACCTGCTCTCATCAATTCGCCATAACCCCAATATTAGGTGGATTGAGGTGGGAGGCACCGAGTACAAGTGCTCTCTATTTGCTGATGATGTCCTAGTATATATCACTCAATCACATATATCCATCCATGCTGTTATGGCTGAAATAGATCACTTTGTTACATGGTCAAATTTTAAAATCAATGCAGCGAAGTCTGAGGCCCTCGATGTCTCCCTCCCCAAATCCATATAGGATTCCATCCAGTCCAACTTTCCCTTTGCCTGGCCCTCACAGGGTATCAAATACTTAGGAATTCCTATTCATAGAGACCTCTCCCATCTATGTTATCTTAATTTTGGGCCCTTTATTGAACAACTCCATACAGACCACGGTTGGCAAGTTAGAACTGTAAGATTCACTACGTGAACCACTGGTGTTTTGTGGAAAAGCACATGTACACTGTGTTCCAAATTATTATGCAAAAAGTGTTTAGGAGTGATAAGGGAAGAATTTGTTTGTTTGTCAGTTAAACTCATTGATGGTGATGTGTGTCAGGGCTCTTTATATCACTGTAAGCAATTGCAGACACCTGTGCTAATTAGTTTGGCAGGTGTGTCCAATGAAAGGCAAGACTACTTAAGAAGGCTGTCTCACATTATTAAGCAGCCTACATTTTCTGCCAAAATGGGAAAGAAAAAGGATGTGTCGGCTGCTGAGAAGCAACAAATTGTGGAGTGTTTAGGTCAAGGCATGACTACAATCAACATTGTGCGATGATCAGGATGAAGTGTCTTGGCAATCAAGAAGTATGTAGCTGATTCACAGTACACACGTGTGCGTGCTAATAAGGGCAAATTGAGGACTCTTTACTACAGGCAATTACGTCAGGTTGAAAGAGCAGCGGCAAAAAAGCCTTGTCATAGCAGTAGGCAAGTTTTTGAAGCTGCTGGTGCCTCCAACGTCCCCCGAACAACAAGATGCAGGGTCCTTCAGAGGTTTGCAGCTGTGCATACGCCATCCTGTCGACCTCCTCTATCCACTTCACACAAGCAGAAACGGCTCCAGTGGGCCAAACATTACATGAAGACTGATTTCAAAACAGTTTTGTTCACGGATAAGTGCCGTGCAGCGCTCGATGGTCCAGATGGATGGAGTGGAGGATGGCTGGTTGATGGACACCCCACGCAAACACGGCTACAGCGCCAACAAGGAGGAGGTGGAGTAATGTTTTGGGCTGGAATCATGGGGAGAGAGATTGTTGGCCCCTTTAGGATCCCTGAAGGCGCTAAAGATGAACTCCATAATGTATGTGGATTTTCTCAAACAGCACTTCCTGCCATGGTTCAAGAAGAAGAACCGTGTATTTCACAGCAAGATCATTTTTTTGCATGATAATGCACCATCTCATGCTGCACATAAAACATCTGCATCTCTGGCTGATATGGGCATAAAAGGGGACAAACTTCTGGTGTGACCCCCATGCTCCCCTGACCTCTACCCCATTCAGAACCTTTGGAGGATCATTAAAAGGAGTGTCTATGATGGCGGGAGGCAGTTCACATCTAAGCAACAGCTCTGGGAGGGTATTCTGTCCTCATGCAAAACAATTGAAGCAGAAACCATCCAAAACCTGACAAATTCAATGGACGAGAGAGTTCAGAAGCTCCTTTCGAACAAGGGGTCCTATGTGAAAATGTAACATCACCTAGAATAAAGTTTTGAGTTGAAAACTGTTTGATTTCAGTTTCTAACAACCTGCTAATGCTTATAATTTCAAAAATGACCATTTTTTTGGTCTTTATTAAAATGAAAAGGTTGATCGAAAAGTTTGGGGGATCTAAGAGTGTGGCAACCCAGTAGTCATGATTACTTCGAATTCTGACAATATGAGGGTCATGCTGCAGGTAGTGCAGCAAGAAGGCACTTATGTGTCTTGCGCATCTCGGAGCCCCAAAATTATTTTCTGGGCTAGATGCAGCTAAAAATTATTATTAATTTTAAATCTGGTGAAGCTTTAGTATAGATGGCCTAATAGGATCAGTGCTGCACACTGCTACAAAGCCCAAATTATTTTCCAGTCAAGATACAGATAAACATGATTAGTAATTTTAAATCTGGTGGAGCTTATTATAGATGGCCTAATAGAATCAGTGCTGCACACTGCTACAAAGCCCAAATTATTTTCCAGCCAAGATACAGATAAACATGATTAGTAATTTGAAAGCTTAAAACGGTTGGTAGGGTGATTTTAACCAATCATCAAGCTTTTACTCTCCCCAGGATGACACAGGGGTAGAAAAGTCGTTTCGGATCCATGATTTGTTCATCTTTATGAACGTGAGTCTGTCTACATTATCAGTGGAGAGCCGCGTGCACTTATCTGTCAGCACACCACCAGCAGCGCTGAACACACGTTCAGACAGAACGCTGGCTGCGGGGCATGACAAGATCTCCAAGGCGTAAGTGGCTAGCTCCGGCCATTTATCCAGATTGGAAGCCCAAAAAGAGCAAGGGTCCAGTGACACAGTCATGGCTTCAATGTTTACTTGGAGATACTCCTGTACCATCGTCTCTAGGCGTTGACTATGTGTCAGACTTCTTGTCTCCTGTGGCCTTGCAAAGGATGGGCTAAAAAAGTGGTGAAATGATTCCGCAAAATTGATGTTACCAGCAGATACTGTGGTTCTGTTACGGTTTGAGTGCTGAACACTTGACGGTCCCACGGTTGGCAAGTTGGAACTGTGAGATTCACTACGTGCACCACTGGTATTTTGTGGAAATCACATGTAAGATTCTGCAACAGTCTCTGCTGATACTCCTACATGCGTACATCCCTTTCTATGGCAGGAATAATTTCTGCAAATTTACTTTTGTACCGGGGATCTACCAGTGTGGCAACCCAGTAGTCAGGATTATTTCTAATTCTCACAATTCGAGGGTCATGTTGCAGGTAGTGCAGCAAGAAGGCACTCATGTGTGTTGCGCATCCAGGAGCACCAAGTCCCTGTTGTGTTGGTGGCGAGGTAACAATCATGCTTCCTTCCTCTGTCCTCTCCCCCCAACCTCGCACAACAGAAATGTGATCAAGGTCTCCCTCATCTGATGAGTCTTCCTTCAGTTCGTCCTCCACTTCTTCCTGGGCTCCTGCACCTTCCTCACTAGTTTGGCTGCTACCATGCGCCCTGGTAAAACCATCTCCCCCACCCTCACATGCCTGCCGCCTTGGTGCTGCCGACCGTCTGGACCTTGCAGATGTTAGCCCTTCCGCATACAACTCCTCCTCCTCTACTTCCTCCACCTCCTCTTGTGCCACCACCTGACTCCGAATTCTGTTTAACATGTGCTCCAGCATGTAAATCACCGGATTAGTCATGCTGATAATGGCATCGTCAGCACTAAACATCTTCGTCGCCATTTCAAAACTGTGCAGAAGGGTGCATAGGTCCCTGATCTGAGACCACTCCTCCAGCGTGATTTGCCCCACCTCTGGATCTCGTTGGCCCAGGCTATACGTCAGAACGTATTGCACCAGGGCTTGTCGGTGCTGCCACAGTCGCTGCAACATGTGCAGAGTTTAATTCCACCGGGTAGGCACATCGCATTTTAGCCGGTGAAGTGGCAGGCCCAACGACTTCTGTAGAGATGTAAGTCGCTGAGCTGCGGGATGCGAACGGCGGAAGTGAGCACACAGCGACCGTGCCCTCTGCAGAAGGCCATCTAGTCTGGGATAGTGGGCTAAAAATTGCTGGACAACCAGGTTCAACACGTGAGCCATACAAGGCACGTGTGTGACATTGCCCCGGCGAAGGGCCGCACCCAGGTTTGCAGCATTGTCGCACACGGCCTTCCCTGGTTTCAGGTCCAGTGGAGACAACCATTCATGAAATTGGTTCTCCAGAGCTGACCACAACTCCTCAGCTGTGTGACTCACATTTCCCAGACATTTCAATGTAAAAACCGCCTGATAACGTTGAGCCCTACTGCCAGCATAGTAAGGAAGTGTGCAGGATACCTTCTGCGCAGTTAGAAAGCTTGTGGCATGACCAGACAGGCTTTGGGTGCAGGTGGAAGACCGAGAGGAGGTTGAGGAGGCAGAAGCAGTGGAGGAACTTTGACATAAAGAGGATTGACGCACAACTCGTGGGGACGGCAAGACTTGGACAGCAGCCCCTTGTCCTGCTGTCACCATAGTTACCCAGTGCCCAGTCAGCGACATGTAACGCCCCTGTCCATGCCTACTCGTCCAAGTGTCTGTGGTGAAATGCACCCTGTCACACACAGAGTTTCTCAAAGAAGCGGTGATGTTGTGTGCGACATGCTGGTGGAGCGCAGGCACACCTTTCTTTGAGAAGTAGTGCCGACTGGGCATCTGGTACTGGGGCACTGCGACGGACATAAGGTCTCGAAAATCCTCTGTGTCCACCAGGCGGAAAGGCAGCATTTCTGTAGCCAAGAGCTTGCAGATGGTGAAATTCAACCTCTTAGCTTTCTCATGGCTAGGAGGAAATGGTCTTTTACTTGTCCACATCTGAGGGACCGAGGGCTGGCTATTGTGCTTAGACGGGGTTGATAAGGGTGTCCCCGGCAAACTGCCGGTCTGTGAGGAAGATGCAGGCGGACATGTTAGGTTGCCTTGATCCAAAGGTGGTGCTATCGATGTCGGACAGCGCTCAACACCAGCTGGTGTTACCACCTCCAAAGAAAATGATGACCTGCCAATCACGCTGGCTGTTGCGGGTAAAGAGGTGGCAGGTCTGCGCCCCAAAACAGGTGTGACTGCTGTCCCCCCAGTCACAGAGGATGAAGAGGCCGCGGATGCACAAGATATGGCAGATGGTGGTTGGCCCGGCCGGCTAGGCCGCATTGTAGCACACTGAGCTTCCCACTGCAACTTATGCTTCATGTCCATGTGCCGGTTCATGCATGAAGTACTCAAACTATGTATTTTTTGGCCTCTACTTAGCTTTTGCTGACAAATGTTACAGATAACACGAGTTGGGTCATCTTTATCGATCTGAAAAAATGCCCAGGCTATGCAAGGCTTAGCACCCATGCGACCTGAAGAGCCACCACGACTTGTGGTGAGACACAGAGTTGTGTTTGAGGATGCAGTTGTTGACGTGCTTCCAGTACTACGTCTCTGTCCAGGAAGGCGCAACCTGACCTCGTCGTCACTAGCATCTTCCTCCACCTCCTCTGCTGACCTCATCTCTTGGCTGACTGTGGGTTGACAGTAAGTGGGATCTCCAACCTCATCATCATCACCCTGTGCGTTATCACACCCGTCGTCCTCAGAGCCAACCTGTTCCTGCCCTGACAAAAAACTAAAGTTGTCGCTCCAATCAGGTATTTGAGTCTTATCATCGTCTTCCTCATTGTCTCCACCAACAGGAGTTACAGTTTGGGAATGAGGGTCTACATTATGGTCAGAACCTTCTGCGTCTGGTCCTGGATCCGACTCATAAAGATTCTGGGCATCAGTGCAGATCATTTCCTCGTCTGGATTCACAGAAGCGCTGGAGTCGACCTCTGATTCCCAGGCTATAGTATGAGTAAACAGCTCTGCAGACTCAACCATCTGTTCTACCTCATACTCAGACGGGCAGCTGGAGATTTGGGAGCTGTGAGGAAGCAAGTGCGATTGGGGTGACACCTTTGAGGACTGGAGTATTTGTGATGTTGAAGTTGATGTGGAGGAGAGCCCACTTAAAGGAGCACTTGATATCCGTTGAAGCACCTGCTGTTTTTGTGCCTCATCTGGAATTTGTAGCGATTGGCGTGGCCGTAAGAAAGGGATCTTATCACATTGTCCGCTAAAAGAAGTAGACATTTTAGTTTGGCTGGAAGATGGTCTTTCTTCTGCAGATGTTACTGTTGCTTTAACACCTACCCCACGGACACAACCTTTTTTCCCCTTCCCAACACGCCTATTCCCCTTTCCACCAGCAGCAGGCCTTTTTCCACTCATTTTGGTGGTTAACTAATTCACAACTCTGGAGTTGTTTGCACAAAAAAACAATGGATGGGAACCGAGCAGAGCTGAGTGGCCAAACTGTGGTATTAGGCCAAAACTATTGGCTGGGTTAGATGCAGAAAAAAATTATATTCAATTTGCTACCTGATGGAGGTCAGTATAGATGGACTAATAGAACAAGTCCCACACACAGCTAGAAGCCCAAATATTTTTCAGAGGTAGATGCAGAAAATTTTTTTATTCAGTTTGCAACCTGATGGAGGTCTGTATAGATGGATTAATAGAACAAGTCCCACACACAGCTACAAGCCCAATATTTTTTCAGAGGTAGATGCAGAAAAAAAATATATTCAATTTGCAACCTGATGGAGGTCAGTATAGATGGACTAATAGAGAAAGTTCCACACACTGGTAGAAGGCCAAATATTTTTTCAGAGCTAGATGCAGACAAAAAATTATTTTGAATTTGCAACCTGATGGAGGTCAGTATAGGTGGACTAATAGAACAAGTCCCACACACTGCTAGAAGGCCAAATATTTTTTCAGAGCTAGATGCAGAAAAAAATTAAATTCAGTTTGCAACCTGATGGAGGTCTGTATAGATGGATTAATAGAACAAGTCCCACACACAGCTAGAAGCCCAAATATTTTTTCAGAGGTAGATGCAGATAAAAATTATTTTTAATTTGCAACCTGATGGAGGTCAGTATAGATGGACTAATAGAGAAAGTCCCACACACTGCTAGAAGGACAAATATTTTTTCAGAGCTAGATGCAGATAAAAATTATTTTTAATTTGCAACCTGATGGAGGTCAGTATAGATGGACTAATAGAGAAAGTCCCACACACTGCTAGAAGGCCAAATATTTTTTCAGAGCTAGATGCAGAAAAAAATTATTTTTAATTTGCATCCTGATGGAGGTCAGTATAGATGGACTAATACAACAAGTCCCACACACAGCTAGAAGCCCAATATTTTTTCAGAGGTAGATGCAGAAAAAAATATATTCAGTTTGCAACCTGATGGAGGTCAGTATAGATGGAGTAATAGAACAAGTCCCACACACAGCTAGAAGCCCAAATATTTTTTTCAGAGCTAGATGCAGATAAAAATTATTTTTAATTTGCAACCTGATGGAGGTCAGTATAGATGGACTAATAGAGAAAGTCCCACACACTGCTAGAAGGCCAAATATTTTTTCAGAGCTAGATGCAGATAAAAATTATATTCAATTTGCAACCTGATGGAGGTCAGTATAGATGGACTAATAGAGGAAGTCCCACACACTGCTAGAAGCCCAAATATTTTTTCAGAGGTACTGTAGATGCAGATAAAAATTATTTATAATTTGCAACCTGATGGAGGTCAGTATAGATGGACTAATAGAGAAAGTCCCACACACTGCTAGAAGGCCAAATATTTTTTCAGAGCTAGATGCAGAAAAAAATTATATTCAGTTTGCAACCTGATGGAGGTCAGTATAGATGGACTAATAGAGAAAGTCCCACACACTGCTAGAAGGCCACATATTTTTTTCAGAGGTAGATGCAGAAAAAAATATATTCAGTTTGCAACCTGATGGAGGTCTGTATAGATGGATTAATAGAACAAGTCCCACACACAGCTAGAAGCCCAATATTTTTTCAGAGGTAGATGCAGAAAAAAATATATTCAGTTTGCAACCTGATGGAGGTCAGTATAGATGGACTAATACAACAAGTCCCACACACAGCTAGAAGCCCAATATTTTTTCAGAGGTAGATGCAGAAAAAAATATATTCAGTTTGCAACCTGATGGAGGTCTGTATAGATGGATTAATAGAACAAGTCCCACACACAGCTAGAAGCCCAATATTTTTTCAGAGGTAGATGCAGAAAAAAATATATTCAGTTTGCAACCTGATGGAGGTCAGTATAGATGGACTAATACAACAAGTCCTACACACAGCTAGAAGCCCAATATTTTTTCAGAGGTAGATGCAGAAAAAAATATATTCAGTTTGCAACCTGATGGAGGTCTGTATAGATGGATTAATAGAACAAGTCCCACACACAGCTAGAAGCCCAATATTTTTTCAGAGGTAGATGCAGAAAAAAATATATTCAGTTTGCAACCTGATGGAGGTCAGTATAGATGGACTAATACAACAAGTCCCACACACTGCTAGAAGGCCAAATATTTTTTCAGAGCTAGATGCAGAAAAAAATTATATTCAATTTGCAACCTGATGGAGGTCAGTATAGATGGACTAATAGAATGATGCTCTGCCCAAAAGATTTTACTTCACTAGGTGCAGTAAAAAAATTGGTATTCTATACACAGGTGGTATATCTTGCAACACAGATAGGCTACTCCACTGACTAACACACTCTGCAATAGGCCAAAAAGGATTAGCTTTGCTAGATTCAGCCAAATGCTGTGAAAAAAACTTGCACAGCACTGGCACAGACCTGCCTGGCAAAAACTGATAGGAACTGATGTAACCTAGTCCTGAAAAGGACTGCAATTACAATTAGTCTTTACTCCCACAATCTATCTATTTAAGAGCACAGACCTGCCTGATAAAAGTCGTAGGAAATGCTGTAACCTAGTCCTTAAAAGGACTGCAATCACAACTATTCCCTACTCCCAAGCTATCTGTAGATTTGTGCGAAAATTGGCTTGAAGTTAACAAGGTATAGCGCACACAGCAACAGCGGTGCCGTCTAACACGCAGCTGCAGCAGTGAGAAAATGGTGGCGACGGGGAAAATGGCTTGGTCTTATAGGGCAAGGACATGTGACATACACTGCCAATGACACATGCCCTTGCTTGTGTGAAAAAAAGCACTTCGCTCCGTGTGTGCGCTGCTGATAGGCTGACAGATTGCACCTCCCCACTGTAAATGCGGGAAAGAGAAAAAAAAATGGAGATCTTCATTGTTCCTGCAGAGATCCATCCCCTGCCCCTCCCCCCGCCCCGCTGTACACTCAAACTGCGTATTAACATTAATTTTCAGCATTACTGAGAAAAAATCCAGTTATGATTTTGGTGCACGAACAGTTATCGAACATAACCTCGAACAGCCGAATTTTTCTCAAATCGTTCGTGTTCGCCGAACGGCTCGAACACCACCCAAAACAGCTCGAATTTGAGATTGGCGAACAGTTCGAGTCGAACAACGCTCATCTCTAGTCCTATCCTGCCTGTGTTCCTACCTGCTAGTGCCTCCCTGTCTGCAGTCTAGCTGTGCTTGCCTGTAACCCCCTGCCTGCATACCCGCCTGCCTGCATACCAGTCGTGCCTGCCTATACCCACCAGTCTGTGTGCCAGCCTAACCAGTCTGTTCCTGTATTCCCCTGTGTGGGTCAACAGCCGTGTCCAGGTTCTGTCCTGGAGTAGCACCTGGTCCCTCTGCTCGGTTCCTCCTTGGTGCACTGGCGTCGTATGCCGTCGTGCGACCCTGGTCGGATCGGGTGAATACCTAGTTACGCCCCTCCAGGCATTCACGGTCCAGTGGAATCACACGCACACGCCGCTCAGCCCGGGCGTGTGCATTACAATATCTCTCCCTTTCTCAGCAGCACTGACCCTACACTGTCTGATCCCGGTCGACTGTGTCCAAGATGGTGGTGCCCGGTTTTAAATACTCGAGGTGATGCTGTGTGGCCAGCCAATCACTGTAATGCCCTCAAACAACATGGCTGCGGCATTACAGTGACTTTCTGGCAATCCCTGCATGTTCATTGGCTCTGTAAAGAGCGCCAAACGTGCAGGGCGGAGACCCGAGCTCCCGCCTGAGTAACCCGGAAATGCTCGGTGCTCGCCGAACATCCCGATTAGTGAGATGCTCGGGCGAGTACCGAGCAGTGTCGAACATCCTCGCTCAACACTAGCCCCAACTCGTCGCCTTAACTCATCCCAAAGGTGCTCTATAGGGTGTAAATCAGTTGATTGGCTTGTCCGTTGCAAAAGACGAACATTTTTCTTTAACCAATTTTTTAATAAATTGGATGTGTGCTTAGGATCATTGCTGGAATTTCCATCCCCCACCTACTTTGGTTTTACCATGTGGCAGCATTACATTCTCCACTATATCCTTGTACATGGTAGCATTCGTATTTCCATCAATTCTATGCAGAGGGACAATGGCAGATTCAGAAACGAAGCCCCAAATCATGACGTTGCCGCCATCATGTTTCACTGTAGGTATTTGGTACCTTTCATCATTGCACTTTCCAATTGGGTGGTAGATATAGTGCTGTCATCACTACCAAACAGATTGAACTTGGATTCATCCGACCACAAGACCTTAGACCGATCTGTCTCTTTCCATTGGCTGAATTCTTTTTTCTTTGGCAAACTCAAGTCAGACCTTCCAGTTCTTTGCAGAGATGAAAAGCTTCTTGACTGGAACTCGTGCATTCACCCTAGTGTTCTTAGCCATTGTACCACAGTTTGGCGACTCACTTTGACCCCATATTCTTCATTCATTTAGTGTGAAATCTGTACAGCTCTTTTATGGACATCAGATTCTGACTTTTTCTTAACATAGTAACATAGTTTTTAAGGTTGAAGGAAGACCTTAGCAACACTTAGCAACCTTAGCAACACTAAGCTCCACATTGGGGAAAAAAATTCCTTCCCGACTCCATACGACAATCAGACTAGTTCCCTGGATCAACACCCTATCAAGGAATCTAGTATTTATAACCTGTAATATTATACTTTTCAAGAAAGGCATGCAGGCCCTTCTTAAATGTTAGTAGTGAATCCCTCATTACAGCATCATGCGGCAGAGACTTCCATAGTTTCACTGCTCTTACAGTAAAGAATCCGCGTCTGTGATTATGATTAAACCTTCTTTCCTCCAGACGTAGAAGATGCCCCCTTGTCCCCGTCTCAGGCCTCAGAGTAAAAAGATCAGTAGAAAGGTCTTTGTACTGTCCCCTCATATATTTGTACATAGGGGACAGTACAAAGACCTTTCAACTGAAGTCCTCCATGGTCGTCCACTTCTAGGTTTGTCAGCTGTTCCAGAACCTTCTTTTTCTTTCTTTAATATATGTGACTTTGAGAACAGGTGAATTCCATAGCTACCTCTTTTTGGCTTTTCCTCACTTCACTCTCAGAAGAATAAGCTTCCTGAGTCACATCTGGTGATACATTTTGCTTTGTCTTTACCTGGTTTTAACCTAAAAACACACTACAAAAATAATAAAAAATTTTAGGCATAATTCGACTACCCATGACAAAATATGCAACACATTTAGCCCAGTAAAAGTTGAAAACTAACACATAAAGGGATAAAACCATGTCAAATACTTATAGCTGACACCCATTTGCTTCTGGTTTACTAATATTACCTGGAAAATGGCATCACAACCACCACACAGAAGTAATCACACTTTTAAAAAAAGCAAAACTTTTGGTCGCCACTGTACATCACTCCAGCCTGAGCGTGAGCTCTACACATTATAGCATCGGCGTCTCTGCCCCTTGCTAGGCAGAGACGCCGTCCCTCTCACCTTCCCGCTCCTGGCGCGGCGTCCTCCAGCGCTTCTCCCCCCGCTGCTGCCGGCGCGCGCTCCTTCTCCGGCAATGTGCTTAGGGCGCGCGCGCTCCCCCTCTCTTAAAGGGACCGCGCTCGTCGTCCTAAGGAGTCCCTGGCCAATTGCCGGAGGACCTCCCATATATAAGGCACCTCCTCCAAAATGGAGGTGCCCGAGCAAAGTTGTTGCACAGTGACTGATCTCTGCTTCAGCCCTCAGGTCCCGCTGCTTGCCTGACTCCTCGTCCTGCCTGCCAGCCTGTTTTCTGCCCGTTACCTGCCGAGCCTGCCAGCCTGCTCACCTGGAGTGCTCACCTGTTACCTGCCTGTTACTTGCCCTGACTGCCAGTCCGCTCACCTGGGAGCATCCGCCTGTTACCTGCCCTGTCTGCCAGTCCGCTCACCTGGGAGCATCCGTCTATTACCTTAAGAGTCCGTCAGCCCCCTCACCTGGGAGCGCTCACCTGTTACCTGCCTGTTTCCTGCCTAGTCGGTCTGCCCGCTCACCTGGGAGTGCCAGCCTGTTTCCTGCCAGCCTGCCTGGAGGCTCTGCCGTCATTTGCTGTGACCACCTGCCTGGTAAAACCAGAGACTACTTCCTGCTCTGCCGTCACATACCGGGAACACTTGTCTGCCATCAGAGACTTCTGCCTGCTTGCCGTGTCCATCCGCCATACCGGTCAGTCCCAGCCTTCTGACCCGTGGGAGCCACCTGCTCTCTTACAAGGTCCTCCCCAGTGTAGCACCTGGTCCCTCAGCCCGGATCCTCTCTGGTCACGGTGTCGTTAGCCGCCGTACGACCAGGGTCGGTTCGGGTTGATACTTAGTTACGACCCTCTGGGTCCCTCCTTGCACCTCGGCACAGAGGTTCCACCACCCGGACCCGTAACACACATGATGATCCAAGGCTTGTGTGCAGCTGCTCAACCATGGAAAGCCATTTTATGACGTTTATAAGGCTATATGCAGATTGAGTGTTTTTAACCCCTTTAAAGCTCATGACGTACTAATACGCGTCTGTGCCCTGGGCTTTAAGAGCCTGACCCATATTAGTACATCATCGCGATTGCGCGCGCGCACAGGCTGTGCGGGCGCGATTGCCGCCGGGTGTCAGCTGATTGTTACAGCTGGCACCCGGTACTATGTGCAGGGAGCGGTCCCGCACTGCTCCTGGCACATTATCCCCCGCAATACTGCGATCAAAGTCGATCGCAGCATTGCGGTGGCTAAGGGGAGGTGATCGGTATACTCACCTCCTCTTCCGGCCTCCAGCTCTGTCTGCTGCGGTTTCCCGGGTGTTGCTGTGGCACCCCAGGGGTCTGGTTTCCACAGTAATGTAATGTTATGTCTGAGAGCAGGTGGGAGGTCCTTTGGTCAGGGATCCTGTGCATGCCACACCTCCTGCCCAGTCTTGGGAGGGGAAGAACTTCCCCTATATAAACCCGGGGCTGAGGCAGGGTTAGTCAGTCAAGGAGAGTAGAGACAGAGAAGCAGCATAGGAGGAAACAGCAGAAGCTCAGTGGAGCAATACCACTACGAGTCAGGGGCTGGCAGCTGCAGAGCTCGCCCTGACTGAGAAGATTTCTTACCGGACCCGGAGTCCGAGGCTGTGGGGACTAACTCCTACCCAGCAGCAGAATCCGTCAGGCAGGGGATTTCAGGTCCTCTGGCCAAGAAGCCCGAAGGCACGGTCACACGCATGGGACCAGCACCGCTATCGTGGAGCGGAAGCCACTAGAAGGACCCGAGTCACCGGCCATACGGGTGAGCACCACACGGTACACTCAGGGACGTGGGCTACTTATACCCGCTTCTAGCAAGGTAGCCAGAAGAGTACAGTCAGTTTGGGAGGCCTACAACTCCGCCTGGCCAGGGGAGATCCCATCTGCTCAAGGACTGACCAGGCCCCAATCGCTAGCCAGTACTCCGGGAGGGTCTATCGTTGTCACCAGTAAAGACCCTGAACTACACCGCATCGTCTCTGAGTGGTTCCTGCTACCCCCCATCATCCACATCTGCTGCCCTGAGGCCATACCCCTCCCGTTGGGGGTTATACCATCTACGCTGCACCATCCATCCACCGGCCTCAGCGGACTGTCCTGCAGCGGCAGCTCCATAGCTGCATTCAGCGGGTGGCGTAGTCGTACAACATCTACCGCTGATACGTCGCCACTCAGTTTGACTCCCTGGGCACGGACCGGGTCACCGCCACGAGACTACAACCCTCAAGAGATCCGGCTCCGGGTAAGCTCCCGCGTGCGCAACGCAGCGCGACACAGGCCCAGGGGCGCGTCAACTTTGGCGTAGTCGGCAGGATTTCGTGCCCGCAACCACCGGGTACTGCGTGCCTGAAAAAGAGACTTTTCAAACTTACCTGTGGTGAAGATTCCCGCCATCCGGCGCCATCTTCAGCCTTCTTCCCGCCATCGGTGAAGTTTCCCGCCATCCGGCGCCATCTTCTGCCTTCTTCCCGCCATCCGTGGAGTTTTCCCGCCATTGGACGCCATCTTGAGGATGCCGCGCGGGAAGAAGAGGGGCGTGGACTCCGAAAGCGCGCGAGAACTGAAGCCCCGCCTCACGTCCGGACGTTGCGTAAGGTCCTGGAAGGAGCCCAGCAGACGCCGACGTCACAGGAGCGCGACGGAAGGTCCTCAACCCTGACGATCCACTGCGGAGCCGCGGCCTACGGAAGAGGATCATCGCAAGGTAGGCCACGGTCCACTAGGGGGGAGGAAGATGTCGGATACGGAGGAGAGCTTCACTGCCTCAACCCCCGCCAGCGCTACCGCTGCTGCAGTTATGCCCTTCACCATGCCCTATATCCCGGGAGCAGCTTGGCTACCCCAGTACTCAGGGGAGTCACATACCCTGCATGACTTTAGAGAAAAGCTGGATAGCCTCTTCCAGGTGTACCCCCTCACAGAAGAGCAAAAAGTGAGCATCCTGGTGGCCCAACTAACCGGGGCAGCTAAAAGGGAAGTAAAATCCTGGCCACCTGGGAGGAAGACTGTCGCAGGGATACTAACCCGGCTGAAGGATACCTTTGATACCCGCACCTCAGCCGAGATTAAGCTTAGATTCTACGGGTGCAAGCAGCGAGCGCATGAGAGTATAAGGGACTATGCACTAAACCTACAAGAGGCCCTGAGGGCCATTAAGCAGACCGACCCTGATGGAGTGGGAAACGAGGACAGGCTGTTGACCGAACAATTTATAGAGGGACTATATTGTAATGCCCACCGAACCCAGTTGCGGGCGATGGCCTTACAGGATCCCCATCTGGGCTTTGCACAGTTCAAGGACAGAGCCATCCGGGTGCTCCGAGAACCGGCACCGGGTGGCGTTATGACCCACAGGCGCCCAGCTATCACTTACCACCAGGAGGCGCGCCCTTGTCGGCAGGGCCTGTGGGAGCTGATGCGCAGGCTTTGGACAATGATCCGGCTCCAGACCTACACCATCAGGTCCAAGAGCTAGCTAAGAGCGTTGCTGCGCTAACCCGAACTGTGCAGTCTTTACAGGTTTCCACCCCAGGGAAGATCCAGCTGGCATCCGGACCGGAGGACATCCCGTGGCGTCGACCAAGGAGGACCCCACCGGCCAGAGGAAGACCCAGTGACCGATACAGCGAGGACGGACGACCCATCTGCCGCCGCTGCAATCAACCCGGACATATGGCAAGGTACTGTTCTTTAAACGGGCACAACCTGGGGTAGAGGGCCAACCCCCAGGAAAAAGATCACCAGGCCCATCGAACTGGCGCGACAGATATGTGGGAGGACGTCCAGTCTTGCCTGTGGTACTGGATGGCATTCCCATGAGTGCCCTACTGGACACCGGGTCACAGGTCACCACTATCCCGTACGTGCTCTTTAAGCAGTACTGGAATGACTCGGATATTACCCGCTACCCTGACGACGACTTGAGTATCATCGCCAGCAATGGCCAGCCCGTGCCACAGATCGGATTTAAAGAGGTGACCATCAAAATCGGTAGAGTCGAACTGGCAGCACAGGGACTGATCATTGTAGATATTGACAAACATGAGAGTCACCCAAAAATAACTCTAGGAACTAATGTAATTGAAAATTGTCTTGCAGAGGTGATTTTCCTTTTACAGCAGGTTGCCAAGAACGCCAGCTCCGGCGAGCAGCGGGTGCTCCAGAAAGAGATCCGGGCACTGATGCGACGGCAACAGGTGGAACTCTCCGGCGGTGAGATTGGTAGCGTAAGAATGTGTGACCCTTTTCCTATTGCCATGCCCCCAAAAAGTGAAATGATGATTTGGTGCCGGGCAGCTATTGGTCTGAGAGGTAGGGATTACCAGGCAATGGTAGAACCAGTTTACTCGGACAGTAGGCCCACCATTTTGACAGCACGGGGGGTGGTTGATGTACGCCATGGGAGGGTGCCCGTTCGCATAATAAATATCGGGGAGAGGGAAGTGTAGCTGCCCCGGTATGCTACGCTAGCCAAATTATATACCATTAACCAAAATTCTATACAATCTGTGGAACCCTTGCCTCCATCTCACCCGGAGGAAGGTAACGGCTCTAAGAAAAACATGGAGGACTGGTGTCAGCAACTACATCTGGGTACTGACTCCACTCCCTCACACCAGAAACAAGGAGTCTATCGGGTGGTTCAGGAGTACGAGAGAGTGTTCAGTAAACACCCGTTAGACTTCGGGCGAGTCAAGGGGGTAGAACACCACATCCCCACGGGAGACCATCCTCCTATAAAAGAGAGGTATTGACCCGTACCCCCTGCCCACTACCAACACGCCAAGGGGATGCTTAGAGACATGAAGGAGGCTGGGGTGATCAGGGATAGCTGTAGCCCCTGGGAAGCTCCACTAGTCTTAGTCAGAAAAAAAGACAACACCATGAGGATGTGTGTAGATTACCGGAAAATCAACCGTATCACACACAAGGATGCGTACCCCTTACCAAGGATAGAGGAGTCATTGGCTGCTTTAAGATCTGCTAACTTCTTCTCTACCTTGGATCTCACTAGCGGGTACTGGCAGGTTCCTGTAGCAGAGGCGGACCGGGAGAAGACCGCATTCACCACCCCGATGGGACTTAGCGAGTTCACCTGCATGCCGTTCGGACTCTGCAACGCACCAGGAACCTTCCAACGACTAATGGAGTGTTGTCTGGGCCACAGAAACTTCGAGACGGTCCTGTTGTACCTGGACGATGTCATCGTATATTCCAAGACGTATGAGGACCACCTGAAACACCTGGCGGAAGTGTTCGAAGCTCTGGCGAGTTACGGCCTAAAGGTGAAACCCTCCAAGTGTCACCTCCTGAAACCAAAGGTGCAGTACCTGGGACACGTGGTGAGCGCTGACGGAGTGGCTCCCGACCCTGATAAGATCACCGCAATTAAGGAATGGCCAAGCCCCTCCAGCGTAAAAGAAGTGCGGCAGTTCCTCGGGTTGGTAGGCTACTACCGAAGGTTTATTCCCGGTTTCACCAAAAAGGCAGCACCTATGCAGGACCTCCTGATAGGCCAGTCCCGGAAGGCCAAGAACCAGAAGCCGCCCTTCAAATGGGAGGAGCTGGAAGAAGAGTCCTTCCGCCAGCTGAAGATGGCCCTCACGGGGGACGAAATCCTGGCGTACCCGGATTATAGCCAGCCCTTTATCCTCTACACCGACGCCAGTAACATCGGGCTAGGAGCCGTACTGTCCCAGATCCAGCAGGGGAAGGAACGAGTAATCGCCTACGCCAGCCGAAAACTGCGACCCACCGAAAGGAACCCCGAGAATTACAGCTCATTTAAGCTAGTGTTCCTGGCCGTAGTATGGGCAGTCACCGAGCGCTTTAAGCATTACCTCGCTTCTTCCCGGTTCACCGTGTACACGGATAACAACCCGTTGACACACCTGGACACGGCAAGACTCGGTGCCCTGGAGCAGAGGTGGATGGCCCGTCTGTCCAACTACGAGTTCACAATCAAATACCGGGCCGGACGCTCCAATACCAACGCGGACGCCCTGTCCAGGATGCCCAACCTGCCGGACGAAGGAGAAGATCCGGAGGGACTGGAAGAAGTTGAACTCCCTGCGTTCCACCGTCATGGGACTATCCAGTATTCCCACCGGGTAAGGAGTAAGCAGGCTGCTACGTTGAACCCCTTACCTCACTACAACTGGGCGGAAACGCAAGACAGCGACCCTGCCGTCCGACTGGTGAAGGAGATGCTGACTCGCCCGGAGGCTTGCCTTGAACCAGACGCTCCGGAGGAAGCCAAACAACTATGGGCAGAGAAGAGTCGACTGTTCCTTTACAAGGGGACGTTGTGCCGCAGAATGGTTAACTCCCGGACGCATGAACTACTCTGGCAAGTAGTGGTGCCACGAAGAGACGCAGCCATGGTGATGGAGGCATACCACGACGGAGCTGGACACTTCGGGTGGAAGAAGCTGGAGTTCCTGCTGCGCGAGCGATTCCACTGGGTAGGCATGAGGGGAACCATTGAGAAGTGGTGCAGAGACTGTGGCCCGTGCAACCTGAGAAGGAAGGACCGTGCCAGCCAGAAGACTCCCCTGCAGTCCATCGTCACCCGGCAACCGTTGGAACTGGTAGCCTTGGATCATGTAAAACTGACCCCAAGCAGAAGTGGCTACGTCTACGCGTTAACCATCGTGGATCATTACTCCCGGTTCTTGGTTGTCGTCCCCGTCAAGGACTTAACGGCTCAAACAGCATCTAGAGCCTTCCAGCAGCACTTCTGCCGTCCACACGGGTACCCGGACCAAGTGCTGACGGACCAGGGACCTGCCTTTGCAGCGGAGGTCTTCCAGGAATTCTGCAATCTGTATGGCTGCCGGAAGATAAGGACGACACCCTACCATCCGCAAACTAATGGACTTTGTGAGAAAATGAACCAGGTGGTAATGGATCTTCTAAAAACGTTGCCCCTGGAAGAACGCAGTCTGTGGCCTGAGAAGTTGCCCGATCTGGTGGACCTATACAACCACATCCCGGTAGGTTCCACCAACTGTACCCCGGCTTACCTAATGAGGGCAAGACCTGGTAAGTTACCTGTTGACCTGGAAATGGGAGTCCTGACACCCGAGGACACTTCACCAGAAGCAGACTGGGACACAGAGAGGCAGCAGCAGTACCGGAGAGTACAGGAGAGCGTGGAGCGAAGTCTCTGTCAGGCTAGGGAAAGACAAGAGAAAACTTACAACCAGTATGCTCCCGCTGTTCCCCTGGTACCCGGAGAGCAGGTCTTGAAGAGGAAGAGACGGCTCCACAAGTTGGACGACCAGTGGGAGAAGGACCCGTACACCGTACTGCCCTCAAGCCACGAGAACCCGAAGGTTTGTACCATCAGTAAAGACGGAGGGGAAACCACAGCCATTGTATCCCGGGACCACCTGAAGAAGTGTCCCGAACAACTGAGGAACCCTGAAGAGGAACAAGAAGACCATCGACCCGTAGAGGAAAGGGAAGATATGGTTAGTACTGTGCTCGGGGACTTCCCTCGGTCTTGGACTCAAGTCAATGGTGCAGTTGTGGTACCCGTACTCACCTTCCTCCAACCAGCATCCCAAGCACCTACGGAGCAACAGGTAGAGCTGAAAGAACAGCCGGTCCAGGAGGCAGAAGACCCCACACCCGCAGACCAGGAGGATCAACCCTCTGCTTGCAGTGAGCCTGCCGTACCCCTAGTGAGACAAAGAGCCGGTAGACAGCTGCCCAGTTTACCCTTGACAGCTCCTACACCCTGTAGTTCAGGGCCAGACAGTCAGCTCCGTAGGTCCACTAGGGCCACTAGAGGCCAGTTACCCGCACGCTGGAGGATTTGAAGTGTATAAATTGTTTTATTTATGTTTACCTGTGTATTGTTGCTTGTGTATAATTTTGTGTTTCCAGTTATTTTTAGGAATCCTTGGTGGATTACCGGGAATCCTTGTACATAGTTGGAGCGTAACCCAGGATGGACTAGAGACTGTTAAGGACTCGGGGTAGGACAGACCCCTACCTGGTTACGTCTCCCTGTTTTGGTGAAATGGACACCTTGCTTTCTTCAAAGACTGCACCCGGTTACGGACATGCCGTGACCACCTTTATGTGTTTCTTATTGTATTATTATTGTTTATATCTTGTTATGTTTTTCTAAAATATGTTTAGTCCCGGAGTACTAAATTTTACTAGGGGGGAATGTGGCACCCCAGGGGTCTGGTTTCCGCAGTAATGTAATGTTATGTCTGAGAGCAGGTGGGAGGTCCTTTGGTCAGGGATCCTGTGCATGCCACACCTCCTGCCCAGTCTTGGGAGGGGAAGAACTTCCCCTATATAAACCCAGGGCTGAGGCAGGGTTAGTCAGTCAAGGAGAGTAGAGACAGAGAAGCAGCATAGGAGGAAACAGCAGAAGCTCAGTGGAGCAATACCACTACGAGTCAGGGGCTGGCAGCTGCAGAGCTCGCCCTGATTGAGAAGATTTCTTACCGGACCCGGAGTCCGAGGCTGTGGGGACTAACTCCTACCCAGCAGCAGAATCCGTCAGGCAGGGGATTTCAGGTCCTCTGGCCAAGAAGCCCGAAGGCACGGTCACACGCATGGGACCAGCACCGCCATCGTGGAGCGGAAGCCACTAGAAGGCCCCGAGTCACCGGCCATACGGGTGAGCACCACACGGTACACTCAGGGACGTGGGCTACTTATACCCACTTCTAGCAAGGTAGCCAGAAGAGTACAGTCAGTTTGGGAGGCCTACAACTCCGCCTGGCCAGGGGAGATCCCATCTGCTCAAGGACTGACCAGGCCCCAATCGCTAGCCAGTACTCCGGGAGGGTCTATCGTTGTCACCAGTAAAGACCCTGAACTACACCGCATCGTCTCTGAGTGGTTCCTGCTACCCCCCATCATCCACATCTGCTGCCCTGAGGCCATACCCCTCCCGTTGGGGGTTATACCATCTACGCTGCACCATCCATCCACCGGCCTCAGCGGACTGTCCTGCAGCGGCAGCTCCATAGCTGCATTCAGCGGGTGGCGTAGTCGTACAACATCTACCGCTGATACGTCGCCGCTCAGTTTGACTCCCTGGGCACGGACCGGGTCACCGCCACGAGACTACAACCCTCAAGAGATCCGGCTCCGGGTAAGCTCCCGCGTGCGCAACGCAGCGCGACACAGGCCCAGGGGCGCGTCATTGCCATGACGACCCGATGTTGTCATGACAACATCCGGGTCACCAGACAGCAAGAAGATTGTTTGGTCATGTGCAGTGCATGACCAAACAATCTTATCACTGTGCAGCGCTGACTGCCTGCATAGCACAGGGATGGTGCTCCATCCCTATGCTATGCAGGCGATCAGAATAAAAAAAGTGAAAGTCCCATAGTGGGATAAAGTAAAAAAGTAAAAAAAACTCTCAGAAAGTGAAAAAAAAATTTTGAAAAAAAAATTGTAAAAAAAAAAATAAAAATAAAAAAAATAATCCACTAAAAATAAAAATATAATGTACCCATCAATAAATATTATTATGAAAAAAAACAAACAAACAATAAAAGTACACATAATTGGTATTGCCGCGTCTGTAACGACATGACCTATAAAACTGTTCCACTAGTTAACCCCTTCAGTGAACATGGTAAAAAAATAAATAAAACAAAAAGCAAAAAACAATGCTTTATCATCATACCGCCAAACAAAAAATGGAATAACGCGATCAAAAAGACGAATATAAATAAAAATGGTACCGCTGAAAACGTCATCTTGTCCCGCAAAAAACAAGTTGCCATACAGCTCCATCATCCGAAAAATCAAAAAGTTATAGCTCTCAGAATAAAGCGATGCAAAAAAATATTTTTTTCTATAAAATAGCTTTTATTGTGTAAAAGCGCCAAAACATAGAAAAATGATATAAATGTGGTACCGCTTTAAATGTACTGACCTGAAGAATAAAGCTGCCTTATCAATTTTACCACACGAGGAGTAGAATCAAAAAATGTAAAAAAACACAATTCCTGAATTGTTGGTTTTTGTTTATTCTGCCTCCCAAAATCTGGAATAGAAAGCGATCAAAATATGTCACGAGCCTGAAAATGGCACCAATAAAAACGTCAACTCATCCCGCAAAAAACAAGCCATCACACGACTCTGTAGGCAAAAATATGGAAAAATTATAGCTCTCAAAATATGGCGATACAAAAACTAGATTTTACAAAATATGTGTGTGACAATCATAAAAACCCGATATGATTCTGGTATCTCTGTAGTCGCACCGACCCAAAGTATAAAGTCGTCTAATCACTTATACCGCACAAGGAATGGCGTAAAAAATAAACGCTAGGACTGGGGTTGGGGTTGTTTTTTTTTTCAAAAGTAAAAAAAAAAAAAATGATGACGATATGGCAACTAGTGTTGAACGCTAGTGCTCACTACTTGAGTTTGCATCGGGTGCTTGGGTATGCACTACTTGAGTCTCCGCCCCATATGCTTCGCGGCCAAAAAAACCTTGCGGGGATTGCCTGCCATGCACGAGCGATCCCCGCATGTTTTTTTGAGGGTGTTAATAACCGTGAAACATGTGGGCGGGGACTCGAGCATTTCACTTGAGAACCCGTGATACATGGTGCATACCTGAGTACCTGATGCAAACTCAAGTAGCGAGCACTTGCGCTCAAGAGTAATGACAACTTATTCAATATGATGACCTAATGTTATCAAATTCTGTGTCGTACCTCTGGGTTCAAAATGTTCACTATACCCCTTAATAAAATCCTTGAGGGGTATAGTTTCCAAAATGGGGTCACTTGTGGGGGAGCTCCACTGTTTAGGGGCTCTCCAAATGCGACATGGTGTCCGCTAACAAATTGAATGGAAAATCGGCTCAAATTGTTAGCAGACACCATGTTACGTTTGGAGAGCCCCTGTGTGCCTAAACATTGGAGCTCCCCCACAAGTGACCCCATTTTGGAAACTAGACCACCCAAGGCACCTAAAATGAAAAAGTGTTTTTTTTTCCACTTTTTCATTTTTACGAATCAATTTGTGAAGCACCTGGGGGTTCCAACTGCTCACTATGCATCTAGATAGGTGCCTTGGGTGGTCTAGTTTCCAAAATGGAGATAAAAATTTAGTTTTTCAAGCTAAATTTGCTTCAGGAAATACTCTTTTTATATGGAGTTTTTGGATAAATTTTTCTTTTCCTGAAGTACTGTAGCTTTGAAGCACTTTGGAATAGTTTTTTGTTTTACATTTATGAAGTGTTTTTGCAGCATTTTGATTTGATACTTCCTTGTTTGGAGCGGATTCTACGAAGATCAGCTACAAAGGAGTGAAATGTACTTTCTTTTTTTCCCCACCAGGCAATTTTCATAACCTAAAGTAAAAAAAAATGTTCCCAAAAACACTATCTTTGTACCGTGTTAGCAATCTCAATTTTTTTTATATTTTTTTTATGTATTGGATAATAAAATAATTGCTGATATCTTTTTAATGTCTTTTGTTGTGTTTTAACCCTTTTAAAGCCTGCATCTTCACTTCCATCTTTGCAAGCCTCAATCAATGGTATATGTTCATTTCATCTTACTGAGTCTGTTCCCTGATGCTGTAAGGTCATCTCACTTGCTCAAAACCTCTATGATCCATGCTGGTCTGCAAGTTTGTTTGTCTTTGCATCTTATTGCTTCCTGCTGTCTTAAGTCAGTTAATTAATTGTTAATGAGTTAAATCAGACTTAGATCAAAGGACAAACCTTCCTTTACATTTAGAACAAGCAAAGGGGAAGGCGCTTTGTGCGTGCGTGTGTATGTGGTGTCGGAGGTGAACTTGTGCAGATTTTATTAAAGTGCCATATTTTTCAAAGAGCCAGGGCAGTTAGACATGGCAGTCGCACAGGGCGGGAGACAGGTAAGCCTTGCAAGATATTCAAAGACACTTTTTCCTAGTTAACTTGTGCTGCAAAATATATTCACCTTATGTATTTGTATTTCTGTTCTAACTGCTGCAGTCACTCATATCTACCGCCCTTTCACACACTCTGTGCACTACATCCATATCAGTCCCTCTCTCATCCCCTGTCCTATGTACAGCTCACACGCTCTTTCTACATTCTTAAACCACACAGATCTGTTAACTCCAACTGTGCAACACAGGAGATGCTGTCACAAATCACTGAACCATCTGCTCACACTCTCTATATCTCCTACTTCTAGTAGATATCTCCCCTAACCCAGGCCATTCTTGTAATAGTAAATCTAGCTCCTACTCTGCTACACTCAGAAACCCTGTGTATATCAATAATATTCTTTACATGCCTTCTATACTCTTTAACTGTGCCCTCTGGAACTCACGGTCAACGTAGAACATAGTCCCCTACGTCCATGACTTTTTTCTTTTCATATTCTCTTAACCTAGCCAATACTGAACCCTGGATTCAGCATTCAGACACCACTGCCGCTGCTGCTCTATTGAATGGTGGGCTATAATAATAATAATAATAATTTTTATACCGCCAACATATTTGCACTTTACAAATTTTAGGGGGGACTTATACAAACAATACAGAATAAACATAACTCATATCGAAAGGAGTGAGGGCCCTGCTCGCAAGCTTACAGTCTGAGGAAATGGGGGAGACACAAAAGGTAGAATGTACATATATTGTATAATGCAGCCTTGATATACTATATAGGATAAATAATACATGGACTGGTCGCCTGCCAGTATGTGTGCAGTTCTGACCAAGGCTATTATGTGCATGGTTGGTATGAACTTGAAATTGAAGAAGATTTTAATATGAGGGAAAACTGAGATGGACAACTGGGATGGACATATAGTGTGTGGAGGCGATACGCCAGTCTAAAGAAATGAGTTTTTAGGGTCCACTTGAAACTGTGGGTATTGGGAATTAACTGTCCTGGGTAATGCATTCCAAAGAATTGGCGCAGCACGCGAGAAATCTTGGAGATGGGAGTGGGAAGTTCGGATTATGGAGGATTTAAGTTTTAAGTCACTGGCAGAATGGAGGGCACGTGTGTCACGGGTGTGTCGCCACGAAGATCGTCACGATTACACAGCCTGACTTCTCGCAGCTGAGTTTTTGGTGTTTTGTGTTTTTCGGCAGTGAGGGAGTTAACTCTCTCTCTCTGTGCTAGGTTCAGCCTCGCCCAGCTGCAATCAATGCTGCAGTAGTAGGACTCCTTCATATGCCTGCCGGTCTGTTAGGGAAGTGTCGGTGAAAGCATTTCATGCAGACTAACAGAGCGGATCGTGGTATTTGAAGTTTCAGAGCTAAGTGTATTTGGAGTGGTTTTTCCCTTCCTCGCTTTATCATTTATCTCCTTTCCCGTTGGTGTTCCCTCTGTAGTTGTGGTGTAGTTTTTCTATGCAAGGTGGTTTTTGGTTTGACCCTTGTACTGTCTCGTTCGTCTAAGTACTGAGTGTTGGCATATTATTTCCTGTCCCCTATTGTTGTGATCGGGGTTCTTCTCAGGACTAGATTACTGAGGTGCAGGGATCCTCAGGAGGTAGGGGTTACGCTGGCGGCCTGGACCTCTGTACCTTTAACAGTACCTCCAGGTAGAGGGATTAGTCAGGGCCCCAGCTTAGGGTCAGCTTAGGCCCCTGACCTCCTGTACGCAGAGTCAGTGTGACATTTTCACCGACCCACTAAGATTCTCTCCAGCTACCATGTATCCAGTAGCCAGTCTAGCTCGGCAGTTGCAGAGTTTGTCCATGGAGCTGGCGGACGTTAGGTCCAAGGTTTTGTATCCCCAGGAGCAAGCCGGACCAGAACCTAAAGTAGCTCTCCCTGACAGGTTCACTGGGGGGCGGGACAAGTTTTTTGTTTTCCAGGAGGCATGCAAGTTGTACTTTTGGCTGCGGCCTCGGTCGTCGGGGAGTGAAGAACAAAGGGTGGGAATTGTCATCTCGCTCCTACAAGGGGACCCACAATCTTGGGCGTTCTCTCTTCCCCCAGGCTCCCCAGCTCTCCAGTCAGTGGATAGGTTTTTTGCAGCTATGGGTCTCGTATATGATGACCCGGATCGGATCTCCCTTGCTGAATCTAAGTTACGTAGGATCCAGCAGGGAAATCGTCCGGCGGAGGAATTCTGTTCGGAGTTCCGTAGGTGGGCCACGGACACCCAGTGGAATGACCCGGCTCTTAGGAGCCAGTTTTGTCAAGGTTTATCTGACAAATTAAAGGATGTGTTGGCTCAGTATGACCCTCCCGCGTCATTGGAAGCCTCTATGGCCCTTGCTATTCGCATTGACAGACGGCTTCGGGAGAGGTGCGGGGCAACTCCGCCCCCTGTGATGACTCCACCTTCTACAAGGGTTCCTTATATGGAGGGTCCCCTGGTCCGTCCAGAGGAGCCTATGCAATTAGGAGGGACATCATTTAGAGGGAGGGGACCGGTGGTGCGCCATAAGACAGGAAGGTGTTTCTTCTGCGGGAGAAAGGGACATTTTATTGGGGGCTGTCCATCCCGTCCCTTGCAGAGTGAAGAGTCGTCGGAAAACTGTTGATCCCAGGTTGTGTGGTGGACGGCAATCTGGGAGTAGGTATTTCGTCCCTAGGTTCATCTCAGTTTCTTGTACCGGCGGAGGTGGTGGTGGGTACGAGAACTGAGAGGATATCTGTTCTGCTGGATAGTGGGGCCAGGGCTAATCTGGTGGACGCTCGGTTTGCCCGGGTTCAAGGTATGCGATTGAGTGAGTTGGCTAAACCCATCCCCATATTCTCGATCGATGCCAGGCCCCTCGGTTAGGGAAGTTTTTTGCAAGCTGTGCATAACGTAAAACTTCAAGTGGGGGCGATACATAAAGAACTGTTGTCTTGCTACGTGTTGGAGGGTCTTCCCACTCCTATAGTGTTGGGCCTTCCTTGGTTAACTAAGCATAACCCGGTTATTAATTGGCAATCTAGAGAGATAAGCCAATGGAGTAAATTCTGTAATAAAAACTGCATGAATACGGTCATTGGTGCGGTTACTCCTAGGGTCTTACCTCCGTTTCTGGCGGACTTTGAGGATGTATTCTCGGAGAAAGGGTGTCAGGAACTACCTCCTCATCGCGAGTATGACTGTTCTGTAAAACTGCTCCCTGAGGCCAAGTTACCTAAAGCAAGGTTGTATAACCTTTCTGGTCCTGAGAGGCAGGCTATGAAGGATTATATTTCTGAAAGTCTGGCTAAGGGGCATATTAGACCTTCATCTTCACCGGTGGCCGCGGGGTTCTTCTTTGTGAAAAAGAAAGATGGAGGCCTACGCCCTTGCCTGGATTTCCGTGAACTTAATCGGATAATGGTCCGAGATCCGTATCCGCTCCCACTTATTCCCGATCTCTTTAATCAGATCGTGGGCGCCAAATGGTTCTCTAAGTTGGATCTCAGGGGGGCGTACAATCTGATTAGGATGAAGGAGGGGGATGAGTGGAAGACGGCGTTTAACACTCCGGAGGGGCATTATGAGAACCTTGTCATGCCATTCGGTCTGACTAATGCCCCGGCGGTGTTCCAACACTTTGTTAATGAAATTTTTCGCCGCCTGGTGGGACAGTTTGTTATCATATATCTGGATGATATCTTAATTTACTCGCCGGATCTGGTGTCTCATCAGGAGCACGTTAGGCAGGTGTTACAGATCTTGCGGGATAATAAACTGTATGCCAAATGGGAAAAATGTGTGTTCGCCGTACAGGAACTCCAGTTTTTAGGCTTCCTGGTTTCAGCGTCCGGTTTTCGTATGGACCCTGGGAAAGTGCGGGCAGTTCTTGAGTGGGATCTGCCAGAGAATCTTAAGGCACTACAACGTTTCCTGGGGTTTGCTAATTATTATCGGAAGTTCATTCGTAATTTCTCGTCCATGGTTAAACCTCTCACAGACATGACAAAAAAGGGGACGGATTTTTCTAGGTGGTCTGACAAGGCTTGTCAAGCTTTCTCCTCCTTGAAAAAATGTTTTGCCTCGGCACCCATACTCATTCAACCTGATGCGTCACAGCCATTCATTGTAGAGGTAGACACTTCCGAGGTAGGGGTGGGAGCAGTATTGTCACAAGGTTCGTCCCCTGGTAAGTGGCATCCGTGCGCCTTTTTCTCTAAAAAATTGTCGTCCGCTGAGAGGAATTACGATGTCGGCAATAGGGAACTCTTGGCCATTAAGTTAGCTTTTGAGGAGTGGCGCCATTTTTTAGAGGGGGCAGTCCATCCGGTCACCGTCATCACCGATCACAAGAACCTGCTTTATCTGGAGTCCGCAAAACGTCTGAATCCCAGACAAGCCAGGTGGTCATTGTTTTTTACCAGGTTTAATTTTGCCGTTACATATCGTCCTGGGTCAAAAAATGTGAAGGCGGATGCCTTATCTCGTAGTTTCCCTGGGGCCGGGAATACGGATGATCCGGTTCCTATCCTTCAAGAGGGGGTGGTGGTGTCGGCAGTATGCTCTGAGCTTGAGGAGGAGGTATTGGAGGCTCAGGGGGACGCCCCTGTTGGACCTCCAGGGAGACTGTTTGTTCCAGATCAGCTACGACAAAAGGTGATCGAGGCACACCATAACTCAGCTTTGGCAGGACACCCAGGGAGTAAAGCAACTGTGGATCTCCTCTCGCGTCGGTTTTGGTGGCCTAACTTACATAAGGAGGTGGTAACTTTTGTTGCGTCCTGTGGGGTTTGTGCGCGCTCTAAGACCCCACATACCCGTCCGTCTGGGGCCCTCTTACCTTTGAAGATCCCGGAGCGTCCTTGGACTCATCTGTCTATGGACTTTATTACGGACCTCCCGCCGTCTTCGGGTAAAACGGTCATACTCGTTGTAGTGGACAGGTTCAGCAAGATGGCACATTTTATCGCTCTTCCTGCTCTTCCTAATGCTAAAACTCTTGCGCAGGTGTTCATTGGGGAGATTGTGAGGCTTCACGGGGTACCCTCCGATGTGGTGTCAGATCGGGGGTCTCAGTTTGTGTCCAAATTCTTGAAGGCATTTTGTACACGGCGGGGGATGCATTTATCGTTCTCATCGGCTTTTCATCCTCAGACCAATGGTCAGACGGAACGTATGAACCAGAGCTTGGAGACATATCTCCGGTGTTTTGTGTCAGAGAACCAGGAGGACTGGGCTTCTTTCTTACCTCTGGCAGAGTTTGCTCTTAATAATAGGCGGAGCGAGTCCACGGGTAAGTCCCCGTTTTTTGGGGCATATGGTTTTCACCCCCAGTTTTGTACTTTCAGTAGGGGGGGCTCTTCGGGGGTTCCTGAGGGGGAACGATTTTCCTCATCACTCGCTTCAGTATGGAGAGGGGTGCTGAAGAATCTGAATACTATGGGGAACCGATACAAACGTATGGCTGATAGGAGGAGAGTGTCTGGTCCGGACCTAAGTGTGAACGATCGGGTATGGTTGTCTACTAGGAATATAAAACTTAAGGTTCCCTCCTGGAAACTGGGTCCCAGGTTCATCGGGCCGTACAGGATCAGTTCTATAATTAATCCAGTGGCATTCCGTCTTGACCTCCCCCCTACGTTTAAAATTCACAACGTGTTCCACAGATCGTTGCTTAAGAGGTATGTGGTGCCGGTGATACCGTCACCTTTACCTCCCCCTCCTGTGGTGGTCAATGGTAACTTGGAGTTCCAGGTATCGAAGGTCATCGATTCACGCTTTAATCGCCGGTCCCTTCAGTACCTGGTTCATTGGAAGGGGTATGGTCCTGAGGAGAGGATGTGGGTTCCTGCGTCGGATATTAACGCAGACCGATTAGTTCGGGCCTTCCACACGACTCACCCGGATAAACCTGGCCCTGAGGGTCCGGAGGCCCCTCGTAGAAGGGGGGGTACTGTCACGGGTGTGTCGCCACGAAGATCGTCACGATTACACAGCCTGACTTCTCGCAGCTGAGTTTTTGGTGTTTTGTGTTTTTCGGCAGTGAGGGAGTTAACTCTCTCTCTCTGTGCTAGATGAGGTTCAGCTTCGCCCAGCTGCAATCAATGCTGCAGTAGTAGGACTCCTTCATATGCCTGCCGGTCTGTTAGGGAAGTGTCGGTGAAAGCATTTCATACAGACTAACAGAGCGGATCGTGGTATTTGGAGTTTCAGAGCTAAGTGTATTTGGAGTGGTTTTTCCCTTCCTCGCTTTATCATTTATCTCCTTTCCCGTTGGTGTTCCCTCTGTAGTTGTGATGTAGTTTTTGTATGCAAGGTGGTTTTTGGTTTGACCCTTGTACTGTCTCGTTCGTCTAAGTACTGAGTGTTGGCATATTATTTCCTGTCCCCTATTGTTGTGATCGGGGTCCTTCTCAGGACTAGATTACTGAGGTGCAGGGATCCTCAGGAGGTAGGGGTTACGCTGGCGGCCTGGACCTCTGTACCTTTAACAGTACCTCCAGGTAGAGGGATTAGTCAGGGCCCCAGCTTAGGGTCAGCTTAGGCCCCTGACCTCCTGTACGCAGAGTCAGTGTGACAACGTGTAGGGTGGTAGACTGAGACAAGGGAGAAGATGTAGGGGGGTACTGAAGCATGGAGCACTTTGTGGGTAACCGTAGTAAGTTTAACCGGTTCAGGACCGCCCACTGTACATAAACGTCGGCGCTGCCCGGGCTCTGTGCAGCGCCGACGTTTAAAAATGGTGGGTGGTCCTGCTAGCGCTGCGGTACCGGTTCAGAGTAATAGCTCTGACATGTGGCATCATGGGGACCTGAATGGATCAGGTCCCCATGATGTTAACCTGTTCCTATCTTCTAGATGCCGCGATCCATAGCGATCGCGGCATTTAAAAGATAGTGACAGCTGGTAGTCGGCGATCGGGACCCCTCACATACCTCAGGAGCGGCGGGGATCCCGGTGCTGTGACCTCTGACAACATCGAGACCTGATTGGCTCAGGTCTCGATGATGTCAGCGTCACACCAGCCAATCAGAGAGATCACCAGGGAAGTTTGTTTTAGCAACAAACTTTCCCGGGCGATCTGCCTGATAAATACACTGTTTCTCCTCCGATCTCAGTGAGAGAGCAGAGGAGAAACAGTGTGACAAGAGCTGTGTCAGCCTTGCCACTGTGAAAGTAAAAAAAAAAATAAAAAAGAAAGTAAGAGTTAGGGTTAGTCAGTCCTGTCAGATCTATCAGTCAGTCAGTCCTGTCAGATCTATCAGTCAGTCAGTCCTGTCAGATCTGTCAGTCAGTCAGTCCTGTCAGATCTGTCAGTCAGTCAGTCCTGTCAGATCTGTCAGTCAGTCAGTCCTGTCAGATCTGTCAGTCAGTCAGTCCTGTCAGATCTGTCAGATCAGTCAGTCCTGTCAGATCTGTCAGTCAGTCAGTCCTGTCAGATCTGTCAGATCAGTCAGTCCTGTCAGATCAGTCAGTCCTGTCAGATCAGTCCAGTCAGTCAGTCCTGTCAGATCTGTCAGTCAGTCAGTCCTGTCAGATCTGTCAGTCAGTCAGTCCTGTCAGATCAGTCCAGTCAGTCCTGTCAGATCAGTCAGTCAGTCCTGTCAGATCAGTCAGATCAGTCAGTCCTGTTTGTCAGTCAGTCCTGTCAGTCCAGTCCGGTCAGTCCAGTCCGGTCAGTCCAGTCCGGTCAGTCCAGTCCGGTCAGTCCGGTCCGTTCAGTCCAGTCAAAAAATATAAAAATAAAATGGCCCGTCAGACTTATACCGCAGAGGAGGTGTATGCCCTGCTGTGTTCTGACACTGATGACAGCGCAATCTCAGATGGAGATGTGGATTTTGAGGGCTTTAGTAGCGGCGACACTGAGAGCTCAGAAATGAGCAGTGATTCTGTTCCATCCTCAAGCCCAAGGACCAGTACAGCAATAGGGGCAAATAGCGCTACTGGAGAAACGTCTCCAAATCAGGGAACACTGCCCAGTACAAGCGCTGTCCCTGCTACTAGTGAATTGGCGCACGCCAGTGTACAAGGGGCGTTGCCACATGATCTAGCATTTCCCAGATGGGAGGCTTCAGATTCGGCTGCTCCATTCAGCCCTGATTTCAACGCCACTCCTGGTATAAATGTGGAGGTGGAAGATTTTGGACTAATTCATTTTTTTAATTTTTTTTTTACAGACAGCTTGCTAGAGCATATTGTCGTGCAAACAAATTTATATGCATCCCAATTCATAAGCCAGAATCCCCGATCTTACTATGCTAGGGCAAATTTATGGACACCAACTAATGTCCCGGAAATAAAAAAAATTTTTAGGACTTACATTTGCCATGGGGCTTGTTAAAAAACCGAGCATTCGATCCTACTGGTCCAACCACCCTGTTCAAGCCACCCCTATGTTTTCAGTCATTCTGCCTAGGACCCGTTATGAAATGCTCATGCGGTTTTGGCATTTTAACGACAATAGTCAATGCCTGCCCAGAAATGCCCAGAACATGACAGGTTATATAAAATTAGACCCATCATTGAAAATTTGTCAGAAAAATTCTTAAGCCTCTACACCCCAACACAAAATATTTCTATAGATGAGTCCCTTGTAAAATTCAAAGGAAGACTGCACCTCAAGCAATTTATCCCATCTAAAAGGGCAAGGTTTGGAATAAAGCTCTATAAAATGTGCGAAAGTTCAACCGGATACACATCCGCTTTTCGCATATATGAGGGGAAAGACAGCCAACTAAACCCACCAGGATGCCCTACTTATCTGGGGACATCTGGAAAAATTGTTTGGGAGCTGATAAGTCAATTTTTTCAAAAAGGCTACAATCTATATGTGGACAATTATTACACCAGCATACCCCTATTTAAAAGTCTGGTTGAACACAACATCGGGGCTTGTGGGACCATCCGTAAAAACCGTCAGGGGTTTCCACAACCATTGGTCAACCAAAAGTTTCAAAAGGGGCAGTCAGGGGCTGTACGCAACGGAGAGCTGCTTGCCCTGAAATATAGGGATAAGAGGGATATTTTTGTCCTCAGCTCGATCCACACAGATGCCACAAGGGCCACTGTAGAACTAGGATCCACCACTCCGAAGCAAAAACCTGTGTCAGTCATTGACTACAACAAACACATGGGGGGTGTGGACCTTGCAGACCAGGTTCTACAGCCATACCAGGTATCAAGAAAGTCCTATACCTGGTATAAAAAGTTGGTTATTTATTTGTTTCAGGTGGCCACATACAATTCTTTTGTGTTGTACAAAAATCAGGAAATTCAGATCCTTTTCTTGATTATCAAGAAAAGGTAATTGAAAATCTTGTCTTTCAAAGTGTTAGCCCCGCTCATCCATTAGAATCTGAGGATGTGAAAAGACTCACTGAGCGACATTTTATTGCACTTATTCCAGCAACGGAAACAAGAAGGAACCCCCAGAAAAGATGTCGTGTATGTACTAAGAGAGGAATGAGGCGTGATACCCGCTACTATTGCCCACAATGCCCATCATTGCCAGCCTTATGCGTCACTGACTGCTTTAAAATCTACCACACAGAACCACGTTTTTAAACTGTAAAAATGTATCCCAATTTGTCATTCAAACATTTGGTTCATTTAGTGAATGACATATTCGAGTAGAGCTCACTTAATTTCCAGGGGGGGTTCTCCAGAATCTAAACCTTCCATTGCGTGCTTGTTTCTGGAAATCATCCATCGAGTTAAAATGGTCACTAAACCCATAGATGAATTCCCAGAGGGGTGTCATTTCCAAAATGGGGTCACTTCATGGGGGATTCTTTAGCTCTGGTACTCTGAAAAGTGCCAGAACAGCATAATCCCCCCTGAAGTGACCCCATTATGGAAATGACACCTCTGTGGGAATTCATCTATGGGTTTAGTGACCATTTACCTATCTACTTATTTTCCCACCACTAGATTAATTTATACAGAGGAGTAGATTGTAAAATTCGGTCACTTGTTGTGGGTTTCCTCTGTTTAGGCACCTCAGGGGCTCTCCAAATGCAACATGGCGTCCGCTATCCATTCCAGTCAAATTTCCATTCCAAAAGTCAAATGGCGCTCCTTACCTTCCGAGCCATGCCGTGCGCCCAAACAGTGGCTTTGCACCACATATGGGGTATCAGCGTGCTCAGGAGAAATTGCACAACACATTTTGGGGTCCATTTTTTCTGGCTGCCCTTGTGAAAATTAAAAATTTGAGGCTAAAGTAGCAGTTTTGTGTTAAAAATGTGTTTTTTTATTTTCACCTTTCAACATTATAAAATTCTGTGAAGCCCCTGGGGGTTCAAGGTGCTCACCACACATCTAGATAAGTTCCTTGAGGGGTCTAGTTTCCAAAATGGGGTGACTTGTTGGGAGTTTCCTCTGTTTAGGCACCTCAGGGGCTCTCCAAATGCAACATGGCATCCGCTATCGATTCCAGTCAAATTTCCATTCCAAAAGTCAAATGGCGCTCCTTACCTTCCGAGCCATGCCGTGCGCCCAAACAGTGGCTTTGCACCACATATGGGGTATCAGCGTGCTCAGGAGAAATTGCACAACACATTTTGGGGTCCAGTTTTTCTGGCTGCCCTTGTGAAAATTAAAAATTTGAGGCTAAAGTAGCAGTTTTGTGAAAAAAAGTTAAATGTTCATTGTTTTCTTCCACATTCCAAAAATTCCTGTGAAGCACCTGAAGGGTTAATAAACTTCTTGAATGTGGTTTTGAGCACCTTGAGGGGTGCAGTTTTTAGAATGGTATCACTTTTGGGTATTTTCTGTCATAAAGGCTCCTCAAAGTCACTTCAAATAAGATGTGGTCCCTAAAAAAATGTTTTTGTAAATTTTGTTGTAAAAATGAGAAATCGTTGGTCAACTTTTAACCCTTATAGCTTCCTAACAAAAAAAAATTTTGGTTCCAAAATTGTGCTGATGTGAAGTAGACATGTGGGAAATGTTATTCATTAACTATTTTGTGTGACAGATCTCTCTGATTAAAGGGCATGAAAATTCAAAGTTTGAAAATTGCAAAATTTTCAAAATTTTCGCCAAATTTCCGATTTTTTCACAAATAAACGCAAGTGATATCGAAGAAATTTTAACACTATCATGAAGTACAATATGTCACAAAAAAACAGTCTCAGAATCAGGGGGATCCGTTGAAGCGTTCCAGAGTAATTACCTCATAAAGTGACAGTGGTCAGAATTGAAAAAATTGGCCCGGTCACGAAGGCAAAAACAGGCTCTGGCGCGAAGTGGTTAAATTGAACTCTATATTGGATGGGTAACCAATGCAATGACTGGCACAGGGAAGAGGCATTGGGGTAGCGGTTGGCGAGGAATATGATCCTGGCTGCTGCGTTAAGGATGGATTAGAGAGGGGAGAGTTTAGTAAGAGGGAGCCCGATAAGTAGAGAGTTGCAGTAGTCCAGACGAGAATGAATAAGAGCGACAGTAAGAGTTTTTGCCGAGTGAAAGGTGAGAAAAGTCCTGATTCTTGAGATGTTTTTGAGGCGTAGATGACATGAACGAGCGAGTGATTTGATGTGAGGAGTGAACGTAGAAAATTGGCTGAAAACGACTAAACATAAAGGACTTATCGGGCGAATCGCTCTGGAACTGAAATCGGAACGCTCACTGACATTTTCCCCACTCTGAAAGGGTAGTAAACGCCGGAAAGAAAAATGACTAAGTCCAAAAAAAAAATTTTCAACTTTTTTTCAATTTTACCCCCGTGGGATATGTATTCTACCCACACATTTGGAACTCTCCTGGGGTACCCTCACACATATTAATCCCTGATTTAACGGATATTTTCACAAAAAAGTGAAATTTTCATAAAGTCAGAAAATTGGCTGAAAATGACTAAATATCAAGGACTCATCGGGTGAATCACTCTGGAACTGAAATTGGACATGCTAACTGACATTTCCACATCTCTGAAAGTCTGACAAATGCCGGAAAAATGACTAAGTCCCAAAAATATTTATTTTCAACTTTTTTCAATTTTACCTCGGTGGGATATATATTCTACCCACACATTTAGAATTCTCCTGGGGTACCCTCACACATATTCTTCCCTCATTTAATGGATATTTTCACAAAAAAGTGAAATTTTCAAAAAGTCAGAAAATTGGCTGAAACGACTAAAAATCAAGGACTCATCGGGCGAATCGCTCTGGAACTGAAATCGGAACGCTCACTTACATTTCCACCTCTCTGAAAGTCTGACAAACGCTGGAAAAATGACTAAGGCTATGTGCCCACGCTGCGGAAATGATGCAGAAATTTTCTGCTTAATTTCTGCATGTCCTCTCCCGGATAAACGCATGCGGAATTCCGCACGCGTTTATTGTGCGTTTATCGCGCGATTTCCACATGCGGAATTGCCTTGCATTTTTTATTGCACTGCTAAGGCAATTACGCTTGCGGAAACGCAAAATTAATTGACATGCTGCGGATTTTTCCCCGCAGCAAAAGCGCTGCGGAAAAATCCGCAGCATGGGCATTGAACCTGCGGAATCCCCTTGGGGACCATGGGGGGCAGATAACATAGTGTTTTACAAGCGTTTATGCTGCGGAAATTCCTCAGCATATCCGCTTGAAATTCGCTATGTGGGCACATAGCCTAAGTCCCCCCCCAATTTTTTTTCCAACTTTTTTTCAATTTTATCCACATAGGATACATATTCTACCCACACATTTGGAACTCTCCTGGGGTACCCTCACATATATTATTCCCTCATTTAGCGGATATTTTCACAAAAAAGTGAAATTTTCAAAAATTCAGAAAATTGGCTGAAAACGTGCGTGTGTGCGAGTGTGTGCGCGTGTGTATGAGTGTGTGTGCGAGTGTGTGCAAGTGTGTGCGAGTGTGTGTGCGAGTGTGTGCCAGTGTGTGCGTACGAGTGCGTGCAAGTGAGTGCGAGTGTGTGCGAGTGTGCGCGAGTGTGTGCGTGTGCGAGTGTGTGTGCGTGTGTGTGTGTGCGAGTGTGTGCGAGTGTGTATGAGTGTGTGTGCGAGTGTGTGCAAGTGTGTGTGAGTGTGTGCGAGTGTGTGTGTGCGAGTGTGTTCGAGTGTGGGCAAGTGTGTGCGAGTGTGTGTGTGTGCGAGTGTGCGTGAGTGTGTGCGAGTGTGTGTGTGAGTGTGTAGGACTGTGTGTGCGAGTGTGTGCGAGTGTGTGCGAGTGTGTTCGAGTGTGTGAGTGTGTGCGAGTGTGTGTGCGAGTGTGTGTGCAAGAGTGTGCGAGTGTGTGTGAGTGTGTGAGTGTGTGTGCGAGTGTGTGTGTGCGAGTGTGTTCGATTGTGTATGAGTGAGTGTGTGCGAGTGTGTGTGTGTGCGAGTGTGTGTGCGAGTGTGTGCGAGTGTGTGCGATTGTGTGTGTGAGTGTGTAGGACTGTATGTGCGAGTGTGTGCGAGTGTGTATGAGTGTGTGTGCGAGTGTGTGTTTGCGAGTGTGTGCAAGTGTGTGCGAGTGAGTGTGTGCGAGTGAGTGTGTGCGAGTGTGTGTGCGAGTGTGTGTGCGAGTGTGTGCGAGTGTGTGCGACTGTGTGTTTGCGAGTGTGTGCAAGTGTGTGAGAGTGAGTGTGTGTGTGAGTGTGTGCGAGTGTGTGTGTGAGTGTGTGCGAGTGTGCACGAGTGTGTGCGTGTGTGCGCGAGTGTGTGTGCGTGTGTGTGTGTGCGAGTGTGTATGAGTGTGTGTGTGAGTGTGTGCAAGTGTCTGTGAGTGTGTGCGAGTGTGTGTGTGCGAGTGTGTTCGAGTGTGTGCAAGTGTGTGCGAGTGTGCGTGTGCGAGTGTGCGTGAGTGTGTGCGAGTGTGTGTGAGTGTGTAGGACTGTATGTGCGAGTGTTTGCGAGTGTGTGCGAGTGTGTGCGAGTGTGTCCGAGTGTGTGTGAGTGTGCGAGTGTGTGTGCGAGAGTGTGCGAGTGTGTGTGAGTGTGTGAGTGTGTTCGATTGTGTATGAGTGAGTGTGTGCGAGTGTGTGTGAGTGTGAGTGAGTGTGTGCGAGTGTGTGCGAGTGTGTGTGCGAGTGTGTGCGAGTGTGTGCGAGTGTTGTGAGTGTGTGTGCGAGTGTGTGCGATTGTGTGTGTGAGTGTGTAGTACTGTATGTGTGAGTGTGTGCGAGTGTGTATGAGTGTGTGTGCGAGTGTGTGCGTGCGAGTGGGTGCGAGTGAGTGCGAGTGTGTGCAAATGTGTGCGAGAGTGTGCGAGTGTGGGCGTGCGAGTGTGCGCGAGTGTGTGTGAGTGTGTGCGAGAGTGTGTGCGTGTGAGTAAGTGTGTGAGTGAGTGTGAGTGTATGCTTACGAGTGTGTGCTAGTGTGCGTGAGTGTGTGCGAGTGTGCGCGAGTGTGTACGTGTGAGTGAGTGTGTGTGTGAGTGTGCAGGACTGTGTGTACGAGTGTGTGTGCGAGTGTGTGCGAATGTGTATGTGTGTATGTGCGAGTGTGTGCAAGTGTGTGCGAGTGTGTGTGCGAGTGTGTGTGTGTACGAGTGTGTGTAGGAGTTTGTGCGAGTGTGTGCGAGTGTGTATGTGAGTGTGTGTGTGAGTGTGTGTGCGAGTGTGTGCATGCGAGTGTGTGCGAGTGTGTGCGTGCGAGTGTGTGCGAGTCTGTGCGAATATGTGCGAGTGTGTGTGTGCTAGTGTGTGCAAGTGTGTGCGAGTGTGTGCGCACGAGTGTGTGCAAGTGAGTGCGAATGTGTGCGAATGTGTGCGTGCGAGTGTGCACGAGTGTGAGCGAGTGTGTGTGCGTGAGTGTGTGCGTGTGAGTGTGTGCGAGTGTGTGCGTGCGTGCGCACGAGTGTGTGCGAGTGTGCTCGAGTGACTGGGTGCGAGTGTGTGCGAGTGTGTGTGTGTGCGAGTGAGTGTGTGCGAGTGTGTATGAGTGAGTGTGTTTGAGTGTGTGCCAGTTTGTGTGTGGGTGGAGTGTGTGAGTGTGTGTGAGTGTGTGTGAGTTTGTAGGACTGTATGTGCGAGTGTGTTCGAGTGTGTGCGAGTGTGTGTGCGAGTGTGTGTGCGAGAGTGTGCGAGTGGGTGCGAGTGTGTGCAAATGTGCCCGAGTGTGCGCGAGTGTGCACGAGTGAGTGGGTGCGAGTGTGTGCGACTGTTTGTGCGAGTGTGTGCGTGTGAGTGTGTGCGTGTGCTTGTGAGTGTGTGCGAGTGTGTGTGAGTGTGTGTGTGCGTGTGAGTGTGTGCGAGTGTGTGCAAGTGTGTGTGAGTGTGTGCGAGTGTGTGTGAGTGTGTGTGAGTGAGTGTGTGCGAGTGTGTGCGAGTGTGTGCGAGTGTGTGTACGAGTGTGTGTGTGCGTTTGTGTATAAGTGTGTGCGAGTGTGTGAGTTTGTGCGAGTGTGTTCGTGTGTGCGCGTGCGAGTGCGTGCGAGTGAGTGCGAGTGTGTGCAAATGTGTGCGAGAGTGTGCGAGTGTGGGCGTGCGAGTGTGTGCGAGTGTGCGCGAGTGTGTGTGAGTGTGTGCGAGAGTGTGTGCGTGTGAGTAAGTGTGTGAGTGAGTGTGAGTGTATGCTTACGAGTGTGTGCTAGTGTGCGTGAGTGTGTGCGAGTGTGCGCGAGTGTGTACGTGTGAGTGTGTGTGTGAGTGTGTGCGAGTGTTTGCGAGTGTGTGTGAATGTGTATGTGTGTATGTGCGAGTGTGTGCTAGTGTGTGTGCGAGTGTGTGTGAGTGTGTACGTGTGTGTGTAGGAGTTTGAGCGAGTGTGTGTGAGTGTGTATGTGAGTGTGTGTGTGAAAGTGTGTGCATGCGAGTGTGTGCGAGTGTGTGCGTGCGAGTGTGTGCGAGTGTGTGCGAGTATGTGCGAGGGTGTGTGCGCTAGTGTGTGCAAGTGTGTGCGAGTGTGTGTGAGTGTGTGTGTGCCAGTGTGTGCCAGTGTGTGCCAGTGTGTGCGTACGAGTGTGTGCAAGTGAGTGCGAATGTGTGCGAATGTGTGCGTGCGAGTGTGCACGAGTGTGCGCGAGTGTGTGTGCGTGAGTGTGTGCGTGTGAGTGTGTGCGAGTGTGTGCGTTCGTGCGAGTGTGTGCGAGTGTGCTCGAGTGACTGGGTGCGAGTGTGTGCGAGTGTGTGTGTGTGCGAGTGAGTGTGTGCGAGTGTGTATGAGTGAGTGTGTTTGAGTGTGTGCCAGTTTGTGTGTGGGTGCGAGTGTGTGAGTGTGTGTGAGTGTGTGTGAGTTTGTAGGACTGTATGTGCGAGTGTTTGTGAGTGTGTGCGAGTGTGTTCGAGTGTGTGCGAGTGTGTGTGCGAGTGTGTGTGCGAGAGTGTGCGAGTGTGTGCGAGTGTGTGCAAATGTGCCCGAGTGTGCGCGAGTGTGCACGAGTGAGTGGGTGCGAGTGTGTGCGAGTGTGTGCGTGTGAGTGTGTGCTTGTGAGTGTGAGCGAGTGTCTGTGCGAGTGTGTGCTTGTGAGTGTGTGCGAGTGTGTGTGAGTGTGTGTGCGAGTGTGTGTGCATGTGAGTGTGTGCGAGTGTGTGTGAGTGTGTGCGAGTGTGTGTGTGTGAGTGTGTGTGAGTGAGTGTGTGTGAGTGTGTGCGAGTGTGTAAACGAGTGTGTGTGTGCGATTGTGTATAAGTGTGTGCGAGTGTGTGTGAGTTTGTGCGAGTGTGTGCGAGTGTGTGCGTGCGAGTGCGTGCGAGTGAGTGCGAATGTGTGCGAGAGTGTGCGAGTGTGTGCGAGTGTGTGTGTGCGAGTGTGTGTGCGTGCGATTGTGTATGAGTGTGTGCGAGTGTGTGTGAGTGTGTGCGAGTGTGTGCGTGCGAGTGCGTGCGAGTGATTGCGAATGTGTGCGAGTGTGCACGAGTGAGTGGGTGCGAGTGTGTGAGTGTGTGCGAGTGTGTGTGAGTTTGTGCGATTGTGTATGAGTGTGTGCGAGTGTGTGTGAGTTTGTGCGAGTGTGTGCGAGTGTGTGCGTGCGAGTGCGTGCGAGTGAGTGCGAATGTGTGCAAGTGTGGGCGTGCAAGTGTGTGCTAGTGTGTGCAAGTGTGTGCGTGTGAGTGAGTGTGTGTGATTTTGTGTGAGTGTTTGCGAGTGTGTTTGAGTGTGTAGGACTGTGTGTGCGAGTGTGTGCGAGTGTGTGCAAGTGTGTGCGAGTGAGTGTGAGTGAGTGAGTGTGTGTGCGATTGTGTATAAGTGTGTGCGAGTGTGTGTGAGTTTGTGCGAGTGTGTGAGAGTGTGTGCGTGCGAGTGAGTGCGTATGTGTGCGAGAGTGTGCGAGTGTGTGTGTGCGAGTGTGTGCGCATGCGATTGTGTATGAGTGTGTGCGAGTGTGTGTGAGTTTGTGCGAGTGTGTGCGTGCGAGTGCGTGCAAGTGAGTGCGAATGTGTGCGAGTGTGCACGAGTGAGTGGGTTCGAGTGTGTGAGTGTGTGCGAGTGTGTGTGAGTTTGTGCGATTGAGTATGAGTGTGTGCGAGTGTGTGTGAGTTTGTGCGAGTGTGTGCGAGTGTGTGCGTGCGAGTGCGTGTGAGTGAGTGCGAATGTGTGCAAGTGTGGGCGTGCGAGTGTGTGCTAGTGTGTGCAAGTGTGTGCGTGTGAGTGAGTGTGTGTGAGTTTGTGCGAGTGTTTGCGAGTGTGTGTGTGTGTAGGACTGTGTGTGCGAGTGTGTGCAAGTGTGTGCGAGTGAGTGTGAGTGAGTGAGTGTGTGCGAGTGTGTGCGAATGTGTGCGAGTGTGTGTGTGCGAGTTTGTGTGATTGTGTATGAGAGTGTGTGAGTGTGTGCGTGCGAGTGGGTGTGAGTGAGTGCAAGTGTGTGCAAATGTGTGCGAGAGTGTGCGAGTGTGGGCGTGCGAGTGTGTGCGAGTGTGCGCGAGTGTGTGTGAGTGTGTGCGAGAGTGTGTGCGTGTGAGTAAGTGTGTGAGTGAGTGTGAGTGTATGCTTACGAGTGTGTGCTAGTGTGCGTGAGTGTGTGCGAGTGTGCGTGAGTGTGTACGTGTGAGTGAGTGTGTGTGTGAGTGTGTGCGAGTGTTTGCGAGTGTGTGTAGGACTGTGTGTGCGAGTGTGTGTGCGAGTGTGTGCGAATGTGTATGTGTGTATGTGCGAGTGTGTGCGAGTGTGTGCAAGTGTGTGTGTGAGTGTGTGTGAGTGTGTACGAGTGTGTGTAGGAGTTTGTGCGAGTGTGTGCGAGTGTGTATGCGAGTGTGTGTTTGTGAGTGTGTGTGCGAGTGTGTGCATGCGAGTGTGTGCGAGTGTGTGCAAGTGTGTGCGAGTATGTGCGAGTGTGTGCGAGTGTGTGTGTGCGAGTGCGTGCGAGTGAGAGTGTGTGCAAGTGTGGGCGTGCGAGTGTGTGCTAGTGTGTGCAAGTGTGTGCGTGTGAGTGAGTGTGTGTGAGTTTGTGCGAGTGTTTGCGAGTGTGTGTGAGTGTGTAGGACTGTGTGTGCGAGTGTGTGCAAGAGTGTGCGAGTGAGTGTGAGTGAGTGAGTGTGTGTGTGCGATTGTGTATAAGTGTGTGCGAGTGTGTGTGAGTTTGTGCGAGTGTGTGAGAGTGTGTGTGTGCGAGTGCGTGCGAGTGAGTGCGTATGTGTGCGAGAGTGTGCGAGTGTGTGCGAGTGTGTGTGCGTGCGATTGTGTATGAGTGTGTGCGAGTGTGAGTTTGTGCGAGTGTGTGCGTGCGAGTGCGTGCGAGTGAGTGCGAATGTGTGCGAGTGTGCACGAGTGAGTGGGTGCGAGTGTGTGAGTGTGGCCGAGTGTGTGTGAGTTTGTGCGATTGTGCGATTGAGTATGAGTGTGTGCGAGTGTGTGTGAGTTTGTGCGAGTGTGTGCGAGTGTGTGCGTGCGAGTGCGTGCGAGTGAGTGCGAATGTGTGCAAGTGTGGGCGTGTGAGTGTGTGCTAGTGTGTGCAAGTGTGTGCGTGTGAGTGAGTGTGTGTGAGTTTGTGAGAGTGTTTGCGAGTGTGTGTGAGTGTGTAGGACTGTGTGTGCGAGTGTGTGCAAGTGTGTGCAAGTGTGTGCGAGTGAGTGTGAGTGAGTGAGTGTGTGCGAGTGTGTGCGAATGTGTGCTAGTGTGTGTGATTGTGTATGAGTGTGTGCGAGTGTGTGCGTGCGAGTGGGTGTGAGTGAGTGCGAGTATGTGCAAATGTGTGTGAGAGTGTGCGAGTGTGGGTGTGCGAGTGTGTGCGAGTGTGTGCGAGTGTGTGCGAGAGTGTGTGCGTGTGAGTAAGTGTGTGAGTGAGTGTGAGTGTATGCTTACGAGTGTGTGCTAGTGTGCGTGAGTGTGTGTGAGTGTGCGCGAGTGTGTACGTGTGAGTGAGTGTGTGTGTGTGCGAGTGTTTGCGAGTGTGTGTGAGTGTGTAGGACTGTGTGTGCGAGTGTGTGTGCGAGTGTGTGCGAATGTGTATGTGTGTATGTGTGAGTGTGTGCGAGTGTGTGCAAGTGTGTGTGCGAGTGTGTGTGAGTGTGTATGAGTGTGTGTAGGAGTTTGTGCGAGTGTGTGCGAGTGTGTATGCGAGTGTGTGTGTGAGTGTGTGTGCGAGTGTGTGCATGCGAGTGTGTATGCGAGTGTGTGTGTGTGAGTGTGTGTGCGAGTGTGTGCATGCGAGTTTGTGCGAGCGTGTGCGAGTGCGTGCGAGTGAGTGCGAATGTGTGCGAGAGTGTGCGAGTGTGTGTGAGTGTGTGTGTGCGAGTGTGTGTGCGTGCGATTGTGTATGAGTGTGTGCGAGTGTGTGTGAGTTTGTACGAGTGTGTGCGTGTGAGTGCATGCGAGTAAGTGCGAATGTGTGCGAGTGTGCAGGAGTGAGTGGGTGCGAGTGTGTGAGCGTGTGCGAGTGTGTGTGAGTTTGTGCGATTGTGCGATTGTGTATGAGTGTGTGCGAGTGTGTGTGAGTTTGTGCGAGTGTGTGCGAGTGTGTGCGTGCGAGTGCGTGCGAGTGAGTGCGAATGTGTGCAAGTGTGGGCGTGCGAGTGTGTGCTAGTGTGTGCAAGTGTGTGCGTGTGATTGAGTGTGTGTGAGTTTGTGAGAGCGTTTGCGAGTGTGTGTGAGTGTGTAGGACTGTGTGTGCGAGTGTGTGCGAGTGTGTGCAAGTGTGTGCGAGTGAGTGTGAGTGAGTGAGTGTGTGTGAGTGTGTGCGAATGTGTGCGAGTGTGTGTGTGCGAGTTTGTGTGATTGTGTATGAGTGTGTGCGAGTGTGTGCGTGCGAGTGGGTGTGAGTGAGTGCGAGTGTGTGCAAATGTGTGCGAGAGTGTGCGATTGTGGGCGTGCGAGTGTGTGCGAGTGTGCGCGAGTGTGTGTGAGTGTGTGCGAGAGTGTGTGAGTGTGAGTAAGTGTGTGAGTGAGTGTATGTTTACGAGTGTGTGCTAGTGTGCGTGAGTGTGTGCGAGTGTGCACGAGTGTGTACGTGTGAGTGAGTGTGTGTGTGTGTGAGTGTTTGCAAGTGTGTGTGTGAGTGTGTAGGACTGTGTGTGCGAGTTAGTGTGCGAGTGTGTGCAAATGTGTATGTGTGTATGTGCGAGTGTGTGCAAGTGTGTGTGCGAGTATGTGTGAGTGTGTACGAGTGTGTGTAGGAGTTTGTGCGAGTGTGTGCGAGTGTGTATGCGAGTGTGTGTGTGTGAGTGTGTGTGCGAGTGTGTGCATGCGAGTGTGTGCGAGTGTGTATGCGAGTGTGTGTGTGTTTGTGTGTGCGAGTGTGTGCATGCGAGTTTGTGCGAGTGTGTGCATGCGAGTGCGTGCGAGTGAGTGCGAATGTGTGCGAGAGTGTGCGAGTGTGTGCGAGTGTGTGTGTGCGAGTGTGTGTGCGTGCGATTGTGTATGAGTGTGTGCGAGTGTGTGTGAGTTTGTGCGAGTGTGTGCGTGCGAGTGCGTGCGAGTGAGTGCGAATGTGTGCGAGTGTGGGCGTGCGAGTGTGTGCTAGTGTGCGCAAGTGTGTGCGTGTGAGTGAGTGTGTGTGAGTTTGTGCGAGTGTTTGCGAGTGTGTGTGTGAGTGTGTAGGACTGTGTGTGCGAGTGTGTGCGAGTGTGTGCAAGTGTGTGCGAGTGAGTGTGAGTGAGTGAGTGTGTGCGAGTGTGTGCGAATGTGTGCGAGTGTGTGTGTGCGAGTTTGTGTGATTGTGTATGAGTGTGTGCGAGTGTGTGCATGCGAGTGGGTGCGAGTGAGTGCGAGTGTGTGCAAATGTGTGCGAGAGTGTGCGAGTGTGGGCGTGCGAGTGTGTGCGAGTGTGTGTGAGTGTGCGCGAGAGTGTGTGCATGTGAGTAAGTGTGTGAGTGAGTGTGAGTGTATGCTTACGAGTGTGTGCTAGTGTGCGTGAGTGTGTGCGAGTGTGCGCGAGTGTGTACGTGTGAGTGAGTGTGTGTGAGTGTGTGCGAGTGTTTGCGAGTGTGTGTGTGAGTGTGTAGGACTGTGTGTGCGAGTGTGTGTGCGAGTGTTTGCGAATGTGAATGTGTGTATGTGCGAGTGTGTGCGAGTGTGTGTGCGAGTGTTTGTGAGTGTGTACGAGTGTGTGTAGGAGTTTGTGCGAGTGTGTGCGAGTGTGTATGTGAGTGTGTTCGAGTGTGTGCATGCGAGTTTGTGCGTGCAAGTGTGTGCGAGTATGTGCGAGTGTGTGCGAGTGTGTGTGCGAGTGTGTGTGTGCTAGTGTGTGCAAGTGTGTGCGAGTGTGTGTGTGCGAGTGTGTGCCAGTGTGTGCGTACGAGTGTGTGCAAGTGAGTGCGAATGTGTGCGAATGTGTGCGAATGAGTGCGTGCGAGTGTGCTCGAGTGTGCGCGAGTGTGTGTGCATGAGTGTGTGCGTGTGAGTGTGTGCCAGTTTGTGTTTGTGTGTGCGAGTGCGTGCGAATGTGTGCATGCAAGTGTGTGAGAGTGTGTGCGTGAGTGTGTGCGTGTGTGTGCGTGTGTGCGAGTGTGTGCGAGTGTGTGCAAGCGTGTGCAAGTGTGTTCAAGTGTGTGCGAGTGTGTGCGAGTGTGTGCAAGTGTGTGCGAGTGAGTGTGTGCGATTGTGTATGAGTTTGTGCGAGTGTGTGCGAGTGTGTGCGTGCGAGTGAGTGCGAGTGTGTGCAAATGTGTGCGAGAGTGTGAGAGTGTGGGCGTGCGAGTGTGCGTGAGTGTGTACGTGTGAGTGAGTGTGTGTGTGAGTGTTTGCGAGTGTTTGCGAGTGTGTGTGTGAGTGTGTAGGACTGTGTGTGCGAGTGTGGGCGAGTGTGTGTGAGTGTGTGCATGAGTGAGTGTGTGCGAGTGTGTGTGAGTGTGTGTGTGATTGTGTACGAGTGTGTGTGTGCAAGTGTGTGCAAGTGTGTGAGTGAGTGTGTGCGAGTGTGAGCGTGCGAGTGTGTGTGTGAGTGTGTGCGAGTGTGTGTAGGAGTTTGTGCGAGTGTGTGCGAGTGTGTATGTGAGTGTGTGTGTTAGTGTGTGTGCCAGTGTGTGCATGCGAGTGTGTGCGAGTGTGTGCGTGCGAGTGTGTGCGAGTATGTGCGAGTGTGTGTGTGCTAGTGTGTGCAAGTGTGTGCGAGTGTGTGTGTGCCAGTGTGTGCCAGTGTGTGCCAGTGTGTGCGTACGAGTGTGTGCAAGTGTGTGCGAATGTGTGCGAATGTGTGCACGAGTGTGCGCGAGTGTGTGTGCGTGAGTGTGTGCGTGTGAGTGTGTGCAAGTGTGTGCGTGCGAGTGTGTGCGAGTGTGCTCGAGTGACTGGGTGCGAGTGTGTGTGAGTGTGTGTGTGCGAGTGAGTGTGTGCGAGTGTGTATGAGTGAGTGTGTTTGAGTGTGTGCCAGTTTGTGTTTGTGTGTGCGAGTGCGTGCGAATGTGTGCATGCAAGTGTGTGCGAGTGTGTGCGTGAGTGTGTGTGCGTGTGTGTGAGTGTGTGCCAGTGTGTGCGAGTGTGTGCGAGTGTGTGCAAGCGTGTGCAAGTGTGTGCAAGTGTGTGCGAGTGTGTGCGAGTGTGTGCAAGTGTGTGCGAGTGAGTGTTTGCGATTGTGTATGAGTTTGTGCGAGTGTGTGCGTGCGAGTGCGTGCGAGTGAGTGCGAGTGTGTGCAAATGTGTGCGAGAGTGTGAGAGTGTGGGCGTGCGAGTGTGCGCGAGTGTGTACGTGTGAGTGAGTGTGTGTGGGAGTGTTTGCGAGTGTTTGCGAGTGTGTGTGTGAGTGTGTAGGACTGTGTGTGCGAGTGTGGGCAAGTGTGTGTGAGTGTGTGTGAGTGTGTGCATTAGTGAGTGTGTGCGAGTGTCTGCGAGTGTGTTTGTGATTGTGTGTGTGTGAGTGTGTGCGAGTGTGTGCGTGCGAGTGTGTGTGTGTGAGTATGTGCAAGTGTGTGCGAGTGTGTGCGAGAGTGTGCGAGTGTGTGTGTGCGAGTGTGTGCCAGTGTGTGCATACGAGTGTGTGTGAGTGTGTACGAATGTGTGCGAGTTTGTGCGTGTGAGTGTGCGCGAGTGTTTGCTTGCGAGTGTGTGCGAGTTTGCTCGAGTGACTGGGTGCGAGTGTGTGCGAGTGTGTGTGAGTGTGTGCGAGTGTGTATGAGTGAATGTGTGTGAGTGTGTGCGAGTTTGTGTGCGAGTGTGTGCGAGTGAGTGTGTGTGTGAATGTGTGCAAATGTGTGCGAGAGTGTGCAAGTGTATGCGTGCAAGTGTCTGCGTGCGAGTGTGTGCGTGCGAGTGTGTGCGTGCGATTGTGTACGAGTGTGTGTGCGAGAGTGTGCGAGTGTGTGCGAGTGTGTGCAAATGTGCCCAAGTGTGCGCGAGTGTGCACAAGTGAGTGGGTGCGAGTGTGTGAGTGTGTGCGAGTGTGTGTGAGTTTGTAGGACTGTATGTGCAAGTGTTTGCGAGTGTGTGCGAGTGTATTCGAGTGTGTGCGAGTGTGTGCGAATGTGTGCGAGTGTGTGTGTGCGAGTGTGTGTGATTGTGTATGAGTGTGTGCGAGTGTGTGCGTGCGAGTGTGTGCGAGTGAGTGTGAGTGTGTGCAAATGTGTGCGAGAGTGTGCGAGTTTGGGCATGCGAGTGTGTGCGAGTGTGCTCGAGTGTGTGTGAGTGTGTGCGAGAGTGTGTGCGTGTGAGTAAGTGTGTGAGTGAGTGTGAGTGTATGCTTACGAGTGTGTGCTAGTGTGCGTGAGTGTGTGCGAGTGTGCGCGAGTGTGTACGTGTGAGTGAGTGTGTGTGTGAGTGTGTGCGAGTGTTTGCGAGTGTGTGTGTGAGTGTGTAGGACTGTGTGTGCGAGTGTGTGTGCGAGTGTGTGCGAATGTGTATGTGTGTATGTGCGAGTGTGTGCGATTGTGTGTGCGAGTGTGTGTGAGTGTGTACGAGTGTGTGTAGGAGTTTGTGCGAGTGTGTGCGAGTGTGTATGTGAGTGTGTGTGAGTGTGTGTGCGAGTGTGTGCATGCGAGTGTGTGCGAGTGTGTGCGAGTGTGTGTGTGCTAGTGTGTGCAAGTGTGTGCGAGTGTGTGCGAGTGTGTGTGTGCCAGTGTGTGCCAGTGTGTTCCAGTGTGTGCGCACGAGTGTGTGCAAGTGAGTGTGAATGTGTGCGTGCGAGTGTGTGTGCGTGAGTGTGTGCTTGTGAGTGTGTGCGAGTGTGTGCGTGCGTGCGTGCGAGGGTGTGTACGATTGTGTGTGTGCGATTGTGTATAAGTGTGTGCGAGTGTGTGTGAGTTTGTGCGAGTGTGTGCGTGCGAGTGAGTGCGAGTGAGTGTGAATGTGTGCGAGAGTGCGCGAGTGTGTGCGAGTGTGTGTGTGCGAGTGTGTGTGCGTGCGATTGTGTATGAGTGTGTGCGAGTGTGTGTGAGTTTGTGCGAGTGTGTGCATGCGAGTGCGTGCGAGTGCGAGTGAGTGCAAATGTGTGCGAGTGTGGGCATGCGAGTGTGTGCTAGTGTGCGCAAGTGTGTGCGTGTGAGTGAGTGTGTGTGAGTTTGTGCGAGTGTTTGCGAGTGTGTGTGTGAGTGTGTAGGACTGTGTGTGCGAGTGTGTGCAAGTGTGTGCGAGTGAGTGTGAGTGAGTGAGTGTGTGTGTGCGATTGTGTATAAGTGTGTGCGAGTGTGTGTGAGTTTGTGCGAGTGTGTGAGAGTGTGTGCGTGCGAGTGAGTGCGTATGTGTGCGAGAGTGTGCGAGTGTGTGTGAGTGTGTGTGTGCGAGTGTGTGTGCGTGCGATTGTGGTTGAGTGTGTGCGAGTGTGTGTGAGTTTGTGCGAGTGTGTGCGTGCGAGTGAGTGCGAATGTGTGCGAGTGTGCACGAGTGAGTGGGTGCGAGTGTGTGAGTGTGTGCGAGTGTGTGTGAGTTTGTGCGATTGTGCGATTGAGTATGAGTGTGTGCGAGTGTGTGTGAGTTTGTGCAAGTGTGTGCGAGTGTGTGCGTGCGAGTGCGTGCTAGTGAGTGCGAATGTGTGCAAGTGTGGGCGTACGAGTGTGTGCTAGTGTGTGCAAGTGTGTGCGTGTGAGTGAGTGTGTGTGAGTTTGTGCGAGTGTTTGCGAGTGTGTGTGAGTGTGTAGGACTGTGTGTGCGAGTGTGTGCAAGTGTGTGCGAGTGAGTGAGAGTGAGTGTGTGCGAGTGTGTGCGAATGTGTGCGAGTGTGTGTGTGAGTTTGTGTGATTATGTATGAGTGTGTGCGTGCGAGTGGGTGTGAGTGAGTGCGAGTGTGTGCAAATGTGTGTGAGAGTGTGCGAGTGTTGGCGTGCGAGTGTGTGCGAGTGTGCGCGAGTGTGTGTGAGTGTGTGCGAGAGTGTGTGCGTGTGAGTAAGTGTGTGAGTGAGTGTGAGTGTATGCTTACGAGTCTGTGCTAGTGTGCGTGAGTGTGTGTGAGTGTGCGCGAGTGTGTACGTGTGAGTGAGTGTGTGTGTGCAAGTGTTTGCGAGTGTGTGTGTGAGTGTGTAGGACTGTGTGTGCGAGTGAGTGTGCGAGTGTCTGCGAATGTGTATGTGTGTATGTGCGAGTGTGTGCAAGTGTGTGCAAGTGTGTGTGCGAGTGTGTGCGAGTGTGTGCGAGTGTGTGCAAGTGTGTGCGAGTGTGTTTGCGATTTTGTATGAGTTTGTGCGAGTGTGTGCGAGTGTGTGCGTGCGAGTGCGTGCGAGTGAGTGCGAGTGTGTGCAAATGTGTGCGAGAGTGTGAGAGTGTGGGCGTGCGAGTGTGTGCGAGTGTGTACGTGTGAGTGAGTGTGTGTGGGAGTGTTTGCGAGTGTTTGCGAGTGTGTGTGTGAGTGTGTAGGACTGTGTGTGCGAGTGTGGGCGAGTGTGTGTGAGTGTGTGTGAGTGTGTGCATTAGTGAGTGTGTGCGAGTGTCTGCGAGTGTGTTTGTGATTGTGTGCGAGTGTGTGTGTGCAAGTGTGTGCGAGTGTGTGTGTGAGTGTGTGCGAGTGTGTGCGTGCGTGTGTGTGTGTGTGAGTATGTGCAAGTGTGTGCGAGTGTGTGCGAGTGTGTGTGTGCGAGTGTGTGCCAGTGTGTGCCAGTGTGTGCGTACGAGTGTGTGCGAGTGTGTGCGAATGTGTGCGAGTTTGTGCGTGTGAGTGTGCGCGAGTGTTTGCGTTCGAGTGTGTGCGAGTGTGCTCGAGTGACTGGGTGCGAGTGTGTGCGAGTGTGTGTGAGTGTGTGCGAGTGTGTATGAGTGAATGTGTGTGAGTGTGTGCGAGTTTGTGTGCGAGTGTGTGCGAGTGAGTGTGTGTGAATGTGTGCAAATGTGTGCGAGTGTGTGTGCGAGTGTGTGTGTGCGAGAGTGTGCAAGTGTCTGCGTGCGAGTGTGTGCGTGCGAGTGTGTGGGAGTGTGTGCGTGCGAGTGTGTACGAGTGTGTGTGCGAGAGTGTGCGAGTGTGTGCGAGTGTGTGCAAATGTGCCCGAATGTGCGCGAGTGTGCACAAGTGAGTGGGTGCGAGTGTGTGAGTGTGTGCGAGTGTGTGTGAGTTTTTAGGACTGTATGTGCAAGTGTTTGCGAGTGTGTGCGAGTGTATTCGAGTGTGTGCGAGTGTGTGTGAATGTGTGCGAGTGTGTGTGTGCGAGTGTGTGTGATTGTGTATGAGTGTGTGCGTGCGAGTGTGTGCGAGTGAGTGCGAGTGTGTGCAAATGTGTGCGAGAGTGTGCGAGTTTGGGTGTGCGAGTGTGTGCGAGTGTGCGCGAGTGTGTGTGAGTGTGTGCGAGAGTGTGTGCGTGTGAGTAAGTGTGTGCGTGAGTGTGAGTGTATGCTTACGAGTGTGTGCTAGTGTGCGTGAGTGTGTGCGAGTGTGCGCGAGTGTGTACGTGTGAGTGAGTGTGTGTGTGAGTGTGTGCGAGTGTTTGCGAGTGTGTGTGTGAGTGTGTAGGACTGTGTGTGCGAGTGTGTGTGAATGTGTATGCGTGTATGTGCGAGTGTGTGCGAGTGTGTGCAAGTGTGTATGCGAGTGTTTATGAGTGTGTACGAGTGTGTGTAGGAGTTTGTGTTTGTGTGTGCGAGTGTGTATGCGAGTGTGTATGTGAGTGTGTGAGTGTGTGTGCGAGTGTGTGCATGCGAGTGTGTGCGAGTGTGTGCGAGTATGTGTGAGTGTGTGTGTGCTAGTGTGTGCAAGTGTGTGCGAGTGTGTGCGAGTGTGTGTGTGCCAGTGTGTGCCAGTGTGTTCCAGTGTGTGCGCACGAGTGTGTGCAAGTGAGTGCGAATGTGTGCGTGCGAGTGTGCACGAGTGTGCGCGAGTGTGTGTGCGTGAGTGTGTGCGTGTGAGTGTGTGCGAGTGTGTGCGTGCGAGGGTGTGTACGATTGTGTGTGTGCAATTGTGTATAAGTGTGTGCGAGTGTGTGTGAGTTTGTGTGAGTGTGTGCGAGTGTGTGCGTGCGAGTGCGTGCGAGTGAGTGTGAATGTGTGCGCGAGTGTGTGTGTGCGAGTGTGTGTGCGTGCGATTGTGTATGAGTGTGTGCGAGTGTGTGTGAGTTTGTGCGAGTGTGTGCGTGCGAGTGCGTGCGAGTGCATGCGAGTGAGTGCGAGTGTGGGCATGCGAGTGTGTGCTAGTGTGCGCAAGTGTGTGCGTGTGAGTGAGTGTGTGTGAGTTTGTGCGAGTGTTTGCGAGTGTGTGTGTGAGTGTGTAGGACTGTGTGTGCGAGTGTGTGCGAGTGTGTGCAAGTGTGTGCGAGTGAGTGTGAGTGAGTGAGTGTGTGCGATTGTGTATAAGTGTGTGCGAGTGTGTGTGAGTTTGTGCGAGTGTGTGCGTGCGAGTGCGTGCGAGTGAGTGCGTATGTGTGCGAGAGTGTGCGAGTGTGTGTGAGTGTGTGTGTGCGAGTGTGTGTGCGTGCGATTGTGTATGAGTGTGTGCGAGTGTGTGTGAGTTTGTGCGAGTGTGTGAGTGCGAGTGAGTGCGAATGTGTGCGAGTGTGCACGAGTGAGTGGGTGCGAGTGTGTGAGTGTGTGCGAGTGTGTGTGAGTTTGTGCGATTGTGCGATTGAGTATGAGTGTGTGCGAGTGTGTGTGAGTTTGTGCAAGTGTGTGCGAGTGTGTGCGTGCGAGTGCGTGCGAGTGAGTGCGAATGTGTGCAAGTGTGGGCGTGCAAGTGTGTGCTAGTGTGTGCAAGTGTGTGCGTGTGAGTGAGTGTGTGTGAGTTTGTGCGAGTGTTTGCGAGTGTGTGTGAGTGTGTAGGACTGTGTGTGCGAGTGAGTGTGAGTGAGTGAGTGTGTGTGAGTGTGTGCGAATGTGTGCGAGTGTGTGTGTGAGAGTTTGTGTGATTGTGTATGAGTGTGTGCGAGTGTGTGCGTGCGAGTGGGTGTGAGTGAGTGCGAGTTTGTGCAAATGTGTGCGAGAGTGTGCGAGTGTGGGCGTGTGAGTGTGCGTGAGTGTGTGTGAGTGTGTGCGAGAGTGTGTGCGTGTGAGTAAGTGTGTGAGTGAGTGTGAGTGCATGCTTACGAGTGTGTGCTAGTGTGCGTGAGTGTGTGTGAGTGTGCGCGAGTGTGTACGTGTGAGTGAGTGTGTGTGTGTGCGAGTGTTTGCGAGTGTGTGTGTGAGTGTGTAGGACTGTGTGTGCGAGTGAGTCTGCGAGTGTGTGCGAATGTGTATGTGTGTATGTGCGAGTGTGTGCGAGTGTGTGCAAGTGTGTCTGCGAGTGTGTGTGAGTGTGTACGAGTGTGTGTAGGAGTTTGTGCAAGTGTGTGCGAGTGTGTATGCGAGTGTGTGTGTGTGAGTGTGTGTGCGAGTGTGTGCATGCGAGTGTGTGCGAGAGTGTGTATTCGAATGTGTGTGTGTTAGTGTGTGTGCGAGTGTGTGCATGCGAGTTTGTGCGAGTGTGTGCGTGCGAGTGAGTACGAATGTGTGCGAGAGTGTGCGAGTGTGTGTGCGTGCGATTGTGTATGAGTGTGTGCGAGTGTGTGTGAGTTTGTGCGAGTGTGTGCGTGCGAGTGCGTGCGAGTGAGTGCGAATGTGTGCGAGTGTGGGCGTGCGAGTGTGTGCTAGTGTGCGCAAGTGTGTGCGTGTGAGTGAGTGTGTGTGAGTTTGTGCGAGTGTTTGCGAGTGTGTGTGTGAGTGTGTAGGACTGTGTGTGCGGGTGTGTGCGAGTGTGTGCAAGTGTGTGCGAGTGATTGTGAGTGAGTGAGTGTGTGCGAGTGTGTGCGAATGTGTGCGAGTGTGTGTGTGCGAGATTGTTTGATTGTGTATGAGTGTGTGCGAGTGTGTGCATGCGAGTGGGTGCGAGTGAGTGCGAGTGTGTGCAAATGTGTGCGAGAGTGTGCGAGTGTGGGCGTGCGAGTGTGTGCGAGTGTGCGCGAGTGTGTGTGAGTGTGTGCGAGAGTGTGTGCGTGTGAGTAAGTGTGTGAGTGAGTGTGAGTGTATGCTTACAAGTGTGTGCTAGTGTGCGTGAGTGTGTGTGAGTGTGCACGAGTGTGTACGTGTGAGTGAGTGTGTGTGAGTGTGTGCGAGTGTTTGCGAGTGTGTGTGTGAGTGTGTAGGACTGTGTGTGCGAGTGAGTGTGCGAGTGTGTGCGAATGTGTATGTGTGTATGTGCGAGTGTGTGCGAGTGTGTGCAAGTGTGTGTGCGAGTGTGTGTGAGTGTGTACGAGTGTGTGTAGGAGTTTGTGTGAGTGTGTGCGAGTGTGTATGCGAGTGTGTGTGTGTGAGTGTGTGTGCGAGTGTGTGCATGCGAGTGTGTGCGAGTGTGTATGCGAGTGTGTGTGTGTGAGTGTGTGTGCGAGTGTGTGCATGCGAGTGTGTGCGAGTGTGTATGCGAGTGTGTGTGTGTGAGTGTGTGTGCGAGTGTGTGCATGCGAGTTTGTGCGAGCGTGTGCGAGTGTGTGCGTGCGAGTGCGTGCGAGTGAGTGCGAATGTGTGCGAGAGTGTGCGAGTGTGTGCGAGTGTGTGCGTGTGAGTGTGTGCGAGTGAGTGCGATTGTGTGCGAGTGTGCACGAGTGAGTGCGTGTGAGTGTGTGAGTGTGTGCGAGTGTGTGTGAGTTTGCACGAGTGTGTACGTGTGAGTGAGTGTGTGTGTGAGTGTGTGCGAGTGTTTGCGAGTGTGTGTGTGAGTGTGTAGGACTGTGTGTGCGAGTGTGTGTGTGAGTGTGTGTGAATGTGTATGTGTGAATGTGCGAGTGTGTGCGAGTGTGTGCGAGTGTGTGTGCGAGTGTGTGTGAGTGTGTAGGTGTGTGTGTAGGAGTTTGTGCGAGTGTGTGCGAGTGTGTATGTGAGTGTGTGTGTGCGAGTGTGTGCATGCGAGTGTGTGCGAGTGTGTGCGTGCGAGTGTGTGCGAGTATGTGCGAGTGTGTGTGTGCTAGTGTGTGCAAGTGTGTGCGAGTGTGTGCGAGTGTGTGTGTGCCAGTGTGTGCCAGTGTGTGCCAGTGTGTGCGTACGAGTGTGTGCAAGTGAGTGCGAATGTGTGCGAATGTGTGCGTGTGAGTGTGCACGAGTGTGCGCGAGTGTGTGTGCGTGAGTGTGTGCGTGCGAGTGTGTGCAAGTGTGTGCGTGCGTGCGAGTGTGTGCGAGTGTGCTCGAGTGACTGGGTGCGAGTGTGTGCGAGTGTGTGTGTGTGCGAGTGAGTGTGTGCGAGTGTGTATGAGTGAGTGTGTTTGAGTGTGTGCCAGTTTGTGTGTGGGTGCGAGTGTGTGTGAGTTTGTAGGACTGTATGTGCGAGTGTTTGTGAGTGTGTGTGAGTGTGTTCGAATGTGTGCGAGTGTGTGTGCGAGTGTGTGTGCGAGAGTGTGCGAGTGTGTGCGAGTGTGTGCAAATGTGCCCGAGTGTGCGCGAGTGTGCACGAGTGAGTGTGTGCGAGTGTGTGCGAGTGTGTGTGCGAGTGTGTGCGTGTGAGTGTGTGCTTGTGAGTGTGAGCGAGTGTCTGTGCGAGTGTGTGCAAATGTGCCCGAGTGTGCGCGAGTGTGCACGAGTGAGTGGGTGCGAGTGTGTGCAAGTGTGTGCATGTGAGTGTGTGCTTGTGAGTGTGAGCGAGTGTCTGTGCGAGTCTGTGCTTGTGAGTGTGTGCGAGTGTGTGTGAGTGTGTGTGCGAGTGTGTGTGCATGTGAGTGTGTGCGAGTGTGTGTGAGTGTGTGCGAGTGTGTGTGTGTGAGTGTGTGTGAGTGAGTGTGTGTGAGTGTGTGCGAGTGTGTGTGAGTGTGTGTACGAGTGTGTGTGTGCGATTGTGTATAAGTGTGTGCGAGTGTGTGTGAGTTTGTGCGAGTGTGTGCGAGTGTGTGCGTGCGAGTGCGTGCGAGTGAGTGTGAATGTGTGCGAGAGTGTGCGAGTGTGTGCGAGTGTGTGTGTGCGAGTGTGTGTGCGTGCGATTGTGTATGAGTGTGTGCGAGTGTGTGTGAGTTTGTGCGAGTGTGTGCGTGCGAGTGCGTGCGAGTGAGTGCGAATGTGTGCGAGTGTGCACGAGTGAGTGGGTGCGAGTGTGTGAGTGTGTGCGAGTGTGTGTGAGTTTGTGCGATTGTGTATGAGTGTGTGCGAGTGTGTGTGAGTTTGTGCGAGTGTGTGCGAGTGTGTGCGTGCGAGTGCGTGCGAGTGAGTGCGAATGTGTGCAAGTGTGGGCGTGCAAGTGTGTGCTAGTGTGTGCAAGTGTGTGCGTGTGAGTGAGTGTGTGTGAGTTTGTGCGAGTGTTTGCGAGTGTGTGTGAGTGTGTAGGACTGTGTGTGCGAGTGTGTGTGAGTGTGTGCAAGTGTGTGCGAGTGAGTGTGAGTGAGTGAGTGTGTGTGTGCGATTGCATATAAGTGTGTGCGAGTGTGTTTGAGTTTGTGCGAGTGTGTGAGAGTGTGTTCGTGCGAGTGCGTGCGAGTGAGTGCGTATGTGTGCGAGAGTGTGCGAGTGTGTGCGAGTGTGTGTGTGCGAGTGTGTGCGTGCGATTGTGTATGAGTTTGTGCGAGTGTATGCTTACGAGTGTGTGCTAGTGTGAGTGAGTGTGCGCGAGTGTGTACGTGTGAGTGAGCGTGTGTGTGAGTGTGTGCGAGTGTTTGCGAGTGTGCGTGTGAGTGTGTAGGACTGTGTGTGCGAGTGTGTGTGCGAGTGTGTGCGAATGTGTATGTGTGTATGTGCGAGTGTGTGCGAGTGTGTGCAAGTGTGTGTGCGAGTGTGTGTGAGTGTGTACGAGTGTGTGTAGGAGTTTGTGCGAGTGTGTGTGAGTGTGTATGCGAGTGTGTGTGAGTGTGTGTGCGAGTGTGTGCATGCGAGTGTGTGCGAGTGTGTGCAAGTGTGTGCGAGTATGTGCGAGTGTGTGCGAGTGTATGCGTGCGAGTGCGTGCGAGTGAGTGTGAGTGTGTGCAAGTGTGGGCGTGCGAGTGTGTGCTAGTGTGTGCAAGTGTGTGCGTGTGAGTGAGTGTGTGTGAGTTTGTGCGAGTGTTTGCGAGTGTGTGTGAGTGTGTAGGACTGTGTGTGCGAGTGTGTGCAAGTGTGTGCGAGTGAGTGTGAGTGAGTGAGTGTGTGTGTGCGATTGTGTATAAGTGTGTGCGAGTGTGTGTGAGTTTGTGCGAGTGTGTGAGAGTGTGTGCGTGCGAGTGCGTGCGAGTGAGTGCGTATGTGTGCGAGAGTGTGCGAGTGTGTGTGAGTGTGTTTGTGCGAGTGTGTGTGCGTGCGATTGTGTATGAGTGTGTGCGAGTGTGTGTGAGTTTGTGCGAGTGTGTGCGTGCGAGTGAGTGCGAATGTGTGCGAGTGTGCACGAGTGAGTGGGTGCGAGTGTGTGAGTGTGTGCGAGTGTGTGTGAGTTTGTGCAATTGTGCGATTGAGTATGAGTGTGTGCGAGTGTGTGTGAGTTTGTGCGAGTGTGTGCGAGTGTGTGCGTGCGAGTGTGTGCGAGTTAGTGCGAATGTGTGCAAGTGTGGGCGTGCAAGTGTGTGCTAGTGTGTGCAAGTGTGTGCGTGTGAGTGAGTGTGTGTGAGTTTGTGCGAGTGTTTGCGAGTGTGTGTGAGTGTGTAGGACTGTGTGTGCGAGTGTGTGCGAGTGTGTGCAAATGTGTGCGAGTGAGTGTGAGTGAGTGAGAGTGTGCGAGTGGGTGTGAATGTGTGCGAGTGTGTGCAAATGTGTGCGAGGGTGTGCGAGTGTGGGCGTGCGAGTGTGTGTGAGTGTGCGCGAGTGTGTGTGAGTGTGTGCGAGAGTGTGTGCGTGTGAGTAAGTGTGTGAGTGAGTGTGAGTGTATGCTTACGAGTGTGTGCTAGTGTGCGTGAGTGTGTGAGTGTGCGTGAGTGTGTACGTGTGAGTGAGTGTGTGTGTGCGAGTGTTTGCGAGTGTGTGTGTGTGAGTGTGTAGGACTGTGTGTGCGAGTGAGTGTGCGAGTGTGTGCGAATGTGTATGTGTGTATGTGCGAGTGTGTGCGAGTGTGTGCAAGTGTGTGTGCGAGTGTGTGTGAGTGTGTACGAGTGTGTGTAGGAGTTTGTGCGAGTGTGTGCGAGTGTGTATGCGAGTGTGTGTGTGTGAGTGTGTGTGCGAGTGTGTGCATGCGAGTGTGTGCGAGTGTGTATGCGAGTGTGTGTGTGTTAGTGTGTGTGCGAGTGTGTGCATGCGAGTTTGTGCGAGTGTGTGCGTGCGAGTGAGTGCGAATGTGTGCGAGAGTGTGCGTGTGTGTGTGCGTACGATTGTGTATGAGTGTGTGCGAGTGTGTGTGAGTTTGTGCGAGTGTGTGCGTGCGAGTGCATGCGAGTGAGTGAGAATGTGTGCGAGTGTGGGCGTGCGAGTGTGTTCTAGTGTGCGCAAGTGTGTGCGTGTGAGTGAGTGTGTGTGAGTTTGTGCGAGTGTTTGCGAGTGTGTGTGTGAGTGTGTAGAACTGTGTGTGCGAGTGTGTGCAAGTGTGTGCGAGTGAGTGTGAGTGAGTGTGTGCGAGTGTGTGCAAATGTGTGCGAGTGTGTGTGTGCGAGTTTGTTTGATTGTGTATGAGTGTGTGCGAGTGTGTGCATGCGAGTGGGTGCGAGTGAGTGCGAGTGTGTGCAAATGTGTGCGAGAGTGTGCGAGTCTGGGCGTGCGAGTGTGTGCGAGTGTGCGCGAGTGTGTGTGAGTGTGTGCGAGAGTGTGTGCGTGTGAGTAAGTGTGTGAGTGAGTGTGAGTGTATGCTTATGAGTGTGTGCTAGTGTGCGTGAGTGTGTGCGAGTGTGTACGTGTGAGTGAGTGTGCGTGCGAGTGTGCACGAGTGTGCACGAGTGTGTGTGCGTGAGTGTGTGCGTGTGAGTGTGTGCGAGTGTGTGTGTGTGCGAGTGAGTGTGTGCGAGTGTGTATGAGTGAGTGTGTTTGAGTGTGTGCCAGTTTGTGTTTGTGTGTGCGAGTGCGTGCGAATGTGTGCATGCAAGTGTGTGTGAGTGTGTGTGAGTGTGTGCGCGAGTGTGTGTGCATGTGTGTGCGTGTGTGTGAGTGTGTGCGAGTGTGTGCAAGCGTGTGCAAGTGTGTGCAAGTGTGTGCGAGTGTGTGTGAGTGTGTGCAAGTGTGTGCGAGTGAGTGTGTGCGATTGTGTGCGAGTGTGTGCGAGTGTGTGCGTGCGAGTGAGTGCGAGTGTGTGCAAATGTGTGCGAGAGTGTGAGAGTGTCGGCGTGCGAGTGTGCGCGAGTGTGTACGTGTGAGTGAGTGTGTGTGTGAGTGTTTGCAAGTGTTTGCGAGTGTGTGTGTGAGTGTGTAGGACTGTGTGTGCGAGTGTGGGCGAGTGTGTGTGAGTGTGTGCATGAGTGAGTGTGTGTGAGTGTCTGCGAGTGTGTGTGTGATTGTGTGCGAGTGTGTGTGTGAAAGTGTGTGCAAGTGTGTGTGTGAGTGTGTGCGAGTGTGAGCGTGCGAGTGTGTGCGAGTGTGTGTAGGAGTTTGTGCGAGTGTGTGCGAGTGTGTATGTGAGTGTGTGTGTTAGTGTGTGTGCCAGTGTGTGCATGTGAGTGTGTGCTAGTGTGCGTGAGTGTGTGCGAGTGTGTACGTTTGAGTGAGTGTGTGTGTGAGTGTGTGCGAGTGTTTGCGAGTGTGTGTGTGAGTGTGTAGGACTGTGTGTGCGAGTCTGTGCGAATGTGTAAGTGTGTATGTGCAAGTGTGTGCGAGTGTGTGTGCGAGTGTGTGTGTGTACGAGTGTGTGTAGGAGTTTGTGCGAGTGTGTGCGAGTGTGTATGTGAGTGTGTGTGAGTGTGTGTGCGAGTGTGTGCATGCGAGTGTGTGCGAGTGTGTGTGTGCTAGTGTGTGCAAGTGTGTGCGAGTGTGTGCGAGTGTGTGTGTGCCAGTGTGTGCCAGTGTGTGCCAGTGTGTGCGCACGAGTGTGTGCAAGTGAGTGCGAATGTGTGCGAATGTGTGCGTGCGAGTGTGCACGAGTGTGCGTGAGTGTGTGTGCGTGAGTGTGTGCGTGTGAGTGTGTGCGAGTGTGTGCGTGCGTGCGAGTGTGTGCGAGTGTGCTCGAGTGACTGGGTGCGAGTGTGTGCGAGTGTGTGTGTGCGAGTGAGTGTGTGCGAATGTGTATGAGTGAGTGTGTTTGAGTGTGTGCCAGTTTGTGTGTGGGTGGAGTGTGTGAGTGTGTGTGAGTTTGTAGGACTGTATGTGCGAGTGTTTGCGAGTGTGTGCGAGTGTGTTCGAGTGTGTGCGAGTGTGTGTGCGAGTGTGTGTGCGAGAGTGTGCGAGTGTGTGCGAGTGTGTGCAAATGTGCCCGAGTGTGTGCGAGTGTGCACGAGTGAGTGGGTGCGAGTGTGTGCGACTGTTTGTGCGAGTGTGTGCGTGTGAGTGTGTGCGTGTGAGTGTGTGCGAGTGTGTGTGCGAGTGTGTGTTTGTGAGTGTGTGCAAGTGTGTGTGAGTGTGTGTGCGAGTGTGTGTGCGTGTGAGTGTGTGTGAGTGTGTGCAAGTGTGTGTGAGTGTGTGCAAGTGTGTGCGTGTGAGTGTGTGCTTGTGAGTGTGAGCGAATGTCTGTGCGAGTGTGTGCTTGTGAGTGTGTGTGAGTGTGTGTGCATGTGAGTGTGTGCGAGTGTGTGTGAGTGTGTGCGAGTGTGTGTGTGTGTGAGTGTGTGTGAGTGAGTGTGTGCGAGTGTGTGCGAGTGTGTGTACGAGTGTGTGTGCGATTGTGTATAGGTGTGTGCGAGTGTGTGTGAGTTTGTGCGAGTGCGTGCGAGTGAGTGTGAATGTGTGCTAGAGTGTGCGAGTGTGTGCGAGTGTGTGTGCGAGTGTGTGTGCGTGCGATTGTGTATGAGTGTGTGCGAGTGTGTGTGAGTTTGTGCGAGTGTGTGCTTGCGAGTGCATGCGAGTGAGTGCGAATGTGTGCGAGTGTGCACAAGTGAGTGGGTGCGAGTGTGTGAGTGTGTGCGAGTGTGTGTGAGTTTGTGCGATTGTGTATGAGTGTGTGCGAGTGTGTGTGAGTTTGTGCGAGTGTGTGCGAGTGTGTGCGTGCGAGTGCGTGCGAGTGAGTGCGAATGTGTGCAAGTGTGGGCGTGCAAGTGTGTGCTAGTGTGTGCAAGTGTGTGCGTGTGAGTGAGTGTGTGTGAGTTTGTGTGAGTGTTTGCGAGTGTGTGAGTGTGTAGGACTGTGTGTGCGAGTGAGTGTGAGTGAGTGTGTGTGAGTGTGTACGAATGTGTGCGAGTGTGTGTGTGCGAGTTTGTGTGATTGTGTATGAGTGTGTGCGAGTGGGTGTGAGTGAGTGCGAGTGTGTGCAAATGTGTGCGAGAGTGTGCGAGTGTGGGCGTGCGAGTGTGCGCGAGTGTGTGTGAGTGTGTGCGAGAGTGTGTGCGTGTGAGTAAGTGTGTGAGTGAGTGTGAGTGTATGCTTACGAGTGTGTGCTAGTGTGCGTGAGTGTGTGTGAGTGTGCACGAGTGTGTACGTGTGAGTGAGTGTGTGTGTGTGCGAGTGTTTGCGAGTGTGTGTGTGAGTGTGTAGGACTGTGTGTGCGAGTGAGTGTGCGAGTGTGTGCGAATGTGTATGTGTGTATGTGCGAGTGTGTGCGAGTGTGTGCAAGTGTGTGTGCGAGTGTGTGTGAGTGTGTACGAGTGTGTGTAGGAGTTTGTGCGAGTGTGTGCGAGTGTGTATGCGAGTGTGTGTGTGTGTGTGCGAGTGTGTGCATGCGAGTGTGTGCGAGTGTGTATGCGAATGTGTGTGTGTTAGTGTGTGTGCGAGTGTGTGCATGCGAATTTGTGCGAGTGTGTGCGTGCGAGTGAGTGCGAATGTGTGCGAGAGTGTGCGAGTGTGTGCGAGTGTGTGTGCGTGCGATTGTGTATGAGTGTGTGCGAGTGTGTGTGAGTTTGTGCGAGTGTGTGCGTGCGAGTGCGTGCGAGTGAGTGCGAATGTGTGCGAGTGTGGGCGTGCGAGTGTGTGCTAGTGTGCGCAAGTGTGTGCGTGTGAGTGAGTGTGTGTGAGTTTGTGCGAGTGTTTGCGAGTGTGTGTGTGAGTGTGTAGGACTGTGTGTGCGAGTGTGTGCGAGTGTGTGCAAGTGTGTGCGAGTGAGTGTGAGTGAGTGAGTGTGTGCGAGTGTGTGCGAATGTGTGCGAGTGTGTGTGTGCGAGTTTGTGTGATTGTGTATGAGTGTGTGCGAGTGTGTGCGTGCGAGTGGGTGTGAGTGAGTGCGAGTGTGTGCAAATGTGTGCGAGAGTGTGCGAGTGTGGGCGTGCGAGTGTGGGCGAGTGTGTGTGAGTGTGTGCGAGAGTGTGTGAGTGTGAGTAAGTGTGTGAGTGAGTGTGAGTGTATGCTTACGAGTGTGTGCTAGTGTGCATGAGTGTGTGCGAGTGTGCGCGAGTGTGTACGTGTGAGTGAGTGTGTGTGTGAGTGTTTGCGAGTGTGTAGGACTGTGTGTGCGAGTGAGTGTGCGAGTGTGTGCGAACGTGTATGTGTGTATGTGCGAGTGTGTGCAAGTGTGTGTGCGAGTGTGTGTGAGTGTGTACGAGTGTGTGTAGGAGTTTGTGCGAGTGTGTGCGAGTGTGTATGCGAGTGTGTGTGTGTGAGTGTGTGTGCGAGTGTGTGCATGCGAGTGTGTGCGAGTGTGTATGCGAGTGTGTGTGTTTGTGTGTGCGAGTGTGTGCATGCGAGTGTGTGCGAGTGTGTGCGTGCGAGTGCGTGCGAGTGAGTGCGAATGTGTGCGAGAGTGTGCGAGTGTGTGCGAGTGTGTGTGTGCGAGTGTGTGTGCGTGCGATTGTGTATGAGTGTGTGCGAGTGTGTGTGAGTTTTTTGCGAGTGTGTGCGTGCGAGTGCGTGCGAGTGAGTGCGAATGTGTGCGAGTGTGGGCGTGCGAGTGTGTGCTAGTGTGCGCAAGTGTGTGCGTGTGAGTGAGTGTGTGTGAGTTTGTGCGAGTGTTTGCGAGTGTGTGTGTGAGTGTGTAGGACTGTGTGTGCGAGTGTGTGCGAGTGTGTGCAAGTGTGTGCGAGTGAGTGTGAGTGAGTGAGTGTGTGCGAGTGTGTGCGAATGTGTGCGAGTGTGTGTGTGCGAGTTTGTGTGATTGTGTATGAGTGTGTGCGAGTGTGTGCATGCGAGTGGGTGCGAGTGAGTGCGAGTGTGTGCAAATGTGTGCGAGAGTGTGCGAGTGTGGGCGTGCGAGTGTGTGCGAGTGTGCGCGAGTGTGTGTGAGTGTGTGCGAGAGTGTGTGCATGTGAGTAAGTGTGTGAGTGAGTGTGAGTGTATGCTTACGAGTGTGTGCTAGTGTGCGTGAGTGTGTGCGAGTGTGCGCGAGTGTGTACGTGTGAGTGAGTGTGTGTGTGAGTGTGTGCGAGTGTTTGCGAGTGTGTGTGTGAGTGTGTAGGACTGTGTGTGCGAGTGTGTGTGCGAGTGTGTGCGAATGTGTATGTGTGTATGTGCGAGTGTGTACGAGTGTGTGTGCGAGTGTGTGTGAGTGTGTGCGAGTGTGTGCATGCGAGTGTGTGCGTGCAAGTGTGTTTGAGTGTGTGCGAGTATGTGCGAGTGTGTGCGAGTGTGTGTGTGCTAGTGTGTGCAAGTGTGTGCGAGTGTGTGCGAGTGTGTGTGTGCGAGTGTGTGCCAGTGTGTGCCAGTGTTTGCGTACGAATGTGTGCAAGTGAGTGCGAATGTGTGCGAATGTGTGCGTGCGAGTGTGCACGAGTGTGCGCGAGTGTGTGTGAGTGTGTGCGAGTGTGTGTGTGTGTGTGCGAGTGAGTGTGTGCGAGTGTGTATGAGTGAGTGTGTTTGAGTGTGTGCCAGTTTGTGTTTGTGTGTGCGAGTGCGTGCGAATGTGTGCATTCACGTGTGTGCGAGTGTGTGCGAGTGTGTGCGTGTGAGTGTGTGCGAGTGTGTGCGAGTGTGTGCGAGTGTGTGCGAGTGTGTGCAAGTGTGTGCGAGTGTGTGCGAGTGTGTGCAAGTGTGTGCGAGTGAGTGTGTGCGATTGTGTATGAGTTTGTGCGAGTGTGTGTGTGAGTGTGTGTGCGAGTGCGTGCGAGTGAGTGCGAGTGTGTGCGAGAGTGTGAGAGTGTGGGCGTGCGAGTGTGTGCGAGTGTGTACGTGTGAGTGAGTGTGTGTGTGAGTGTTTGCGAGTGTGTGTGTGAGTGTGTAGGACTGTGTGTGCGAGTGTGGGCGAGTGTGTGTGAGTGTGTGCATGAGTGAGTGTGTGCGAGTGTCTGCGAGTGTGTGTGTGATTGTGTGCGAGTGTGTGTGTGCAAGTGTGTGCAAGTGTGTGTGTGAGTGTGTGCGAGTGTGAGCGTGCAAGTGTGTGAGTGTGTGCAGGAGTTTGTGCGAGTGTGTGCGAGTGTGTATGTGAGTGTGTGTGTTAGTGTGTGTGCCAGTGTGTGCATGCGAGTGTGTGCTAGTGTGCGTGAGTGTGTGCGAGTGTGCGCGAGTGTGTACGTGTGAGTGAGTGTGTGTGTGAGTGTGTGCGAGTGTTTGCGAGTGTGTGTGTGAGTGTGTAGGACTGTGTGTGCGAGTGTGTGTGCGAGTGTGTGCGAATGTGTATGTGTGTATGTGCGAGTGTGTGCGAGTGTGTGCGAGTGTGTGTGCAAGTGTGTGTGTACGAGTGTGTGTAGGAGTTTGTGCGAGTGTGTGCGAGTGTGTATGTGAGTGTGTGTGTGAGTGTGTGTGCGAGTGTGTGCATGCGAGTGTGTGCGAGTGTGTGCGTGCGAGTGTGTGCGAATATGTGCGAGTGTGTGTGTGCTAGTATGTGCAAGTGTGTGCGAGTGTGTGCGAGTGTGTGTGTGCCAGTGTGTGCCAGTGTGTGCCAGTGTGTGCGCACGAGTGTGTGCAAGTGAGTGCGAATGTGTGCGAATGTGTGCGTGCAAGTGTGCACGAGTGTGCGCGAGTGTGTGTGCGTGACTGTGTGCGTGTGAGTGTGTGCGAGTGTGTGCGTGCGTGCGAGTGTGTGCGAGTGTGCTCGAGTGACTGGGTGCGAGTGTGTGCGAGTGTGTGTGTGTGCGAGTGAGTGTGTGCGAGTGTGTATGAGTGAGTGTGTTTGAGTGTGTGCCAGTTTGTGTGTGGGTGGAGTGTGTGAGTGTGTGTGAGTGTGTGTGAGTTTGTAGGACTGTATGTGCGAGTGTTTGCGAGTGTGTGCGAGTGTGTTCGAGTGTGTGCGAGTGTGTGTGCGAGTGTGTGTGCGAGAGTGTGCGAGTGTGTGCAAATGTGCCCGAGTGTGCGCGAGTGTGCACGAGTGAGTGGGTGCGAGTGTGTGCGACTGTTTGTGCGAGTGTGTGCGTGTGAGTGTGTGCGAGTGTGTGTGCAAGTGTGTGCTTGTGAGTGTGTGCGAGTGTGTGTGCGAGTGTGTGTGCGTGTGAGTGTGTGCGAGTGTGTGCAAGTGTGTGTGAGTGTGTGCGAGTGTGTGTGTGTGAGTGTGTGTGTGAGTGTGTGTGAGTGAGTGTGTGCGAGTGTGTGTACGAGTGTGTGTGAGTTTGTGCGAGTGTGTTCGAGTGTGCGCGTGCGAGTGCGTGCGAGTGAGTGTGAATGTGTGCGAGAGTGTGCGAGTGTGTGCGAGTGTGTGTGTGCGAGTGTGTGTGCGTGCGATTGTGTATGAGTGTGTGCGAGTGTGTGTGAGTTTGTGCGAGTGTGTGCGTGCGAGTGCATGCGAGTGAGTGCGAATGTGTGTGAGTGTGGGCGTGCGAGTGTGTGCTAGTGTGCGCAAGTGTGTGCGTGTGAGTGAGTGTGTGTGAGTTTGTGCGAGTGTTTGCGAGTGTGTGTGTGAGTGTGTAGGACTGTGTGTGCGAGTGTGTGCGAGTGTGTGCAAGTGTGTGCGAGTGAGTGTGAGTGAGTGAGTGTGTGAGAGTGTGTGCGAATGTGTGCGAGTGTGTGTGTGCGAGTTTGTGTGATTGTGTATGAGTGTGTGCGAGTGTGTGCGTGCGAGTGGGTGCAAGTGAATGCGAGTGTGTGCAAATGTGTGCGAGAGTGTGCGAGTGTGGGCGTGCGAGTGTGTGCGAGTGTGCGCGAGTGTGTGTGAGTGTGTGCGAGAGTGTGTGCGTGTAAGTGTGTGAGTGAGTGTGAGCGTATGCTTACGAGTGTGTGCTAGTGTGCGTGAGTGTGTGCAAGTGTGCGTGAGTGTGTACGTGTGAGTGAGTGTGTGTGTGAGTGTGTGCGAGTGTGTGTGTGAGTGTGTAGGACTTTGTGTGCGAGTGTGTGTGCGAGTGTGTGCGAATGTGTATGTGTGTATGTGCGAGTGTGTGCGAGTGTGTGCAAGTGTGTGTGCGAGTGTGTGTGAGTGTGTACGAGTGTGTGTAGGAGTTTGTGCGAGTGTGTATGCGAGAGTGTGTGTGAGTGTGTGCGAGTGTGTGCATGCGAGTGTGTGCGAGTGTGTGCGAGTATGTGCGAGTGTGTGCGAGTGTGTGTGTGCTAGTGTGTGTGAGTGTGTACGAGTGTGTGTAGGAGTTTGTGCGAGTGTGTATGCGAGTGTGTGTGTGTGAGTGTGTGTGCGAGTGTGTGCATGCGAGTGTGTGCGAGTGTGTGCGTGCGAGTGTGTGCGAGTGTGAGCGAGTATGTGTGAGTGTGTGTGTGCGAGTGTGTGCCAGTGTGTGCATACGAGTGTGTGCAAGTGAGTGCGAATGTGTGAATGTGTGCGTGCGAGTGTGCACGAGTGTGCGCGAGTGTGTGTGCGTGAGTGTGTGCATGTGAGTGTGTGCGAGTGTGTGCGTGCGTGCGAGGGTGTGCGAGTGTGCTCGAGTGACTGGGTGCGAGTGTGTGCGAGTGTGTGTGTGTGTGCAAGTGATTGTGTGCGAGTGTGTATGAGTGAGTGTGTTTGAGTGTGTGCCAGTTTGTGTGTGGGTGCGAGTGTGTGAGTGTGTGTGAGTGTGTGTGAGTTTGTAGGACTGTATGTGCGAGTGTTTGCGAGTGTGTGCGAGTGTGTTCGAGTGTGTGCGAGTGTGTGTGCGAGTGTGTGTGTGAGAGTGTGCAAGTGTGTGCGAGTGTGTGCAAATGTGCCCGAGTGTGCGCGAGTGTGCACGAGTGAGTGGGTGCGAGTGTGTGCGACTGTTTGTGCGAGTGTGTGCGTGTGAGTGTGTATGTGAGTGTGTGCGAGTGTGTGTGCGAGTGTGTGCTTGTGAGTGTGTGCGAGTGTGTGTGAGTGTGTGTGCAAGTGTGTGTGCGTGTGAGTGTGTGCGAGTGTGTGCAAGTGTGTGTGAGTGTGTGCGAGTGTGTGTGAGTGTGTGTGAGTGAGTGTGTGCGAGTGTGTGCGAGTGTGTGCGAGTGTGTGTACGAGTGTGTGTGTGCGTTTGTGTATAAGTGTGTGCGAGTGTGTGTGTGTTTGTGCGAGTGTGTTCGAGTGTGCGCGTGCGAGTGCGTGCGAGTGAGTGTGAATGTGTGCGAGAGTGTGCTAGTGTGCGAGTGTGTGTGTGCGAGTGTGTGTGCATGCGATTGTGTATGAGTGTGTGCGAGTGTGTGTGAGTTTGTGCGAGTGTGTGCGTGCGAGTGCGTGCGAGTGAGTGCGAATGTGTGTGAGTGTGGGCGTGCGAGTGTGTGTTAGTGTGCGCAAGTGTGTGCGTGTGAGTGAGTGTGTGTGAGTTTGTGTGAGTGTTTGCGAGTGTGTGTGTGAGTGTGTAGGACTGTGTGTGCGAGTGTGTGCGAGTGTGTGCAAGTGTGTGCGAGTGAGTGTGAGTGAGTGAGTGTGTGCGAGTGTGTGCGAATGTGTGCGAGTGTGTGTGTGCGAGTTTGTGTGATTATGTATGAGTGTGTGCGAGTGTGTGCGTGCGAGTGGGTGCAAGTGAGTGCGAGTGTGTGCAAATGTGTGCAAGAGTGTGCGAGTGTGGGCGTGCGAGTGTGTGCGAGTGTGCGCGAGTGTGTGTGAGTGTGTGCGAGAGTGTGTGCGTGTGAGTAAATGTGTGAGTGAGTGTGAGTGTATGCTTACGAGTGTGTGCTAGTGTGCGTGAGTGTGTGCAAGTGTGCATGAGTGTGTACGTGTGAGTGAGTGTGTGTGTGAGTGTGTGCGAGTGTTTGCGAGTGTGTGTGTGAGTGTGTAGGACTGTGTGTGTGAGTGTGTGTGCGAGTGTGTGCGAATGTGTATGTGTGTATGTGCGAGTGTGTGCGAGTGTGTGCAAGTGTGTGTGCGAGTGTGTGTGAGTGTGTACGAGTGTGTGTAGGAGTTTGTGCGAGTGTGTATGCGAGAGTGTGTGTGTGAGTGTGTGTGCGAGTGTGTGCATGCGAGTGTGTGCGAGTATGTGCGAGTGTGTGCGAGTGTGTGTGTGCTAGTGTGTGTGAGTGTGTACGAGTGTGTGTAGGAGTTTGTGCGAGTGTGTATGCGAGTGTGTGTGAGTGTGTGTGCGAGTGTGTGCATGCGAGTGTGTGCGAGTGTGTGCGTGCGAGTGTGTGCGAGTGTGAGCGAGTATGTGCGAGTGTGTGTGTGCGAGTGTGTGCGAGTGTGTGCCAGTGTGTGCGTACGAGTGTGTGCAAGTGAGTGCGAATGTGTGTGAATGTGTGCGTGCGAGTGTGCACGAGTGTGCGCGAGTGTGTGTGCATGAGTGTGTGCATGTGAGTGTGTGCGAGTGTGTGCGTGCGTGCGTGCGAGGGTGTGCGAGTGTGCTCGAGTGACTGGGTGCGAGTGTGTGCGAGTGTGTGTGTGTGTGGGCGAGTGAGTGTGTGCGAGTGTGTATGAGTGAGTGTGTTTTGAGTGTGTGCCAGTTTGTGTGTGGGTGCGAGTGTGCGAGTGTGTGTGATTGTGTAGGACTGTGTGTGCGAGTGAGTGTGAGTGAGTGAGTGTGTGTGAGTGTGTGCGAATGTGTGCGAGTGTGTGTGTGCGAGTTTGTGTGATTGTGTATGAGTGTGTGCGAGTGTGTGCGTGCGAGTGGGTGTGAGTGAGTGCGCGTGTGTGCAAATGTGTGCGAGAGTGTGCGAGTGTGGGCGAGTGTGTGTGAGTGTGTGCGAGAGTGTGTGCGTGTGAGTAAGTGTGTGAGTGAGTGTGAGTGTATGCTTATGAGTGTGTGCTAGTGTGCGTGAGTGTGTGTGAGTGTGCGCGAGTGTGTACGTGTGAGTGAGTGTGTGTGTGTGCGAGTGTTTGCGAGTGTGTGTGTGAGTGTGTAGGACTGTGTGTGCGAGTGAGTGTGCGAGTGTGTGCGAATGTGTATGTGTGTATGTGCGAGTGTGTGCGAGTGTGTGCAAGTGTGTGTGCGAGTGTGTGTGAGTGTGTACGAGTGTGTGTAGGAGTTTGTGCGAGTGTGTGCGAGTGTGTATGCGAGTGTGTGTGTGTGTGAGTGTGTGTGCGAGTGTGTGCATGCGAGTGTGTGCGAGTGTGTATGCGAATGTGTGTGTGTTAGTGTGTGTGCGAGTGTGTGCATGCGAGTTTGTGCGAGTGTGTGCGTGCGAGTGAGTGCGAATGTGTGCGAGAGTGTGCGAGTGTGTGCGTGTGTGTGTGCGTGCGATTGTGTATGAGTGTGTGCGAGTGTGTGTGAGTTTGTGCGAGTGTGTGCGTGCGAGTGCGTGCGAGTGAGTGCGAATGTGTGTGAGTGTGGGCGTGCGAGTGTGTGCTAGTGTGCGCAAGTGTGTGCGTGTGAGTGAGTGTGTGTGAGTTTGTGTGAGTGTTTGCGAGTGTGTGTGTGAGTGTGTAGGACTGTGTGTGCGAGTGTGTGCGAGTGTGTGCAAGTGTGTGCGAGTGAGTGTGAGTGAGTGAGTGTGTGCGAGTGTGTGCGAGTGTGTGTGTGCGAGTTTGTGTGATTATGTATGAGTGTGTGCGAGTGTGTGCGTGCGAGTGGGTGCAAGTGAGTGCGAGTGTGTGCAAATGTGTGCGAGAGTGTGCGAGTGTGGGCGTGCGAGTGTGTGCGAGTGTGCGCGAGTGTGTGTGAGTGTGTGCGAGAGTGTGTGCGTGTGAGTAAATGTGTGAGTGAGTGTGAGTGTATGCTTACGAGTGTGTGCTAGTGTGCGTGAGTGTGTGCAAGTGTGCATGAGTGTGTACGTGTGAGTGAGTGTGTGTGTGAGTGTGTGCGAGTGTTTGCGAGTGTGTGTGAGTGTGTAGGACTGTGTGTGTGAGTGTGTGTGCGAGTGTGTGCGAATGTGTATGTGTGTATGTGCGAGTGTGTGCGAGTGTGTGCAAGTGTGTGTGCGAGTGTGTGTGAGTGTGTACGAGTGTGTGTAGGAGTTTGTGCGAGTGTGTATGCGAGAGTGTGTGTGTGAGTGTGTGTGCGAGTGTGTGCATGCGAGTGTGTGCGAGTGTGTGCGAGTGTGTGCGAGTGTGTGTGTGCTAGTGTGTGTGAGTGTGTACGAGTGTGTGTAGGAGTTTGTGCGAGTGTGTATGCGAGTGTGTGTGTGTGAGTGTGTGTGCGAGTGTGTGCATGCGAGTGTGTGCGAGTGTGTGCGTGCGAGTGTGTGCGAGTGTGAGCGAGTATGTGCGCGTGTGTGTGTGCGAGTGTGTGCGAGTGTGTGCCAGTGTGTGCGTACGAGTGTGTGCAAGTGAGTGCGAATGTGTGTGAATGTGTGCGTGCGAGTGTGCACGAGTGTGCGCGAGTGTGTGTGCATGAGTGTGTGCATGTGAGTGTGTGCGAGTGTGTGCGTGCAAGGGTGTGCGAGTATGCTCGAGTGACTGGGTGCGAGTGTGTGCGAGTGTGTGTGTGTGTGCGAGTGAGTGTGTGCGAGTGTGTATGAGTGAGTGTGTTTGAGTGTGTGCCAGTTTGTGTGTGGGTGCGAGTGTGCGAGTGTGTGTGATTGTGTAGGACTGTGTGTGCGAGTGAGTGTGAGTGAGTGTGTGTGAGTGTGTGCGAATGTGTGCGAGTGTGTGTGTGCGAGTTTGTGTGATTGTGTATGAGTGTGTGCGAGTGTGTGCGTGCGAGTGGGTGTGAGTGAGTGCGCGTGTGTGCAAATGTGTGCGAGAGTGTGCGAGTGTGGGCGAGTGTGTGTGAGTGTGTGCGAGAGTGTGTGCGTGTGAGTAAGTGTGTGAGTGAGTGTGAGTGTATGCTTACGAGTGTGTGCTAGTGTGCGTGAGTGTGTGTGAGTGTGCACGAGTGTGTACGTGTGAGTGAGTGTGTGTGTGTGCGAGTGTTTGCGAGTGTGTGTGTGAGTGTGTAGGACTGTGTGTGCGAGTGAGTGTGCGAGTGTGTGCGAATGTGTATGTGTGTATGTGCGAGTGTGTGCAAGTGTGTGTGCGAGTGTGTGTGAGTGTGTACGAGTGTGTGTAGGAGTTTGTGCGAGTGTGTGCGAGTGTGTATGCGAGTGTGTGTGTGTGCGAGTGTGTGCATGCGAGTGTGTGCGAGTGTGTATGCGAATGTGTGTGTGTTAGTGTGTGTGCGAGTGTGTGCATGCGAATTTGTGCGAGTGTGTGCGTGCGAGTGAGTGCGAATGTGTGCGAGAGTGTGCGAGTGTGTGCGAGTGTGTGTGCGTGCGATTGTGTATGAGTGTGTGCGAGTGTGTGTGAGTTTGTGCGAGTGTGTGCGTGCGAGTGCGTGCGAGTGAGTGCGAATGTGTGCGAGTGTGGGCGTGCGAGTGTGTGCTAGTGTGCGCAAGTGTGTGCGTGTGAGTGAGTGTGTGTGAGTTTGTGCGAGTGTTTGCGAGTGTGTGTGTGAGTGTGTAGGACTGTGTGTGCGAGTGTGTGCGAGTGTGTGCAAGTGTGTGCGAGTGAGTGTGAGTGAGTGAGTGTGTGCGAGTGTGTGCGAATGTGTGCGAGTGTGTGTGTGCGAGTTTGTGTGATTGTGTATGAGTGTGTGCGAGTGTGTGCGTGCGAGTGGGTGTGAGTGAGTGCGAGTGTGTGCAAATGTGTGCGAGAGTGTGCGAGTGTGGGCGTGCGAGTGTGGGCGAGTGTGTGTGAGTGTGTGCGAGAGTGTGTGAGTGTGAGTAAGTGTGTGAGTGAGTGTGAGTGTATGCTTACGAGTGTGTGCTAGTGTGCATGAGTGTGTGCGAGTGTGCGCGAGTGTGTACGTGTGAGTGAGTGTGTGTGTGTGCGAGTGTTTGCGAGTGTGTGTGTGAGTGTGTAGGACTGTGTGTGCGAGTGAGTGTGCGAGTGTGTGCGAATGTGTATGTGTGTATGTGCGAGTGTGTGCAAGTGTGTGTGTGTGAGTGTGTACGAGTGTGTGTAGGAGTTTGTGCGAGTGTGTGCGAGTGTGTATGCGAGTGTGTGTGTGTGAGTGTGTGTGCGAGTGTGTGCATGCGAGTGTGTGCGAGTGTGTATGCGAGTGTGTGTGTTTGTGTGTGCGAGTGTGTGCATGCGAGTGTGTGCGAGTGTGTGCGTGCGAGTGCGTGCGAGTGAGTGCGAATGTGTGCGAGAGTGTGCGAGTGTGTGCGAGTGTGTGTGTGCGAGTGTGTGTGCGTGCGATTGTGTATGAGTGTGTGCGAGTGTGTGTGAGTTTTTTGCGAGTGTGTGCGTGCGAGTGCGTGCGAGTGAGTGCGAATGTGTGCGAGTGTGGGCGTGCGAGTGTGTGCTAGTGTGCGCAAGTGTGTGCGTGTGAGTGAGTGTGTGTGAGTTTGTGCGAGTGTTTGCGAGTGTGTGTGTGAGTGTGTAGGACTGTGTGTGCGAGTGTGTGCGAGTGTGTGCAAGTGTGTGCGAGTGAGTGTGAGTGAGTGAGTGTGTGCGAGTGTGTGCGAATGTGTGCGAGTGTGTGTGTGCGAGTTTGTGTGATTGTGTATGAGTGTGTGCGAGTGTGTGCGTGCGAGTGGGTGTGAGTGAGTGCGAGTGTGTGCAAATGTGTGCGAGAGTGTGCGAGTGTGGGCGTGCGAGTGTGGGCGAGTGTGTGTGAGTGTGTGCGAGAGTGTGTGAGTGTGAGTAAGTGTGTGAGTGAGTGTGAGTGTATGCTTACGAGTGTGTGCTAGTGTGCATGAGTGTGTGCGAGTGTGCGCGAGTGTGTACGTGTGAGTGAGTGTGTGTGTGAGTGTTTGCGAGTGTGTAGGACTGTGTGTGCGAGTGAGTGTGCGAGTGTGTGCGAACGTGTATGTGTGTATGTGCGAGTGTGTGCAAGTGTGTGTGCGAGTGTGTGTGAGTGTGTACGAGTGTGTGTAGGAGTTTGTGCGAGTGTGTGCGAGTGTGTATGCGAGTGTGTGTGTGTGAGTGTGTGTGCGAGTGTGTGCATGCGAGTGTGTGCGAGTGTGTATGCGAGTGTGTGTGTTTGTGTGTGCGAGTGTGTGCATGCGAGTGTGTGCGAGTGTGTGCGTGCGAGTGCGTGCGAGTGAGTGCGAATGTGTGCGAGAGTGTGCGAGTGTGTGCGAGTGTGTGTGTGCGAGTGTGTGTGCGTGCGATTGTGTATGAGTGTGTGCGAGTGTGTGTGAGTTTTTTGCGAGTGTGTGCGTGCGAGTGCGTGCGAGTGAGTGCGAATGTGTGCGAGTGTGGGCGTGCGAGTGTGTGCTAGTGTGCGCAAGTGTGTGCGTGTGAGTGAGTGTGTGTGAGTTTGTGCGAGTGTTTGCGAGTGTGTGTGTGAGTGTGTAGGACTGTGTGTGCGAGTGTGTGCGAGTGTGTGCAAGTGTGTGCGAGTGAGTGTGAGTGAGTGAGTGTGTGCGAGTGTGTGCGAATGTGTGCGAGTGTGTGTGTGCGAGTTTGTGTGATTGTGTATGAGTGTGTGCGAGTGTGTGCATGCGAGTGGGTGCGAGTGAGTGCGAGTGTGTGCAAATGTGTGCGAGAGTGTGCGAGTGTGGGCGTGCGAGTGTGTGCGAGTGTGCGCGAGTGTGTGTGAGTGTGTGCGAGAGTGTGTGCATGTGAGTAAGTGTGTGAGTGAGTGTGAGTGTATGCTTACGAGTGTGTGCTAGTGTGCGTGAGTGTGTGCGAGTGTGCGCGAGTGTGTACGTGTGAGTGAGTGTGTGTGTGAGTGTGTGCGAGTGTTTGCGAGTGTGTGTGTGAGTGTGTAGGACTGTGTGTGCGAGTGTGTGTGCGAGTGTGTGCGAATGTGTATGTGTGTATGTGCGAGTGTGTACGAGTGTGTGTGCGAGTGTGTGTGAGTGTGTGCGAGTGTGTGCATGCGAGTGTGTGCGTGCAAGTGTGTTTGAGTGTGTGCGAGTATGTGCGAGTGTGTGTGTGCTAGTGTGTGCAAGTGTGTGCGAGTGTGTGCGAGTGTGTGCGAGTGTGTGTGTGCGAGTGTGTGCCAGTGTGTGCCAGTGTTTGCGTACGAATGTGTGCAAGTGAGTGCGAATGTGTGCGAATGTGTGCGTGCGAGTGTGCACGAGTGTGCGCGAGTGTGTGTGAGTGTGTGCGAGTGTGTGTGTGTGTGTGCGAGTGAGTGTGTGCGAGTGTGTATGAGTGAGTGTGTTTGAGTGTGTGCCAGTTTGTGTTTGTGTGTGCGAGTGCGTGCGAATGTGTGCATTCAAGTGTGTGCGAGTGTGTGCGAGTGTGTGCGTGCGAGTGTGTGCGAGTGTGTGCGAGTGTGTGCGAGTGTGTGCGAGTGTGTGCAAGTGTGTGCGAGTGTGTGCGAGTGTGTGCAAGTGTGTGCGAGTGAGTGTGTGCGATTGTGTATGGGTTTGTGCGAGTGTGTGTGTGAGTGTGTGTGCGAGTGCGTGCGAGTGAGTGCGAGTGTGTGCAAATGTGTGCGAGAGTGTGAGAGTGTGGGCGTGCGAGTGTGTGCGAGTGTGTACGTGTGAGTAAGTGTGTGTGTGAGTGTTTGCGAGTGTGTGTGTGAGTGTGTAGGACTGTGTGTGCGAGTGTGGGCGAGTGTGTGTGAGTGTGTGCATGAGTGAGTGTGTGCGAGTGTCTGCGAGTGTGTGTGTGATTGTGTGCGAGTGTGTGTGTGCAAGTGTGTGTGTGAGTGTGTGCGAGTGTGAGCGTGCAAGTGTGTGAGTGTGTGCAGGAGTTTGTGCGAGTGTGTGCGAGTGTGTATGTGAGTGTGTGTGTTAGTGTGTGTGCCAGTGTGTGCATGCGAGTGTGTGCTAGTGTGCGTGAGTGTGTGCGAGTGTGCGCGAGTGTGTACGTGTGAGTGAGTGTGTGTGTGAGTGTGTGCGAGTGTTTGCGAGTGTGTGTGTGAGTGTGTAGGACTGTGTGTGCGAGTGTGTGTGCGAGTGTGTGCGAATGTGTATGTGTGTATGTGCGAGTGTGTGCGAGTGTGTGCGAGTGTGTGTGCGAGTGTGTGTGTACGAGTGTGTGTAGGAGTTTGTGCGAGTGTGTGCGAGTGTGTATGTGAGTGTGTGTGTGAGTGTGTGTGCGAGTGTGTGCATGCGAGTGTGTGCGAGTGTGTGCGTGCGAGTGTGTGCGAATATGTGCGAGTGTGTGTGTGCTAGTATGTGCAAGTGTGTGCGAGTGTGTGCGAGTGTGTGTGTGCCAGTGTGTGCCAGTGTGTGCCAGTGTGTGCGCACGAGTGTGTGCAAGTGAGTGCGAATGTGTGCGAATGTGTGCGTGCAAGTGTGCACGAGTGTGCGCGAGTGTGTGTGCGTGACTGTGTGCGTGTGAGTGTGTGCGAGTGTGTGCGTGCGTGCGAGTGTGTGCGAGTGTGCTCGAGTGACTGGGTGCGAGTGTGTGCGAGTGTGTGTGTGTGCGAGTGAGTGTGTGCGAGTGTGTATGAGTGAGTGTGTTTGAGTGTGTGCCAGTTTGTGTGTGGGTGGAGTGTGTGAGTGTGTGTGAGTGTGTGTGAGTTTGTAGGACTGTATGTGCGAGTGTTTGCGAGTGTGTGCGAGTGTGTTCGAGTGTGTGCGAGTGTGTGTGCGAGTGTGTGTGCGAGAGTGTGCGAGTGTGTGCGAGTGTGTGCAAATGTGCCCGAGTGTGCGCGAGTGTGCACGAGTGAGTGGGTGCGAGTGTGTGCGACTGTTTGTGCGAGTGTGTGCGTGTGAGTGTGTGCGAGTGTGTGTGCAAGTGTGTGCTTGTGAGTGTGTGCGAGTGTGTGTGCGAGTGTGTGTGCGTGTGAGTGTGTGCGAGTGTGTGCAAGTGTGTGTGAGTGTGTGCGAGTGTGTGTGTGTGAGTGTGTGTGTGAGTGTGTGTGAGTGAGTGTGTGCGAGTGTGTGTACGAGTGTGTGTGAGTTTGTGCGAGTGTGTTCGAGTGTGCGCGTGCGAGTGCGTGCGAGTGAGTGTGAATGTGTGCGAGAGTGTGCGAGTGTGTGCGAGTGTGTGTGTGCGAGTGTGTGTGCGTGCGATTGTGTATGAGTGTGTGCGAGTGTGTGTGAGTTTGTGCGAGTGTGTGCGTGCGAGTGCATGCGAGTGAGTGCGAATGTGTGTGAGTGTGGGCGTGCGAGTGTGTGCTAGTGTGCGCAAGTGTGTGCGTGTGAGTGAGTGTGTGTGAGTTTGTGCGAGTGTTTGCGAGTGTGTGTGTGAGTGTGTAGGACTGTGTGTGCGAGTGTGTGCGAGTGTGTGCAAGTGTGTGCGAGTGAGTGTGAGTGAGTGAGTGTGTGAGAGTGTGTGCGAATGTGTGCGAGTGTGTGTGTGCGAGTTTGTGTGATTGTGTATGAGTGTGTGCGAGTGTGTGCGTGCGAGTGGGTGCAAGTGAATGCGAGTGTGTGCAAATGTGTGCGAGAGTGTGCGAGTGTGGGCGTGCGAGTGTGTGCGAGTGTGCGCGAGTGTGTGTGAGTGTGTGCGAGAGTGTGTGCGTGTAAGTGTGTGAGTGAGTGTGAGTGTATGCTTATGAGTGTGTGCTAGTGTGCGTGAGTGTGTGCAAGTTTGCGTGAGTGTGTACGTGTGAGTGAGTGTGTGTGTGTGCGAGTGTGTGTGTGAGTGTGTAGGACTTTGTGTGCGAGTGTGTGTGCGAGTGTGTGCGAATGTGTATGTGTGTATGTGCGAGTGTGTGCAAGTGTGTGTGCGAGTGTGTGTGAGTGTGTACGAGTGTGTGTAGGAGTTTGTGCGAGTGTGTATGCGAGAGTGTGTGTGAGTGTGTGCGAGTGTGTGCATGCGAGTGTGTGCGAGTGTGTGCGAGTATGTGCGAGTGTGTGCGAGTGTGTGTGTGCTAGTGTGTGTGAGTGTGTACGAGTGTGTGTAGTAGTTTGTGCGAGTGTGTATGCGAGTGTGTGTGTGTGAGTGTGTGTGCGAGTGTGTGCATGCGAGTGTGTGCGAGTGTGTGCGTGCGAGTGTGTGCGAGTGTGAGCGAGTATGTGTGAGTGTGTGTGTGCGAGTGTGTGCCAGTGTGTGCATACGAGTGTGTGCAAGTGAGTGCGAATGTGTGAATGTGTGCGTGCGAGTGTGCACGAGTGTGCGCGAGTGTGTGTGCGTGAGTGTGTGCATGTGAGTGTGTGCGAGTGTGTGCGTGCGTGCGTGCGAGGGTGTGCGAGTGTGCTCGAGTGACTGGGTGCGAGTGTGTGCGAGTGTGTGCAAGTGATTGTGTGTGAGTGTGTATGAGTGAGTGTGTTTGAGTGTGTGCCAGTTTGTGTGTGGGTGCGAGTGTGTGAGTGTGTGTGAGTGTGTGTGAGTTTGTAGGACTGTATGTGCGAGTGTTTGCGAGTGTGTGCGAGTGTGTTCGAGTGTGTGCGAGTGTGTGTGCGAGTGTGTGTGTGAGAGTGTGCAAGTGTGTGCGAGTGTGTGCAAATGTGCCCGAGTGTGCGCGAGTGTGCACGAGTGAGTGGGTGCGAGTGTGTGCGACTGTTTGTGCGAGTGTGTGTGTGTGAGTGTGTATGTGAGTGTGTGCGAGTGTGTGTGCGAGTGTGTGCTTGTGAGTGTGTGCGAGTGTGTGTGAGTGTGTGTGCAAGTGTGTGTGCGTGTGAGTGTGTGCGAGTGTGTGCAAGTGTGTGTGAGTGTGTGCGAGTGTGTGTGAGTGTGTGTGAGTGAGTGTGTGCGAGTGTGTGCGAGTGTGTGCGAGTGTGTGTACGAGTGTGTGTGTGCGTTTGTGTATAAGTGTGTGCGAGTGTGTGTGTGTTTGTGCGAGTGTGTTCGAGTGTGCGCGTGCAAGTGCGTGCGAGTGAGTGTGAATGTGTGCGAGAGTGTGCTAGTGTGCGAGTGTGTGTGTGCGAGTGTGTGTGCATGCGATTGTGTATGAGTGTGTGCGAGTGTGTGTGAGTTTGTGCGAGTGTGTGCGTGCGAGTGCGTGCGAGTGAGTGCGAATGTGTGTGAGTGTGGGCGTGCGAGTGTGTGCTAGTGTGTGCAAGTGTGTGCGTGTGAGTGAGTGTGTGTGAGTTTGTGTGAGTGTGTGCGAGTGTGTGTGCGTGCGATTGTGTATGAGTGTGTGCGAGTGTGTGTGAGTTTTTTGCGAGTGTGTGCGTGCGAGTGCGTGCGAGTGAGTGCGAATGTGTGCGAGTGTGGGCGTGCGAGTGTGTGCTAGTGTGCGCAAGTGTGTGCGTGTGAGTGAGTGTGTGTGAGTTTGTGCGAGTGTTTGCGAGTGTGTGTGTGAGTGTGTAGGACTGTGTGTGCGAGTGTGTGCGAGTGTGTGCAAGTGTGTGCGAGTGAGTGTGAGTGAGTGAGTGTGTGCGAGTGTGTGCGAATGTGTGCGAGTGTGTGTGTGCGAGTTTGTGTGATTGTGTATGAGTGTGTGCGAGTGTGTGCATGCGAGTGGGTGCGAGTGAGTGCGAGTGTGTGCAAATGTGTGCGAGAGTGTGCGAGTGTGGGCGTGCGAGTGTGTGCGAGTGTGCGCGAGTGTGTGTGAGTGTGTGCGAGAGTGTGTGCATGTGAGTAAGTGTGTGAGTGAGTGTGAGTGTATGCTTACGAGTGTGTGCTAGTGTGCGTGAGTGTGTGCGAGTGTGCACGAGTGTGTACGTGTGAGTGAGTGTGTGTGTGAGTGTGTGCGAGTGTTTGCGAGTGTGTGTGTGAGTGTGTAGGACTGTGTGTGCGAGTGTGTGTGCGAGTGTGTGCGAATGTGTATGTGTGTATGTGCGAGTGTGTACGAGTGTGTGTGCGAGTGTGTGTGAGTGTGTGCGAGTGTGTGCATGCGAGTGTGTGCGTGCAAGTGTGTTTGAGTGTGTGCGAGTATGTGCGAGTGTGTGTGTGCTAGTGTGTGCAAGTGTGTGCGAGTGTGTGCGAGTGTGTGCGAGTGTGTGTGTGCGAGTGTGTGCCAGTGTGTGCCAGTGTTTGCGTACGAATGTGTGCAAGTGAGTGCGAATGTGTGCGAATGTGTGCGTGCGAGTGTGCACGAGTGTGCGCGAGTGTGTGTGAGTGTGTGCGAGTGTGTGTGTGTGTGTGCGAGTGAGTGTGTGCGAGTGTGTATGAGTGAGTGTGTTTGAGTGTGTGCCAGTTTGTGTTTGTGTGTGCGAGTGCGTGCGAATGTGTGCATTCAAGTGTGTGCGAGTGTGTGCGAGTGTGTGCGAGTGTGTGCGAGTGTGTGCGAGTGTGTGCGAGTGTGTGCAAGTGTGTGCAAGTGTGTGCGAGTGTGTGCGAGTGTGTGCAAGTGTGTGCGAGTGAGTGTGTGCGATTGTGTATGAGTTTGTGCGAGTGTGTGTGTGAGTGTGTGTGCGAGTGCGTGCGAGTGAGTGCGAGTGTGTGCAAATGTGTGCGAGAGTGTGAGAGTGTGGGCGTGCGAGTGTGTGCGAGTGTGTACGTGTGAGTGAGTGTGTGTGTGAGTGTTTGCGAGTGTGTGTGTGAGTGTGTAGGACTGTGTGTGCGAGTGTGGGCGAGTGTGTGTGAGTGTGTGCATGAGTGAGTGTGTGCGAGTGTCTGCGAGTGTGTGTGTGATTGTGTGCGAGTGTGTGTGTGCAAGTGTGTGCAAGTGTGTGTGTGAGTGTGTGCGAGTGTGAGCGTGCAAGTGTGTGAGTGTGTGCAGGAGTTTGTGCGAGTGTGTGCGAGTGTGTATGTGAGTGTGTGTGTTAGTGTGTGTGCCAGTGTGTGCATGCGAGTGTGTGCTAGTGTGCGTGAGTGTGTGCGAGTGTGCGCGAGTGTGTACGTGTGAGTGAGTGTGTGTGTGAGTGTGTGCGAGTGTTTGCGAGTGTGTGTGTGAGTGTGTAGGACTGTGTGTGCGAGTGTGTGTGCGAGTGTGTGCGAATGTGTATGTGTGTATGTGCGAGTGTGTGCGAGTGTGTGCGAGTGTGTGTGCGAGTGTGTGTGTACGAGTGTGTGTAGGAGTTTGTGCGAGTGTGTGCGAGTGTGTATGTGAGTGTGTGTGTGAGTGTGTGTGCGAGTGTGTGCATGCGAGTGTGTGCGAGTGTGTGCGTGCGAGTGTGTGCGAATATGTGCGAGTGTGTGTGTGCTAGTATGTGCAAGTGTGTGCGAGTGTGTGCGAGTGTGTGTGTGCCAGTGTGTGCCAGTGTGTGCCAGTGTGTGCGCACGAGTGTGTGCAAGTGAGTGCGAATGTGTGCGAATGTGTGCGTGCAAGTGTGCACGAGTGTGCGCGAGTGTGTGTGCGTGACTGTGTGCGTGTGAGTGTGTGCGAGTGTGTGCGTGCGTGCGAGTGTGTGCGAGTGTGCTCGAGTGACTGGGTGCGAGTGTGTGCGAGTGTGTGTGTGTGCGAGTGAGTGTGTGCGAGTGTGTATGAGTGAGTGTGTTTGAGTGTGTGCCAGTTTGTGTGTGGGTGGAGTGTGTGAGTGTGTGTGAGTGTGTGTGAGTTTGTAGGACTGTATGTGCGAGTGTTTGCGAGTGTGTGCGAGTGTGTTCGAGTGTGTGCGAGTGTGTGTGCGAGTGTGTGTGCGAGAGTGTGCGAGTGTGTGCGAGTGTGTGCAAATGTGCCCGAGTGTGCGCGAGTGTGCACGAGTGAGTGGGTGCGAGTGTGTGCGACTGTTTGTGCGAGTGTGTGCGTGTGAGTGTGTGCGAGTGTGTGTGCAAGTGTGTGCTTGTGAGTGTGTGCGAGTGTGTGTGCGAGTGTGTGTGCGTGTGAGTGTGTGCGAGTGTGTGCAAGTGTGTGTGAGTGTGTGCGAGTGTGTGTGTGTGAGTGTGTGTGTGAGTGTGTGTGAGTGAGTGTGTGCGAGTGTGTGTACGAGTGTGTGTGAGTTTGTGCGAGTGTGTTCGAGTGTGCGCGTGCGAGTGCGTGCGAGTGAGTGTGAATGTGTGCGAGAGTGTGCGAGTGTGTGCGAGTGTGTGTGTGCGAGTGTGTGTGCGTGCGATTGTGTATGAGTGTGTGCGAGTGTGTGTGAGTTTGTGCGAGTGTGTGCGTGCGAGTGCATGCGAGTGAGTGCGAATGTGTGTGAGTGTGGGCGTGCGAGTGTGTGCTAGTGTGCGCAAGTGTGTGCGTGTGAGTGAGTGTGTGTGAGTTTGTGCGAGTGTTTGCGAGTGTGTGTGTGAGTGTGTAGGACTGTGTGTGCGAGTGTGTGCGAGTGTGTGCAAGTGTGTGCGAGTGAGTGTGAGTGAGTGAGTGTGTGAGAGTGTGTGCGAATGTGTGCGAGTGTGTGTGTGCGAGTTTGTGTGATTGTGTATGAGTGTGTGCGAGTGTGTGCGTGCGAGTGGGTGCAAGTGAATGCGAGTGTGTGCAAATGTGTGCGAGAGTGTGCGAGTGTGGGCGTGCGAGTGTGTGCGAGTGTGCGCGAGTGTGTGTGAGTGTGTGCGAGAGTGTGTGCGTGTAAGTGTGTGAGTGAGTGTGAGTGTATGCTTATGAGTGTGTGCTAGTGTGCGTGAGTGTGTGCAAGTTTGCGTGAGTGTGTACGTGTGAGTGAGTGTGTGTGTGTGCGAGTGTGTGTGTGAGTGTGTAGGACTTTGTGTGCGAGTGTGTGTGCGAGTGTGTGCGAATGTGTATGTGTGTATGTGCGAGTGTGTGCGAGTGTGTGCAAGTGTGTGTGCGAGTGTGTGTGAGTGTGTACGAGTGTGTGTAGGAGTTTGTGCGAGTGTGTATGCGAGAGTGTGTGTGAGTGTGTGCGAGTGTGTGCATGCGAGTGTGTGCGAGTGTGTGCGAGTATGTGCGAGTGTGTGCGAGTGTGTGTGTGCTAGTGTGTGTGAGTGTGTACGAGTGTGTGTAGTAGTTTGTGCGAGTGTGTATGCGAGTGTGTGTGTGTGAGTGTGTGTGCGAGTGTGTGCATGCGAGTGTGTGCGAGTGTGTGCGTGCGAGTGTGTGCGAGTGTGAGCGAGTATGTGTGAGTGTGTGTGTGCGAGTGTGTGCCAGTGTGTGCATACGAGTGTGTGCAAGTGAGTGCGAATGTGTGAATGTGTGCGTGCGAGTGTGCACGAGTGTGCGCGAGTGTGTGTGCGTGAGTGTGTGCATGTGAGTGTGTGCGAGTGTGTGCGTGCGTGCGTGCGAGGGTGTGCGAGTGTGCTCGAGTGACTGGGTGCGAGTGTGTGCGAGTGTGTGTGTGTGTGCAAGTGATTGTGTGCGAGTGTGTATGAGTGAGTGTGTTTGAGTGTGTGCCAGTTTGTGTGTGGGTGCGAGTGTGTGAGTGTGTGTGAGTGTGTGTGAGTTTGTAGGACTGTATGTGCGAGTGTTTGCGAGTGTGTGCGAGTGTGTTCGAGTGTGTGCGAGTGTGTGTGCGAGTGTGTGTGTGAGAGTGTGCAAGTGTGTGCGAGTGTGTGCAAATGTGCCCGAGTGTGCGCGAGTGTGCACGAGTGAGTGGGTGCGAGTGTGTGCGACTGTTTGTGCGAGTGTGTGCGTGTGAGTGTGTATGTGAGTGTGTGCGAGTGTGTGTGCGAGTGTGTGCTTGTGAGTGTGTGCGAGTGTGTGTGAGTGTGTGTGCAAGTGTGTGTGCGTGTGAGTGTGTGCGAGTGTGTGCAAGTGTGTGTGAGTGTGTGCGAGTGTGTGTGAGTGTGTGTGAGTGAGTGTGTGCGAGTGTGTGCGAGTGTGTGCGAGTGTGTGTACGAGTGTGTGTGTGCGTTTGTGTATAAGTGTGTGCGAGTGTGTGTGTGTTTGTGCGAGTGTGTTCGAGTGTGCGCGTGCAAGTGCGTGCGAGTGAGTGTGAATGTGTGCGAGAGTGTGCTAGTGTGCGAGTGTGTGTGTGCGAGTGTGTGTGCATGCGATTGTGTATGAGTGTGTGCGAGTGTGTGTGAGTTTGTGCGAGTGTGTGCGTGCGAGTGCGTGCGAGTGAGTGCGAATGTGTGTGAGTGTGGGCGTGCGAGTGTGTGCTAGTGTGCGCAAGTGTGTGCGTGTGAGTGAGTGTGTGTGAGTTTGTGTGAGTGTTTGCGAGTGTGTGTGTGAGTGTGTAGGACTGTGTGTGCGAGTGTGTGCGAGTGTGTGCAAGTGTGTGCGAGTGAGTGTGAGTGAGTGAGTGTGTGCGAGTGTGTGCGAATGTGTGCGAGTGTGTGTGTGCGAGTTTGTGTGATTATGTATGAGTGTGTGCGAGTGTGTGCGTGCGAGTGGGTGCAAGTGAGTGCGAGTGTGTGCAAATGTGTGCGAGTGTGGGCGTGCGAGTGTGTGCGAGTGTGCGCGAGTGTGTGTGAGTGTGTGCGAGAGTGTGTGCATGTGAGTAAGTGTGTGAGTGAGTGTGAGTGTATGCTTACGAGTGTGTGCTAGTGTGCGTGAGTGTGTGCGAGTGTGCGCGAGTGTGTACGTGTGAGTGAGTGTGTGTGTGAGTGTGTGCGAGTGTTTGCGAGTGTGTGTGTGAGTGTGTAGGACTGTGTGTGCGAGTGTGTGTGCGAGTGTGTGCGAATGTGTATGTGTGTATGTGCGAGTGTGTACGAGTGTGTGTGCGAGTGTGTGTGAGTGTGTGCGAGTGTGTGCATGCGAGTGTGTGCGTGCAAGTGTGTTTGAGTGTGTGCGAGTATGTGCGAGTGTGTGTGTGCTAGTGTGTGCAAGTGTGTGCGAGTGTGTGCGAGTGTGTGCGAGTGTGTGTGTGCGAGTGTGTGCCAGTGTGTGCCAGTGTTTGCGTACGAATGTGTGCAAGTGAGTGCGAATGTGTGCGAATGTGTGCGTGCGAGTGTGCACGAGTGTGCGCGAGTGTGTGTGAGTGTGTGCGAGTGTGTGTGTGTGTGCGAGTGAGTGTGTGCGAGTGTGTATGAGTGAGTGTGTTTGAGTGTGTGCCAGTTTGTGTTTGTGTGTGCGAGTGCGTGCGAATGTGTGCATTCAAGTGTGTGCGAGTGTGTGCGAGTGTGTGCGTGTGAGTGTGTGCGAGTGTGTGCGAGTGTGTGCGAGTGTGTGCGAGTGTGTGCAAGTGTGTGCGAGTGTGTGCAAGTGTGTGCGAGTGAGTGTGTGCGATTGTGTATGAGTTTGTGCGAGTGTGTGTGTGAGTGTGTGTGCGAGTGCGTGCGAGTGAGTGCGAGTGTGTGCAAATGTGTGCGAGAGTGTGAGAGTGTGGGCGTGCGAGTGTGTGCGAGTGTGTACGTGTGAGTGAGTGTGTGTGTGAGTGTTTGCGAGTGTGTGTGTGAGTGTGTAGGACTGTGTGTGCGAGTGTGGGCGAGTGTGTGTGAGTGTGTGCATGAGTGAGTGTGTGCGAGTGTCTGCGAGTGTGTGTGTGATTGTGTGCGAGTGTGTGTGTGCAAGTGTGTGCAAGTGTGTGTGTGAGTGTGTGCGAGTGTGAGCGTGCAAGTGTGTGAGTGTGTGCAGGAGTTTGTGCGAGTGTGTGCGAGTGTGTATGTGAGTGTGTGTGTTAGTGTGTGTGCCAGTGTGTGCATGCGAGTGTGTGCTAGTGTGCGTGAGTGTGTGCGAGTGTGCGCGAGTGTGTACGTGTGAGTGAGTGTGTGTGTGAGTGTGTGCGAGTGTTTGCGAGTGTGTGTGTGAGTGTGTAGGACTGTGTGTGCGAGTGTGTGTGCGAGTGTGTGCGAATGTGTATGTGTGTATGTGCGAGTGTGTGTGAGTGTGTGCGAGTGTGTGTGCGAGTGTGTGTGTACGAGTGTGTGTAGGAGTTTGTGCGAGTGTGTGCGAGTGTGTATGTGAGTGTGTGTGTGAGTGTGTGTGCGAGTGTGTGCATGCGAGTGTGTGCGAGTGTGTGCGTGCGAGTGTGTGCGAATATGTGCGAGTGTGTGTGTGCTAGTATGTGCAAGTGTGTGCGAGTGTGTGCGAGTGTGTGTGTGCCAGTGTGTGCCAGTGTGTGCCAGTGTGTGCGCACGAGTGTGTGCAAGTGAGTGCGAATGTGTGCGAATGTGTGCGTGCAAGTGTGCACGAGTGTGCGCGAGTGTGTGTGCGTGACTGTGTGCGTGTGAGTGTGTGCGAGTGTGTGCGTGCGTGCGAGTGTGTGCGAGTGTGCTCGAGTGACTGGGTGCGAGTGTGTGCGAGTGTGTGTGTGTGCGAGTGAGTGTGTGCGAGTGTGTATGAGTGAGTGTGTTTGAGTGTGTGCCAGTTTGTGTGTGGGTGGAGTGTGTGAGTGTGTGTGAGTGTGTGTGAGTTTGTAGGACTGTATGTGCGAGTGTTTGCGAGTGTGTTCGAGTGTGTGCGAGTGTGTGTGCGAGTGTGTGTGCGAGAGTGTGCGAGTGTGTGCGAGTGTGTGCAAATGTGCCCGAGTGTGCGCGTGTGTGCACGAGTGAGTGGGTGCGAGTGTGTGCGACTGTTTGTGCGAGTGTGTGCGTGTGAGTGTGTGCGAGTGTGTGTGCAAGTGTGTGCTTGTGAGTGTGTGCGAGTGTGTGTGCGAGTGTGTCTGCGTGTGAGTGTGTGCGAGTGTGTGCAAGTGTGTGTGAGTGTGTGCGAGTGTGTGTGTGTGAGTGTGTGTGTGAGTGTGTGTGAGTGAGTGTGTGCGAGTGTGTGTACGAGTGTGTGTGAGTTTGTGCGAGTGTGTTCGAGTGTGCGCGTGCGAGTGCGTGCGAGTGAGTGTGAATGTGTGCGAGAGTGTGCGAGTGTGTGCGAGTGTGTGTGTGCGAGTGTGTGTGCGTGCGATTGTGTATGAGTGTGTGCGAGTGTGTGTGAGTTTGTGCGAGTGTGTGCGTGCGAGTGCATGCGAGTGAGTGCGAATGTGTGTGAGTGTGGGTGTGCGAGTGTGTGCTAGTGTGCGCAAGTGTGTGCGTGTGAGTGAGTGTGTGTGAGTTTGTGCGAGTGTTTGCGAGTGTGTGTGTGAGTGTGTAGGACTGTGTGTGCGAGTGTGTGCGAGTGTGTGCAAGTGTGTGCGAGTGAGTGTGAGTGAGTGAGTGTGTGCGAGTGTGTGCGAATGTGTGCGAGTGTGTGTGTGCGAGTTTGTGTGATTGTGTATGAGTGTGTGCGAGTGTGTGCGTGCGAGTGGGTGCAAGTGAATGCGAGTGTGTGCAAATGTGTGCGAGAGTGTGCGAGTGTGGGCGTGCGAGTGTGTGCGAGTGTGCGCGAGTGTGTGTGAGTGTGTGCGAGAGTGTGTGCGTGTAAGTGTGTGAGTGAGTGTGAGTGTATGCTTACGAGTGTGTGCTAGTGTGCGTGAGTGTGTGCAAGTGTGCGTGAGTGTGTACGTGTGAGTGAGTGTGTGTGTGTGCGAGTGTGTGTGTGAGTGTGTAGGACTTTGTGTGCGAGTGTGTGTGCGAGTGTGTGCGAATGTGTATGTGTGTATGTGCGAGTGTGTGCGAGTGTGTTCAAGTGTGTGTGCGAGTGTGTGTGAGTGTGTACGAGTGTGTGTAGGAGTTTGTGCGAGTGTGTATGCGAGAGTGTGTGTGAGTGTGTGCGAGTGTGTGCATGCGAGTGTGTGCGAGTGTGTGCGAGTATGTGCGAGTGTGTGCGAGTGTGTGTGTGCTAGTGTGTGTGAGTGTGTACGAGTGTGTGTAGGAGTTTGTGCGAGTGTGTATGCGAGTGTGTGTGTGTGAGTGTGTGTGCGAGTGTGTGCATGCGAGTGTGTGCGAGTGTGTGCGTGCGAGTGTGTGCGAGTGTGAGCGAGTATGTGTGAGTGTGTGTGTGCGAGTGTGTGCCAGTGTGTGCATACGAGTGTGTGCAAGTGAGTGCGAATGTGTGAATGTGTGCGTGCGAGTGTGCACGAGTGTGCGCGAGTGTGTGTGCGTGAGTGTGTGCATGTGAGTGTGTGCGAGTGTGTGCGTGCGTGCGTGCGAGGGTGTGCAAGTGTGCTCGAGTGACTGGGTGCGAGTGTGTGCGAGTGTGTGTGTGTGTGCAAGTGATTGTGTGCGAGTGTGTATGAGTGAGTGTGTTTGAGTGTGTGCCAGTTTGTGTGTGGGTGCGAGTGTGTGAGTGTGTGTGAGTGTGTGTGAGTTTGTAGGACTGTATGTGCGAGTGTTTGCGAGTGTGTGCGAGTGTGTTCGAGTGTGTGCGAGTGTGTGTGCGAGTGTGTGTGTGAGAGTGTGCAAGTGTGTGCGAGTGTGTGCAAATGTGCCCGAGTGTGCGCGAGTGTGCACGAGTGAGTGGGTGCGAGTGTGTGCGACTGTTTGTGCGAGTGTGTGCGTGTGAGTGTGTATGTGAGTGTGTGCGAGTGTGTGTGCGAGTGTGTGCTTGTGAGTGTGTGCGAGTGTGTGTGAGTGTGTGTGCAAGTGTGTGTGCGTGTGAGTGTGTGCGAGTGTGTGCAAGTGTGTGTGAGTGTGTGCGAGTGTGTGTGAGTGTGTGTGAGTGAGTGTGTGCGAGTGTGTGCGAGTGTGTGCGAGTGTGTGTACGAGTGTGTGTGTGCGTTTGTGTATAAGTGTGTGCGAGTGTGTGTGTGTTTGTGCGAGTGTGTTCGAGTGTGCGCATGCGAGTGCGTGCGAGTGTGAATGTGTGCGAGAGTGTGCTAGTGTGCGAGTGTGTGTGTGCGAGTGTGTGTGCATGCGATTGTGTATGAGTGTGTGCGAGTGTGTGTGAGTGTGTGCGAGTGTGTGCAAGTGTGTGCGAGTGAGTGTGAGTGAGTGAGTGTGTGCGAGTGTGTGCGAATGTGTGCGAGTGTGTGTGTGCGAGTTTGTGTGATTATGTATGAGTGTGTGCGAGTGTGTGCGTGCGAGTGGGTGCAAGTGAGTGCGAGTGTGTGCAAATGTGTGCGAGTGTGGGCGTGCGAGTGTGTGCGAGTGTGCGCGAGTGTGTGTGAGTGTGTGCGAGAGTGTGTGCGTGTGAGTAAATGTGTGAGTGAGTGTGAGTGTATGCTTACGAGTGTGTGCTAGTGTGCGTGAGTGTGTGCAAGTGTGCATGAGTGTGTACGTGTGAGTGAGTGTGTGTGTGAGTGTGTGCGAGTGTTTGCGAGTGTGTGTGTGAGTGTGTAGGACTGTGTGTGTGAGTGTGTGTGCGAGTGTGTGCGAATGTGTATGTGTGTATGTGCGAGTGTGTGCGAGTGTGTGCAAGTGTGTGTGCGAGTGTGTGTGAGTGTGTACGAGTGTGTGTAGGAGTTTGTGCGAGTGTGTATGCGAGAGTGTGTGTGTGAGTGTGTGTGCGAGTGTGTGCATGCGAGTGTGTGCGAGTATGTGCGAGTGTGTGCGAGTGTGTGTGTGCTAGTGTGTGTGAGTGTGTACGAGTGTGTGTAGGAGTTTGTGCGAGTGTGTATGCGAGTGTGTGTGAGTGTGTGTGCGAGTGTGTGCATGCGAGTGTGTGCGAGTGTGTGCGTGCGAGTGTGTGCGAGTGTGAGCGAGTATGTGCGAGTGTGTGTGTGCGAGTGTGTGCGAGTGTGTGCCAGTGTGTGCGTACGAGTGTGTGCAAGTGAGTGCGAATGTGTGTGAATGTGTGCGTGCGAGTGTGCACGAGTGTGCGCGAGTGTGTGTGCATGAGTGTGTGCATGTGAGTGTGTGCGAGTGTGTGCGTGCGTGCGTGCGAGGGTGTGCGAGTGTGCTCGAGTGACTGGGTGCGAGTGTGTGCGAGTGTGTGTGTGTGTGGGCGAGTGAGTGTGTGCGAGTGTGTATGAGTGAGTGTGTTTGAGTGTGTGCCAGTTTGTGTGTGGGTGCGAGTGTGCGAGTGTGTGTGATTGTGTAGGACTGTGTGTGCGAGTGAGTGTGAGTGAGTGAGTGTGTGTGAGTGTGTGCGAATGTGTGCGAGTGTGTGTGTGCGAGTTTGTGTGATTGTGTATGAGTGTGTGCGAGTGTGTGCGTGCGAGTGGGTGTGAGTGAGTGCGCGTGTGTGCAAATGTGTGCGAGAGTGTGCGAGTGTGGGCGAGTGTGTGTGAGTGTGTGCGAGAGTGTGTGCGTGTGAGTAAGTGTGTGAGTGAGTGTGAGTGTATGCTTATGAGTGTGTGCTAGTGTGCGTGAGTGTGTGTGAGTGTGCGCGAGTGTGTACGTGTGAGTGAGTGTGTGTGTGTGCGAGTGTTTGCGAGTGTGTGTGTGAGTGTGTAGGACTGTGTGTGCGAGTGAGTGTGCGAGTGTGTGCGAATGTGTATGTGTGTATGTGCGAGTGTGTGCGAGTGTGTGCAAGTGTGTGTGCGAGTGTGTGTGAGTGTGTACGAGTGTGTGTAGGAGTTTGTGCGAGTGTGTGCGAGTGTGTATGCGAGTGTGTGTGTGTGTGAGTGTGTGTGCGAGTGTGTGCATGCGAGTGTGTGCGAGTGTGTATGCGAATGTGTGTGTGTTAGTGTGTGTGCGAGTGTGTGCATGCGAGTTTGTGCGAGTGTGTGCGTGCGAGTGAGTGCGAATGTGTGCGAGAGTGTGCGAGTGTGTGCGAGTGTGTGTGCGTGCGATTGTGTATGAGTGTGTGCGAGTGTGTGTGAGTTTGTGCGAGTGTGTGCGTGCGAGTGCGTGCGAGTGAGTGCGAATGTGTGGGAGTGTGGGCGTGCGAGTGTGTGCTAGTGTGCGCAAGTGTGTGCGTGTGAGTGAGTGTGTGTGAGTTTGTGTGAGTGTTTGCGAGTGTGTGTGTGAGTGTGTAGGACTGTGTGTGCGAGTGTGTGCGAGTGTGTGCAAGTGTGTGCGAGTGAGTGTGAGTGAGTGAGTGTGTGCGAGTGTGTGCGAGTGTGTGTGTGCGAGTTTGTGTGATTATGTATGAGTGTGTGCGAGTGTGTGCGTGCGAGTGGGTGCAAGTGAGTGCGAGTGTGTGCAAATGTGTGCGAGAGTGTGCGAGTGTGGGCGTGCGAGTGTGTGCGAGTGTGCGCGAGTGTGTGTGAGTGTGTGCGAGAGTGTGTGCGTGTGAGTAAATGTGTGAGTGAGTGTGAGTGTATGCTTACGAGTGTGTGCTAGTGTGCGTGAGTATGTGCAAGTGTGCATGAGTGTGTACGTGTGAGTGAGTGTGTGTGTGAGTGTGTGCGAGTGTTTGCGAGTGTGTGTGTGAGTGTGTAGGACTGTGTGTGTGAGTGTGTGTGCGAGTGTGTGCGAATGTGTATGTGTGTATGTGCGAGTGTGTGCGAGTGTGTGCAAGTGTGTGTGCGAGTGTGTGTGAGTGTGTACGAGTGTGTGTAGGAGTTTGTGCGAGTGTGTATGCGAGAGTGTGTGTGTGAGTGTGTGTGCGAGTGTGTGCATGCGAGTGTGTGCGAGTATGTGCGAGTGTGTGCGAGTGTGTGTGTGCTAGTGTGTGTGAGTGTGTACGAGTGTGTGTAGGAGTTTGTGCGAGTGTGTATGCGAGTGTGTGTGTGTGAGTGTGTGTGCGAGTGTGTGCATGCGAGTGTGTGCGAGTGTGTGCGTGCGAGTGTGTGCGAGTGTGAGCGAGTATGTGCGCGTGTGTGTGTGCGAGTGTGTGCGAGTGTGTGCCAGTGTGTGCGTACGAGTGTGTGCAAGTGAGTGCGAATGTGTGTGAATGTGTGCGTGCGAGTGTGCACGAGTGTGCGCGAGTGTGTGTGCATGAGTGTGTGCATGTGAGTGTGTGCGAGTGTGTGCGTGCAAGGGTGTGCGAGTATGCTCGAGTGACTGGGTGCGAGTGTGTGCGAGTGTGTGTGTGTGCGAGTGAGTGTGTGCGAGTGTGTATGAGTGAGTGTGTTTGAGTGTGTGCCAGTTTGTGTGTGGGTGCGAGTGTGCGAGTGTGTGTGATTGTGTAGGACTGTGTGTGCGAGTGAGTGTGAGTGAGTGTGTGTGAGTGTGTGCGAATGTGTGCGAGTGTGTGTGTGCGAGTTTGTGTGATTGTGTATGAGTGTGTGCGAGTGTGTGCGTGCGAGTGGGTGTGAGTGAGTGCGCGTGTGTGCAAATGTGTGCGAGAGTGTGCGAGTGTGGGCGAGTGTGTGTGAGTGTGTGCGAGAGTGTGTGCGTGTGAGTAAGTGTGTGAGTGAGTGTGAGTGTATGCTTACGAGTGTGTGCTAGTGTGCGTGAGTGTGTGTGAGTGTGCGCGAGTGTGTACGTGTGAGTGAGTGTGTGTGTGTGCGAGTGTTTGCGAGTGTGTGTGTGAGTGTGTAGGACTGTGTGTGCGAGTGAGTGTGCGAGTGTGTGCGAATGTGTATGTGTGTATGTGCGAGTGTGTGTGTGTGTGAGTGTGTGCGAGTGTTTGCGAGTGTGTGTGTGAGTGTGTAGGACTGTGTGTGTGAGTGTGTGTGCGAGTGTGTGCGAATGTGTATGTGTGTATGTGCGAGTGTGTGCGAGTGTGTGCAAGTGTGTGTGCGAGTGTGTGAGTGTGTACGAGTGTGTGTAGGAGTTTGTGCGAGTGTGTATGCGAGAGTGTGTGTGTGAGTGTGTGTGCGAGTGTGTGCATGCGAGTGTGTGTGAGTATGTGCGAGTGTGTGCGAGTGTGTGTGTGCTAGTGTGTGTGAGTGTGTACGAGTGTGTGTAGGAGTTTGTGCGAGTGTGTATGCGAGTGTGTGTGTGTGAGTGTGTGTGCGAGTGTGTGCATGCGAGTGTGTGCGAGTGTGTGCGTGCGAGTGTGTGCGAGTGTGAGCGAGTATGTGCGAGTGTGTGTGTGCGAGTGTGTGCGAGTGTGTGCCAGTGTGTGCGTACGAGTGTATGCAAGTGAGTGCGAATGTGTGTGAATGTGTGCGTGCGAGTGTGCACGAGTGTGCGCGAGTGTGTGTGCATGAGTGTGTGCATGTGAGTGTGTGCGAGTGTGTGCGTGCGAGGGTGTGCGAGTGTGCTCGAGTGACTGGGTGCGAGTGTGTGCGAGTGCGTGTGTGTGTGCGAGTGAGTGTGTGCGAGTGTGTATGAGTGAGTGTGTTTGAGTGTGTGCCAGTTTGTGTGTGGGTGCGAGTGTGCGAGTGTGTGTGATTGTGTAGGACTGTGTGTGCGAGTGAGTGTGAGTGAGTGTGTGTGAGTGTGTGCGAATGTGTGCGAGTGTGTGTGTGCGAGTTTGTGTGATTGTGTATGAGTGTGTGCGAGTGTGTGCGTGCGAGTGGGTGTGAGTGAGTGCGCGTGTGTGCAAATGTGTGCGAGAGTGTGCGAGTGTGGGCGAGTGTGTGAGTGTGTGCGAGAGTGTGTGCGTGTGAGTAAGTGTGTGAGTGAGTGTGAGTGTATGCTTACGAGTGTGTGCTAGTGTGCGTGAGTGTGTGTGAGTGTGCGCGAGTGTGTACGTGTGAGTGAGTGTGTGTGTGTGCGAGTGTTTGCGAGTGTGTGTGTGAGTGTGTAGGACTGTGTGTGCGAGTGAGTGTGCGAGTGTGTGCGAATGTGTATGTGTGTATGTGTGAGTGTGTGCGAGTGTGTGCAAGTGTGTGTGCGAGTGTGTGTGAGTGTGTACGAGTGTGTGTAGGAGTTTGTGCGAGTGTGTGCGAGTGTGTATGCGAGTGTGTGTGTGTGAGTGTGTGTGCGAGTGTGTGCATGCGAGTGTGTGCGAGTGTGTATGCGAATGTGTGTGTGTTAGTGTGTGTGCGAGTGTGTGCATGCGAGTTTGTGCGAGTGTGTGCGTGCGAGTGAGTGCGAATGTGTGCGAGAGTGTGCGAGTGTGTGCGAGTGTGTGTGCGTGCGATTGTGTATGAGTGTGTGCGAGTGTGTGTGAGTTTGTGCGAGTGTGTGCGTGCAAGTGCGTGCGAGTGAGTGCGAATGTGTGCGAGTGTGGGTGTGCGAGTGTGTGCTAGTGTGCGCAAGTGTGTGCGTGTGAGTGAGTGTGTGTGAGTTTGTGCGAGTGTTTGTGAGTGTGTGTGTGTGAGTGTGTAGGACTGTGTGTGCGAGTGTGTGCGAGTGTGTGCAAGTGTGTGCAAGTGAGTGTGAGTGAGTGAGTGTGTGCGAGTGTGTGCGAATGTGTGCGAGTGTGTGTGTGCGAGTTTGTGTGATTGTGTATGAGTGTTTGCGAGTGTGTGCGTGCGAGTGGGTGTGAGTGAGTGCGAGTGTGTGCAAATGTGTGCGAGAGTGTGCGAGTGTGGGCGTGTGAGTGTGTGCGAGTGTGGGCGAGTGTGTGTGAGTGTGTGCGAGAGTGTGTAAGTGTGAGTAAGTGTGTGAGTGAGTGTGAGTGTATGCTTACGAGTGTGTGCTAGTGTGCGTGAGTGTGTGCGAGTGTGCGCGAGTGTGTACGTGTGAGTGAGTGTGTGTGTGAGAGTGTTTGTGAGTGTGTGTGTGAGTGTGTAGGACTGTGTGTGCGAGTGAGTGTGCGAGTGTGTGCGAATGTGTATGTGTGTATGTGCGAGTGTGTGCAAGTGTGTGTGCGAGTGTGTGTGAGTGTGTACGAGTGTGTGTAGGAGTTTGTGCGAGTGTGTGCGAGTGTGTATGCGAGTGTGTGTGTGTGAGTGTGTGTGCGAGTGTGTGCATTTGAGTGTGTGCGAGTGTGTATGCGAGTGTGTGTGTGTTTGTGTGTGCGAGTGTGTGCATGCGAGTGTGTGCGAGTGTGTGCGTGCGAGTGCGTGCGAGTGAGTGCAAGAGTGTGCGAGTGTGTGCGAGTGTGTGTGTGCGTGCAATTGTGTATGAGTGTGTGCGAGTGTGTGTGAGTTTTTTGCGAGTGTGTGCGTGCGAGTGCGTGCAAGTGAGTGCGAATGTGTGCGAGTGTGGGCGTGCGAGTGTGTGCTAGTGTGCGCAAGTGTTTGCGTGTGAGTGAGTGTGTGTGAGTTTGTGTGAGTGTTTGCGAGTGTGTGTGTGAGTGTGTAGGACTGTGTGTGCGAGTGTGTGCGAGTGTGTGCAAGTGTGTGCGAGTGAGTGTGAGTGAGTGAGTGTGTGCGAGTGTGTGCGAATGTGTGCGAGTGTGTGTGTGCGAGTTTGTGTGATTGTGTATGAGTGTGTGCGAGTGTGTGCATGCGAGTGGGTGTGAGTGAGTGCGAGTGTGTGCAAATGTGTGCGAGAGTGTGCGAGTGTGGGCGTGCGAGTGTGTGCGAGTGTGCGCGAGTGTTTGTGAGTGTGTGCGAGAGTGTGTGCATGTGAGTAAGTGTGTGAGTGAGTTTGAGTGTATGCTTACGAGTGTGTGCTAGTGTGCGTGAGTGTGTGCGAGTGTGCGCGAGTGTGTACGTGTGAGTGAGTGTGTGTGAGTGTGTGCGAGTGTTTGCGAGTGTGTGTGTGAGTGTGTAGGACTGTGTGTGCGAGTGTGTGTGCGAGTGTGTGCGAATGTGTATGTGTGTATGTGCGAGTGTGTGCGAGTGTGTGTGCGTGAGTACGAGTGTGTAGGAGTTTGTGTGAGCGTGTGCGAGTGTGTATGCGAGTGTGTGTGAGTGTGTGCGAGTGTGTGCATGCGAGTGTGTGCGTGCAAGTGTGTGTGAGTGTGTGCGAGTATGTGTGAGTGTGTGCGAGTGTGTGTGTGCTAGTGTGTGCAAGTGTGTGCGAGTTTGTGCGAGTGTGTGTGTGCGAGTGTGTGCCAGTGTGTGCCAGTGTTTGCGTACGAGTGTGTGCAAGTGAGTGCGAATGTGTGCGAATGTGTGCGTGCGAGTGTGCACGAGTGTGCGCGAGTGTGTGTGTGAGTGTGTGCGAGTGTGTGTGTGTGAGTGAGTGTGTGCGAGTGTGTATGAGTGAGTGTGTTTGAGTGTGTGCCAGTTTGTGTTTGTGTGTGCGAGTGCGTGCGAATGTGTGCATGCAAGTGTGTGCGAGTGTGTGCGAGTGTGTGCGTGAGTGTGTGTGCGTGTGTGTGCGTGTGTGTGAGTGTGTGCGAGTGTGTGCGAGTGTGTGCAAGCGTGTGCAAGTGTGTGCAAGTGTGTGCGAGTGTGTGCGAGTGTGTGCGTGCGAGTGTGTGCGAGTGAGTGCGAGTGTGTGCAAATGTGTGCGAGAGTGTGAGAGTGTGGGCGTGCGAGTGTGCGCGAGTGTGTACGTGTGAGTGAGTGTGTGTGTGAGTGTTTGCGAGTGTTTGCGAGTGTGTGTGAGTGTGTAGGACTGTGTGTGCGAGTGTGGGCGAGTGTGTGTGAGTGTGTGCATGAGTGAGTGTGTGCGAGTGTCTGCGAGTGTGTGTGTGATTGTGTGCGAGTGTGTGTGTGCAAGTGTGTGCAAGTGTGTGTGTGAGTGTGTGCGAGTGTGAGCGTGCGAGTGTGTGTGTGAGTGTGTGCGAGTGTGTGTAGGAGTTTGTGCGAGTGTGTGCGAGTTTGTATGTGAGTGTGTGTGTTAGTGTGTGTGCCAGTGTGTGCATGTGAGTGTGTGCTAGTGTGCGTGAGTGTGTGCGAGTGTGCGCGAGTGTGTACGTGTGAGTGAGTGTGTGTGTGAGTGTGTGCGAGTGTGTGTGTGAGTGTGTAGGTCTGTGTGTGCGAGTGTGTGTGCGAGTGTGTGCGAATGTGTATGTGTGTATGTGCGAGTGTGTGCGAGTGTGTGTGCGAGTGTGTGTGTGTACGAGTGTGTGTAGGAGTTTGTGCGAGTGTGTGCGAGTGTGTATGTGAGTGTGTGTGTGAGTGTGTGTGCGAGTGTGTGCATGCGAGTGTGTGCGAGTGTGTGCGTGCGAGTGTGTGCGAATATGTGCGAGTGTGTGTGTGCTAGTGTGTGTAAGTGTGTGCAAGTGTGTGCGAGTGTGTGTGTGCCAGTGTGTGCCAGTGTGTGCCAGTGTGTGCCAGTGTGTACGCACGAGTGTGTGCAAGTGAGTGCGAATGTGTGCGAATGTGTGCGTGCAAGTGTGCACGAGTGTGTGCGAGTGTGTGCATGCGAGTTTGTGCGAGTGTGTGCGTGCGAGTGAGTGCGAATGTGTGCGAGAGTGTGCGAGTGTGTGTGTGCGATTGTGTATGAGTGTGTGTGAGTGTGTGAGTTTGTGCGAGTGTGTGCGTGCGAGTGCGTGCGAGTGAGTGCGAATGTGTGCGAGTGTGGGCGTGCGAGTGTGTGCTAGTGTGCGCAAGTGTGTGTGTGTGAGTGAGTGTGTGTGAGTTTGTGCGAGTGTTTGCGAGTGTGTGTGTGAGTGTGTAGAACTGTGTGTGTGAGTGTGTGTGAGTGTGTGCAAGTGTGTGCGAGTGAGTGTGAGTGAGTGTGTGCGAGTGTGTGCAAATGTGTGCGAGTGTGTGTGTGCGAGTTTGTTTGATTGTGTATGAGTGTGTGCGAGTGTGTGCATGCGAGTGGGTGCGAGAGTGTGCGAGTGTGTGCAAATGTGTGCGAGAGTGTGCGAGTGTGGGCGTGCGAGTGTGCGCGAGTGTGTGTGAGTGTGTGCGAGAGTGTGTGCGTGTGAGTAAGTGTGTGAGTGAGTGTGAGTGTATGCTTACGAGTGTGTGCTAGTGTGCGTGAGTGTGTGTGAGTGTGCGCGAGTGTGTACGTGTGAGTGAGTGTGCGTGCGAGTGTGCGCGAGTGTGTGTGCGTGAGTGTGTGCGTGTGAGTGTGTGAGTGTGTGCGAGTGTGTGTGCGAGTGAGTGTGTGCGAGTGTGTATGAGTGAGTGTGTTTGAGTGTGTGCCAGTTTGTGTTTGTGTGTGCGAGTGCGTGCGAATGTGTGCATGCAAGTGTGTGCGAGTGTGTGCGAGTGTGTGCGTGAGTGTGTGTGCGTGTGTGTGCGTGTGTGTGAGTGTGTGCGAGTGTGTGCGAGTGTGTGCAAGCGTGTGAAAGTGTGTGCAAGTGTGTGCGAGTGTGTGCGAGTGTGTGCAAGTGTGTGCGAGTGAGTGTGTGTGATTGTGTATGAGTTTGTGCGAGTGTGTGCGAGTGTGTGCATGCGAGTGAGTGCGAGTGTGTGCAAATGTGTGCGAGAGTGTGAGAGTGTCGGCGTGCGAGTGTGCGCGAGTGTGTACGTGTGAGTGAGTGTGTGTGTGAGTGATTGCAAGTGTTTGCGAGTGTGTGTGTGAGTGTGTAGGACTGTGTGTGCGAGTGTGGGCGAGTGTGTGTGAGTGTGTGCATGAGTGAGTGTGTGCGAGTGTCTGCGAGTGTGTGTGTGATTGTGTGCGAGTGTGTGTGTGCAAGTGTGTGTGAGTGTGTGCGAGTGTGAGCGTGCGAGTGTGTGTGTGAGTGTGTGCGAGTGTGTGTAGGAGTTTGTGCGAGTGTGTGCGAGTGTATATGTGAGTGTGTGTGTTAGTGTGTGTGCCAGTGTGTGCATGCGAGTGTGTGCTAGTGTGCGTGAGTGTGTGCGAGTGTGTACGTGTGAGTGAGTGTGTGTGTGAGTGTGTGTGAGTGTTTGCGAGTGTGTGTGTGAGTGTGTAGGACTGTGTGTGCGAGTGTGTGTGCGAGTGTGTGCGAATGTGTATGTGTGTATGTGCGAGTGTGTGCAAGTGTGTGCGAGTGTGTGTGCGAGTGTGTGTGTGCATGAGTGTGTGTAGGAGTTTGTGCGAGTGTGTATGTGAGTGTGTGTGTGAGTGTGTGTGCGAGTGTGTGCATGCGAGTGTGTGCGAGTGTGTGCGTGCGAGTGTGTGCGAATATGTGCGAGTGTGTGTGTGCTAGTGTGTGCAAGTGTGTGCGAGTGTGTGCGAGTGTGTGTGTGCCAGTGTGTGCCAGTGTGTGCCAGTGTGTGCGCACGAGTGTGTGCAAGTGAGTGCGAATGTGTGCGAATGTGTGCGTGCGAGTGTGCATGAGTGTGCGTGAGTGTGTGTGCGTGTGAGTGTGTGCGAGTGTGTGCGTGCGTGCGTGCGAGTGTGTGCGAGTGTGCTCGAGTGACTGGGTGCGAGTGTGTGCGAGTGTGTGTGTGTGCGAGTGAGTGTGTGCGAGTGTGTATGAGTGAGTGTGTTTGAGTGTGTGCCAGTTTGTGTGTGGGTGGAGTGTGTGAGTGTGTGTGAGTGTGTGTGAGTTTGTAGGACTGTATGTGCGAGTGTTTGCGAGTGTGTGCGAGTGTGCTCGAGTGTGTGCGAGTGTGTGTGCGAGTGTGTGTGCGAGAGTGTGCGAGTGTGTGCGAGTGTGTGCGTGCGAGTGTGTGTGAATATGTGCGAGAGTGTGTGTGCTAGTGTGTGCAAGTGTGTGCGAGTGTGTGCGAGTGTGTGTGTGCCAGTGTGTGCCAGTGTGTGCCAGTGTGTGCGCACGAGTGTGTGCAAGTGAGTGCGAATGTGTGCGAATGTGTGCGTGCGAGTGTGCACGAGTGTGCGTGAGTGTGTGTGCGTGAGTGTGTGCGTGTGAGTGTGTGCGAGTGTGTGCGTGCGTGCGAGTGTGTGCGAGTGTGCTCGAGTGACTGGGTGCGAGTGTGTGCGAGTGTGTGTGTGTGCGAGTGAGTGTGTGCGAGTGTGTATGAGTGAGTGTGTTTGAGTGTGTGCCAGTTTGTGTGTGGGTGGAGTGTGTGAGTGTGTGTGAGTGTGTGTGAGTTTGTAGGACTGTATGTGCGAGTGTTTGCGAGTGTGTGCGAGTGTGTTTGAGTGTGTGCGAGTGTGTGTGCGAGAGTATGCGAGTGTGTGCAAATGTGCCCGAGTGTGCGCGAGTGTGCACGAGTGAGTGGGTGCGAGTGTGTGCGACTGTTTGTACGAGTGTGTGCGTGTGAGTGTGTGCGTGTGAGTGTGTGCGAGTGTGTGTGCGAGTGTGTGCTTGTGAGTGTGTGCGGGTGTGTGTGAGTGTGTGTGCGAGTGTGTGTGCGTGTGAGTGTGTGCGAGTGTGTGCAAGTGTGTGTGAGTGTGTGCGAGTGTGTGCGTGTGAGTGTGTGTGAGTGAGTGTGTTTGAGTGTGTGCCAGTTTGTGTGTGGGTGGAGTGTGTGAGTGTGTGTGAGTGTGTGTGAGTTTGTAGGACTGTATGTGCGAGTGTTTGCGAGTGTGTGCGAGTGTGTTCGAGTGTGTGCGAGTGTGTGTGCGAGTGTGTGTGCGAGAGTGTGCGAGTGTGTGCGAGTGTGTTCAAATGTGCCCGAGTGTGCGCGAGTGTGTACGAGTGAGTGGGTGCGAGTGTGTGCGAGTGTGTGTGCGAGTGTGTGCGTGTGAGTGTGTGCGTGTGAGTGTGTGCGAGTGTGTGTGCGAGTTTGTGCTTGTGAGTGTGTGCGAGTGTGTGTGAGTGTGTGTGTGAGTGTGTGTGCATGTGAGTGTGTGCGAGTGTGTGCAAGTGTGTGTGAGTGTGTGCGAGTGTGTGTGAGTGAGTGTGTGCGAGTGTGTGCCAGTGTGTGTTAGAGTGTGTGTGTGCGATTGTGTATAAGTGTGTGTGAGTTTGTGCGAGTGTGTGCATGCGAGTGCGTGCGAGTGAGTGCAAATGTGTGCGAGTGTGTACGGGTGTGTGTGCGTGCGATTGTGTATGAGTGTGTGCGAGTGTGTGTGAGTTTGTGCGAGTGTGTGCGAGTGTGTGCGTGCGAGTGCGTGCGACTGAGTGCGAATGTGTGCGAGTGTGGGCGTGCGAGTGTGTGCTAGTGTGCGCAAGTGTGTGCATGTGAGTGAGTGTGTGTGAGTTTGTGCGAGTGTTTGCGAGTGTGTGTGTGAGTGTGTAGGACTGTGTGTGCGAGTGTGTGCGAGTGTGTGCAAGTGTGTGCGAGTGAGTGTGAGTGTGTGTGTGCGAGTGTGTGCGAATGTGTGCGAGTGTGTGTGTGCGAGTTTGTGTGATTGTGTATGAGTGTGTGCGAGTGTGTGCGTGCGAGTGGGTGCGAGTGAGTGCGAGTGTGTGCAAATGTGTGCGAGAGTGTGCGAGTGTGCGCGAGTGTGTGCGAGAGTGTGTGCGTGTGAGTAAGTGTGTGAGTGAGTGTGAGTGTATGCTTACGAGTGTGTGCTAGTGTGCGTGAGTGTGCGCGAGTGTGTACGTGTGAGTGAGTGTGTGTGTGAGTGTGTGCGAGTGTTTGCGAGTGTGTGTGTGAGTGTGTAGGACTGTGTGTGCGAGTGTGTGTGCGAGTGTGTGTGAATGTGTATGTGTGTATGTGCGAGTGTGTGCGAGTGTGTGCGAGTGTGTGTGCGAGTGTGTGTGAGTGTGTACGTGTGTGTGTAGGAGTTTGTGCGAGTGTGTGCGAGTGTGTATGTGAGTGTGTGTGTGTGAGTGTGTGTGCGAGTGTGTGCATGCGAGTGTGTGCGAGTGTGTGCGTGCGAGTGTGTGCGAGTGTGTGCGAGTATGTGCGAGTGTGTGTGTGCTAGTGTGTGCAAGTGTGTGCGAGTGTGTGCGAGTGTGTGTGTGCCAGTGTGTGCCATTGTGTGCCAGTGTGTGCGTACGAGTGTGTGCAAGTGAGTGCGAATGTGTGCGAATGTGTGCGTGCGAGTGTGCACGAGTGTGCGCGAGTGTGTGTGCGTGAGTGTGTGCGTGTGAGTGGGTGCGAGAGTGTGCGTGCGTGCGAGTGTGTGCGAGTGTGCTCGAGTGACTAGGTGCGAGTGTGTGCGAGTGTGTGTGTGTGCGAGTGAGTGTGTGCGAGTGTGTATGAGTGAGTGTGTTTGAGTGTGTGCCAGTTTGTGTGTGGGTGCGAGTGTGTGAGTGTGTGTGAGTGTGTGTGAGTTTGTAGGACTGTATGTGCGATTGTTTGTGAGTGTGTGTGAGTGTGTTCGAGTGTGTGCGAGTGTGTGTGCGAGTGTGTGTGCGAGAGTGTGCGAGTGTGTGCAAATGTGCCCGCGTGTGCGCGAGTGTGCACGAGTGAGTGGATGCGAGTGTGTGCGAGTGTATGTGCGAGTGTGTGCGTGTGAGTGTGTGCTTGTGAGTGTGAGCGAGTGTCTGTGCGAGTGTGTGCTTGTGAGTGTGTGCGAGTGTGTGTGAGTGTGTGTGCGAGTGTGTGTGCATGTGAGTGTGTGCGAGTGTGTGTGAGTCTGTGCGAGTGTGTGTGTGAGTGTGTGTGAGCGAGTGTGTGCGAGTGTGTGCGAGTGTGTGTACGAGTGTGTGTGTGCGATTGTGTATAAGTGTGTGCGAGTGTGTGTGAGTTTGTGCGAGTGGGTGCGAGTGTGTGCGTGCGAGTGCGTGCGAGTGAGTGTGAATGTGTGCGAGAGTGTGCGAGTGTGTGCGAGTGTGTGTGTGCGAGTGTGTGTGCGTGCGATTGTGTATGAGTGTGTGCGAGTGTGTGTGAGTTTGTGCGAGTGTGTGCGTGCGAGTGTGCTCGAGTGAGTGCGAATGTGTGCGAGTGTGCACGAGTGAGTGGGTGCGAGTGTGTGAGTGTGTACGAGTGTGTGTGAGTTTGTGCGATTGTGTATGAGTGTGTGCGAGTGTGTGTGAGTTTGTGCGAGTGTGTGCGAGTGTGTGCGTGCGAGTGCGTGCGAGTGAGTGCGAATGTGTGCAAGTGTGGACGTGCAAGTGTGTGCTAGTGTGTGCAAGTGTGTGCGTGTGAGTGAGTGTGTGTGAGGTTGTGCGAGTGTTTGCGAGTGTGTGTGAGTGTGTAGGACTGTGTGTGCGAGTGTGTGCGAGTGTGTGCAAGTGTGTGCGAGTGAGTGTGAGTGAGTGAGTGTGTGTGTGCGATTGCGTATAAGTGTGTGCGAGTGTGTGTGAGTTTGTGCGAGTGTGTGAGAGTGTGTGCGTGCGAGTGCGTGCGAGTGAGTGCGTATGTGTGCGAGAGTGTGCGAATGTGTGCGAGTGTGTGTGTGCGAGTGTGTGCGTGCGATTGTGTATGAGCGTGTGTGAGTTTGTGCGAGTGTGTGCGTGCGAGTGCGTGCGAGTGAGTGCAAGTGTGTGCGAGTGTGCACAAGTGAGTGGGTGCGAGTGTGTGACTGTGTGCCAGTGTGTGTGAGTTTGTGCGATTGTACGATTGTGTATGAGTGTGTGCGAGTGTGTGTGAGTTTGTGCGAGTGTGTGCGAGTGTGTGCGTGCGAGTGCGTGCGAGTGAGTGCGTATGTGTGCAAGTGTGGGCGTGCGAGTGTGTGCTAGTGTGTGCAAGTGTGTGCGTGTGAGTGAGTATGTGTGAGTTTGTGCGAGTGTTTGCGAGTGTGTGTGAGTGTGTAGGACTGTGTGTGCGAGTGTGTGCGAGTGTGTGCAAGTGTGTGTGAGTGAGTGTGAGTGAGTGAGTGTGTGCGAGTGTGTGCGAATGTGTGCGAGTGTGTGTGTGCGAGTTTGTGTGATTGTGTATGAGTGTGTGCGAGTGTGTGCGTGCGAGTGGGTGTGAGTGAGTGCAAGTGTGTGCAAATGTGTGCGAGAGTGTGCGAGTGTGGGCGTGCGAGTGTGTGCGAGTGTGCGCGAGTGTGTGTGAGTATGTGCGAGAGTGTGTGCGTGTGAGTAAGTGTGTGAGTGAATGTGAGTGTATGCTTACGAGTGTGTGCTAGTGTGCGTGAGTGTGTGCGAGTGTGTGCGAGTGTGTACGTGTGAGTGAGTGTGTGTGTGAGTGTGTATGAGTGTTTGCGAATGTGTGTGTGTAGGACTGTGTGTGCGAGTGTGTGTGCGAGTGTGTGCGAATGTGTATGCGTGTATGTGCGAGTGTGTGCGAGTGTGTGTGCGAGTGTGTGCGAGTGTGTACGAGTGTGTGTAGGAGTTTGTGCGAGTGTGTGCGAGTGTGTATGCGAGTGTGTGTTTGTGAGTGTGTGTGCGAGTGTGTGCATGCGAGTGTGTGCGAGTGTGTGTAAGTGTGTGCGAGTATGTGCGAGTGTGTGCGAGTGTGTGCGTGCGAGTGCGTGCGAGTGAGTGTGAGTGTGTGCAAGTGTGGGCGTGCGAATGTGTGCTAGTGTGTGCAAGTGTGTGCTTGTGAGTGAGTGTGTGTGAGTTTGTGCGAGTGTTTGCGAGTGTGTGTGAGTGTGTAGAACTGTGTGTGCGAGTGTGTGCAAGTGTGTGCGAGTGAGTGTGAGTGAGTGTGTGTGTGCGATTGTGTATAAGTGTGTGCGAGTGTGTGTGAGTTTGTGCGAGTGTGTGAGAGTGTGTGCGTGCGAGTGCGTGCGAGTGAGTGCGTATGTGTGCGAGAGTGTGCGAGTGTGTGTGAGTGTGTGTGTGCGAGTGTGTGTGCGTGTGATTGTGTATGAGTGTGTGCGAGTGTGTGTGAGTTTGTGCGAGTGTGTGCGTGTGAGTGCGTGCGAGTGAGTGCGAATGTGTGCGAGTGTGCACGAGTGAGTGGGTGCGAGTGTGTGAGTGTGTGCGAGTGTGTGTGAGTTTGTGCGATTGTGCGATTGAGTATGAGTGTGTGCGAGTGTGTGTGAGTTTGTGCGAGTGTGTGCGTGCGAGTGTGTGCGAGTGAGTGCGAATGTGTGCAAGTGTGGGCGTACGAGTGTGTGCTAGTGTGTGCAAGTATGTGCGTGTGAGTGAGTGTGTGTGAGTTTGTGCGAGTGTTTGCGAGTGTGTGTGAGTGTGTAGGACTGTGTGTGCGAGTGTGTGCGAGTGTGTGCAAGTGTGTGTGTGCGAGTGTGTGCGAATGTGTGCGAGTGTGTGTGTGCGAGTTTGTGTGATTGTGTATGAGTGTGTGCGAGTGTGTGTGTGCGAGTCGGTGTGAGTGAGTGCGAGTGTGTGCAAATGTGTGCGAGAGTGTGTGAGTGTGGGCATGCGAGTGTGTGCAAGTGTGCGCGAGTGTGTGTGAGTGTGTGCGAGAGTATGTGCGTGTGAGTAAGTGTGTGAGTGAATGTGAGTGTATGCTTATGAGTGTGTGCTAGTGTGCGTGAGTGTGTGCAAGTGTGTGCGAGTGTGAACGTGTGAGTGAGTGTGTGTGTGAGTGTGTGCGAGTGTTTGCGAGTGTGTGTGTGTAGGACTGTGTGTGCGAGTGTGTGTGCGAGTGTGTGCGAATGTGTATGCGTGTATGTGCGAGTGTGTGCGAGTGTGTGCAAGTGTGTGTGCGAGTGTGTGTGAGTGTGTACGAGTGTGTGTAGGAGTTTGTGCGAGTTTGTGCGAGTGTGTATGCGAGTGTGTGTTTGTGAGTATGTGTGCGAGTGTGTGCATGCGAGTGTGTGCGAGTGTGTGCAAGTGTGTGCGAGTATGTGCGAGTGTGTGCGAGTGTGTGCGTGCGAGTGCGTGCGAGTGAGTGTGAGTGTGTGCAAGTGTGGGCGTGCGAGTGTCTGCTAGTGTGTGCAAGTGTGTGGGTGTGAGTGAGTGTGTGTGAGTTTGTGCGAGTGTTTGCGAGTGTGTGTGAGTGTGTAGGACTGTGTGTGCGAGTGTGTGCGAGTGTGTGCAAGTGTGTGCGAGTGAGTGTCAGTGAGTGAGTGTGTGTGTCCGATTGTGTATAAGTGTGTGCGAGTGTGTGAGTTTGTGCGAGTGTGTGAGAGTGTGTGCGTGCGAGTGCGTGCGAGTGAGTGCGTATGTGTGCTAGAGTGTGCGAGTGTGTGTGAGTGTGTGTGTGCGAGTGTGTGTGCGTGCGATTGTGTATGAGTGTGTGCGAGTGTGTGTGAGTTTGTGCGAGTGTGTGCGTGCGAGTGCGTGCGAGTGAGTGCGAATGTGTGCGAGTGTGCACGAGTGAGTGGGAGCGAGTGTGTGAGTGTGTGCGAGTGTGTGTCAGTTTGTGTGATTGTGTATGAGTGTGTGCGAGTGTGTGCATGCGAGTGGGTGCGAGTGAGTGCGAGTGTGTGCAAATGTGTGCGAGAGTGTGCGAGTGTGGGCGTGCGAGTGTGTGCGAGTGTGCGCGAATGTGTGTGAGTGTGTGCGAGAGTGTGTGCGTGTGAGTAAGTGTGTGAGTGAGTGTGAGTGTATGCTTACGAGTGTGTGCTAGTGTGCATGAGTGTGTGTGAGTGTGCGCGAGTGTGTACGTGTGAGTGAGTGTGTGTGTGTGCGAGTGTTTGCGAGTGTGTGTGTGAGTGTGTAGGACTGTGTGTGCGAGTGAGTGTGCGAGTGAGTGCGAATGTGTATGTGTGTATGTGCGAGTGTGTGCGAGTGTGTGCAAGTGTGTGTGCGAGTGTGTGTGAGTGTGTACGAGTGTGTGTAGGAGTTTGTGCGAGTGTGTGCGAGTGTGTATGCGAGTGTGTGTGTGTGAGTGTGTGTGCGAGTGTGTGCATGCGAGTTTGTGCGAGTGTGTGCGTGCGAGTGAGTGCGAATGTGTGCGAGAGTGTGCTAGTGTGTGCGAGTGTGTGTGCGTGCGATTGTGTATGAGTGTGTGCGAGTGTGTGTGAGTTTGTGCGAGTGTGTGCGTGCGAGTGCGTGCGAGTGAGTGCGAATGTGTGCGAGTGTGGGCGTGCGAGTGTGTGCTAGTGTGCGCAAGTGTGTGCGTGTGAGTGAGTGTGTGTGAGTTTGTGCGAGTGTTTGCGAGTGTGTGTGTGAGTGTGTAGGACTGTGTGTGCGAGTGTGTGCGAGTGTGTGCAAGTGTGTGCGAGTGAGTGTGAGTGAGTGAGTGTGTGTGAGTGTGTGCGAATGTGTGCGAGTGTGTGTGTGCGAGTTTGTGTGATTGTGTATGAGTGTGTGCGAGTGTGTGCGTGCGAGTGGGTGTGAGTGAGTGCGAGTGTGTGCAAATGTGTGCGAGAGTGTGCGAGTGTGGGCGTGCGAGTATGTGCGAGTGTGGGCGAGTGTGTGTGAGTGTGTGCGAGAGTGTGTGAGTGTGAGTAAGTGTGTGAGTGAGTGTGAGTGTATGCTTATGAGTGTGGGCTAGTGTGCATGAGTGTGTGCGAGTGTGCGCGAGTGTGTACGTGTGAGTGAGTGTGTGTGTGTGCGAGTGTTTGCGAGTGTGTGTGTGAGTGTGTAGGACTGTGTGTGCGAGTGAGTTTGCGAGTGTGTGCGAATGTGTATGTGTGTATGTTCGAGTGTGTGCAAGTGTGTGTGCGAGTGTGTGTGAGTGTGTACGAGTGTGTGTAGGAGTTTGTGTGAGTGTGTGCGAGTGTGTATGCGAGTGTGTGTGTGTGAGTGTGTGTGCGAGTGTGTGCATGCGAGTGTGTGCGAGTGTGTATGCGAGTGTGTGTGTTTGTGTGTGCGAGTGTGTGCATGCGAGTGCGTGCGAGTGAGTGCGAGAGTGTGCGAGTGTGTGCGAGTGTGTGTGTGCGAGTGTGTGTGCGTGCGATTGTGTATGAGTGTGTGCGAGTGTGTGTGAGTTTTTTGCGAGTGTGTGCGTGCGAGTGCGTGCGAGTGAGTGCGAATGTGTGCGAGTGTGGGCGTGCGAGTGTGTGCTAGTGTGCGCAAGTGTGTGCATGTGAGTGAGTGTGTGTGAGTTTGTGCGAGTGTTTGCGAGTGTGTGTGAGTGTGTAGGACTGTGTGTGCGAGTGTGTGCGAGTGTGTGCAAGTGTGCGCGAGTGAGTGTGAGTGAGTGAGTGTGTGCGAGTGTGTGCGAATGTGTGCGAGTGTGTGTGTGCGAGTTTGTGTGATTGTGTATGAGTGTGTGCGAGTGTGTGCATGCGAGTGGGTGCGAGTGAGTGCGAGTGTGTGCAAATGTGTGCGAGAGTGTGCGAGTGTGGGCGTGAGAGTGTGTGCGAGTGTGCACGAGTGTGTGTGAGTGTGTGCGAGAGTGTGTGCATGTGAGTAAGTGTGTGAGTGAGTTTGAGTGTATGCTTACGAGTGTGTGCTAGTGTGCGTGAGTGTGCGCGAGTGTGTACATGTGAGTGAGTGTGTGTGAGTGTGTGCGAGTGTTTGCGAGTGTGTGTGTGAGTGTGTAGGACGGTGTGTGCGAGTGTGTGTGCGACTGTGTGCAAATGTGTATGTATGTGCGAGTGTGTGCGAGTGTGTGTGTGAGTGTGTGTGAGTGTGTACGAGTGTGTGTAGGAGTTTGTGCGAGTGTGTGCGAGTGTGTATGCGAGTGTGTGTGAGTGTGTGCGAGTGTGTGCATGCGAGTGTGTGCGTGCAAGTGTGTGTGAGTGTGTGCGAGTATGTGCGAGTGTGTGCGAGTGTGTGTGTGCTAGTGTGTGCAAGTGTGTGCGAGTGTGTGTGTGCGAGTGTGTGCCAGTGTTTGTGTACGAGTGTGTGCAAGTGAGTGCGAATGTGTGCGAATGTGTGCGTGCGAGTGTGCACGAGTGTGCGCGAGTGTGTGTGTGTGTGTGAGTGTGTGCGAGTGTGTGTATGTGTGTGCGAGTGAGTGTGTGCGAGTGTGTATGAGTGAGTGTGTTTGAGTGTGTGCCAGTTTGTGTTTGTGTGTGCGAGTGCGTGCGAATGTGTGCATGCAAGTGTGTGCGAGTGTGTGCGAGTGTGTGCGTGAGTGTGTGTGCGTGTGTGTGCGTGTTTGTGAGTGTGTGCGAGTGTGTGCGAGTGTGTGCAAGCGTGTGCAAGTGTGTGCGAGTGTGTGCAAGTGTGTGCGAGTGAGTGTGTGCGATTGTGTATGAGTTTGTGCGAGTGTGTGTGTGAGTGTGTGTGCGAGTGCGTGCGAGTGAGTGCGAGTGTGTGCAAATGTGTGCGAGAGTGTGAGAGTGTGGGCGTGCGAGTGTGTGCGAGTGTGTACGTGTGAGTGAGTGTGTGTGAGTGTTTGCGAGTGTTTGCGAGTGTGTGTGTGAGTGTGTAGGACTGTGTGTGCGAGTGTGGGCGAGTGTGTGCATGAGTGGGTGTGTGCGAGTGTCTGCGAGTGTGTGTGTGATTGTGTGCGAGTGTGTGTGTGCAAGTGTGTGCAAGTGTGTGTGTGAGTGTGTGCGAGTGTGAGCGTGCGAGTGTGTGTGTGAGTGTGTGCGAGTGTGTGTAGGAGTTTGTGCGAGTGTGTGCGAGTGTGTATGTGAGTGTGTGTTAGTGTGTGTGCCAGTGTGTGCATGCGAGTGTGTGCGAGTGTGTATGTGAGTGTGTGCGAGTGTGCGCGAGTGTGTACGTGTGAGTGAGTGTGTGTGTGAGTGTGTGCGAGTGTTTGCGAGTGTGTGTGTGAGTGTGTAGGACTGTGTGTGCGAGTGTGTGTGCGAGTGTGTGCGAATGTGTATGTGTGTATGTGCGAGTGTGTGCGAGTGTGTGCGAGTGTGTGTGCGAGTGTGTGTGTGTACGAGTGTGTGTAGGAGTTTGTGCGAGTGTGTGCGAGTTTGTATGCGAGTGTGTGCGAGTGTGTGCGTGCGAGTGTGTGCGAATATGTGCGAGTGTGTGTGTGCTAGTATGTGCAAGTGTGTGCGAGTGTGTGCGAGCGTGTGTGTGCCAGTGTGTGCCAGTGTGTGCCAGTGTGTGCGCACGAGTGTGTGCAAGTGAGTGCGAATGTGTGCGAATGTGTGTGCGTGACTGTGCGCGTGTGAGTGTGTGCGAGTGTGTGCGTGCGTGCGTGCGAGTGTGTGCGAGTGTGCTCGAGTGACTGGGTGCTAGTGTGTGCGAGTGTGTGTGTGTGCGAGTGAGTGTGTGCGAGTGTGTATGAGTGAGTGTGTTTGAGTGTGTGCCAGTTTGTGTGTTTGTGGAGTGTGTGAGTGTGTGTGAGTTTGTAGGACTGTATGTGCGAGTGTTTGCGAGTGTGTGCGAGTGTGTTCGAGTGTGTGCGAGTGTGTGTGCGAGTGTGTGTGCGAGAGTGTGCGAGTGTGTGCAAATGTGCCCGAGTGTGCGTGAGTGTGCACGAGTGAGTGGGTGCGAGTGTGTGCGAGTGTTTGTGCGAGTGTGTGCGTGTGAGTGTGTGCGAGTGTGTGTGCGAGTGTGTGCTTGTGAGTGTGTGCGAGTGTGTGTGAGTGTGTGTGCGAGTGTGTGCGTGTGAGTGTGTGCGAGTGTGTGCAAGTGTGTGTGAGTGTGTGCGAGTGTGTGTGTGTGAGTGTGTGTGAGTGAGTGTGTGCGAGTGTGTGCGAGTGTGTGCGAGTGTGTGTACGAGTGTGTGTGAGTTTGTGCGAGTGTGTTCGAGTGTGCACGTGCGAGTGCGTGTGAGTGAGTGTGAATGTGTGTGAGAGTGTGCGAGTGTGTGCAAGTGTGTGTGCGAGTGTGTGTGCGTGCGATTGTGTATGAGTGTGTGCGAGTGTGTGTGAGTTTGTGCGAGTGTGTGCATGCGAGTGTGTGCGAGTGAGTGCGAATGTGTGTGAGTGTGGGCGTGCGAGTGTGTGCTAGTGTGCGCAAGTGTGTGCGTGTGAGTGAGTGTGTGTGAGTTTGTGCGAGTGTTTGCGAGTGTGTGTGTGAGTGTGTAGGACTGTGTGTGCGAGTGTGTGCGAGTGTGTGTGAGTGAGTGAGTGTGTGCGAGTGTGTGCGAATGTGTGCGAGTGTGTGTGTGCGAGTTTCTGTGATTGTGTATGAGTGTGTGCGAGTGTGTGCGTGCGAGTGGGTGCAAGTGAATGCGAGTGTGTGCAAATGTGTGCGAGAGTGTGCGAGTGTGGGCGTGCGAGTGTGTGCGAGTGTGTGTGAGTGTGTGCGAGAGTGTGTGCGTGTGAGTAAGTGTGTGAGTGAGTGTGAGTGTATGCTTACGAGTGTGTGCTAGTGTGCGTGAGTGTGTGCAAGTGTGCGTGAGTGTGTACGTGTGAGTGAGTGTGTGTGTGAGTGTGTGCGAGTGTTTGCGAGTGTGTGTGTGAGTTTGTAGGACTGTGTGTGCGAGTGTGTGTGCGAGTGTGTGCGAATGTGTATGTGTGTATGTGCGAGTGTGTGCGAGTGTGTGCAAGTGTGTGTGCGAGTGTGTGTGAGTGTGTAGGAGTTTGTGCGAGTGTGTATGCGAGAGTGTGTGTGTGAGTGTGTGCGAATGTGTGCATGCGAGTGTGTGCGAGTGTGTGCGAGTATGTGCGAGTGTGTGCGAGTGTGTGTGTGCTAGTGTGTGTGAGTGTGTACGAGTGTGTGTAGGAGTTTGTGCGAGTGTGTATGCGAGTGTGTGTGTGTGAGTGTGTGTGCGAGTGTGTGCATGCGAGTGTGTGCAAGTGTGTGCGTGCAAGTGTGTGCGAGTGTGAGCGAGTATGTGCGAGTGTGTGTGTGCGAGTGTGTGCGAGTGTGTGCGTACGAGTGTGTGCAAGTGAGTGCGAATGTGTGTGAATGTGTGCGTGCGAGTGTGCACGAGTGTGCGCGAGTGTGTGTGCGTGAGTGTGTGCATGTGAGTGTGTGCGAGTGTGTGCGTGCGTGCGAGGGTGTGTGAGTGTGCTCGAGTGACTGGGTGCAAGTGTGTGCGAGTGTGTGTGTGTGTGTGCGAGTGATTGTGTGCGAGTGTGTATGAGTGAGTGTGTTTGAGTGTGTGCCAGTTTTTGTGTGGGTGCGAGTGTGTGTGAGTGTGTGTGAGTTTGTAGGACTGTATGTGCGAGTGTTTGCGAGTGTGTGCGAGTGTGTTCGAGTGTGTGCGAGTGTGTGTGCGAGTGTGTGTGTGAGAGTGTGCGAGTGTGTGCATGCGAGTGCGTGCGAGTGAGTGCGAATGTGTGCAAGTGTGGGCGTGCGAGTGTGTGCTAGTGTGTGCAAGTATGTGCGTGTGAGTGAGTGTGTGTGAGTTTGTGCGAGTGTTTGCGAGTGTGTGTGAGTGTGTAGGACTGTGTGTGCGAGTGTGTGCGAGTGTGTGCAAGTGTGTGCGAGTGAGTGTGAGTGAGTGAGTGTGTGCGAGTGTGTGCGAATGTGTGCGAGTGTGTGTGTGCGAGTTTGTGTGATTGTGTATGAGTGTGTGCGAGTGTGTGCGTGCGTGCGAGTGTGTGCGAGTGTGCTCGAGTGACTGGGTGCGAGTGTGTGCGAGTGTGTGTGTGTGCGAGTGAGTGTGTGCGAGTGTGTATGAGTGAGTGTGTTTGAGTGTGTGCCAGTTTGTGTGTGGGTGCGAGTGTGTGAGTGTGTGTGAGTGAGTTTGTAGGACTGTATGTGCGATTGTTTGTGAGTGTGTGTGAGTGTGTTCGAGTGTGTGCGAGTGTGTGTGCGAGTGTGTGTGCGAGAGTGTGCGAGTGTGTGCGAGTGTGTGCAAATGTGCCCGAGTGTGCACGAGTGAGTGGGTGCGAGTGTGTGCGACTGTTTGTGCGAGTGTGTACGTGCGAGTGTGTGCATGCGAGTGTGTGCGAGTGTGTGCGTGCGAGTGCGTGCGAGTGAGTGCGAGAGTGTGCGAGTGTGTGCGAGTGTGTGTGTGCGAGTGTGTGTGCGTGCGATTGTGTATGAGTGTGTGCGAGTGTGTGTGAGTTTTTTGCGAGTGTGTGCGTGCGAGTGCGTGCGAGTGAGTGCGAATGTGTGCGAGTGTGTGCGAGTGTGTGCGTGCGAGTGCGTGCGAGTGAGTGCGAATGTGTGCGAGTGTGTGCGAGTGTGTGCGTGCGAGTGCGTGCGAGTGAGTGCGAGAGTGTGCGAGTGTGTGCGAGTGTGTGTGTGCGAGTGTGTGTGCGTGCGATTGTGTATGAGTGTGTGCGAGTGTGTGTGAGTTTTTTGCGAGTGTGTATGCGAGTGTGTGTGTGTGAGTGTGTGTGCGAGTGTGTGCATGCGAGTGTGTGCGAGTGTGTGCGTGCGAGTGTGTGCGAGTGTGAGCGAGTATGTGCGAGTGTGTGTGTGCGAGTGTGTGCGAGTGTGTGCCAGTGTGTGCGTACGAGTGTGTGCAAGTGAGTGCGAATGTGTGTGAATGTGTGCGTGCGAGTGTGCACGAGTGTGCGCGAGTGTGTGTGCGTGAGTGTGTGCATGTGAGTGTGTGCGAGTGTGTGCGTGCGTGCAAGGGTGTGCGAGTGTGCTCGAGTGACTGGGTGCGAGTGTGTGCGAGTGTGTGTGTGTGCGAGTGAGTGTGTGCGAGTGTGTATGAGTGAGTGTGTTTGAGTGTGTGCCAGTTTGTGTGTGGGTGCGAGTGTGTGAGTGTGTGTGAGTTTGTAGGACTGTATGTGCGAGTGTTTGCGAGTGTGTGCGAGTGTGTTCGAGTGTGTGCGAGTGTGTGTGCGAGTGTGTGTGCGAGAGTGTGCGAGTGTGTGCAAATGTGCCCGAGTGTGCGCGAGTGTGCACGAGTGAGTGGGTGCGAGTGTGTGCGACTGTTTGTGCGAGTGTGTGCGTGTGAGTGTGTGCGTGTGAGTGTGTGCGAGTGTGTGTGCAAGTGTGTGCTTGTGAGTGTGTGAGTGTGTGTGAGTGTGTGTGCGAGTGTGTGTGCGTGTGAGTGTGTGCGAGTGTGTGCAAGTGTGTGTGAGTGTGTGCGAGTGTGTGTGAGTGTGTGTGAGTGAGTGTGTGTGAGTGTGTGCGAGTGTGTGCGAGTGTGTGTACGAGTGTGTGTGTGCGTTTGTGTATAAGTGTGTACGAGTGTGTGTGAGTTTGTGCGAGTGTGTTCGAGTGTGCGCGTGCGAGTGCATGCGAGTGAGTGTGAATGTGTGCGAGAGTGTGCGAGTGTGTGCGAGTGTGTGTGTGCGAGTGTGTGTGCGTGCGATTGTGTATGAGTGTGTGCGAGTGTGTGTGAGTTTGTGCGAGTGTGTGCGTGCGAGTGCGTGCGAGTGAGTGCAAATGTGTGTGAGTGTGGGCATGCGAGTGTGTGTGCGTGTGAGTGAGTGTGTGTGAGTTTGTGCGAGTGTTTGCGAGTGTGTGTGTGAGTGTGTAGGACTGTGTGTGCGAGTGTGTGCGAGTGTGTGCAAGTGTGTGCGAGTGAGTGTGAGTGAGTGAGTGTGTACGAGTGTGTGCGAATGTGTGCGAGTGTGTGTGTGCGAGTTTGTGTGATTGTGTATGAGAGTGTGCGAGTGTGTGCATGCGAGTGGGTGCAAGTGAGTGCGAGTGTGTGCAAATGTGTGTGAGAGTGTGCGAGTGTGGGCGTGCGAGTGTGTGCTAGTGTGCGCAAGTGTGTGCGTGTGAGTGAGTGTGTGTGAGTTTGTGTGAGTGTTTGCGAGTGTGTGTGTGAGTGTGTAGGACTGTGTGTGCGAGTGTGTGCGAGTGTGTGCAAGTGTGTGCGAGTGAGTGTGAGTGAGTGAGTGTGTGCGAGTGTGTGCGAATGTGTGCGAGTGTGTGTGTGCGAGTTTGTGTGATTGTGTATGAGTGTGTGCGAGTGTGTGCGTGCGAGTGGGTGCAAGTGAGTGCGAGTGTGTGCAAATGTGTGCGAGAGTGTGCGAGTGTGGGCGTGCGAGTGTGTGCGAGAGTGCGCGAGTGTGTGTGAGTGTGTGCGAGAGTGTGTGCGTGTGAGTAAGTGTGTGAGGGAGTGTGAGTGTATGCTTACGAGTGTGTGCTAGTGTGCGTGAGTGTGTGCAAGTGTGCGTGAGTGTGTACGTGTGAGTGAGTGTGTGTGAGTGTGTGCGAGTGTTTGCGAGTGTGTGTGTGAGTGTGTAGGACTGTGTGTGCGAGTGTGTGTGCGAGTGTGTGCGAATGTGTATGTGTGTATGTGCGAGTGTGTGCAAGTGTGTGTGCGAGTGTGTGTGAGTGTGTACGAGTGTGTGTAGGAGTTTGTGCGAGTGTGTATGCGAGAGTGTGTGTGTGAGTGTGTGTGCGAGTGTGTGCATGCGAGTGTGTGCGAGTGTGTACGAGTATGTGCGAGTGTGTGTGTGCTAGTGTGTGTGAGTGTGTACGAGTGTGTGTAGGAGTTTGTTCGAGTGTGTATGCGAGTGTGTGTGTGTGAGTGTGTGTGCGAGTGTGTGCATGCGAGTGTGTGCGAGTGTGTGCGTGCGAGTGTGTGCAAGTGCGTGCGAATGTGTGTGAATGTGTGCGTGCGAGTGTGCATGAGTGTGCGCGAGTGTGTGTGCGTGAGTGTGTGCATGTGAGTGTGTGCGAGTGTGTGCGTGCGTGCGAGGGTGTGCTCGTGTGCTCGAGTGACTGGGTGCGAGTGTGTGCGAGTGTGTGTGTGTGCGAGTGAGTGTGTGCAAGTGTGTATGAGTGAGTGTGTTTGAGTGTGTGCCAGTTTGTGTGTGGGTGCGAGTGTGTGAGTGTCTGTGAGTGTGTGTGAGTTTGTAGGACTGTATGTGCGAGTGTTTGCGAGTGTGTGCGAGTGTGTTCGAGTGTGTGCGGGTGTGTGTGCGAGTGTGTGTGCGAGAGTGTGCGAGTGTGTGCGAGTGTGTGCAAATGTGCCCGAGTGTGCGCGAGTGTGCACGAGTGAGTGGGTGCGAGTGTGTGCGAGTGTGTGCGTGTGAGTGTGTGCGTGTGAGTGTGTGCGAGTGTGTGTGCGAGTTTGTGCTTGTGAGTTTGTGCGAGTGTGTGTGAGTGTGTGTGAGTGTGTGTGCGTGTGAGTGTGTGCGAGTGTGTGCAAGTGTGTGTGAGTGTGTGCGAGTGTGTGTGTGAGTGTGTGTGAGTGAGTGTGTGCGAGTGTGTGTTAGAGTGTGTGTGTGCGATTGTGTATAAGTGTGTGCCAGTGTGTGTGAGTTTGTGCGAGTGTGTGCATGCGAGTGCGTGCGAGTGATTGCAAATGTGTGCGAGTGTGTGCGCGTGTGTGTGCGTGCGATTGTGTATGAGTGTGTGCGAGTGTGTGTGAGTTTGTGCGAGTGTGTGTGAGTGTGTGCGTGCGAGTGAGTGCGAATGTGTGCGAGTGTGGGCGTGCGAGTGTGTGCTAGTGTGCGCAAGTGTGTGCGTGTGAGTGAGTGTGTGTGAGTTTGTGCGAGTGTTTGCGAGTGTGTGTGTGAGTGTGTAGGACTGTGTGTGCGAGTGTGTGCGAGTGTGTGCAAGTGTGTGCGAGTGAGTGTGAGTGAGTGCGTGTGTGCGAGTGTGTGCGAATGTGTGCGAGTGTGTGTGTGCGAGTTTGTGTGATTGTGTATGAGTGTGTGCGAGTGTGTGCGTGCGAGTGGGTGCAAGTGAGTGCGAGTGTGTGCAAATGTGTGCGAGAGTGTGCGAGTGTGCGCGAGTGTGTGTGAGTGTGTGTGAGAGTGTGTGCGTGTGAGTAAGTGTGTGAGTGAGTGTGAGTGTATGCTTACGAGTGTGTGCTAGTGTGCGTGAGTGTGCGCGAGTGTGTATGTGTGAGTGAGTGTGTGTGTGAGTGTGTGCGAGTGTTTGCGAGTGTGTGTGTGAGTGTGTAGGACTGTGTGTGCGAGTGTGTGTGCGAGTGTGTGTGAGTGTGTACGTGTGTGTGTAGGAGTTTGTGCGAGTGTGTGCGAGTGTGTATGTGAGTGTGTGTGTGAGTGTGTGTGCGAGTGTGTGCATGCGAGTTTGTGCGAGTGTGTGCGTGCGAGTGTGTGCGAGTGTGTGCGAGTATGTGCGAGTGTGTGTGCTAGTGTGTGCAAGTGTGTGCAAGTGTGTGCGAGTGTGTGCGAGTGTGTGTGTGCCAGTGTGTGCCAGTGTGTGCCAGTGTGTGCAAGTGAGTGCGAATGTGTGCGAATGTGTGCGTGCGAGTGTGCACGAGTGTGCGCGAGTGTGTGCGTGAGTGTGTGCGTGTGAGTGTGTGCGAGTGTGTGCGTGTGTGCGTGCGAGTGTGCTCGAGTGACTGGGTGCGAGTGTGTGCGAGTGTGTGTGTGTGCGAGTGAGTGTGTGCGAGTGTGTATGAGTGAGTGTGTTTGAGTGTGTGCCAGTTTGTGTGTGGGTGCGAGTGTGTGAGTGTGTGTGAGTGTGTGTGAGTTTGTAGGACTGTATGTGCGATTGTTTGTGAGTGTGTGTGAGTGTGTTCGAGTGTGTGCGAGTGTGTGTGCGAGTGTGTGTGCGAGAGTGTGCGAGTGTGTGCGAGTGTGTGCAAATGTGCCCGAGTGTGTACGAGTGTGCACGAGTGAGTGGGTGTGAGTGTGTGCGAGTGTGTGTGCGAGTGTGTGCGTGTGAGTGTGTGCTTGTGAGTGTGAGCGAGTATCTGTGCGAGTGTGTGCTTGTGAGTGTGTGCGAGTGTGTGTGAGTGTGTGCGAGTGTGTGTGCATGTGAGTGTGTGCGAGTGTGTGTGAGTGTGTGCGAGTGTGTGTGAGTGAGTGTGTGCGAGTGTGTGCGAGTGTGTGTACGAGTGTGTGTGTGTGCGATTGTGTATAAGTGTGTGCGAGTGTGTGTGAGTTTGTGCGAGTGTGTACGAGTGTGTGCGTGCGAGTGCGTGCGAGTGAGTGTGAATGTGTGCGAGAGTGTGCGAGTGTGTGCGAGTGTGTGTGTGCGAGTGTGTGTGAGTGTGTACGAGTGTGTGTAGGAGTTTGTGTGAGTGTGTATGCGAGTGTGTGTGTGTGAGTGTGTGTGCGAGTGTGTGCATGCGAGTGTGTGCGAGTGTGTGCGTGCGAGTGTGTGCGAGTGTGAGCGAGTATGTGCGAGTGTGTGTGTGCGAGTGTGAGCGAGTGTGTGCCAGTGTGTGTGTACGAGTGTGTGCAAGTGAGTGCGAATGTGTGTGAATGTGTGCGTGCGAGTGTGCACGAGTGTGCGCGAGTGTGTGTGCGTGAGTGTGTGCATGTGAGTGTGTGCGAGTGTGTGCGTGCGTGCGTGCGAGGGTGTGCGAGTGTGCTCGAGTGACTGGGTGCGAGTGTGTGCGAGTGTGTGTGTGTGTGTGCGAGTGAGTGTGTGCGAGTGTGTATGAGTGAGTGTGTTTGAGTGTGTGCCAGTTTGTGTGTGGGTGCGAGTGTGTGAGTGTGTGTGAGTTTGTAGGACTGTATGTGCGAGTGTTTGCGAGTGTGTTCGAGTGTGTGCGAGTGTGTGTGCGAGTGTGTGTGCGAGAGTGTGCGAGTGTGTGCAAATGTGCCCGAGTGTGCGCGAGTGTGCACGAGTGAGTGGGTGCGAGTGTGTGCGACTGTTTGTGCGAGTGTGTGCGTGTGAGTGTGTGCGTGTGAGTGTGTGCGAGTGTGTGTGCGAGTGTGTGCTTGTGAGTGTGTGAGTGTGTGTGAGTGTGTGTGCGTGTGAGTGTGTGCAAGTGTGTGTGAGTGTGTGCGAGTGTGTGTGTGTGAGTGTGTGTGAGTGAGTGTGTGCGAGTGTGTGCGAGTGTGTGCGAGTGTGTGTACGAGTGTGTGTGTGCGTTTGTGTATAAGTGTGTGCGAGTGTGTGTGAGTTTGTGCGAGTGTGTTCGAGTGTGCACGTGCGAGTGCGTGCGAGTGAGTGTGAATGTGTGCGAGAGTGTGCGAGTGTGTGCGAGTGTGTGTGTGCGAGTGTGTGTGCGTGCGATTGTGTATGAGTGTGTGCGAGTGTGTGTGAGTTTGTGCGAGTGTGTGCGTGCGAGTGCATGCGAGTGAGTGCAAATGTGTGTGAGTGTGGGCATGCGAGTGTTTGTGCGTGTGAGTGAGTGTGTGTGAGTTTGTGCGAGTGTTTGCGAGTGTGTGTGTGAGTGTGTAGGACTGTGTGTGCGAGTGTGTGCGAGTGTGTGCAAGTGTGTGCGAGTGAGTGTGAGTGAGTGAGTGTGTGCGAGTGTGTGCGAATGTGTGCGAGTGTGTGTGTGCGAGTTTGTGTGATTGTGTATGAGTGTGTGCGAGTGTGTGCGTGCGAGTGGGTGCAAGTGAGTGCGAGTGTGTGCAAATGTGTGCGAGAGTGTGCGAGTGTGGGCGTGCGAGTGTGTGCGAGTGTGCGCGAGTGTGTGTGAGTGTGTGCGAGAGTGTGTGCGTGTGAGTAAGTGTGTGAGTGAGTGTGAGTGTATGCTTACGAGTGTGTGCTAGTGTGCGTGAGTGTGTGCAAGTGTGCGTGAGTGTGTACGTGTGAGTGAGTGTGTGTGTGAGTGTGTGCGAGTGTTTGCGAGTGTGTGTGTGAGTGTGTAGGACTGTGTGTGCGAGTGTGTGTGCGAGTGTGTGCGAATGTGTATGTGTGTATGTGCGAGTGTGTGCAAGTGTGTGTGCGAGTGTGTGTGAGTGTGTACGAGTGTGTGTAGGAGTTTGTGCGAGTGTGTATGCGAGAGTGTGTGTGTGAGTGTGTGTGCGAGTGTGTGCATGCGAGTGTGTGCGAGTGTGTGCGAGTATGTGCGAGTGTGTGTGTGCTAGTGTGTGTGAGTGTGTACGAGTGTGTGTAGGAGTTTGTGCGAGTGTGTATGCGAGTGTGTGTGTGTGAGTGTGTGTGCGAGTGTGTGCGAGTGTGTGCGTGCGAGTGTGTGCGAGTGTGAGCGAGTATGTGCGAGTGTGTGTGTGCGAGTGTGTGCGAGTGTGTGCCAGTGTGTGCGTACGAGTGTGTGCAAGTGCGTGCGAATGTGTGTGAATGTGTGCGTGCGAGTGTGCATGAGTGTGTGTGCGTGAGTGTGTGCATGTGAGTGTGTGCGAGTGTGTGCGTGCGAGGGTGTGCGAGTGTGCTCGAGTGACTGGGTGCGAGTGTGTGCTAGAGTGTGTGTGTGTGTGCGAGTGAGTGTGTGCGAGTGTGTATGAGTGAGTGTGTTTGAGTGTGTGCCAGTGTGTGTGTGGGTGCGAGTGTGTGTGAGTGTGTGTGAGTTTGTAGGACTGTATGTGCGAGTGTTTGAGAGTGTGTGCGAGTGTGTTCGAGTGTGTGCGGGTGTGTGTGCGAGTGTGTGTGCGAGAGTGTGCGAGTGTGTGCGAGTGTGTGCAAATGTGCCCGAGTGTGCTCGAGTGTGCACGAGTGAGTGGGTGCGAGTGTGTGCGAGTGTGTGTGCGAGTGTGTGCGTGTGAGTGTGTGCGTGTGAGTGTGTGCGAGTGTGTGTGCGAGTTTGTGCTTGTGAGTTTGTGCGAGTGTGTGTGAGTGTGTGTGAGTGTGTGTGCGTGTGAGTGTGTGCGAGTGTGTGCAAGTGTGTGTGAGTGTGTGCGAGTGTGTGTGTGAGTGTGTGTGAGTGAGTGTGTGCGAGTGTGTGTTAGAGTGTGTGTGTGCGATTGTGTATAAGTGTGTGCCAGTGTGTGTGAGTTTGTGCGAGTGTGTGCATGCGAGTGCGTGCGAGTGAGTGCAAATGTGTGCGAGTGTGTGCGGGTGTGTGTGCGTGCGATTGTGTATGAGTGTGTGCGAGTGTGTGTGAGTTTGTGCAAGTGTGTGCGAGTGTGTGCGTGCGAGTGAGTGCGAATGTGTGCGAGTGTGGGCGTGCGAGTGTGTGCTAGTGTGCGCAAGTGTGTGCGTGTGAGTGAGTGTGTGTGAGTTTGTGCGAGTGTTTGCGAGTGTGTGTGTGAGTGTGTAGGACTGTGTGTGCGAGTGTGTGCGAGTGTGTTCAAGTGTGTGCGAGTGAGTGTGAGTGAGTGCGTGTGTGCGAGTGTGTGCGAATGTGTGCGAGTGTGTGTGTGCGAGTTTGTGTGATTGTGTATGAGTGTGTGCGAGTGTGTGCGTGCGAGTGGGTGCGAGTGAGTGCGAGTGTGTGCAAATGTGTGCGAGAGTGTGCGAGTGTGCGCGAGTGTGTGTGAGTGTGTGCGAGAGTGTGTGCGTGTGAGTAAGTGTGTGAGTGAGTGTGAGTGTATGCTTACGAGTGTGTGCTAGTGTGCGTGAGTGTGCGCGAGTGTGTATGTGTGAGTGAGTGTGTGTGTGAGTGTGTGCGAGTGTTTGCGAGTGTGTGTGTGAGTGTGTAGGACTGTGTGTGCGAGTGTGTGTGCGAGTGTGTGTGAATGTGTATGTGTGTATGTGCGAGTGTGTGTGAGTGTGTGTGCGAGTGTGTGTGAGTGTGTACGTGTGTGTGTAGGAGTTTGTGCGAGTGTGTGCGAGTGTGTATGTGAGTGTGTGTGTGTGAGTGTGTGTGCGAGTGTGTGCATGCGAGTGTGTGCGAGTGTGTGCGTGCGAGTGTGTGCGAGTGTGTGCGAGTATGTGCGAGTGTGTGTGCTAGTGTGTGCAAGTGTGTGCGAGTGTGTGCGAGTGTGTGCGAGTGTGTGTGTGCCAGTGTGTGCCAGTGTGTGCCAGTGTGTGCAAGTGAGTGCGAATGTGTGCGAATGTGTGCGTGCGAGTGTGCACGAGTGTGCGCGAGTGTGTGCGTGAGTGTGTGCGTGTGAGTGTGTGCGAGTGTGTGCGTGTGTGCGTGCGAGTGTGTGCGAGTGTGCTCGAGTGACTGGGTGCGAGTGTGTGCGAGTGTGTGTGTGTGCGAGTGAGTGTGTGCGAGTGTGTATGAGTGAGTGTGTTTGAGTGTGTGCCAGTTTGTGTGTGGGTGCGAGTGTGTGAGTGTGTGTGAGTGTGTGTGAGTTTGTAGGACTGTATGTGCGATTGTTTGTGAGTATGTGTGAGTGTGTTCGAGTGTGTGCGAGTGTGTGTGCGAGTGTGTGTGCGAGAGTGTGCGAGTGTGTGCGAGTGTGTGCAAATGTGCCCGAGTGTGCGCGAGTGTGCACGAGTGAGTGGGTGTGAGTGTGTGCGAGTGTGTGTGCGAGTGTGTGCGTGTGAGTGTGTGCTTGTGAGTGTGAGCGAGTGTCTGTGCGAGTGTGTGCTTGTGAGTGTGTGCGAGTGTGTGTGAGTGTGTGCGAGTGTGTGTGCATGTGAGTGTGTGCGAGTGTGTGTGAGTGTGTGCGAGTGTGTGTGTGAGTGTGTGTGAGTGAGTGTGTACGAGTGTGTGCGAGTGTGTGTACGAGTGTGTGTGTGTGCGATTGTGTATAAGTGTGTGCGAGTGTGTGTGAGTTTGTGCGAGTGTGTACGAGTGTGTGCGTGCGAATGCGTGCGAGTGAGTGTGAATGTGTGCGAGAGTGTGCGAGTGTGTGTGTGCGAGTGTGTGTGAGTGTGTACGTGTGTGTGTAGGAGTTTGTGTGAGTGTGTATGCGAGTGTGTGTGTGTGAGTGTGTGTGCGAGTGTGTGCATGCGAGTGTGTGCGAGTGTGTGCGTGCGAGTGTGTGCGAGTGTGAGCGAGTATGTGCGAGTGTGTGTGTGCGAGTGTGTGCGAGTGTGTGCCAGTGTGTGCGTACGAGTGTGTGCAAGTGAGTGCGAATGTGTGTGAATGTGTGCGTGCGAGTGTGCACGAGTGTGCGCGAGTGTGTGTGCGTGAGTGTGTGCATGTGAGTGTGTGCGAGTGTGTGCGTGCGTGCGAGGGTGTGCGAGTGTGCTCGAGTGACTGGGTGCGAGTGTGTGCGAGTGTGTGTGTGTGTGCGAGTGAGTGTGTGCGAGTGTGTATGAGTGAGTGTGTTTGAGTGTGTGTCAGTTTGTGTGTGGGTGCGAGTGTGAGAGTGTGTGAGTTTGTAGGACTGTATGTGCGAGTGTTTGCGAGTGTGTGCGAGTGTGTTCGAGTGTGTGCGAGTGTGTGTGCGAGTGTGTGTGCGAGAGTGTGTGTGTGAGTGTGTGTGCGAGTGTGTGCATGCGAGTGTGTGCGAGTGTGTGCGAGTATGTGCGAGTGTGTGTGTGCTAGTGTGTGTGAGTGTGTACGAGTGTGTGTAGGAGTTTGTGCGAGTGTGTATGCGAGTGTGTGTGTGTGAGTGTGTGTGCGAGTGTGTGCATGCGAGTGTGTGCGAGTGTGTGCGTGCGAGTGTGTGCGAGTGTGAGCGAGTATGTGCGAGTGTGTGTGTGCGAGTGTGTGCGAGTGTGTGCCAGTGTGTGCGTACGAGTGTGTGCAAGTGCGTGCGAATGTGTGTGAATGTGTGCGTGCGAGTGTGCATGAGTGTGTGTGCGTGAGTGTGTGCATGTGAGTGTGTGCGAGTGTGTGCGTGCGAGGGTGTGCGAGTGTGCTCGAGTGACTGGGTGCGAGTGTGTGCGAGAGTGTGTGTGTGTGTGCGAGTGAGTGTGTGCGAGTGTGTATGAGTGAGTGTGTTTGAGTGTGTGCCAGTGTGTGTGTGGGTGCGAGTGTGTGTGAGTGTGTGTGAGTTTGTAGGACTGTATGTGCGAGTGTTTGAGAGTGTGTGCGAGTGTGTTCGAGTGTGTGCGGGTGTGTGTGCGAGTGTGTGTGCGAGAGTGTGCGAGTGTGTGCGAGTGTGTGCAAATGTGCCCGAGTGTGCGCGAGTGTGCACGAGTGAGTGGGTGCGAGTGTGTGCGAGTGTGTGTGCGAGTGTGTGCGTGTGAGTGTGTGCGTGTGAGTGTGTGCGAGTGTGTGTGCGAGTTTGTGCTTGTGAGTTTGTGCGAGTGTGTGTGAGTGTGTGTGAGTGTGTGTGCGTGTGAGTGTGTGCGAGTGTGTGCAAGTGTGTGTGAGTGTGTGCGAGTGTGTGTGTGAGTGTGTGTGAGTGAGTGTGTGCGAGTGTGTGTTAGAGTGTGTGTGTGCGATTGTGTATAAGTGTGTGCCAGTGTGTGTGAGTTTGTGCGAGTGTGTGCATGCGAGTGCGTGCGAGTGAGTGCAAATGTGTGCGAGTGTGTGCGGGTGTGTGTGCGTGCGATTGTGTATGAGTGTGTGCGAGTGTGTGTGAGTTTGTGCAAGTGTGTGCGAGTGTGTGCGTGCGAGTGAGTGCGAATGTGTGCGAGTGTGGGCGTGCGAGTGTGTGCTAGTGTGCGCAAGTGTGTGCGTGTGAGTGAGTGTGTGTGAGTTTGTGCGAGTGTTTGCGAGTGTGTGTGTGAGTGTGTAGGACTGTGTGTGCGAGTGTGTGCGAGTGTGTTCAAGTGTGTGCGAGTGAGTGTGAGTGAGTGCATGTGTGCGAGTGTGTGCGAATGTGTGCGAGTGTGTGTGTGCGAGTTTGTGTGATTGTGTATGAGTGTGTGCGAGTGTGTGCGTGCGAGTGGGTGCGAGTGAGTGCGAGTGTGTGCAAATGTGTGCGAGAGTGTGCGAGTGTGCGCGAGTGTGTGTGAGTGTGTGCGAGAGTGTGTGCGTGTGAGTAAGTGTGTGAGTGAGTGTGAGTGTATGCTTACGAGTGTGTGCTAGTGTGCGTGAGTGTGCGCGAGTGTGTATGTGTGAGTGAGTGTGTGTGTGAGTGTGTGCGAGTGTTTGCGAGTGTGTGTGTGAGTGTGTAGGACTGTGTGTGCGAGTGTGTGTGCGAGTGTGTGTGAATGTGTATGTGTGTATGTGCGAGTGTGTGTGAGTGTGTGTGCGAGTGTGTGTGAGTGTGTACGTGTGTGTGTAGGAGTTTGTGCGAGTGTGTGCGAGTGTGTATGTGAGTGTGTGTGTGTGAGTGTGTGTGCGAGTGTGTGCATGCGAGTGTGTGCGAGTGTGTGCGTGCGAGTGTGTGCGAGTGTGTGCGAGTATGTGCGAGTGTGTGTGCTAGTGTGTGCAAGTGTGTGCGAGTGTGTGCGAGTGTGTGCGAGTGTGTGTGTGCCAGTGTGTGCCAGTGTGTGCCAGTGTGTGCAAGTGAGTGCGAATGTGTGCGAATGTGTGCGTGCGAGTGTGCACGAGTGTGCGCGAGTGTGTGCGTGAGTGTGTGCGTGTGAGTGTGTGCGAGTGTGTGCGTGTGTGCGTGCGAGTGTGTGCGAGTGTGCTCGAGTGACTGGGTGCGAGTGTGTGCGAGTGTGTGTGTGTGCGAGTGAGTGTGTGCGAGTGTGTATGAGTGAGTGTGTTTGAGTGTGTGCCAGTTTGTGTGTGGGTGCGAGTGTGTGAGTGTGTGTGAGTGTGTGTGAGTTTGTAGGACTGTATGTGCGATTGTTTGTGAGTATGTGTGAGTGTGTTCGAGTGTGTGTGCGAGTGTGTGTGCGAGAGTGTGCGAGTGTGTGCGAGTGTGTGCAAATGTGCCCGAGTGTGCGCGAGTGTGCACGAGTGAGTGGGTGTGAGTGTGTGCGAGTGTGTGTGCGAGTGTGTGCGTGTGAGTGTGTGCTTGTGAGTGTGAGCGAGTGTCTGTGCGAGTGTGTGCTTGTGAGTGTGTGCGAGTGTGTGTGAGTGTGTGCGAGTGTGTGTGCATGTGAGTGTGTGCGAGTGTGTGTGAGTGTGTGCGAGTGTGTGTGTGAGTGTGTGTGAGTGAGTGTGTACGAGTGTGTGCGAGTGTGTGTACGAGTGTGTGTGTGTGCGATTGTGTATAAGTGTGTGCGAGTGTGTGTGAGTTTGTGCGAGTGTGTACGAGTGTGTGCGTGCGAATGCGTGCGAGTGAGTGTGAATGTGTGCGAGAGTGTGCGAGTGTGTGTGTGCGAGTGTGTGTGAGTGTGTACATGTGTGTGTAGGAGTTTGTGTGAGTGTGTATGCGAGTGTGTGTGTGTGAGTGTGTGTGCGAGTGTGTGCATGCGAGTGTGTGCGAGTGTGTGCGTGCGAGTGTGTGCGAGTGTGAGCGAGTATGTGCGAGTGTGTGTGTGCGAGTGTGTGCGAGTGTGTGCCAGTGTGTGCGTACGAGTGTGTGCAAGTGAGTGCGAATGTGTGTGAATGTGTGCGTGCGAGTGTGCACGAGTGTGCGCGAGTGTGTGTGCGTGAGTGTGTGCATGTGAGTGTGTGCGAGTGTGTGCGTGCGTGCGAGGGTGTGCGAGTGTGCTCGAGTGACTGGGTGCGAGTGTGTGCGAGTGTGTGTGTGTGTGCGAGTGAGTGTGTGCGAGTGTGTATGAGTGAGTGTGTTTGAGTGTGTGTCAGTTTGTGTGTGGGTGCGAGTGTGAGAGTGTGTGAGTTTGTAGGACTGTATGTGCGAGTGTTTGCGAGTGTGTGCGAGTGTGTTCGAGTGTGTGCGAGTGTGTGTGCGAGTGTGTGTGCGAGAGTGTGCGAGAGTGTGCGAGTGTGTGCAAATGTGCCCGAGTGTGCGCGAGTGTGCACGAGTGAGTGGGTGCGAGTGTGTGCGACTGTTTGTGTGAGTGTGTGCGTGTGAGTGTGTGCGTGTGAGTGTGTGCGAGTGTGTGTGCGAGTGTGTGCTTGTGAGTGTGTGAGTGTGTGTGAGTGTGTGTGCGAGTGTGTGTGCGTGTGAGTGTGTGCGAGTGTGTGCAAGTGTGTGTGAGTGTGTGTGAGTGTGTGTGTGTGAGTGTGTGTGAGTGAGTGTGTGCGAGTGCGTGCGAGTGTGTGCGAGTGTGTGTACGAGTGTGTGTGTGCGTTTGTGTATAAGTGTGTGCGAGTGTGTGTGAGTTTGTGCGAGTGTGTTCGAGTGTGCGCGTGCGAGTGCGTGCGAGTGAGTGTGAATGTGTGCGAGAGTGTGCGAGTGTGTGCGAGTGTGTGTGTGCGAGTGTGTGTGCGTGCGATTGTGTATGAGTGTGTGCGAGTGTGTGTGAGTTTGTGCGAGTGTGTGCGTGCGAGTGCATGCGAGTGAGTGCAAATGTGTGTGAGTGTGGGCATGCGAGTGTGTGTGCGTGTGAGTGAGTGTGTGTGAGTTTGTGCGAGTGTTTGCGAGTGTGTGTGTGAGTGTGTAGGACTGTGTGTGCGAGTGTGTGCGAGTGTGTGCAAGTGTGTGCGAGTGAGTGTGAGTGAGTGAGTGTGTGCGAGTGTGTGCGAATGTGTGCGAGTGTGTGTGTGCGAGTTTGTGTGATTGTGTATGAGTGTGTGCGAGTGTGTGCGTGCGAGTGGGTGCAAGTGAGTGCGAGTGTGTGCAAATGTGTGCGAGAGTGTGCGAGTGTGGGCGTGCGAGTGTGTGCGAGTGTGCGCGAGTGTGTGTGAGTGTGTGCGAGAGTGTGTGCGTGTGAGTAAGTGTGTGAGTGAGTGTGAGTGTATGCTTACGAGTGTGTGCTAGTGTGCGTGAGTGTGTGCAAGTGTGCGTGAGTGTGTACGTGTGAGTGAGTGTGTGTGTGAGTGTGTGCGAGTGTTTGCGAGTGTGTGTGTGAGTGTGTAGGACTGTGTGTGCGAGTGTGTGTGCGAGTGTGTGCGAATGTGTATGTGTGTATGTGCGAGTGTGTGCAAGTGTGTGTGCGAGTGTGTGTGAGTGTGTACGAGTGTGTGTAGGAGTTTGTGCGAGTGTGTATGCGAGAGTGTGTGTGTGAGTGTGTGTGCGAGTGTGTGCATGCGAGTGTGTGCGAGTGTGTGCGAGTATGTGCGAGTGTGTGTGTGCTAGTGTGTGTGAGTGTGTACGAGTGTGTGTAGGAGTTTGTGCGAGTGTGTATGCGAGTGTGTGTGTGTGAGTGTGTGTGCGAGTGTGTGCATGCGAGTGTGTGCGAGTGTGTGCGTGCGAGTGTGTGCGAGTGTGAGCGAGTATGTGCGAGTGTGTGTGTGCGAGTGTGTGCGAGTGTGTGCCAGTGTGTGCGTACGAGTGTGTGCAAGTGCGTGTGAATGTGTGTGAATGTGTGCGTGCGAGTGTGCATGAGTGTGCGCGAGTGTGTGTGCGTGAGTGTGTGCATGTGAGTGTGTGCGAGTGTGTGCGTGCGTGCGAGGGTGTGCGAGTGTGCTCGAGTGACTGGGTGCGAGTGTGTGCGAGTGTGTGTGTGTGCGAGTGAGTGTGTGCGAGTGTGTATGAGTGAGTGTGTTTGAGTGTGTGCCAGTTTGTGTGTGGGTGCGAGTGTGTGTGAGTGTGTGTGAGTTTGTAGGACTGTATGTGCGAGTGTTTGCGAGTGTGTGCGAGTGTGTTCGAGTGTGTGCAGGTGTGTGTGCGAGTGTGTGTGCGAGAGTGTGCGAGTGTGTGCGAGTGTGTGCAAATGTGCCCGAGTGTGCGCGAGTGTGCACGAGTGAGTGGGTGCGAGTGTGTGCGAGTGTGTGTGCGAGTGTGTGCGTGTGAGTGTGTGCGTGTGAGTGTGTGCGAGTGTGTGTGCGAGTTTGTGCTTGTGAGTTTGTGCGAGTGTGTGTGAGTGTGTGTGAGTGTGTGTGCGTGTGAGTGTGTGCGAGTGTGTGCAAGTGTGTGTGAGTGTGTGCGAGTGTGTGTGTGAGTGTGTGTGAGTGAGTGTGTGCGAGTGTGTGCGAGTGTGTGTTAGAGTGTGTGTGTGCGATTGTGTATAAGTGTGTGCCAGTGTGTGTGAGTTTGTGCGAGTGTGTGCATGCGAGTGCGTGCGAGTGAGTGCAAATGTGTGTGAGTGTGTGCGGGTGTGTGTGCGTGCGATTGTGTATGAGTGTGTGCGAGTGTGTGTGAGTTTGTGCGAGTGTGTGCGAGTGTGTGCGTGCGAGTGAGTGCGAATGTGTGCGAGTGTGGGCGTGCGAGTGTGTGCTAGTGTGCGCAAGTGTGTGCGTGTGAGTGAGTGTGTGTGAGTTTGTGCGAGTGTTTGCGAGTGTGTGTGTGAGTGTGTAGGACTGTGTGTGCGAGTGTGTGCGAGTGTGTGCAAGTGTGTGCGAGTGAGTGTGAGTGAGTGCGTGTGTGCGAGTGTGTGCGAATGTGTGCGAGTGTGTGTGTGCGAGTTTGTGTGATTGTGTATGAGTGTGTGCGAGTGTGTGCGTGCGAGTGGGTGCGAGTGAGTGCGAGTGTGTGCAAATGTGTGCGAGAGTGTGCGAGTGTGCGCGAGTGTGTGTGAGTGTGTGCGAGAGTGTGTGCGTGTGAGTAAGTGTGTGAGTGAGTGTGAGTGTATGCTTACGAGTGTGTGCTAGTGTGCATGAGTGTGCGCGAGTGTGTATGTGTGAGTGAGTGTGTGTGTGAGTGTGTGCGAGTGTTTGCGAGTGTGTGTGTGAGTGTGTAGGACTGTGTGTGCGAGTGTGTGTGCGAGTGTGTGTGAATGTGTATGTGTGTATGTGCGAGTGTGTGCAAGTGTGTGTGCGAGTGTGTGTGAGTGTGTACGTGTGTGTGTAGGAGTTTGTGCGAGTGTGTGCGAGTGTGTATGTGAGTGTGTGTGTGAGTGTGTGTGCGAGTGTGTGCATGCGAGTGTGTGCGAGTGTGTGCGTGCGAGTGTGTGCGAGTGTGTGCGAGTATGTGCGAGTGTGTGTGCTAGTGTGTGCAAGTGTGTGCGAGTGTGTGCGAGTGTGTGTGTGCCAGTGTGTGCCAGTGTGTGCCAGTGTGTGCAAGTGAGTGCGAATGTGTGCGAATGTGTGCGTGCGAGTGTGCACGAGTGTGCGCGAGTGTGTGCGTGAGTGTGTGCATGTGAGTGTGTGCGAGTGTGTGCGTGTGTGCGTGCGAGTGTGTGCGAGTGTGCTCGAGTGACTGGGTGCGAGTGTGTGCGAGTGTGTGTGTGTGCGAGTGAGTGTGTGCGAGTGTGTATGAGTGAGTGTGTTTGAGTGTGTGCCAGTTTGTGTGTGGGTGCGAGTGTGTGAGTGTGTGTGAGTGTGTGTGAGTTTGTAGGACTGTATGTGCGATTGTTTGTGAGTGTGTGTGAGTGTGTTCGAGTGTGTGCGAGTGTGTGTGCGAGAGTGTGCGAGTGTGTGCGAGTGTGTGCAAATGTGCCTGAGTGTGCGCGAGTGTGCACGAGTGAGTGGGTGTGAGTGTGTGCGAGTGTGTGTGTGAGTGTGTGTGTGTGAGTGTGTGCTTGTGAGTGTGAGCGAGTGTCTGTGCGAGTGTGTGCTTGTGAGTGTGTGCGAGTGTGTGTGAGTTTGTGCGAGTGTGTGTGCATGTGAGTGTGTGCGAGTGTGTGCCAGTGTGTGCGTACGAGTGTGTGCAAGTGCGTGCGAATGTGTGTGAATGTGTGCGTGCGAGTGTGCATGAGTGTGTGTGCGTGAGTGTGTGCATGTGAGTGTGTGCGAGTGTGTGCGTGCGAGGGTGTGCGAGTGTGCTCGAGTGACTGGGTGCGAGTGTGTGCGAGTGTGTGTGTGTGCGAGTGAGTGTGTGCGAGTGTGTATGAGTGAGTGTTTTTGAGTGTGTGCCAGTTTGTGTGTGGGTGCGAGTGTGTGTGAGTGTGTGTGAGTTTGTAGGACTGTATGTGCGAGTGTTTGCGAGTGTGTGCGAGTGTGTTCGAGTGTGTGCGGGTGTGTGTGCGAGTGTGTGTGCGAGAGTGTGCGAGTGTGTGCAAATGTGCCCGAGTGTGCGCGAGTGTGCACGAGTGAGTGGGTGCGAGTGTGTGCGAGTGTGTGTGCGAGTGTGTGCGTGTGAGTGTGTGCGTGTGAGTGTGTGCGAGTGTGTGTGTGAGTTTGTGCTTGTGAGTTTGTGCGAGTGTGTGTGAGTGTGTGTGCGTGTGAGTGTGTGCGAGTGTGTGCAAGTGTGTGTGAGTGTGTGCGAGTGTGTGTGTGAGTGTGTGTGAGTGAGTGTGTGCGAGTGTGTGCGAGTGTGTGTTAGAGTGTGTGTGTGCGATTGTGTATAAGTGTGTGCCAGTGTGTGTGAGTTTGTGCGAGTGTGTGCATGCGAGTGCGTGCGAGTGAGTGCAAATGTGTGCGAGTGTGTGCGGGTGTGTGTGCGTGCGATTGTGTATGAGTGTGTGCGAGTGTGTGTGAGTTTGTGCGAGTGTGTGCGAGTGTGTGCGTGCGAGTGAGTGCGAATGTGTGCGAGTGTGGGCGTGCGAGTGTGTGCTAGTGTGCGCAAGTGTGTGCGTGTGAGTGAGTGTGTGTGAGTTTGTGCGAGTGTTTGCGAGTGTGTGTGTGAGTGTGTAGGACTGTGTGTGCGAGTGTGTGCGAGTGTGTGCAAGTGTGTGCGAGTGAGTGTGAGTGAGTGCGTGTGTGCGAGTGTGTGCGAATGTGTGCGAGTGTGTGTGTGCGAGTTTGTGTGATTGTGTATGAGTGTGTGCGAGTGTGTGCGTGCGAGTGGGTGCGAGTGAGTGCGAGTGTGTGCAAATGTGTGCGAGAGTGTGCGAGTGTGCGCGAGTGTGTGTGAGTGTGTGCGAGAGTGTGTGCGTGTGAGTAAGTGTGTGAGTGAGTGTGAGTGTATGCTTACGAGTGTGTGCTAGTGTGCGTGAGTGTGCGCGAGTGTGTATGTGTGAGTGAGTGTGTGTGTGAGTGTGTGCGAGTGTTTGCGAGTGTGTGTGTGAGTGTGTAGGACTGTGTGTGCGAGTGTGTGTGCGAGTGTGTGTGAATGTGTATGTGTGTATGTGCGAGTGTGTGCGAGTGTGTGTGCGAGTGTGTGTGAGTGTGTACGTGTGTGTGTAGGAGTTTGTGCGAGTGTGTGCGAGTGTGTATGTGCGTGTGTGTGTGTGAGTGTGTGTGCGAGTGTGTGCATGCGAGTGTGTGCGAGTGTGTGCGTGCGAGTGTGTGCGAGTGTGTGCGAGTATGTGCGAGTGTGTGTGCTAGTGTGTGCAAGTGTGTGCGAGTGTGTGCGAGTGTGTGCGAGTGTGTGTGTGCCAGTGTGTGCCAGTGTGTGCCAGTGTGTGCAAGTGAGTGCGAATGTGTGCGAATGTGTGCGTGCGAGTGTGCACGAGTGTGCGCGAGTGTGTGCGTGAGTGTTTGCGTGTGAGTGTGTGCGAGTGTGTGCGTGTGTGCGTGCGAGTGTGTGCGAGTGTGCTCGAGTGACTGGGTGCGAGTGTGTGCGAGTGTGTGTGTGTGCGAGTGAGTGTGTGCGAGTGTGTATGAGTGAGTGTGTTTGAGTGTGTGCCAGTTTGTGTGTGGGTGCGAGTGTGTGAGTGTGTGTGAGTGTGTGTGAGTTTGTAGGACTGTATGTGCGATTGTTTGTGAGTGTGTGTGAGTGTGTTCGAGTGTGTGCGAGTGTGTGTGCGAGTGTGTGTGTGAGAGTGTGCGAGTGTGTGCGAGTGTGTGCAAATGTGCCTGAGTGTGCGCGAGTGTGCACGAGTGAGTGTGTGCGAGTGTGTGTGCGAGTGTGTGCGTGTGAGTGTGTGCTTGTGAGTGTGAGCGAGTGTCTGTGCGAGTGTGTGCTTGTGAGTGTGTGCGAGTGTGTGTGAGTGTGTGCGAGTGTGTGTGCATGTGAGTGTGTGCGAGTGTGTGTGAGTGTGTGCGAGTGTGTGTGTGAGTGTGTGTGAGTGAGTGTGTGCGAGTGTGTGCGAGTGTGTGTACGAGTGTGTGTGTGTGCGATTGTGTATAAGTGTGTGCGAGTGTGTGTGAGTTTGTGCGAGTGTGTGCGAGTGTGTGCGTGCGAGTGCGTGCGAGTGAGTGTGAATGTGTGCGAGAGTGTGCGAGTGTGTGTGTGCGAGTGTGTGTGTGTGCGATTGTGTATGAGTGTGTGCGAGTGTGTGTGAGTTTGTGCGAGTGTGTGCGTGCGAGTGTGTGCGAGTGAGTGCGAATGTTTGCGAGTGTACACGAGTGAGTGGGTGCAAGTGTGTGAGTGTGTACGAGTGTGTGTGAGTTGGTGCGATTGTGTATGAGTGTGTGCGAGTGTGTGCGAGTGTGTGCAAGTGTGTGCGAGTGAGTGTGAGTTAGTGAGTGTGTGTGTGCGATTGCGTATAAGTGTGTGCGAGTGTGTGTGAGTTTGTGCGAGTGTGTGAGAGTGTGTGCGTGCGAGTGCGTGCGAGTGAGTGCGTATGTGTGCGAGAGTGTGCGAGTGTGTGTGTGCGAGTGTGTGCGTGCGATTGTGTATGAGTGTGTGCGAGTGTGTGTGAGTTTGTGCGAGTGTGTGCGTGCGAGTGCGTGCGAGTGAGTGCAAATGTGTGCGAGTGTGCACGAGTGAGTGGGTGCGAGTGTGTGACTGTGTGCGAGTGTGTGTGAGTTTGTGCGAGTGTGTGCGAGTGTGTGCATGCGAGTGCGTGCGAGTGAGTGCGAATGTGTGCAAGTGTGGGCGTGCGAGTGTGTGCTAGTGTGTGCAAGTGTGTGCGTGTGAGTGAGTGTGTGTGAGTTTGTGCGAGTGTTTGCGAGTGTGTGTGAGTGTGTAGGACTGTGTGTGCGAGTGTGTGCGAGTGTGTGCAAGTGTGTGCGAGTGAGTGTGAGTGAGTGAGTGTGTGCGAGTGTGTGCGAATGTGTGCGAGTGTGTGTGTGCGAGTTTGTGTGATTGTGTATGAGTGTGTGCGAGTGTGTGCGTGCGAGTGGGTGTGAGTGAGTGCAAGTGTGTGCAAATGTGTGCGAGAGTGTGCGAGTGTGGGCTTGCGAGTGTGTGCGAGTGTGCGCGAGTGTGTGTGAGTGTGTGCGAGAGTGTGTGCGTGTGAGTAAGTGTGTGAGTGTATGCTTACGAGTGTGTGCTAGTGTGCGTGAGTGTGTGCGAGTGTGTGCGAGTGTGTACGTGTGAATGAGTGTGTGTGAGTGTGTGCGAGTGTTTGCGAGCGTGTGTGTAGGACTGTGTGTGCGAGTGTGTGTGCGAGTGTGTGCGAATGTGTATGTGTGTATGTGCGAGTGTGTGCGAGTGTGTGCAAGTGTGTGTGCGAGTGTGTGTGAGTGTGTACGAGTGTGTGTAGGAGTTTGTGCGAGTGTGTGCGAGTGTGTATGCGAGTGTGTGTTTGTGAGTGTGTGTGCGAGTGTGTGCATGCGAGTGTGTGCAAGTGTGTGCGAGTATGTGCGAGTGTGTGCGAGTGTGTGCGTGCGAGTGCGTGCGAGTGAGTGTGAGTGTGTGCAAGTGTGGGCGTGCGAGTGTGTGCTAGTGTGTGCAAGTGTGTGCGTGTGAGTGAGTTTGTGTGAGTTTGTGCGAGTGTTTGCGAGTGTGTGTGAGTGTGTAGGACTGTGTGTGCGAGTGTGTGCGAGTGTGTGCAAGTGTGTGCGAGTGAGTGTGAGTGAGTGAGTGTGTGTGTGCGATTGTGTATAAGTGTGTGCGAGTGTGTGTGAGTTTGTGCGAGTGTGTGAGAGTGTGTGCGTGCGAGTGAGTGCGTATGTGTGCGAGAGTGTGCGAGTGTGTGTGAGTGTGTGTGTGCGAGTGTGTGTGCGTGCGATTGTGTATGAGTGTGTGCGAGTGTGTGTGAGTTTGTGCGAGTGTGTGCGTGCGAGTGCGTGCGAATGTGTGCGAGTGTGCACGAGTGAGTGGGTGCAAGTGTGTGAGTGTGTGCGAGTGTGTGTGAGTTTGTGCGATTGTGCGATTGAGTATGAGTGTGTGCGAGTGTGTGTGAGTTTGTGCGAGTGTGTGCGAGTGTGTGCGTGCGAGTGCGTGCGAGTGAGTGCGAATGTGTGCAAGTGTGGGCATGCGAGTGTGTGCTAGTTTGTGCAAGTATGTGCGTGTGAGTGAGTGTGTGTGAGTTTGTGCGAGTGTTTGCGAGTGTGTGTGAGTGTGTAGGACTGTGTGTGCGAGTGTGTGCGAGTGAGTGTGAGTGAGTGAGTGTGTGCGAGTGTGTGCGAATGTGTGCGAGTGTGTGTGTGCGAGTTTGTGTGATTGTGTATGAGTGTGTGCGAGTGTGTGCGTGCGAGTGGGTGTGAGTGAGTGCGAGTGTGTGCAAATGTGTGCGAGAATGTGCGAGTGTGGGCATGCGAGTGTGTGCGAGTGTACGCGAGTGTGTGTGAGTGTGTGCGAGAGTGTGTTCGTGTGAGTAAGTGTGTGAGTGAATGTGAGTGTATGCTTACGAGTGTGTGCTAGTGTGCGTGAGTGTGTGCGAGTGTGTGCGAGTGTGTACGTGTGAGTGAGTGTGTGTGTGAGTGTGTGCGAGTGTTTGCGAGTGTGTGTGTAGGACTGTGTGTGCGAGTGTGTGTGCGAGTGTGTGCGAATGTGTATGCGTGTATGTGCGAGTGTGTGCGAGTGTGTGCAAGTGTGTGTGCGAGTGTGTGTGAGTGTGTACGAGTGTGTGTAGGAGTTTGTGCGAGTGTGTGCGAGTGTGTATGCGAGTGTGTGTTTGTGAGTGTGTGTGCGAGTGTGTGCATGCGAGTGTGTGCGAGTGTGTGCGAGTATGTGCGAGTGTGTGCGAGTGTGTGTGTGCGAGTGCGTGCGAGTGAGTGTGAGTGTGTGCAAGTGTGGGCGTGCGAGTGTGTGCTAGTGTGTGCAAGTGTGTGCGTGTGAGTGAGTGTGTGTGAGTTTGTGCGAGTGTTTGCGAGGGTGTGTGAGTGTGTAGGACTGTGTGTGCGAGTGTGTGCGAGTGTGTGCAAGTGTGTGCGAGTGAGTGTGAGTGAGTGTGTGTGTCCGATTGTGTATAAGTGTGTGCGAGTGTGTGTGAGTTTGTGCGAGTGTGTGAGAGTGTGTGCGTGCAAGTGTGTGCGAGTGAGTGCGTATGTGTGCGAGAGTGTGCGAGTGTGTGTGAGTGTGTGTGTGCGAGTGTGTGTGCGTGCGATTGTGTATGAGTGTGTGCGAGTGTGTGTGAGTTTGTGCGAGTGTGTGCGTGCGAGTGCGTGCGAGTGAGTGCGAATGTGTGCGAGTGTGCACGAGTGAGTGGGTGCGAGTGTGTGAGTGTGTGCGAGTGTGTGTGAGTTTGTGCGATTGTGCGATTGAGTATGAGTGTGTGCGAGTGTGTGTGAGTTTGTGCAAGTGTGTGCGAGTGTGTGCGTGCGAGTGCGTGCGAGTGAGTGCGAATGTGTGCAAGTGTGGGCGTGCGAGTGTGTGCTAGTGTGTGCAAGTATGTGCGTGTGAGTGAGTGTGTGTGAGTTTGTGCGAGTGTTTGCGAGTGTGTGTGAGTGTGTAGGACTGTGTGTGCGAGTGTGTGCAAGTGTGTGCGAGTGAGTGTGAGTGAGTGTGTGCGAGTGTGTGCGAATGTGTGCGAGTGTGTGTGTGCGAGTTTGTGTGATTGTGTATGAGTGTGTGCGAGTGTGTGCGTGTGAGTGGGTGTGAGTGAGTGTGAGTGTGTGCAAATGTGTGCGAGAGTGTGCGAGTGTGGGCGTGCGAGTGTGTGCGAGTGTGCGCGAGTGTGTGTGAGTGTGTGCGAGAGTGTGTGCGTGTGAGTGAGTGTGAGTGTATGCTTATGAGTGTGTGCTAGTGTGCGTGAGTGTGTGCGATTGTGTGCGAGTGTGTACGTGTGAGTGAGTGTGTGTGTGAGTGTGTGCGAGTGTTTGCGAGTGTGTGTGTAGGACTGTGTGTGCGAGTGTGTGTGCGAGTGTGTGCGAATGTGTATGTGTGTATGTGCAAGTGTGTGTGAGTGTGTGCAAGTGTGTGTGCGAGTGTGTGTGAGTGTGTACGAGTGTGTGTAGGAGTTTGTGCGAGTGTGTATGCGAGTGTGTGTTTGTGAGTGTGTGTGCGAGTTTGTGCATGCGAGTGTGTGCGAGTGTGTGCAAGTGTGTGCGAGTATGTGCGAGTGTGTGCGAGTGTGTGCGTGCGAGTGCGTGCGAATGAGTGTGAGTGTGTGCAAGTGTGGGCGTGCGAGTGTGTGCTAGTGTGTGCAAGTGTGTGCGTGTGAGTGAGTGTGTGTGAGTTTGTGCGAGTGTTTGCGAGTGTGTGTGAGTGTGTAGGACTGTGTGTGCGAGTGTGTGCGAGTGTGTGCATGTGAGTGAGTGTGTGTGAGTTTGTGCGAGTGTTTGCGAGTGTGTGTGAGTGTGTAGGACTGTGTGTGCGAGTGTGTGCGAGTGTGTGCAAGTGTGTGCGAGTGAGTGTGAGTGAGTGAGTGTGTGTGTGCGATTGTGTATAAGTGTGTGCGAGTGTGTGTGAGTTTGTGCGAGTGTGTGAGAGTGTCTGCGTGCGAGTGAGTGCGAATGTGTGCGAGAGTGTGCGAGTGTGTGCGAGTGTGTGTGCGTGCGATTGTGTATGAGTGTGTGCGAGTGTGTGTGAGTTTGTGCGAGTGTGTGCGTGCGAGTGCGTGCGAGTGAGTGCGAATGTGTGCGAGTGTGGGCGTGCGAGTGTGTGCTAGTGTGCGCAAGTGTGTGCGTGTGAGTGAGTGTGTGTGAGTTTGTGCGAGTGTTTGCGAGTGTGTGTGTGAGTGTGTAGGACTGTGTGTGCGAGTGTGTGCGAGTGTGTGCAAGTGTGTGCGAGTGAGTGTGAGTGAGTGAGTGTGTGCGAGTGTGTGCGAATGTGTGCGAGTGTGTGTGTGCGAGTTTGTGTGATTGTGTATGAGTGTGTGCGAGTGTGTGCGTGCGAGTGGGTGTGAGTGAGTGCGAGTGTGTGCAAATGTGTGCGAGAGTGTGCGAGTGTGGGCGTGCGAGTGTGTGCGAGTGTGGGCGAGTGTGTGTGAGTGTGTGCGAGAGTGTGTGAGTGTGAGTAAGTGTGTGAGTGAGTGTGAGTGTATGCTTACGAGTGTGGGCTAGTGTGCATGAGTGTGTGCGAGTGTGCGCGAGTGTGTATGTGTGAGTGAGTGTGTGTGTGTGCGAGTGTTTGCGAGTGTGTGTGTGAGTGTGTAGGACTGTGTGTGCGAGTGAGTGTGCGAGTGTGTGCGAATGTGTATGTGTGTATGTTCGAGTGTGTGCAAGTGTGTGTGCGAGTGTGTGTGAGTGTGTACGAGTGTGTGTAGGAGTTTGTGCGAGTGTGTGCGAGTGTGTATGCGAGTGTGTGTGTGTGTTTGTGTGTGCGAGTGTGTGCATGCGAGTGTGTGCGAGTGTGTGCGTGCGAGTGCGTGCGAGTGAGTGCGAGAGTGTGCGAGTGTGTGCGAGTGTGTGTGAGTGTGTGTGCGTGCGATTGTGTATGAGTGTGTGCGAGTGTGTGTGAGTTTTTTGCGAGTGTGTGCTTGCGAGTGCGTGCGAGTGAGTGCGAATGTGTGCGAGTGTGGGCGTGCGAGTGTGTGCTAGTGTGCGCAAGTGTGTGCGTGTGAGTGAGTGTGTGTGAGTTTGTGCGAGTGTTTGCGAGTGTGTGTGAGTGTGTAGGACTGTGTGTGCGAGTGTGTGCGAGTGTGTGCAAGTGTGTGCGAGTGAGTGTGAGTGAGTGAGTGTGTGCGAGTGTGTGCGAATGTGTGCGAGTGTGTGTGTGCGAGTTTGTGTGATTGTGTATGAGTGTGTGCGAGTGTGTGCATGCGAGTGGGTGCGAGTGAGTGCGAGTGTGTGCAAATGTGTGCGAGAGTGTGCGAGTGTGGGCGTGCGAGTGTGTGCGAGTGTGCACGAGTGTGTGTGAGTGTGTGCGAGAGTGTGTGCATGTGAGTAAGTGTGTGAGGGAGTTTGAGTGTATGCTTACGAGTGTGTGCTAGTGTGCGTGAGTGTGCGCGAGTGTGTACGTGTGAGTGAGTGTGTGTGAGTGTGTGCGAGTGTTTGCGAGTGTGTGTGTGAGTGTGTAGGATGGTGTGTTCGAGTGTGTGTGCGACTGTGTGCAAATGTGTATGTGTGTATGTGCGAGTGTGTGCGAGTGTGTGTGTGAGTGTGTGTGAGTGTGTACGAGTGTGTGTAGGAGTTTGTGCGAGTGTGTGCGAGTGTGTATGCGAGTGTGTGTGAGTGTGTGCGAGTGTGTGCATGCGAGTGTGTGCGTGCAAGTGTGTGTGAGTGTGTGCGAGTATGTGCGAGTGTGTGCGAGTGTGTGTGTGCTAGTGTGTGCAAGTGTGTGCGAGTGTGTGCGAGTGTGTGTGTGCGAGTGTGTGCCAGTGTGTGCCAGTGTTTGCGTATGAGTGTGTGCAAGTGAGTGCGAATGTGTGCGAATGTGTGCGTGCGAGTGTGCATGAGTGTGCGCGAGTGTGTGTGTGTGAGTGTGTGCGAGTGTGTGTGTGTGCGAGTGAGTGTGTGCGAGTGTGTATGAGTGAGTGTGTTTGAGTGTGTGCCAGTTTGTGTTTGTGTGTGCGAGTGCGTGCGAATGTGTGCATGCAAGTGTGTGCGAGTGTGTGCGAGTGTGTGCGTGAGTGTGTGTGCGTGTGTGTGCGTGTGTGTGAGTGTGTGCGAGTGTGTGCGAGTGTGTGCAAGCGTGTGCAAGTGTGTGCAAGTGTGTGCGAGTGTGTGCGAGTGTGTGCAAGTGTGTGCGAGTGAGTGTGTGCGATTGTGTATGAGTTTGTGCGAGTGTGTGTGTGAGTGTGTGTGCGAGTGCGTGCGAGTGAGTGCGAGTGTGTGCAAATGTGTGCGAGAGTGTGAGAGTGTGGGCGTGCGAGTGTGTGCGAGTGTGTACGTGTGAGTGAGTGTGTGTGTGAGTGTTTGCGAGTGTGTGTGTGAGTGTGTAGGACTGTGTGTGCGAGTGTGTGAGCGAGTGTGTGCGAATGTGTATGTGTGTATGTGCGAGTGTGTGCGAGTGTGTGCGAGTGTGTGTGCGAGTGTGTGTGTACGAGTGTGTGTAGGAGTTTGTGCGAGTGTGTGCGAGTGTGTATGTGAGTGTGTGTGAGTGTGTGTGTGAGTGTGTGCATGCGAGTGTGTGCGAGTGTGTGCGAATATGTGCATGCGAGTGTGTGCTAGTATGTGCAAGTGTGTGCGAGTGTGTACGAGCGTGTGTGTGCCAGTGTGTGCCAGTGTGTGCGCACGAGTGTGTGCAAGTGAGTGCGAATGTGTGCGAATGTGTGCGTGCAAGTGTGCACGAGTGTGCGCGAGTGTGTGTGTGACTGTGTGTGTGTGAGTGTGTGCGAGTGTGTGCGTGCGTGCGTGCGAGTGTGTGCGAGTGTGCTCGAGTGACTGGGTGCTAGTGTGTGCGAGTGTGTGTGTGTGCGAGTGAGTGTGTGCGAGTGTGTATGAGTGAGTGTGTTTGAGTGTGTGCCAGTTTGTGTGTGGGTGGAGTGTGTGAGTGTGTGTGAGTGTGTGTGAGTTTGTAGGACTGTATGTGCGAGTGTTTGCGAGTGTGTGCGAGTGTGTTCGAGTGTGTGCGAGTGTGTGTGCGAGTGTGTGTGCGAGAGTGTGCGAGTGTGTGCGAGTGTGTGCAAATGTGCCCGAGTGTGCGCGAGTGTGCACGAGTGAGTGGGTGCGAGTGTGTGCGACTGTTTGTGCGAGTGTGTGCGAGTGTGTGCGTGTGAGTGTGTGCGAGTGTGTGTGCGAGTGTGTGCTTGTGAGTGTGTGCGAGTGTGTGTGAGTGTGAGTGTGAGTGTGTGCAAGTGTGGGCGTGCGAGTGTGTGCTAGTGTGCGCAAGTGTGTGCGTGTGAGTGAGTGTGTGTGAGTTTGTGCGAGTGTTTGCGAGTGTGTGTGTGAGTGTGTAGGACTGTGTGTGCGAGTGTGTGCGAGTGTGTGCGAGTGTGTGCGAGTGAGTGTGAGTGAGTGTGTGCGAGTGTGTGCGAATGTGTGCGAGTGTGTGTGTGCGAGTTTGTGTGATTGTGTATGAGTGTGTGCGAGTGTGTGCGTGAGAGTGGGTGCAAGTGAGTGCGAGTGTGTGCAAATGTGTGCGAGAGTGTGCGAGTGTGGGCGTGCGAGTGTGTGCGAGTGTGTGCGAGTGTGTGTGAGTGTGTGCGAGAGTGTGTGCGTGTGAGTAAGTGTGTGAGTGAGTGTGAGTGTATGCTTACGAGTGTGTGCTAGTGTGCATGAGTGTGTGCAAGTGTGCGTGAGTGTGTATGTGTGAGTGAGTGTGTGTGTGAGTGTGTGCGAGTGTTTGCGAGTGTGTGTGTGAGTGTGTAGGACTGTGTGTGCGAGTGTGTGTGCGAGTGTGTGCGAATGTGTATGTGTGTATGTGCGAGTGTGTGCAAGTGTGTGTGCGAGTGTGTGTGAGTGTGTACGAGTGTGTGTAGGAGTTTGTGCGAGTGTGTATGCGAGAGTGTGTGTGTGAGTGTGTGTGCGAGTGTGTGCATGCGAGTGTGTGCGAGTGTGTGCGAGTATGTGCGAGTGTGTGCGAGTGTGTGTGTGCTAGTGTGTGTGAGTGTGTACGAGTGTGTGTAGGAGTTTGTGTGAGTGTGTATGCGAGTGTGTGTGTGTGAGTGTGTGTGCGAGTGTGTGCATGCGAGTGTGTGCGAGTGTGTGCGAGTGTGTGCGAGTGTGAGCGAGTATGTGCGAGTGTGTGTGTGCGAGTGTGTGCGAGTGTGTGCCAGTGTGTGCGTACGAGTGTGTGCAAGTGAGTGCGAATGTGTGTGAATGTGTGCGTGCGAGTGTGCACGAGTGTGCGCGAGTGTGTGTGCGTGAGTGTGTGCATGTGAGTGTGTGCGAGTGTGTGCGTGCGTGCGAGGGTGTGCAAGTGTGCTCGAGTGACTGGGTGCGAGTGTGTGCGAGTGTGTGTGTGTGTGTGCGAGTGAGTGTGTGCGAGTGTGTATGAGTGAGTGTGTTTGAGTGTGTGCCAGTTTGTGTGTGGGTGCGAGTGTGTGAGTGTGTGTGAGTTTGTAGGACTGTATGTGCGAGTGTGTGCGAGTGTGTTTGAGTGTGTGCGAGTGTGTGTGCGAGTGTGTGTGCGAGAGTGTGCGAGAGTGTGCGAGTGTGTGCAAATGTGCCCGAGTGTGCGCGAGTGTGCACGAGTGAGTGGGTGCGAGTGTGTGCGACTGTTTGTGCGAGTGTGTGCGTGTGAGTGTGTGCGTGTGAGTGTGTGCGAGTGTGTGTGCGAGTGTGTGCTTGTGAGTGTGTGAGTGTGTGTGCGAGTGTGTGTGCATGTGAGTGTGTGCGAGTGTGTGCAAGTGTGTGTGAGTGTGTGCGAGTGTGTGTGAGTGTGTGTGAGTGAGTGTGTGCGAGTGTGTGCGAGTGTGTGTACGAGTGTGTGTGTGCGTTTGTGTATAAGTGTGTGCAAGTGTGTGTGAGTTTGTGCGAGTGTGTTCGAGTGTGCGCGTGCGAGTGCGTGCGAGTGAGTGTGAATGTGTGCGAGAGTGTGCGAGTGTGTGCGAGTGTGTGTGTGCGAGTGTGTGTGCGTGCGATTGTGTATGAGTGTGTGCGAGTGTGTGTGAGTTTGTGCGAGTGTGTGCGTGCGAGTGCGTGCGAGTGAGTACAAATGTGTGTGAGTGTGGGCATGCGAGTGTGTGTGCGTGTGAGTGAGTGTGTGTGAGTTTGTGCGAGTGTTTGCGAGTGTGTGTGTGAGTGTGTAGGACTGTGTGTGCGAGTGTGTGCGAGTGTGTGCAAGTGTGTGCGAGTGAGTGTGAGTGAGTGAGTGTGTTCGAGTGTGTGCGAATGTGTGCGAGTGTGTGTGTGCGAGTTTGTGTGATTGTGTATAAGTGTGTGCGAGTGTGTGCGTGCGAGTGGGTGCAAGTGAGTGCGAGTGTGTGCAAATGTGTGCGAGAGTGTGCGAGTGTGGGCGTGCGAGTGTGTGCTAGTGTGCGCAAGTGTGTGCATGTGAGTGAGTGTGTGTGAGTTTGTGTGAGTGTTTGCGAGTGTGTGTGTGAGTGTGTAGGACTGTGTGTGCGAGTGTGTGCGAGTGTGTGCAAGTGTGTGCGAGTGAGTGTGAGTGAGTGAGTGTGTGCGAGTGTGTGCGAATGTGTGCGAGTGTGTGTGTGCGAGTTTGTGTGATTGTGTATGAGTGTGTGCGAGTGTGTGCGTGCGAGTGGGTGCAAGTGAGTGCGAGTGTGTGCAAATGTGTGCGAGAGTGTGCGAGTGTGGTCGTGCGAGTGTGTGCGAGTGTGCGCGAGTGTGTGTGAGTGTGTGCGAGAGTGTGTGTGTGTGAGTAAGTGTGTGAGTGAGTGTGAGTGTATGCTTACGAGTGTGTGCTAGTGTGCGTGAGTGTGCGCGAGTGTGTACGTGTGAGTGAGTGTGTGTGTGAGTGTGTGCGAGTGTTTGCGAGTGTGTGTGTGAGTGTGTAGGACTGTGTGTGCGAGTGTGTGAGCGAGTGTGTGCGAATGTGTATGTGTGTATGTGCGAGTGTGTGCGAGTGTGTGCGAGTGTGTGTGCGAGTGTGTGTGTACGAGTGTGTGTAGGAGTTTGTGCGAGTGTGTGCGAGTGTGTATGTGAGTGTGTGTGAGTGTGTGTGTGAGTGTGTGCATGCGAGTGTGTGCGAGTGTGTGCGAATATGTGCATGCGAGTGTGTGCTAGTATGTGCAAGTGTGTGCGAGTGTGTACGAGCGTGTGTGTGCCAGTGTGTGCCAGTGTGTGCGAGTGTGTGCGAGTGTGTGTGTGCCAGTGTGTGCCAGTGTGTGCCAGTGTGTGCAAGTGAGTGCGAATGTGTGCGAATGTGTGCGTGCGAGTGTGCACGAGTGTGCGCGAGTGTGTGCGTGAGTGTGTGCATGTGAGTGTGTGCGAGTGTGTGCGTGTGTGCGTGCGAGTGTGTGCGAGTGTGCTCGAGTGACTGGGTGCGAGTGTGTGCGAGTGTGTGTGTGTGCGAGTGAGTGTGTGCGAGTGTGTATGAGTGAGTGTGTTTGAGTGTGTGCCAGTTTGTGTGTGGGTGCGAGTGTGTGAGTGTGTGTGAGTGTGTGTGAGTTTGTAGGACTGTATGTGCGATTGTTTGTGAGTGTGTGTGAGTGTGTTCGAGTGTGTGCGAGTGTGTGTGCGAGAGTGTGCGAGTGTGTGCGAGTGTGTGCAAATGTGCCTGAGTGTGCGCGAGTGTGCACGAGTGAGTGGGTGTGAGTGTGTGCGAGTGTGTGTGTGAGTGTGTGTGTGTGAGTGTGTGCTTGTGAGTGTGAGCGAGTGTCTGTGCGAGTGTGTGCTTGTGAGTGTGTGCGAGTGTGTGTGAGTTTGTGCGAGTGTGTGTGCATGTGAGTGTGTGCGAGTGTGTGCCAGTGTGTGCGTACGAGTGTGTGCAAGTGCGTGCGAATGTGTGTGAATGTGTGCGTGCGAGTGTGCATGAGTGTGTGTGCGTGAGTGTGTGCATGTGAGTGTGTGCGAGTGTGTGCGTGCGAGGGTGTGCGAGTGTGCTCGAGTGACTGGGTGCGAGTGTGTGCGAGTGTGTGTGTGTGCGAGTGAGTGTGTGCGAGTGTGTATGAGTGAGTGTTTTTGAGTGTGTGCCAGTTTGTGTGTGGGTGCGAGTGTGTGTGAGTGTGTGTGAGTTTGTAGGACTGTATGTGCGAGTGTTTGCGAGTGTGTGCGAGTGTGTTCGAGTGTGTGCGGGTGTGTGTGCGAGTGTGTGTGCGAGAGTGTGCGAGTGTGTGCAAATGTGCCCGAGTGTGCGCGAGTGTGCACGAGTGAGTGGGTGCGAGTGTGTGCGAGTGTGTGTGCGAGTGTGTGCGTGTGAGTGTGTGCGTGTGAGTGTGTGCGAGTGTGTGTGTGAGTTTGTGCTTGTGAGTTTGTGCGAGTGTGTGTGAGTGTGTGTGCGTGTGAGTGTGTGCGAGTGTGTGCAAGTGTGTGTGAGTGTGTGCGAGTGTGTGTGTGAGTGTGTGTGAGTGAGTGTGTGCGAGTGTGTGCGAGTGTGTGTTAGAGTGTGTGTGTGCGATTGTGTATAAGTGTGTGCCAGTGTGTGTGAGTTTGTGCGAGTGTGTGCATGCGAGTGCGTGCGAGTGAGTGCAAATGTGTGCGAGTGTGTGCGGGTGTGTGTGCGTGCGATTGTGTATGAGTGTGTGCGAGTGTGTGTGAGTTTGTGCGAGTGTGTGCGAGTGTGTGCGTGCGAGTGAGTGCGAATGTGTGCGAGTGTGGGCGTGCGAGTGTGTGCTAGTGTGCGCAAGTGTGTGCGTGTGAGTGAGTGTGTGTGAGTTTGTGCGAGTGTTTGCGAGTGTGTGTGTGAGTGTGTAGGACTGTGTGTGCGAGTGTGTGCGAGTGTGTGCAAGTGTGTGCGAGTGAGTGTGAGTGAGTGCGTGTGTGCGAGTGTGTGCGAATGTGTGCGAGTGTGTGTGTGCGAGTTTGTGTGATTGTGTATGAGTGTGTGCGAGTGTGTGCGTGCGAGTGGGTGCGAGTGAGTGCGAGTGTGTGCAAATGTGTGCGAGAGTGTGCGAGTGTGCGCGAGTGTGTGTGAGTGTGTGCGAGAGTGTGTGCGTGTGAGTAAGTGTGTGAGTGAGTGTGAGTGTATGCTTACGAGTGTGTGCTAGTGTGCGTGAGTGTGCGCGAGTGTGTATGTGTGAGTGAGTGTGTGTGTGAGTGTGTGCGAGTGTTTGCGAGTGTGTGTGTGAGTGTGTAGGACTGTGTGTGCGAGTGTGTGTGCGAGTGTGTGTGAATGTGTATGTGTGTATGTGCGAGTGTGTGCGAGTGTGTGTGCGAGTGTGTGTGAGTGTGTACGTGTGTGTGTAGGAGTTTGTGCGAGTGTGTGCGAGTGTGTATGTGCGTGTGTGTGTGTGAGTGTGTGTGCGAGTGTGTGCATGCGAGTGTGTGCGAGTGTGTGCGTGCGAGTGTGTGCGAGTGTGTGCGAGTATGTGCGAGTGTGTGTGCTAGTGTGTGCAAGTGTGTGCGAGTGTGTGCGAGTGTGTGCGAGTGTGTGTGTGCCAGTGTGTGCCAGTGTGTGCCAGTGTGTGCAAGTGAGTGCGAATGTGTGCGAATGTGTGCGTGCGAGTGTGCACGAGTGTGCGCGAGTGTGTGCGTGAGTGTTTGCGTGTGAGTGTGTGCGAGTGTGTGCGTGTGTGCGTGCGAGTGTGTGCGAGTGTGCTCGAGTGACTGGGTGCGAGTGTGTGCGAGTGTGTGTGTGTGCGAGTGAGTGTGTGCGAGTGTGTATGAGTGAGTGTGTTTGAGTGTGTGCCAGTTTGTGTGTGGGTGCGAGTGTGTGGTGTGTGTGAGTGTGTGTGAGTTTGTAGGACTGTATGTGCGATTGTTTGTGAGTGTGTGTGAGTGTGTTCGAGTGTGTGCGAGTGTGTGTGCGAGTGTGTGTGTGAGAGTGTGCGAGTGTGTGCGAGTGTGTGCAAATGTGCCTGAGTGTGCGCGAGTGTGCACGAGTGAGTGTGTGCGAGTGTGTGTGCGAGTGTGTGCGTGTGAGTGTGTGCTTGTGAGTGTGAGCGAGTGTCTGTGCGAGTGTGTGCTTGTGAGTGTGTGCGAGTGTGTGTGAGTGTGTGCGAGTGTGTGTGCATGTGAGTGTGTGCGAGTGTGTGTGAGTGTGTGCGAGTGTGTGTGTGAGTGTGTGTGAGTGAGTGTGTGCGAGTGTGTGCGAGTGTGTGTACGAGTGTGTGTGTGTGCGATTGTGTATAAGTGTGTGCGAGTGTGTGTGAGTTTGTGCGAGTGTGTGCGAGTGTGTGCGTGCGAGTGCGTGCGAGTGAGTGTGAATGTGTGCGAGAGTGTGCGAGTGTGTGTGTGCGAGTGTGTGTGTGTGCGATTGTGTATGAGTGTGTGCGAGTGTGTGGTGAGTTTGTGCGAGTGTGTGCGTGCGTGTGTGTGCG